>NC_056054.1:234996908-235668613 GCF_016772045.2 Ovis aries | reverse complement strand
CTGAAGACTGCACTGAAAACAAACAGGATGACAAACCACTGATGACCAATTTGAAAATGACCATCAGGGCGGACTGGGATGTTTCTGCATGGAGCCCCCTGCCTTAGGCTGTGAAAGCTCTTGCTTCCTGCTCGTCAGAGGGTGGAGTCGGCCTTTGGACAGACTTCAGCCCTCCCCCTCAGTTGTCACATTTGAAATAAAGCAAACTTTCCTTCCACCAATCTGGCCTGTTTATTCCCCTTTGAGTGGCTAGCAGCCAGACCCCACACCTTTCAGTAACAAAGTTGCTTTATTTGTCTAAATTAGTTTTCTTCTTACATCCATATGTCCACTTAGCAAGTTATATCCATTAAGGTAAAAATGATAGTATTATATATAATAATGATAATAATAATAGCTACCATTTATAATGCACTTACTAGGTATCAGGCATAGTCCTAAACACTTTGTTATACACAATCACATTCTTACACCTATCTTGTGACATAGGAGTTATTTGATAAGAACATGAAAACGGCACAGGTTTGGCAATGTGTCTAGCTGCACAGCTGTTAAGTAGCCTTAATTGATCTTTGAACCCAGTTCTGTCTTCTTCTCTTAAACCATGTACTGTGAGGTACATGGCATTCCAAAAATGCCATAAAAGGCATTCCAAATGGTACATGCATACCAGAGTTCAAGATTGCTAAGCCTTTAATGTATTTTAGTCACTAGTAAAAGCAGCTATAGCATTTTTAAATTGGCATAGAAAAGCAATGTCCAGGCAGAATCATGTAAAATCCTGCTATTCAGAGTGTACTGGTTGGATGAGGAGCTTGGACATCAAAGGGAACTTGTTTAAAATAAAAAAAAAATTGGAGGCTCCACCCCATACCTACAACTACATTTTGGCAAGATCCCCCAAATGATCTATATGTACAGTCAAGTTGGAGAAACTGTACTAAGAGACTCAAAGTAGATGTTGCTGGTGAGCTAAGGTAGTATTTTAATTATGTGGCTATTACACTATGGTAGTCTCTAAGGTAAATATTTAGCTGCAGTATCAGGTATCTAGAATTGAAGTTGAAAGATGAAAATCTGAACTAACTTGAGATTCTGCTAAACCTTATCATTGAAAACATAAGAATTTCTCAAGGAATAACTGATTATTTTTCTACCTGAAGCATTACCTAGACTATATGGGTTCTCTGTCAACTATAATTAATTCAATATTGAATTTTATTTTATTTCATTTTGTTGTTTTTATGGGCTTCCCTGGTGGCTGAGTGGTAGAGAACTCGTCTACCAATGAGGGAGACGTGGGTTTGACCCGTGGGTCAGGACCCCTGGAGAAGGAAATGGCAACCCACTCCAGTATTCTTATCTGAGAAATTCCATGGAGAGAGGAATCTGATTGTCTACAGTCCATTGGGTCACAAAGGGTCGGACTAGCTTAATGACTAAACAACAACTTTGTTTTTATAGACAAAGCCTAGATCTATTTCATCTTAGTATGTTGACATATTAAGTGCTTTCTTTGGCCACCTAGGTATCTTTCTAGCAGAGTATCCATACATTGGTTTGTTGTAAGGAGACTCTCCTGGGTGAGCCCATCCTGCCAGCTTTTCTCCAGAATCTAAATTAAAAGATTATAAAAATGGACACAATGCTCATCTGCTTAAAACTGACTCACAGTTTGAGTGCCACTGGAGAAAACCTACCAACTTTTCAGCAAGCCAAATTCCAAAGTATGAAATGTGAATGACAACTGCCATTAAGTTTAATCTTAAAAAATGTGTATAGCACTGTATAGCACATAGAACTATATTCAGTATGCTATGATAAACCATATGGAAAATAACCTCTAAAGTACACACACACACACACACACATATATATGGGCCTCCCTGGTGGCTTAGACAGTAAAGACCTGCCTGCAATGCAGGAGAGCTGAGTATGATCCCTGGGTTGGGAAGATCCCCTGGAGGAGGGCATGGCAACCCAGTCTAGTATTCTTGCCTGGAGAATCCCCATGGACAGGGAAACCTGGCGTGCTGCAGTTCATGGGGTCACAAAGAGTCGAACATGACTGAGAAGCTAAGCACAGCACACACAACACATACACACACACATGTGTGTGCGTATGTGTTGTGTGTGTGTGTGTATATGAATCACTTTGCAGTACAGTAGAAATTAACCACAACATTGTAAATCAACTATAATTCAATAAAAAAAATTTTTTAAGAATAGAAAAGAAAAAGAAAAATGTGGAACACTCAGTACATGATTGAGATCAACATCCCAGGAATGAACAGATAGAACATGTGACTCAACATGAGGAAAACAAGTATTTCTTAATTTTCACACATGGTTTTCACTTACCTATGTGGGATTTAGCTTATGTATTCAAAATATGGGTGTACCAGAAGTCAACAATTTAGTTATGGTAGATATAATAATGATGACAAGTAATGCTCAAATAATGTCATATTCTTATCCTTTGTGCTACAATGGAAACCCTCCATGGGTCCATGATTATGGTATAAGATCTTAGATATGGGCAACTGGCTCTAAAGATATTTCTGCACCAACAGGCTTTACAAACATTTACTTCCCTGTGTCTGGAAACAGTTAAGGGTATAAAGAAATTGTAGCAAAATTGGCATAGTAATATAACATTCCCAATCTGTTATCAGTAAATCTTGTGAGACATGCCTTTGTGAAACCAGAGAGGTTACATACAAAGAGTAGAGAAAAGAATGGCAATCCACTCCAGGATTCTTGCCTGAAGAATCCCATGGAGCCTGGCGGGCTATGGTCCATGGAGTCACAAAGAGTTGGACTCAACTGAGAGACAAACACACATATACAAAGAGAGCAAAGGGAATATTTATCAGATAACAAAGATTAGAGGAAGATGACAAGCCAGGACTGGCATCTTTTATTCTGGATTTAATAAAAAATTCTTTAAAAATATTATAAAGTGCCCAAGACTAGGGACTAGGGCTTCATGTAGATTGGAATGAGGAAAGTAAATACTAAAAAAGGGGACTGTAAAGAAGCAGTTTCCTCGAGTAATCTTAACTTCTGGGAGCAAGAAATTTTGCAGCAAAGAATGAATAGATTTAGGCAGCCTGGGATTTTACTGGTCCTTATAAGATAGGACACAGGTGGAAAACCTAGACTATATATATATGATTCAGTTATATCTTTATATATATATACATATACATATGTATGTATAACTGAATCATTTTTCTATATACCTGAAACCAATACAACAACATTGTAAATCAATTATTGTAAATCAACTATACTTTAATTAAAAGAAAATAGAGTCTTCATTGAGCCAGGGGGAAAGGAAAAGAAAGAAAGGAAGACTTGGCTTGTTATCATCTCCCAAGGGGCAGATACTCAGTAGGCACATTACTCTAGGACCCCGTAGGCCAGGCTATGCGTCATGCATGGCACTACCTCCCAGACCCCTCCCCCCATCAATTCAGTTCAGTTCAGTCTCTCAGTCGTGTCCAACTCTGCGACCCCATGAATTGCAGTACACCAGGCCTCCCTATCCATCACCAACTCCTGGAGTTCACTCAGATTCACACCCATCGAGTCAGTGATGCCATCCAGCCATCTCATCCTCTGTTGTCCCCTTCTCCTCCTGCCCCCAATCCCTCCTAGCATCAAAGTCTTTTCCAATGAGTCAACTCTTTGTATGAGGTAGCCAAAGTACTGGAGTTTCAGCTTTAGCATCATTCCTTCCAAAGAAATCCCAGGGCTGATCTCCCTCAGAATGGACTGGTTGGATCTCCTTTCAGTCCAGGGGACTCTCAAGAGTTTTCTCCAACACCACAGTTCAAAAGCATCAATTCTTCGGGGTTCAGCCTTCTTCAGAGTCCAACTCTCACATCCATACATGACTACTGGAAAAACCATAGCCTTGACTAGACGGACCTTAAACTAAGCAAAGTAATGTGTCTGCTTTTGAATATGCTACCTAGGTTGGTCATAACTTTTCTTCCAAGGAGTAAGCATCTTTTAATTTCATGGCTGTAGTCACCATCTGCAGTGATTTTGGAGCCTCCCAAAATAAAGTCTGACACTGTTTCCACTGTTTCCCATCTATTTCCCATGAAGTGATGGGACCGGATGCCATGATCTTCATTTTCTGAATGTTGAGCTTTAAGCCAACTTTCTCACTCTCCTCTTTCACTTTCATCAAGAGGCTTTTTAGTTCCTCTTCACTTTCTGCCATAAGGGTGTTGTCATCTGCATATCTGAGGTTATTGATATTTCTCCCGGCAATCTTGATTCCAGCTTGTGTTTCTTCCAGTCCAGCATTTCTCATGATGTACTCTGCATAGCCACCCTTAAATAATTGGAAAGCAATGCTCAGTGAGATTTCCAAAGGCCCATTCCAAGTTCTGTGCAAGCAACTTGCTTTCTTTTCTCCGCCACACACCTGGTGTTTCCCCTCCTGCACTTCCCTCTCCTTCCTCCCTCTTCTTTCCCCTCTCCCTTTCCTCTGCCTGGTCCCTCACTCTCCTCTCCTCCTATTTATTCTAACCCTGGAGCAACCAGGCTGTCTCCTATTCTTTGCCCTGTACCCTTGATGTGATTCTTAATGAAATCACTTTCAGAAGCCTACTGATTGGATCCATGACAAGTGCACCATTTTTGGAGCAGCTGGGCCCTTGCAGCACCAGGACCACCTTTTCCCTTTCTCTGTGTGCTTTTTCCACTTCGGCTCCATCTTAGCCCTCTCACCTTCTCTACCTCACTGGAGGACATCAGCTGTGAATTCCTTGGGCATCTTGTTGCTTTCTTCCTATATTCTTTTTAGGGAAAAGAAGAGTCACCTCACTTTCTTAACATGTATCTCAGAAGTTATCACATCTTAGTTATTATACTTGGAAGCTTTTCTCAAAGGATCCCCTTATCTCCCAAATCCTGGTCTCATTCTCTCTCACCTGCAAAATCCTAACAGTTGGCCCACACATTGGCTCTCCTTTCTCTCACACTGCCATCTTTCACATTCTATGTTTCTCAGAAGTTTGCTTGTAGCTCTTGATTCAAATTTTTTCAGTAATCTTTCCATCCTCAATAATTGTTGACTTTTTTGTGACTTTTAAAAAAAGAGAGAGAATTTTTTAGTTGTCCAGTGATTAGGACTCTGCACTTTCACTGGCCTGGATTCAATTCCTAGTTGGGGATTTAAGATCCTACATGCTATGTCATGCAACCAAATTAAAAAAAAGAGAGAGAGAGAGAGAGAAAGATGAGCCTTCCTGAAGATAGTTACTAGAATTTTTGTAAAGGCAAGAAGGGTAGCCTTTTTGTTTACGAGTCTGAAACTGAACAGATCTGACTTCCCTAAAATTGTCTGTCCTTTGCAAATTATATATAAATTGTTGGCTATTTTTAAAAAGCCTGAGTAGAGCAGAACATTTGGGAAGCTTCTGAAATACTCTTTTGACTATCAGTATCTTCAAGTACCAGACTTCAATCTGGCTAAAAATGTTCTCTCTTTGATAGAAGACTTCTGGGAAAAACATTTCTGTACTCAATCTTTTTTAGTAGTGGCCACTAACAGTTAATTTTCCTATCATTGCCCTGTATGAATGTGTATTTTATCATAGAATCGTGGTCATATGTGTGAGCTTTAGGGATAGATGGCTTAAGTTTAAATCTCAGTTTCTACTGTGTGACTATGAATGAGTTACTTAACCTCTCTGTGCCTTCATTTCACAACTCATAAATAAGGATACGATTATCATTTACCATAGGATATGTTAAGGATTGTATTGATGGTGGCTCAGGTGGTAAAGAGTCTACCTGCAATGCAGGAGACCTGGATTCAATCCCTGGGTTGAGAAGATCCCCTGGAGAAGAGAATGGCAATCACTCCAGTATTCTTGCCTGGAGAATCCCATGGACAGAGGAGCCTGGCAGGCTACAGTCCATGGGGTTGTATAGAGTCAGACATGACTGAGCAACTGAGGTTAAGGATTAAAGGACTCAGCAGTGTGCATAGTGCTGAGGATACGGGAAAGAGTTATTTATTATGCTATTGTTATATGTTATTATGGTCAGCTCAGTACGTTCTTTGCTTTTCCAACTAAATTGTTAATCTCCTAAAGTCAGGCACCTGCATTATTAATCAAATAAAAAATTAATACAAAATATTTTAGATAATCACTTAAAGATATGAAATATTCTTTTCATACTTTTAAGGTATTTATAATTGATATTTAAGCATCAGTAAATGCTGACATGTTATTGAGTTTTAGATGGTATTTTATTTTTTATTTATTAAATTTAGTCCAATGTATTACAAATAGAAAGTTATCATAGTCAACAAATAATAGCTGAATACATATAAATTATTCCCCAAAGACACAATTTTGATTTAAAATATAACTTAAATGTATCATAAATCTGTAGTGAAACATGTAGAGTGCAAAAGCAGTGTTTACAAAATTAACCTTTTTACCTTATTGTAAAAAGCCTGTGGTGCACTTAGGACAACTCTCTTCTCCAAACTCCTAATCAAGTGTCAAGTTTTCTGAGAGTATGTAATGTTACTTAGACTTAAGTGTACATTTCCAAACATTCACATTATGAGTTAATGCTTTGCAACAGACTTCTGAATGGGGTTACATATTGCTTTTGTTGCAAATGAAAAATGCTCAAGAGCCAGGAGTTAGGACCTATTGAATACCAGTGGAACTGTTAATGCTTTCCTCTGCTTCCCTCTCTCTGAATAGAAAATCCATCCCAGTTAGTATCATCCTAATAAAACAATACAAAAAATGTTACATGTTAAGGCTCAGAATTCTAGAATCATATATGAATGGAAAAAATATCAAAGTCAACTCCCTTATTTCATAGATGAGAAAACTGAGGCCTATAGCATTCATTTCAATTCAGACTTGTTTTCAAAATATCACCCGTGCCCTTGGAGCTGACTTTAGTTGTATCATTTGTTCTCATGCTGTTTTATTGACCACAACTCAAAACAATGAGTTGCTCACAATGCCATGTGTTTGTTTATGATCTTTTCTACGTGTGTCCCTCAAAAGGACTGTCTGGTCCTTGCTGGGAATTTTCCTTTGTGATACCAAAGCCAGGAGTATTTTTTTAGGAGTACATTATCCTGCAACATTTGGGATCAGAAAGAAATCTTTATGGTATGTATTTTACAGATATTTTCTTTTTGGATGATTTTTTTCTTCAAAGAGAAAAGACTTTGTGACTATTTCTGATAAAGCATATTGTTAATTAGCAAATTGTCAAAGATTGCTAGGTTCCATCCCTGTGTGGGCCCATTTAGATATGTCCCTTGCATGCATGCGTGCTGAGTCACTTCAGTCGTGGCTGACTCCATGTGACCCTATGGACTGTAGCCAGCCAGGCTCCTCTGTCCATGGGATTCTCTAGGCAAGAATACTGGAGTGGGTTACCATGCCCTTCTCTAGGGGATCTTCTCCACCCAGGGATCAAACCCAGATCTCACGTCTCCTGCATTGGTAGGCAGGTTCTTTACCACTAGAGCCACGTGGGAAGCCCAAATATGTCCTCCTGCTGTGCTGTCCTGAGCTTAGTTGCTCAGTCATGTCTGACTCTGCAACCATATGAACTGTAGCCTGCCAGACTCCTCTGTCCATTGGGATTCTTCAGGCAAAAATACTGGAGTGGGTTGCCATGCCTTCCTCCAGGGGATCTTCACAATCCAGGGATTGAACCTAGGTCTCCCATAGTGCAGGCAGATTCTTTACTGAGGCACCAGGGAAGGCCCATAAGTCCCTTAATAATTAGTAATTTATTTATTTTCCAATCACACTTATTTAGTTACAATTCTGAAGTACACTGCTTTAAAATTTGATACATTGAAGCCGGGAAAACCAGTTTTTGACTAAGTGTATTTAAGGAAGCCTCAACTAGTATTTTAGAGTACTTACCAGAGACACTTATGACTAATCGCTTTAACCTAAAGAAACAGGACTGGTAATAAAACCCCCAACCACACCTTAATCACTTTGGAGTTAAAATTGTCTTCGTGCGTGTGTGTGTGTGTTAGTCACTCAGTCGTGCCTGACTTTTGCGACCCCATGGATTGTATGCAGCCCATCAGGCTCCTCTGTCTATGTAATTCTACCCCCAAGAATACTGGAGTGAGTTGCCATTCACTTATCCAGGTGATCTTCTGACCCAGGGATCAAACCACGGTCTTCCGCATTGCAGGCAGATTCTTTACCACCTGAGCCACCATATGTCTTCACATGTATCTATGTAAAGTTGTATTTAATAGTCGTTATTTCCCGAACAATATGTTTCTAATTATTCTTTATTGCAGCCTTTGTTCTTTATTTAAACGTACTGAACAGGAAGATTTGGGGACCCTGCGTAGTGAGTAGGTAGGTGGTAGGTAACAAGTTAAATTGTGCTGAAGCAACGTCAAGGTTCAACTAATAATATTTTTACAAAGCCCTTTTAGAAATGTGCAAGCTGATGTTAACAAGGAGGTCGATTCGTTAGCATTTCGTTAATTAAGAAAAACAATACGAAAATAAAAGGGGAAAGACAGACTTGGAGGACAGAAAGAGATGCTCCCCATCTCCCTCCACACCCTTCCTCCCGCCTTTGAAACCTTTCTGGGAGTAGCAGGTTTCTGCAAGCGCCAGGAATCCGGTCTCATTAAAGCGCGGAGCGCCGCAATGCCAGGGCGTTCCCAGCTGGGGACTGCAGGCTGCCTGAAACATGCAAACACCTGGCGTGGTTCTTGAAGGCCCTGGAGACTTCAGTCTCCTTCGGTCGGCTCCAGGGTGTTAGGCAGAAGGCTCTGAGCGGTCAGAGGGGTTTCCTGTGTGTCAGCAACTTCACTTTGCCGAAGATAGCCGGCGGAAGAGCCAAGGAACGCTGGCGGGCCAGTCGCTTCTCGGCAGCCAGCCCTAGCCCTGACCCTGACCGAGTGCGCCCCGCGTCCTCCACCAACTCCGGTAGTGGCTCCGGGACAGAAGCTGAGCGCCCCGGCCCACTGCGAAGACCAGTCCTCCCTGAAGACGTCTCCCGCCCGGAGAGAACACCCTGGAAAGCACGGGCAGGCGGCCGGGCGGGCTGCACGGAGGCACGCCCCTCTCCTCCCAGCGGCGCGCGGACTCGCCCGGCGCCCAAACTCCGCCCACCCTCGCGGGGAGCCTGGCTCGCCCTCCGGCCGCCTGCGCTCCAGACTGAGCAGGTCTCTAGAAAAGCCTGCGAGATCACCCAGACTGCGAGCCGGACGCGATCCAGAAGCGCACGAGTCTGTGGCCACGCGCGCTCCGATGGCCCCCAGAAGCTGAGGGCAGCAGGGCGCGGACCCTAGACCCGAGCTGCTGGCTTGCAAGGTAGGGAGAAGGAAGATGCCCAAACGAAGTTGATTTTCGGGGGAAGGAGGCTGGGGCGCGCCCTCCCCACGCCGGAGCCCAGCCCGGCGAATTTGGCTCAACCTCACCGAGCCCCCCGGCGCGCTCTCCCGCGCGAACCCTCGGTCCCTCGGGAAAGCGCAGTCGGAAAGTTGTCGGCTGCGGTGTCCTGAGCGCCCTGTTGTGTAACCTCGGCGTTGCCGGCCGGACGGGGAAGTTGCTGGTCCACCGGCCAGCCGGGTTCGGTCGCCGCTCGGGGCGGATTTCATGGCCCGCGGCGAACGCGGGGCCGGAGCTGGCGTGGGCGAGCCCCCGCGCGCCCCCTCCCGCAGGGATCCCCGGCTCCCGCTCCCGTCTGCTCGCCCGCCTTTCCGATGCTCGCTGCGCCCCTCGCCGCCGCCGCCGCCCTCCTGCCGCCGCTTGTCCCTTGGAACCGCCGCCTAAGTCGGGGAGGAGAGAATGACCGAGGTGCTGTGGCCGGCGGTCCCCAACGGGACGGACACTGCCTTCCTGGCCGACCCTGGTTCGCCCTGGGGAAACAGCACAGTGACTTCCACCGCCGCCGTCGCCAGCCCGTTCAAATGCGCGCTGACCAAGACCGGCTTCCAGTTCTACTACCTGCCAGCTGTCTACATCTTGGTGTTCATTATCGGCTTCCTGGGCAACAGCGTGGCCATCTGGATGTTCGTCTTCCACATGAAGCCGTGGAGCGGCATCTCCGTGTACATGTTCAACTTGGCCCTGGCAGACTTCTTGTACGTGCTGACTCTGCCGGCGCTCATCTTCTACTACTTCAATAAGACCGACTGGATCTTCGGGGATGCCATGTGCAAGCTGCAGAGGTTCATCTTCCACGTGAACCTCTATGGCAGCATCTTATTCCTGACCTGCATTAGCGCGCACCGGTACAGCGGCGTGGTGTACCCGCTCAAGTCCCTGGGTAGGCTCAAGAAGAAGAACGCGGTCTATATTAGCGTGCTGGTGTGGCTCATCGTGGTGGTGGGCATCTCCCCCATCCTCTTCTACTCTGGCACCGGGATCCGGAAAAACAAAACCATCACCTGCTATGACACCACCTCAGACGAGTACCTGCGAAGCTACTTCATCTACAGTATGTGCACGACCGTGGCCATGTTCTGTGTCCCCTTGGTGCTGATTTTGGGCTGTTACGGATTAATTGTGAGAGCTCTGATTTACAAAGACCTGGACAATTCGCCTCTGAGGAGGAAATCCATTTACCTGGTGATTATTGTACTGACTGTTTTTGCTGTGTCTTACATCCCTTTCCACGTGATGAAAACAATGAATTTGAGGGCCCGGCTGGATTTTCAGACCCCAGAAATGTGTGCTTTCAATGATAGGGTGTATGCCACTTACCAGGTGACAAGAGGTCTAGCAAGTCTCAACAGTTGTGTGGACCCCATTCTCTATTTCTTGGCAGGAGATACTTTCAGAAGGAGACTCTCCCGAGCCACCAGGAAAGCTTCCAGAAGAAGTGAGGCAAACTTGCAGTCCAAGAGTGAAGACATGACACTCAATATTTTATCAGAGTTCAAGCAGAATGGAGATACAAGCTTGTGAAGATGTAGGAATCCCCAAACACCCACTTTGTAACATGGTAGGATGCTTCATAGAGCCAAGCGCTTTTTTTCCCCTTTCAGTTTCTAGTACGTTTAGAGAAAATTCAAACCAAGAAAGCAGTGAATTAACAAATAAAATAGAAGTGGAAATGCCTACACCCACACTTGGATTTGCTTTCTAACCAGAAGTTAGACTTCTGGTCTAACTTCTTTCGCTTAAGGGCTTCTTCTTTCTAACCAGAAGTATGTAACATAAGATTCTACTGCCCTACTTAAATATTTACTTTCTCTTCTGCCTTTAAAATTTGCAAACTCTTCTCTGTGTACATGAGTACTGAAGCTATTTGGATATTAATATTTTCTCCAAGAAAACTGACCACCTGAAACCTGAGTTTGTGATTTGTCTAGTCTTTATTGTCTTTAATAATCTGAGGTAGGAACAAATTGAAACTTCACATTCTTAGATTAGAGTCATACACCAAAATGCTAAAGTCAGTTCATTCAGAAGCAGATAAACAGATTGCTGCTGGGTGTCTTTTTTTGATCTTATAAGCATAGGTGGTAGCTGGCTGAATTTCTCTGGAGAATTGAATGGAAAAATCAAGTCAATGAATTTACAAGTCTCCAAAGTGATTATCTCACAATTGTTTCTAGAAAACGGCTTACTCTGTGTTGGGTGCTAAATGTTTGTGGATGGTATCATCTGTATATTATCTTACAGGTAAAATGCCTTCAAAATAATCTAAGTGCATGTACTTTCCTTGTAAACACCACAAACTCTGTTAGACTTCCTGTGACAAAGAGCTTTTACTTGCACCACTGCTGTGCAGTGCCCAAGGATTATGTTTGTGTTCCAGTACAAATGCTCACTTCCATCTGTAAAAACAATGTTAAAAATCACAGGTAAATTACAGATCAAAGTTGAATAGCTATTAGCAAGTTGAGGGATGTCGGCAGGAGGGAGAGTGGTTGACAGTCATCCATAATGCATAGCCTGCAAGCATATTCTCAAATAATGAGGGACCAAGACGGGGGAGATGATATTTTTAGAATAAGGGTTTTAGTTTAAATTAATTATGCTGTAAAAGCTCTCTCTCTGTCTTTTGACTTCTTCCAAATGCTGGAAAACATGGAATGCAGTGTAACAAGACGGCAGAATTTGCATGTGTTGTGTTGGTAGAATGAGGTGCTATAATGCTTTGCTGGGTCTTACATCCTCATTTTTGAAGGGAAAACTCCAAACATATGGGAAAGGGAAATATGAATAATTAAATTTAAATACTTGAAGTACCACAGCACCACAAAGTGAGGTGTAGAAACTACTAATCAGACTAATAATAGTTTAAGCAAATACTACTGGACAGTGTTTTATATTTTACCTCTGTCAGGCAGGAATGACAAATCTATAAAATACTTCAGTAACTTTCATAATGATTTTCAGTGAATACTGAATTGCTGCATTTCTAGCCCTTGAAACGGTCAAATCCGATATATATAGAATAATGAGTGAGGTGACCATTTACAACACCAAATAAATCCGATATCAAAGGAATTTCTCATGGTGAAGACACACCAACAAACCAGCATCAGAGTCTGCAACTGATGGTGGGGAAACTTGTTTGAAAGCACTTTATATGTAGAGCAATTTGGGGCCGTGTCCAAGGCAAGAACCTTAACGCCCTGTGGGACCTGGCGATAAGAAAGTCAGAGCTGGGCTTCAGTTCTTGCAGTGTCTGGATGGACTGCAGATTTGTGAGCCCTTCAGTTTCTTAGACTTTCTCCAACTACTAAGACCAATGAATAAAAGCTGAAAAGCTGTGTTTAACCATCCTAAAGAATGCGACTTTTTCCCATGTTCAGTGTTAAGACACAGGATTATAAACCAAATAAAGCGGAAAACTCTCAGATATCCTACCTACACCTCATTTTGAGGAAAGAGAAGTGTTAACTAGGTTCTCATTTGATTAGGATCCTGCAGTGTTGTCTGTTGTGAAATCCTAAAAGAAAAAGACTAAGCTATGTCATGAATGTGTTACCCCTGTCAAATATCATGTGCAGTGAGACATGATTAATACCACTAAATTGGCCAGAGTGGAAATATCAAAGCCCGTACCATCCTTGAGCTCGAAGGCTAATGATACACATTTCTATAATATTCCTTCACCATTTTATTTACTTTAGTGTTCTTCCTTTTAGGTCTGAAGATGCCCAGCCTGGTTTACAGTATATGTTAGGTACATTGATTGAGCTTCCAGGGAACTTTCTTTTGGAGTGTGGCTCCAGTGTGGAGGTAAACAGGGACAAGAAATGCCCTTTTACTTCTTGACATGCTGTTTCCACAGTGTTTCTTCCTTAGCATCGTACATCACGTAGTGGACAATGATGACATGCGGTTGCCTGCCTAATAGTGACAAGAATGATCTCTCTAACCCCTTCCAGGCACGAAGTGGTCTCTGGGATGAGTGTGCTAATGATGAAAACATACCGAGGGTCAAGATAAAGCAGTGACCTATTGGCTGAAGGTCTGATTCATGACTTAAGATAAAGAGTGGGTATTTTACCAGTAAAGGCAGAAATCTGCTAGCATTTTGGTAAAAAGGAAAGCTAAAATTATAGAATGTAACAATTAACTAAATTTCACACTACAAAACTGAATGCCAAAGTGTTTTATGGCTCATCAGTCGGCAACTTTGACCCATTGAACATCAGTGTGTGTGTTTGCACTGAAATGCTAAACACACAGACCCAGGAGATACAGCATGAGAGTAGAATTTGGAGTTAAAATGCTGATATTGCCCATTGGCCAGCTGTGGGACTTCTTGACCCTGTCAAGACCACTCTCCATGGATTAAAAGGGCTGGATGATATCCATCTGTTGGGGCCTTAGGGGATGTAGTAGAGAACTACAGGCAGCCAGAGGTGCATGAAATCTGCTACTGTATTTTCCAGGACTGCTGAATGCCAGTCCTGAAAAAACTCACACAAAGTTCACCGATTGTGAAATGGATGTCTCCTCAGGGCAGTGCACTATACTGCCTGTGGATATCAGAGATGTCAGTGCTTACAGCAGCTGGAATTGAACTCATGACAATAAAGGTGTGTACCTAGAGATATAGTAAAGCTTTAACTTTGCTGGTCAAATTGTAACTATCATAATAGTATTTATTGATGAAGCTCACAGTCCTTCCATTGTACAGATTGAAAAACTTTCTTGAAAGTTCCAACATACTGATGTAAATTATATTTATTACAATGTATAATATTAATATGTCACATTGCTGTATTTTACATAATGTATGATGCATAAAAATGAGTTACTGTATATTATGCTTTTCAAATATCGTATCTTGAAATGTTTTGAGTTTTCAGATTTTTTAAACCTAAAATATGAAAATCTGTTTCGTAATACATTTTCTCTAGAAATGCTTTTGCACGTTTATCTTTTTATTTAGGGTTCTTCCTATGTAGACACAGTTTGGTGTCAAACTTTCATTAGGATCAATAGTAAATACAGAATATCTTAGCCAAACTGTATCTGTATTGTCTACATTTCATATACTATTATAGAAGTATTTATACTGTCTTTTCAATATGTTTGGAATTGTATCCCCAAATACAGTCAGAGCTTCCCATTTCTAATTGCAAAAGGTTTGTCCTAAATTCAAACAACATCACTTGTGTTTTAGAAGTCTGGTGAGATGGGCATTATACATACAATATTAGCATTTAAGGAATTACTTAAGGGAGATGGAGAGAGAAAGAGACAGCTGATGTAATCCATTACTCTGCTCAATTCTGCTTCAGTTTTTATGTCGTGTTTCTTCTTAGGTGAAATAGCATAATCTTAATTTCTTTGAGATGAAGTTTCTAAGTAACACACTACCAGCAAGTTCAACATTGCTAGTAATTTTAATGTTTTCTCTGTTCATTTGATAACTTTAATTCCAAGTTTTACAATAATATCTATATATTATTTGGCTGCTGAATCCTGTTACAGTTTTTTTTTTAATTTTGTTGTACATTGTATTATACACATCATTACAAATTAATATGAAGGGGAATATATATTACATATCAAAAATTGTGAATTTGAACTCTAGTATGTGTTAGTGCTTTTGCAAAAATGTTTATTTTTATAATATCTGTGATTTTAATATAGGTAATTGAACTAGGTTTCTTTGTGATGAATAGTGCCACTGAATGACTGGTATGGAAACAGTGTTACTTGACATTTTGTGCTTTCTCAGGTTTATCTATATCAATGGTAACCTAACAGATTCCAGACTAATAGTGCATAATTGTGTTTTAAAAGGAATGTACATTTCCTATAAGTTTGCATGCAGGAGTGTACAACTTGGAGTGTGTGTGTGTGTGTCCACAGCATGGCAGCCAACTTTGTATCTGCTGTTGATAATAACAGCAGAGCTTTGGAATAATCGTGGTCATTAGAATTATACCTACCATAGGCAATGAAAACCGAAAAAGTCTCAATAAAACTATGAAATGTGGTCTGATGGCTTTTGTGTTATTATAGTATTAATACTTGCAACTTTCCTCAAATTTTGACTGTTTTGTACTGTTATGTGTGTGCATACTAAGTCGCTTTAGTCGTCTGATTTTCTGTGACCCTTTAGACTGTAGCCCGCCAGGCTCCTCTGTCCATGGGATTCTCCAGCAAGAATACTGGAGTGGGTTGCCTTGCCCTTCTCCAGGGGATCCCCCCCTGAACCCGCGTCTCCTGCAGCTCCTGCATTGCAGGTGAATTCTTAACTGGTGAGCCACCGGGGAAGCCCACTGTATTGGCTGGCAAATACTATAGGATGTATTGAATTAGTATAGGCATCTCTTAACATGCAGCCTGGACTGTAAAAAGTGAAATGTTAAAGAAAGAATGCTGGTACAAGATAATTGACAAGATCATCATTATTTATTTTCAATTATTAACAGGAACTTGACTTAATTCTTTGAATAAAATATGGAACACAATCTTAATCATATTTCTCATACTAGTATTCTGTGTTTAAAATGTCAGCTATAATCTAATATAATGTAATGCCTCCTGTAATTTTTAATCCATGGAGATAGTCATTCTAATAATCCTATGTGGTTTCTATTTATCTATTAGCCTACACTGCCTGCTTCTTCCAAGTGTGTGTGTGTGTGTGTGTGTGTGTGTGTGTGTGTGTAGCTATGCAGTGAAAAGCTGTATGTGGAATGGACACATACTTAAAGCATTACTTTATTTTCTTTAGTGGAGAAGGTAAGTACACAACTGGTCTCTCATTGGATTTTTTTGGTTGTCTGCTGAGACAAGTCCCCTATTACAAAATCCTGTGGATAGAAAAATGCAGATCTCTTGTAGCCCCTAAGATATTGTCACTCAGTTTTAACTCCTTATTGGAAGTCTACTATCCAGACTTCACCACTCAGAAATCCTGACTTATTAACATCAGCTTTGGTAAAGTTTTGTGGCTGTGTACATATGTTTGTGTGTTTTGTTTAGTGCATAGATAGAAATTATACAGATAATTATCTTTCTGATTTAGGAAGAATATGCCATAAAGCTTTGGGCACCCTGGGATTTTCAAAAACACTTCGGGACTGCAGTCAGAGAACCTTCTCTCTCCACAAGTAAATATACTGTGTTTAATTTCTCTCTTTGATGAACTGGAAAGTTTATATTTTCTTTTCAGGAGGTTTAAAATTTTGCCCCCAGATATGGTCCCAGTTTCTGTTTCTAAATGTAAAAAGCATGTCCTAAATTCAAAGTAGATCTGTTGTGGTTTAGAAGTCTGATGGATGGGCCATTTAAGACAACATATGTCACTAGAAATTCATGTAAATATTAATACTGTGTTTACTTGCTTTAACCCTGCAAGGTTATGTGGCTTTGGGGTAGACCGTGGGGACTAACATCCCCAGTCAGCCTGGTTTCTAGGACTGATGGTCCAAACGACAGCTGTGGATGGAGTCAGGCCCCTGGGCTGAGCAGCTGACAGCACTGAAGTCCCTTAGAAATGGACATGGGTAAGGAGGGGTGGGGGTGCGGGGGGGGGGGAGGCATGTGGAGCAGTCAGTACTGCACTGAGGGGGAAAATGCCTTTCCTGCTTGCCGGATGAAGGGAGATCACCTGTGTGAAGATGGAGACCCCTTGATGATAGAATAAAACGGAGGTTTTGGGGGATGATCCCACCTGGTCACCACCTGAGAGTAAAATTTTCATGGTTAGAGGTGGAACTTGCAAAAACTCAAGCTTCTCACTCCTATTAACACAGTCTTCCCACCTCCCAGGGCTCTCCAAACTGTGGATCTTGACCCAGTGCTGGGTCAAAAATGAGTATAGTGGGTTATGATAGGTACTCTTTGACATAATAGAACAGATCAGAATCTATAGGAAGTGAGTAAGGCTTTGTGAATTCAATTTCAGACACACACACACGCACATGCTCACATATACAACATATATAAATGTACTTGTATCCTGGGTCACACTGGACATTTAATTTCTTACTGAGGACCTCGTCAAAAAGTTAAAAAAAGACACTACTGTACAAAAAAGGTAGCATGGAGTTACGGAATAGGGCATGAGAGATTGTTTTTCTAAACTCATTTCAAATCAACACAAAGAATCTTAGTTATTCATTTTGTTACATGCATTCTCTTTTTTAAAATGTTGTTTTCTTCTCTAGATTTCACTTGAAATTCCCAAAGAGAAGACTAAAGCAGAATTTAGCCTACATCTAGAGATGGTTATATGCAGTTAAAGATAGTATAATTGAAACTCTGTAAACTTTGACAGCTTAATTCTTCATACTATTCCCTTGGTGTTGAGCAGTTAACAGCAAAATAGCCAAGGTCCACTATGTGTAAGAGCATTGGCTTTGCAGTCAAAATACCTTAGGTTTGAAGCTACCTCTGCCATTTACTACTTCTGTATCTTGGGCAACTTACTTCAATTGTCTTGGTTGAGTTTTTCTCAACTATAAAATGTCTGTAATAATTTGTATCTCCTAAGATATTTAGGAAAATTAAGTGAAATAAAATATCCAAAGCCTACCACACACTTAATAAATGGTAGGTCTCTAATTCTTGAGGTTGCTAAGGTTTTGCCACTCTGCATGTTATTTTGTTGTCATTATTATTATTTTATTTTTATTAATAGAGATATTAAAATTTCTGTTTTATTTCATGCCATGGAGGCTTTGTGATTCTAGAAATTTACATCATGAGATTGAGAGTAGGTCTCTTAGAAATTCATGCTGTGGTATTGAGTGCATTTAAAATTGCTCTTTTCAGAGAAATACAAATATCATATGATACCTCTTATATGTGAAATCGAAAACAAATGACACAAATGAACTTTTTTTTTACAAAACAGAAATAGACTCACAGACAGGGAAAACAAACTTATGGTTACCAAAGAGGAAAAGGGGAGAAGGGATAAACTGGGAGTTTGGGATTAACGGGTATGCATTATTATATATGAAATAGATAATCAATGAGGACTGCCTGTATAGCATAGCGAACTATATTCAACCTCTTCAGTTCAGTCACTCAGTCATGTCTGACCCTTTGTGACCCCATGGACTGCAGCAGGCCAGACCTCCCTGTCCATTAACAACTCCTGGAGTTTACCCAAACTCATGTCCCTTGAGTTGGTGATGTCATCCAACCATCTCATCCTCTGTCTTCCCCTTCTCCTGCTGCCCTCAATCTTTCCCAGCATCAGAGTCTCTTCAAATGAGTCAGCTCTTTGCATCAGGTGGCCAAGTATTGGAGTTTCAGCTTCAGCATCAGTCCTTCCAATGAACACTCAGGACCAATCTTCTTTAGGATGGACTGGTTGAATCTCCTTGTAGTCCAAGGGACTCTCAAAGAGTCTTCTCCAACACCACAGTTAAAAGCATCAATTCTTCAGCACTCAGCTTTCTTTACAGTCCAACTCTCACATCCATACATGACTACTGGAAAAACCGTAGCCTTAACTAGACAGACCTTTGTCAGCAAAGTAATG
The DNA here is from genome assembly GCF_016772045.2 of Ovis aries. Lineage (NCBI taxonomy): Eukaryota > Metazoa > Chordata > Mammalia > Artiodactyla > Bovidae > Ovis > Ovis aries. The sequence goes on along the minus strand of NC_056054.1, from coordinate 235,649,632 downwards.
TCTCTGCTTTTTAATATGCTGTCTAGGTTGGTCATAACTTTCCTTCCAAGGAGTGTCAATGTCTTATAATAACCTATAATAGAAAAGAATCTGAAAAATTATATATATATATGTACAAATATAATATGTATATTATATATATATTTAATTGCTCTTTTGGACATTCTATTGAATATCTGAGTTCAAATAATAAGTATTCAACTTTTTGATACTTTGTACCATGTTAGCCACTGTGTAGGCTGAAGATGTATAAAGCCGAGTATGTACAGCTAAAAATATATCTACAAAAATGGTCTGCTGACCTCCTTAAAGTGCTTCACCTTTAAGTTCATAGTCTATTTTCAGTCACCACAGTCCAGAGCCTGGTCTTCAGTTTTGCAGATCTAGAAACTTGATCTCAACAGTTCACCTAGAGTTCACCAACTATCGGGCACTGACTCACACCAAGCAAACTGACAAGAGAATCATTTACCAACTAGAATGTCACTTTATGAGTATACAGCAGCTATATCCCATTCACAATAACAGACGTCTGCCTTGTTGTTTAATCTAATTATGTATCAAAAAGTTCCCCGCAGAGCTGAAAATAAGAACAAAGAGAGGCATTCTTGAAAAGTATTTTCAATAAGATAGAAGAGCTAAAAGAATTGCTTCTCCCTAGAGCTACTGGTCATGATGATCAGCATCCATTGTGTACTTTGAACAAATCCCACCTACTGGTGAATTTAGCTTAGCAGCATATAGACTGAAAATTTCACATTTGCTTATTTTCTTTCAAGATCTGTCACCACCATTATTATTGCATTGGCCAAAGTGTTCATTCAAATTTTTCCATAACATCTAATGCATGTGTGCGTTCTCAGTCACGTTCGATTCTTCAAAGAATTTTGATTCTTTTAACCCCCTGGACTGTAGCCCGCCAGGCTGCTCTGTCCACGGGATTTTCCAAGCAAGAATACTGGAGTGGATTGCCCCTCCTCCAGGGGATCTTCCTGACCTAGGGATTGAACCCATGTCTCCTGTGTTTCCTGCATTGGCGGGCAGATTCTTTACCACTGAGCCACTGGAGAAGCCCATATTGTCTTCTGGAAAACTCCAAACTTTTGGCCAATCCATACTTCTTTGACCAACGCATACTTCTTTACTTGCAAATCATGTTTTAGTAATGTCTCCCAATGGTGGTAGAGGAAGAGAGGTGTGGTAAAGATTTCAACGTTTGCTAAGTCGGAGAGACTTAAAAGACCTCTAGTTGTAAAGGTACAATATGTCATTACAAAGCCCATTCTAGTGTTGTAGCAAGAGATTGAGGTTTGGGAATTGTCCATGTGCAAATGATAGCTGTCACCAAGGAAGGAGATGTAATCACTTGGGAAGCATGGGTCATCAGAGAACAAAAAACGGCCAGCAAAGGGGGAGTGGGAGTGAGCTGACCCATAAGCAACACCAGTGCAATAGAGAAGCATACTGAGCGGGAAGAATTGGAATCAGAAAATCCCTGACAGACTCCTTAAGAAATCAGACTCAGAAGAGGATTTCAGGAAGGAGGTAAATCACTGTGTCCCTTGTTACAGCAAGGGCCATATACAGTCGGTTGGATTTAGAGATTGGGAGCATTGGTGTTTAATTGAGAGTACTTTTGAACTGTCAAATAGCTATGATGACTGATCCCCCAAGAAGTGTTTTGGTGATGCCACTGAGGAAAAAAAGGTTAGTAGTCTGAGCAGAAATCAGGGATTAGAGATGGAAAATGGTATAAAGGGAGGCTGCTTGATAATGCCAGAGGAACCAAGAGTGGATGAAGTGAAACTGGAGTAGATGAAGGACATCAACAGGACAAAGGGAAGGAGTGGCTGTGGTTATTGGGGTTGAATGGCAGTGAAAGCCATCCCAGTAGAGGGGAGCCAGAATTGTGAGGCCAGGACGCTGGACGGGTCACTGAGTGACAGGAAGACTGGGAGTTGTGGAGGAAACTGATGCAAAAATTGGTGGACAAAAGAATGGGATGGCTAGCAAAACTTAGTTGGCATTAAAGAACCCGTCTGCCAATGCTGGAGATGCAGGTTTGATCCCTGGGTCAGGAAGATTCCCTGGAGAAGGAAATGACAACCCATTCCAGTATTCTTGCCTAGGAAATGCCCTGGACAGAGGAGCCTGGCAAGCTACAGTTCATGGAGTTGCAAAGGAATCGGAGAGGACTTAGCAGCTAAACAACAATTCTCCAAAGAGAGACTTATATGGCAGTGGGAGAATAATGTTAAGAAACAGTGAGGATCTGGGAGAGTGTCTATCCCTTTTCTGATGAGTTAGGATAGTGAGGTAAAAGAAATGGCTTCTACTGGGAAAAAAAAGTGAGCAAAATATTTTACTGGGAAGTTGTCGACAACTTTTGGTAAAAGAAGGTTGAGGATATAGAAGTTTCTTTTGGAAAGAATTGTGTCTCCAAAAAGGAGGAAAGGGTACGAAGCATGGTCAAGACAGAACAGAAGTGGGAGAAGAAGGGAATTAAATGGATGGAGAAGAAAATTTTTGTGACAAGAAAACTTGTATCCAGGAGGTCATGCTAGATTGTGAGGACAAAAAAGGCAAATTGTAGAAAGATCCCATGGTAGAAATAACTGATACCTCAAGAACTTTGGCAGTTCAGTTTCCCCATAGCCTAGACAGATCATACTTGGATGGAATCAGGGAAGAGGGAAATAGATTGGCTTTGTGTCATGGTCTTAAAACATGGCTACAAATTCCTTGGCATTTTTTCCATTAAGAATTTGGGTCTATGGTCCCTCCCCTTGAATCTGAGAGCATCTGTGACTGTTTTGATGAACAGAATATGGTAGAAGTAATGCACTGTGATTTTTACAACTAGGCCGTAAAAAACTACATAGCTTCTGCTTTGTTGGCTGGAACATTCTCGCTTGGATCCTGCGTTATGGTTTAAGAAGCTGACTACCTTGGGGCCGCATGTTGGAGAGGCCACAGGGAGAGGTCACTTGGCAAAGCCTTGAAAATGAGGTAGAGGTGTGTGTGTTTGTGAGAGAGAGAGAGAAAACAAGAGACCAAGAGCCTCTAGCCATTCAAATCATACCAGCCCAGACACAAGACATGAACATGAAGAAGGCTGATTCAAATACTGAGCCATTCTAGTCCCTCCAGCTGGTTAGATCTTTTTAGCTGAGGGCTCTGACATCAGGGAGCAAAGATAAGCCATCTTTACTGAGGTGTGTGTGAAAATCTGACCCATGAAATCTATTAGGAAAATTGATTGTGTTTATTTATGAGTTTGGGGATATTTTATTACACAACAATAGATAACCTGACAAGCCTAACTTAGACTGCAGTTGGGGTGGGACTGCTGATGCAGTGTTATCTTTCATGGGAATTGCTTTTTTGTTTTTAGGTAGGTGTGGCTCAGGTAGGAGGGCCTTCCCTGGTGGCTCAGAGGTTAAAGCGTCTGCTTGCAATGCGGATGACCTGGGTTTGATCCCCGGGTCGGGAAGATCCCCTGGAGAAGGAAATGGCAACCCACTCCAGTATTGGGGTAGAGGATGGGGAGTGGGATCGATTTAGGGATATATAGTGGGTCCTCAGCCAGGGATGATATTCATTCAATTATATGCACATATACAGAGAACTCGGAGAAGGCAATGGCATTCCACCCCAGTACTCTTGCCTGGAAAATCCCATGGATGGAGGAGCCTGGCAGGCTAGAGTCCATGGAGTCACTAAGAGTCGGACACGACTGAGCGACTTCACTTTCAGTTTTCACTTTCATGCATTGGAGAAGGAAATGGCAACTCACTCCAGTGTTCTTGCCTTGAGAATCCCAGGGACAGGGGAGCCTGGTGGGCTGCAGTCTATGGGGTCGCACAGAGTCGGACACGACTGAAGTGACTTAGCAGCAGCAGCAGCAGCAGCATACAGAGAACTGGATGGTTGACCAGATGCTATTCAGATTGTTTAAAGTTAGTGCTTCAGTTCAGTTCAGTTCAGTCCTGTCCAACTCTTTGTAACCCCATGAATCGCAGCATGCCAGGCCTCCCTGTCCATCACCAACTCCCAGAGTTCACTTAGACTCATGTCCATGGAGTCAGTGATGCCATCCAGCCATCTCATCCTCTGTCATCTCCTTCTCCTCCTGCCCCCAATCCCTCCCAGCATCAGAGTCTTTTCCAATGAGTCAACTTGTCGCATGAGGTGGCCAAAGTACTGGAGTTTCACCTTTAGCATCATTCCTTCCAAAAGAAATCCCAGGGCTGATCTCCTTTAGAATGGATTGGTTGGGTCTCCTTACAGTCCAAGGGACTCTCAAGAGTCGTGTCCAACACCACAGTTAGTGCTTAATTATGGCTAAATATTTCTGTTATTATAATCCATGCTTCCAAAACAGTACCAGGCATTTAGAAGGCACTTACATTGATACCAAAAAAAAAAAAAATCTTATATGTAGAATAGTTAAGAGGTAAATTGTATCAACAAGATGTGAGTATAAAAGAATTTCAAAAAGAAGAGAATTTCAGTTTAACTAGAGTAGACTGAGAACGCGTATTCATGGAGGTAATCATTATAAAGTTGGGTTTAAAGGTAGAATGGAATTTAATATTCAGGATGAAGAAGGGAAAGTATACCAGGCTTTCTGTGTATTTGGGTGTAACGGAAAAATGAACAAAGGCAGCAGATTAGAAAGAGGATGGACTTACGTGGTAGAAAGGAAGACAACAGATTCATTGTGGTTCAGAGAAAAATTAAGGTTAAGTAGGAAGAAAAAAAGTACCCTGTGAAGGAATAAGCAAAGAGGTTTGCATTCATTATGGAAGGCAACAGAAAGTCATGACTAGTTTTAAGTCAAAGGAATGACATAGGGGATTCTGCAGGGTGAAATAGAGACACTGCTGCTCTAAGCAAGACATTCAGACAATGGTGGTGTGGTAAATAAAGGAGGTGGAAACACAAACTATTTCATATGAAGAAATAATGGTATGTGGATAAAATGGAGAAGAGAAAAGAAAAGTCAAAAATCCCTGAGGTTCTACCTGGAGAACCAGGAATAATGGTAGTGATTCTGTTGGAAGTAGGATGTTGGAAAGTAAAGCAGAAGAGTACTTTAAAAACCATGAAAATAGAGTGTGAGACTTGGAAGTCCCCTGTGCAAGAAATATCACTCCATTTATATTTCAATTCTACAACTTTGTTTTTATAGGTCCCTCTTCTGCTAGTCTGGCAGAAATTCAGTTCCTCTGCCCTTCTCCTTGAAGTGTTAGTCGCTCAGTTATGTCCAACTCTTTGCGACCCTCTGGACTGAAGCCCGCCAGGCTCCTCTGTCCATGGAATTTTCCAGGGAAGGATACTAGAGTGGGTTGCCATACTCTCTTCCAGGGGATCGTCCTGATTCTGGAACTGAACCTTATCTCTTGCATTGGAAGGCGAGTTCTTTACCAATGAGCTACCTGAGAAGCCCAGTTTACAAAACAGAACAGAAAGAGACACACATTTAGAATTACCAGAGGGGAAGGGGCTGAGGAATAAATTAGAAAATTGAGATTAAAGTATACACACTGCTATATGTAAAATATATAACCAACAACGACCTACTGAATAGCCTAGTAATAAACTATAATGGAAAAGAATGTAAAACAGTAATATATGTGTGTGTAACTGAATCACTTTGCCATCCACCTGAAGCTAACACAACATTGTAAATCAGTTATATTTCAATGCAAAAATATAGTTTTCCTCCTTTCCAGTTTTCTAAATTGTTTGGTGATTGAAGCAATATTATAATACTATTTGATTTGGCTCTAAATATATGCAGAGAAAATTTTTAAGATACTTACAAATGAGGGACAGTAAAGAGACATAAGCATTCCCTGGTGCTCAGATGGTAAAGAATCCACTTGTAATGCAGGAGACTCAGGTTTGGGGACCTGGCCCAGGTCAGGAAGATCCCCTGGAGAAGGGAATGGCTATCTAAGCCAGTATTCTTGCCTGGAGAATTCCATGAACAGAGCAGCCTGGCAGGCTAGTCTATGAGGTCATAGAGCAGGACACAACAGAGCGACTAAGCACACACACACACACAGACACACACATACACACACAAAGAGACATAAAGAGGAGTTAAGATTTCTCCACTTAACTTGAACTGGTAAAATGTCAACAGTAAATAGGAAAAGTTATATCCATATAATAGCTAAAGCTACAAATAAAAAGTAGGTATACAAAGCGATGCACTTGAAAACAATGTAGATAAAATGGAATTCTAAAAATTTTCAAATAACCCATGGAAAGGCAGAAAAAAGAAAACAACAACAACAACAACAACAAAAGACACAGAATAAATGGCAAACAATAAATGATTTAAACACTTAACATATCAATAAATGTGAATGGGTCTAAATATAGCAAGTAAAATGACAGAATGTGGTCCACTGGAGAAGGGAATGGCAAACCACTTCAGTATTCTTGCCTTGAGAACCCCATGAACAGTATAAAAAGGCAAAATGATAGGATACTGAAAGAGGAACTCCCCAGGTCAGTAGGTGCCCAATATGCTACTGGAGGTCAGTGGAGAAATAACTCCAGAAAGAATGAAGGGATGGAGCTAAAGCAAAAACAATACCCAGTTGTGGATGTGACTGGTGATAGAAGCAAGGTCCAATGCTGTAAGAGCAATATTGCATAGGAGCCTGGAATGTCAGGTCCATGAATCAAGGCAAATTGGAAGTGGTCAAACAGGAGATGGCAAGAGTGAACGTCAACATTCTAGGAATCAGCAAACTAAAATGGACTGGAATGGGTGAATTTAACTCAGATGGCCATTATATCTACTACTGCGGGCAGGAATCCCTTATAAGAAATGGAGTAGCCATCATGGTCAACAAAAAGTCCAAAATGCAGTACTTGGATGCAATCTCAAAACGACAGAATGATCTCTGTTCATTTCCAAGGCAAACCATTCAATATCACAGTAATCCAAGTCTATGCCCCAACCAGTAATGCTGAAGAAGCTGAAGTGGAACGGTTCTATGAAGACCTACAAGACCTTTCAGAACTAACACCCAAAAAGATATCCTTTTCATTGTAGGGGACTGGAATGAAAAAGTAGGAAGTCAAGAAACACTTGGAGTAATAGGCAAATTTGGCCTTGGAATATGGAATGAAGCAGGGCAAAGGCTAATAGAGTTTTGCCAAGAAAACACACTGGTCATAGCAAACACCCTCTTCCAACAACATAAGAGAAGACTCTACACATGGACATCACCAGATGGTCAACACTGAAATCAGATTGATTATATTCTTTGCAGCCAAGGATGGAGAAGCTCTATACAGTCAACAAAAACAAGACCAGGAGTTGACTGTGGCTCAGATCATGAATTCCTTATTGCCAAATTCAGACTTAAATTGAAGAAAGTAGGGAAAACCGCTAGACCATTCAGGTATGACCTAAATCAAATCCCTTATGAGTATACAGTGGAAGTGAAAAATAGATTTAAGGGCCTAGATCTGATAGATAGAGTGCCTGATGAATTAAGGAATGAGGTTCGTGACATTGTACAGGAGACAGGGATCAAGACCATCCCCATGGAAAAGAAATGCAAAAAAAGCAAAATGGCTGTCTGGAGAGGCTTTACAAATAGCTGTGAAAAAAAGAGAAGGGAAAGCAAAGGAGAAAAGGAAAGATATAAGCATCTGAATGCAGAGTTCCAAAGAAGAGCAAAAAGAGATAAGAAAGCCTTCCTCAGTGATCAATGCAAAGAAATAGAGGAAAACAACAGAATGGGAAAGACTAGAGATCTCTTCAAGAAAATTAGAGATACCAAGGGAACATTTCATGAAAAGATGGGCTCGACATAGGACAGAAATGGTCTGGACCTAACAGAAGCAGAAGCATAAGATACTAAGAAGAGGTGTCAAGAATACACAGAACTGTACAAAAAAGATGTTCACGACCCAGATAATCACGATAGTATGATCACTCACCTAGAGCCAGACATCTGGGAATGTGAAGTCAAGTGGGCCTTAGAAAGCATCACTACGAACAAAGCTAGTGGAGGTGATGGAATTCCAGTGGAGCTATTTCAAATCCTGAAAGATGATGCTGTGAAAGTGCTGCGCTCAATATGCCAGTAAATTTGGAAAACTCAGCAGTGGCCACAGGACTGGAAAAGGTCAGTTTTCATTCCAATCCCAAAGAAAGGCAATGCCAAAGAACGCTCAAACTACTGCACAATTGCACTCATCTCACATGCTAGCAAAGTAATGCTCAAAATTCTCCAAGCCAGGCTTCAGCAGTACGTGAACTTTCAGATGTTCAAGCTGGATTTAGAAAAGGCAGAGGAACCAGAGGTCAAATTGCCAACAACTGCTGGATCATGGAAAAAGCAAGAGAGTTCCAGAAAAATATCTATTTCTGCTTTATTGACTATACCAAAGCCTTTGACTGTGTGGATCACAATAAACTGTGGAAAATTCTGAAAGAGATGTGAATACCAGACCACCTGATCTGGCTCTTGAGAAACCCACATGCAGGTAAGGAAGCAACAGTTAGAAGTGGACATGGAACAACAGACTGGTTCCAAATAGGAAAAGGAGTATGTCAAGGCTGTATATTGTCACCCTGCTTATTTAACTTATATGCAGTTTATATCATGAGAAATGCTGGGCTGGAAGAAGCACAAGCTGGAATCAAGATTGCCGGGAGAAATATCAATAACCTCAGATATGCAGATTACACCACCCTTATGGCAGAAAGTGAAGAGGAACTAAAAGCCTCTTGATGAAAGTGAAAGAGGAGAGTGAAAAGGTTGGCTTAAAGCTCAACATTCAGAAAACAAAGATCACAGCATCAGGTCCCATCACTTCATGGGAAATAGATGGGGAAACAGTGTCAGACTTTATTTTTTGGGGCTCCAAAATCACTGCAGATGGTGACTGCAGCCATGAAATTAAAAGACACTTACTCCTTGGAAGAAAAGTTATGACCAACCTAGATAGCATATTAAAAAGCAAAGACATTACTTTGCCAACAAAGGTCCATCTAGTCAAGGCTATAGTTTTCCAGTGGTCATGTATGGATGTGAGAGTTGGACTGTGAAGAAAGCTGAGTACTGAAGAATTGCTGCTCTTGAACTGTGGTGTTGGAGAAGACTCTTGAGAGTCCCTTGGACTGCAAGGAGATCCAACCAGTCCATTCTAAAGGAGATCAGCCCTGGGATTTCTTTGGAGGGAATGATGCAAATGCTGAAACTCCAGTACCTTGGCCACCTCATGCGAAGAGTTGACTCGTTGGTAAAGACTCTGATGCTGGGAGGGATGGGGGCAGGAGGAGAAGCGGACAACAGAGGATGAGATGGCTGGATGGCATCACGGACTCGATGGACGTGAGTCTGAGTGAACTCCGGGAGTTGGTGATGGACACGGAGGCCTGGTGTGCTGAGATTCATGGGGTCGCAAAGAGTTGGACAGGACTGAGTGACTGAACTGAACTGAAAATGCAGATTGACTGACTGGATTTGAAAACATGACTTTATTCTTTCTATAAGAAACTAACTTCAAATTAGCAGTATAGCAGATTGAAAGTAAAAGAGTGACGTTATATAAACACTAAAGAAACATAGGACTAGCTATAGTGATGCTGTTGCTGGTGCTGCTAAGTCGCTTCAGTCATGTCCGACTCTGTGCGACCCCACAGACAGCAGCCCACTAGTCTCCTCCATCCCTGGGATTCTCCAGGCAAGAATGTGGGTTGCCATTTCCTTCTCCACTAGCTATATTAATTAAGGATAACTTATGCTTCAAGGAAAGCAAAATTAGCAGGAACTGCATGTATGTATCATCTGCACCAAAAAAGATGCAAAATGTGAGAAGCAAAAACTGATAGAACTGGAAGGAGAAATAGACAAATACAAAAATATGGTTGGAGACCTCAACATTCCTCTTCCAACAAGTAATAAAACTGCTAGACCAAATATCATCAAGGATATAGAACTCAATCATGTGATCAACAAGAGGGCTCAACTGACATTTATAGAACACTCCACTCAACAATAGCAGAAAATACACTGTTTGGAAGCACTCATATCATGAGCCACAGAACAAATCTCAAAAAATTTAAAGGAACTGACATTATATAAAATGTGTTTTCTGACCACAATGGACGCAAACTAGAAATAAAGAAAGATAACAGATCCAAGCGCTTAGAAACTACAGAATACTATATATTTTTATATATAATACTATATACTTAAAAACTACATGTATAGTCCACAAAAATCCCATGGATTAAGAAGAAATCTCAAGGGAAAATTTTTAAAAATAGACTGAACTGAATTAAAATATAAACAATCAAAATTAATGGAACACAATAACACATATCTTTAAAAAATTACAGCTAACATCATATTCAATGGTGAAAGGCAATGTTTCCCTCCCAAAGATGGGAAACAAGCAAAACCGGTGTGAAAGTAGTCAGTTCAGTTCAGTTGCTCAGTCGTGTCCCACTCATTGTGACCCCATAGACTATAGCACATCAGGCTTCCCTTTCCATCACCTAACATGCTCAAACTCATGTTTATTGAGTTGGTGATGCTATCCAACCATCTCATCCTCTGTCATTCCCTTCTTCTCCTGCCTTCAATCTTTCCCAGCATCAGGGTCTTTTCAAATGAGTCAGTTCTTTGCATCATTTCAGTTCAGTTCAGTCACTCAGTTGTGTCCAACTCTTGCCTCAGGTGGCCAAAGTATTGGAGTTTCAGCTTCAGCATCAGTCCTTCCAATGAATATTCAGGACTAATTTCCTTTAGGATTGATTAGTTGGATCTCCTTGCTGTCCAAGGAACTGTTAAGAGTTTTCCCCAACACCATAGTTCTAAGTCATCAATTCTTCAGCACTTAGCTTTCTTTATAGTCCAACTCTCACATCCATACATGACCACTGGAAAAACTGTAGCCTAGGCTAGACGGACCTTTGTTGGCAAAGTAATGTCTCTGCTTTTGAATATGCTGTCGAGGTTGGTCATAACTTTTCTTCCAAGTAGCAAGCATCTTTTAATTTCATGGCTGTAGTCACCATCTGCAGTGATTTTGGAGCCCCCAAAATAAAGTCTCTCAGTTTCCATTGTTTCCCCATCTATTTCCCATGAAGTGATGGGACCAGATGCTATGATTTTAGTTTTCTGAATGTTGAGTTTTAAGCCAGCTTTTCCACTCACCTCTTTCACCTTCATCAAGAGGCTCTTAGTTCTTCACTTTCTGCCATAAGGGTGGTATCATCTGCATATCTGAGGTTATTGATACTTCTCCCAGCAATCTTGATTCCAATTTGTGCTTCATCCAGCCTGGCATTTTGCATAATGTACTCTGCACAGACATTAAATAAGAAGGGTGACAATATACAGTCTTGACGTACTCCTTTCCCAGTTTGGAACCAGTCTGTTGTTCCACGTCCGGTTCTAACTGTTGCTTCTTGACCTGCATACAGACTTTTCAGGAGGCAGGTTGGGTGGTCTGATATTTCCATATCTTTAATAATTTTCCACAGTTTGTTGTGATCCACACAGTCAAAGGCTTTGGCATAGTCAATAAAGCAGAAATAGATGTTTTTCTATAACTTTTGTGCTTTTTTGATGATCCAATGAAGGCAGTAACAAGAGGGGAATATATAGCACTAAATATTTAATTAGAAAAGGGAAAAAAACCTCAAATCAATAATCTATGCTCCCATGTCAAGAATCTAGAATAAGAAGAGCCAAAAAGAAAAAAAAAATTGACATTAGATAAAATTCCTCCAAAAATACAAATTTATCCAATTAACCCAATATGAAATAGATAATTTGAGTCATCTTGAAACTATTAATAAGTGAATTTGTAACTTAACCTCCCTCTGGAAAAAAAGAAATCTCCAGGCTTAGTAGGCTTTCTTAAAGAATTTAACCACATGTTTAAAGAAAATTTACACCAATTCTACACAGTTTCCTCCAGAAAACAGAAGGAACACTTACCAATTTATTATATGGGTCTAGTATTACCCTGATAACCAACGTGAGACAGAGACTACCAAAAATTAAAGATAAAAATAAAATATAGACTAATACACCTGATGAATATAGTCACAAAAAGTTTTAACAAAATATTAGCAAATATAAGAATATATAAAAAGAATTTTCATCACCAGATGGGACCAGTGATGCAAGACTGATTTACTATTTAAAAATCCATCTATATAATCATTCAGTTCAGTTCAGTCGCTCAGTCATGTCCGACTCTTTGAGACTCCATGAGAAGAAAGATCATGGCCTCTTACCTTCCAAGGCAGCCCACACTCTATCTATGAAGTGTATTTCTTTCTGAATAAATCCACCTCTTACTCCCCTCCACTCCCCCCTGCAAAAACAAAATAAAACAAAACAAAACAGAAAAAGAAGAAAGATCACATGATCATACCATTGATGAAGAAAAAGCAATGGACACAATATAACAATATATTCATGATAAAAAAAATCCCAGAGAAACAGGAAAAGAGAGGAATTTTCTCAGTTTGATAAAGAGCATTTTTAACAAACAAACAAACAAACAAAACCTATAACTATACAACTAACATTATATTTAATGGTATAAGACTGAATGATTTTCTCCAAAGACTAGGAACAACACAGAGTTCTGCCTTTACCACTCTTATTCAACACAGGACTTGAAGTTCTAGTCAGTGTAACAAGGTGAGAAAAGTAAATATAAAGATATACAGATTGGAAAGGAAGTAATTATTTGCATATGATATGATTGCCTCTGTAGAATAGCCCTAGGAATCTCCAAAATAAAAGTCCTAAAACTATGTAAGTGAATTTAGCAAGGTCATGGGGTGAAACAAATGTACAAATATCAATTGTATTTCTATATATTAACAATAAACATTTACAATAGCTAAAAAATGAAATTAGGTCTTTCCTGGTAGTCAAGTGGTTGAGAACCTGCCTGCCAGTGCAGGGTACATGGGTTAGATCCCTCGTCCAGGAAGATTCCACATGCCATGTGGCAAGTAAGCCCCTGTGCCACAACTACTGAGTCCATGTGCTGCAAGGACTGAAGTCTGTGCCTAGAGCCTGTGCTACCCCAAAAGAGAAAAGCCACTGCAATGAGAAGCCTGCACACCACAATGAAAAGCAGCCCCCACTTGTGACAGCTAGAGAAAGCCCTTTGCACAGCAATGAAAGTCGAGGAGCACAGAAAAAAAAATTATTTTTTAAAAAATGACACACCCCAATAAATCTGAAAAACACCAATATAGTATACTAATGCATATATGTGGAATTTAGGAAGATAGTAACGATAATCCTGTATGCAACACAGCAAAAGAGACACAGATGTATAGAACAATCTTTTGGACTCTGTGGGAGAGGGCGAGGGTGGGATGATTTGGGAGAATGGCATTGAAACATGTATAATATCAAATAAGAAATGAATTGCCAGTCCAGGTTCGATGCAGGATACAGGATGCTTGGGGCTGGTGCACTGGGATGACCCAGAGGGATGGTATGGGGAGGGAGGTGGGGAAGGGGGTTCAGGATTGGGAACACGTGTACACTCGCGATGGATTCATGTTGATGTATGGCAAAAGCAATACAATATTGTAAATTAATTAGCCTCCAATTAAAATAAATAAATTTGAATTTTAAAAAATGAAATTATATGGATCACATTGAATCTGTAGACTGCATTTGGTAGTATAGTCATTTTCACAATATTGATTCTTCCTACCCAGGAACATGAAATATCTCTCCATCTGTTTATGTTGGCTTTGATTTCTTTCATTAGTGTCTTATAATTTTCTGTGTACAATTCTTTGGTCTCCTTAGTTAAGTTTATTCCTAGATATTTAATTCTTTTTGTTACAATGGTGAATGGAATTGATTCCTTAATTTCTCTTTCTGATTTTTCATTGTTAGTATATAGAAATGCAAGTGATTTCTGTGTATTGATTTTATATCCTACAACTTTGCTAATTCAGTGATTAGCTTTAGTAATTTTCTGATAGTATCTTTAGGGTTTTCTATGTACAGTATCATGTCATCTGCAAACAGTGAAAGCTTTACTTCTTTTTCAATATGGATTCCTTTTATTTCTTTTTCTTCTCTGACTGCAGAACTTCCAGAACTATGCTGAATAATAGTGGTGAAAGTGGACCCTCTTGTCTTGTTCCTGATTGTAGAGGGAATGCTTTCAGTTTTTCACCATTGAGAATATGACCCAGAAATCCCACTCCTAGGCATATACCCTGAGAAAACCAAAATTGAAAAAGATACATGTATCCCATTGTTCATTGCAGCACTATTTACAATGGCTAGAACATGGAAGCAACCTAGATGTCCATCGACAGATGAATGGATAAAGAAGTTGTGAAACATATACACAATGGAATATTACTCAGCCATTAAAGGAACACATTTGAGTCAGTTCTAATGAGGTGGATGAACCTAGAACCTACTATACAGAGTGAAATGAGTCAGAAAAAGATAAATATCATATTCTAATGGATATTTACAGAATCTAGAAAAATGCTACTGAAGAATTCATTTATAGCACAGCAGTGGAGAAACAGACATAGAGAATAGACTTATGGACATGGGGAGAGGGGAGGAGACTAGAGGGTGACATGTATGGAAAGAGTGACATGGAAACTTACATTCCCATATGTAAAATAGATAGCTAACGGGAATTTGCTGTATGGCTCAGGAAACTCAAACAGGGGCTCTGTATCAATCTAGAGGGGGGTGGGATGGGGCAGGAGATGAGAGGGAGGTTTGAAAGGGAGGGCATATATGTGTACCTATGGCTGATTCATGTTGAGGTTTTATATAAAACAACAAAATTTGGTAAAGCAATTATCCTTCAATAAAAAATAATAAAAAATGAAATGAAATCTAACAAAAGATATACAGGACTAGTATGCTAAAACTATACAATGTTGATGAAAAATACAACAAGCTAAATAAGTGAAAATACATACTCCTCTTCAATACTCCTCAAACTGATATATGGATTCAACACAGTTTTATTGAAACTCAGTGAGACATTTTGTAGTTATAGACAAGATTATCTTAAAATTTATATAGCAAAGCAAAGGATCTAGAGTAGCTAAGACAATTATGAGAAAGAAGAATAAAGCAGGAGAAATAAAAACTTCCTGATTTCAAAACTTACACAGTTAAAGTAATCTGTTTGGTATTAGCAGAGGAATAAACAGATTAATGGACCAAAACAGAGAACCTTGACATAGATCCAGAGAAAAATATCCAGTTGCTTTTTACCTAAGATACAAAAACAATTAAATGGAAGAAAAAGAGTATTTTCAACAAATAGTGCCAAAACAGTTGGACATCCATGACCAAGATGAAAGAAAGAAGAGAGAAAAAAAAGAGGGAAGGATAAAAGAAGGAACAAATGAATGAAGGAAAGAAGAAGCCATCCCTGTAAAACTCATACCTGATAGAAAAATTAACTCAAAATGGAGCATAAACATAAATGCAAAACATATAACTATGAAACTTAGAAAAGTCACAGGAGAAAATCTTAAAGGTCTAGAAAAAGAGTTCTAGATGACACCAAAAGCATAATCCATGAAGGAAAAAATTGATAAATTGGATTTTACCAATCTTAAAATGTTTGCTCTGTAAAAGATCCTGTTAAGAAGATAAAAGACATTCTTGGAAAATGTTTGCAAACCTCATATCGGACAAAGAACAGGGAGTGGAATATATAAAAAACTTTGAAAATTCAACAGTAAAAACAAAAATAATCCAAGCAGAAAGTGTGCAAAAATATAAGGATATAGAAATGTATGTTGAACATCATCAGCACAAACACAAAATGTATGTTGAACATCATCAGCAGATTAAAACTACAGTGAGATATCAGTACATACTTATCAAAATGGGTGAAATAAAAAATAGGGACAAAACCAAATACTAGTAGGGATATGGTGAAACTGGATCACTCATACATTGCTGGTGGAAATGTAAAATGATACAACCACTCTGAGAAATAGTTTGGCAATTTCTTTAAAAAACTATACATGCAACTACCATATGACCCAGAAATTGTCCACTGGACATTTTTTCCATAAAAATGAAAATCTGTATTCACAACGAAAGCTGTACAAAAATGTTATACAAATTTTATTCATAAGAGATAAAAATTGAAAACAACCAAAGTATCTGTCAGTGGGTGATTATTAGTAAAATAAATTGTGGTACAAACTATCTCATGGAATACTACTCAGCAAGAAGAGGGGGAAAAGACTATATAGCCAATGACCTGGGTGAATCTCCCAAACATAGACTGAGTGAAAAAAAAAAACAAACCCTCAAAAGGTCAGATGCTCATCCATTTATATAATTCTTGAGATGAGAAAATCATAGAATAGAATTGGGGAACAGATGAGTAGTTTCCAGGGGTTAAAGACAGAGTAGGAGAGGTTGGGAAGTGGATGTAGAATGGTAACAAGAGGGATTCTTGCAGTGATAGAAATGTTACCATTAGGGGAAAATGGGTAAAAGGTACATGGGATCTCTGTATTATTTCTTAACAACTGTGAATCTTTAATTATCAAATAAAAGTTAAAAAGAGAATGAAAATAGTCAAATCCAGAAATAGCTCAAACATCCCTCAACAGATGAACAACAAAATAAAGTGTGATAGAGCCCTACAATGGACTGCTATTTAGAAACAAAATGGAGCAATCTAGAGATGCATACAATATGGATGAATCTCAAAAATGCTATGCTAAGAAAAAAGCCAGGCACAATAGATCATTCTAGATTATTTACATGAGGTTCTGGAACAGGCAAAATGAATTGCCTAGGGGGCCAGAACTGTGGGGCATAGGGGAATGATGGCAAACCTCCATAAAGGAATTTTAGGACTGAAGAATGTGGTATTTTATATCATGATTGAGGTAATTATTATAGGTATCCACCTTTGTCAATACAAAGTTCATGTTAAAGAAAGAGAAATAGTGAGTGCAATTGAGAAATTAGAGCTGATACTGTGAGATTTTTAAATTATTATTATCAGAAGCTATAGCAAGAGAGGAACATATCCAGAAATGTTTTTTTCAGAGGGGCAAGGCTCAGAATAGGAAAAGGCTTTTAAAACAGATACTCAAAGCTAGATAGATTTGGAAGTGACAAGAACATCATGAGAAAAGCGTGAGAAAGAATGCATTGCTAAGGAGTTCTGTGCAAATGAGGAGTTGAAAGGTAAGATCTAAGCAAATATACACATTTCAAGGGCTAGTGAAGAGAGACCTCTCTTCTTCTAACAGCTTGGCCTGTTAATCTTAGGGTGCACCAGGAGGCTGAGGGCTAAAATAGGAAGATGTGGAGAGAGCAGGGCATGCAGCTCTAGAGCAAGGAGCTCTGGAGCCTCCAGAGCGAGGCTCATGGTCACAGCTATAAGCACATTATCTGTGGGATGCCTGGATTTTAACTCATGGTACTTGTGAGGATGGGGCTTCCCTGGTGGTTCGGTGGTAAAGAATCCGCCTGCTAATGCAGGACACACAGGTTCAATCCCTAGATCGGGAAGATCTCTTGAAGAAGGAAATGGCAACCCACTCCATTATTTTTGCCTGGAGAATTCCATGGACAGAGGAGTCTGGCAGGTTACAGTCCATAGGGGGTCACAAAGAGTCAGACATGACTTAGCGACTAAACAACAATAACAGCCTGTGACGGCAGCCAGCCAGGGGTGGACTGGAATGGTGAGGTCACGCAAGTGCCAGGAGTGATAGATGAAGAGGTAACCAGAGCAAGGGAGCTAGCCAGGAGTGTGAGTAAGGTCTGAACTAAGAAGTGACTCTAGAGGAGATGTCTGACTCATGAGATACAAACAGACTAGATTAGGAGAGGGTTAGAGAAGGTCAGGGAGAGGAGCAGGTCATAACAGAAACCATGCTGCCATATTCTGTCATGAAGTTCTGTGGGGACATCTGTGTGGAGACTGAAGCTGTCCCTTTTGAGAGTCTAACACTGACCTCTCCCCAATTTCCCAGTCAGTCTTGCATCAGGCAGACAGTCTGTCCACTTTCCTAGGTTGATTTGTGAGGCAATACCTTTCACTTCATACCTGGGTCTCCAGACCTTGAAATGTCATTACAAGACAGGACTCTGCACCTTCCAAGTGTCTGATGAGCAAAGAAAGACTAGACTTTACATGGATTTCTCTTTCCCAGGTTTCCCTGGCCTCCCTTGGCCAGACTAAGAAGAAGAGGAGTTACAATGCAGAAAGTCAGATGTAGAGTTGTACCAGACATCAGTACAAGATATAAATTGTGAGTATTGAGTGAAGTGAGAATGAAGGAAATCACAGCATAAGGTCAGGGCAAGTCTTATAGTATGAATGCTTAACAAAGTTGGAAGCTAATATTCTATGGTATTTAACTGTTAGACTTGGGACTTCCCTGGTGGTCCAGGGGTTAAGACTCCACACTTCCAATGCAGGGGCCAGGATTCAATCCCTCTCAGGGAACTAGATCCCACATGCTGCAACTTAAAAAAAAAAAAAAAAAAAAGATCCTGAGTGCCTCAACTAAGACCCAGATCAGCCAAAAAAAACAGAGTGAGACTCAATTGGGTTCAAATCCTGGCACAGACAATTATTAGGCATAAGAACTGGCCTCAGTTTTCTCATCCAAAAATAGGGTGAGCGGTGCCTACTCTTTGGGTTGTTGAGGTATTAATGAGATTATTTATTTGAAACTCTATACAACTGCCTGGCACTTAGTAAGTGCTCAGTGAAGAGTGGTCTGAGGCTGGGAACCTAGGAAGTGGAGTTGGGCACAGGATACCTGAGATGGTCAATGGAATTAGCTGCAGGGAGAGGGAAACTTGAGAGACTTGGTGTCAATCTACAAAGACTCGCTCAAGAGACCAGGACAGAATATCCAGGGAAGCGAAGACGGGAAGGAGGAAATACAACATTGAAGAAACCCAGAAGGAAGTAGTGATAAGCAGGGATAAATGAGAAAAGAGAATGAGTGTGGCGGGAGACCAGAGAAATGGGCTTAGCAATAAAGAGATGGTTAGAGGGGAGGGGAGGTACTTAAGCCAGAGGGCAGAGGGTCAAGGAGTAAATATTAAGAAACATTGTGTTCTCAGGGATGGATCAAGCGAACTCTGAAAGGTCAAGTAGCAAAATGTATTGATTCTTAAGTGTGATGTGAGTCTGTTTATATCTGCTGTTGTTCAAATCTCAAACTCTAGAAGAACAAGCAGACCCTGGTTGCCAGGATATATTATTCCTACTGCCTCCAAATCCAATTCTGGCAAGCGCAGCCACTCCCCATGGTATTCCTGTTAGCGTTCATACAGTACTCATTAGGACTTGAAATCTTTTCAGCCTTGTCAAATTCCATTATATGGCAGAGCAAATCTTAACTTGTAGATTGTAGTGTTTCTTTTCACATCCCCTCAGTTTTAAAATCAACCACTAAAAGTAGTATTAATCATTTTGTGTTCCTATATTGAATTTTTTCTCCATAATAGGAAAATTTTCACTTTATCAGCTATTTAGCAATTTAAAAAGTAAACTGTCCTTGTAGACTAAAATAAAATTGAAATGACAGTAGTGGATTTTAAAAACTCATTTCCTATACATTTGTAAAATATTTCAACTAGTTCATTGTCTTCTATATATTTCACATCAGAAGGGTTTAAGTATCACTTTTGGTCTGCTAAAAGAGCAAGTCAATAAAAATAATGATAATATTTAATACCACAAATATCTAGAAATTTCAAAATTGCTTTTTTTGTAAAAAAAAAAAAGGAGTGAAACTAGAGTTAGTCCTAATTATATGCAAGTGATAATACTATGAAACTGCCTAATTACACCACTTGAACAATGTTAATTTCCCAGAATGCATTTAGCTCCATATTGCTACTATTATTTCTTCCAATATTACCTAAAATTAAGTCTGCCTTCATAAATAAAAATACCCTCAAGTAATTTTCTCTTTCAACTGTTTATTTTACAAATATTAGACAATGATTCTTAAAATACTATATTGACATCTAATAGAAGAGTATGTTCTTCAGTACAAATTATAAACTGAAGCAACTTCAGAGTTTCCAAATCTATAACAAATAAAAGCATAAATTTAAACTTTTTTGCAACATATTTGATACCACTTAGAAAAAAATCTATCAAATTCTCTGTCAAATTCAGAATATTTAAATATTCTGAAGAAATACTGGTGAGAGGGCAGTTGAAATTGTTATAGGATTGCTAAATATGACTGTAGAGTCATCTGGTTTAGAATTGGGTCATGTATCCAACTTTGTCAAGGAAAGAAATCATTTTTTCTACATTCAACATATAAGACTTTTTTAAATTTATTTTTTTATTGAAGGATAATTGCTTTACAGAATTTTTTTGTTTTCTGTTAAACTTCAATATGAATCAGCTATAGGTATACATATATCCCCTCCCTTTTGAACATCCCTCCCATTTCCCTCTCCATCCCACCCCTCTAGGTTGATACAGAACTCCTGTTTGAGTTTCCTGAGCCACACAGCAAATTCGCATTGGCTATCTATTTTATATATGGGAATGTAAGTTTCCATGTTACTCTTTCCATACATCTCACCCTCTCCTCCCCTCTCCCCATGTCCATAAGTCTGTTCTCTATGTCTGTTTACACTCAACAGATAGATTTTGAGTGCACTGTATATCAAGCACCACTGAGAACTAGAGATATAGCAGGGGGGAAAAAGACACAACTCCTGCTCTCATTGTGTTTACAATCCACTCCGAACACAGAAATGATGAGTAGACACTAAGATAAACTGGTCTCTGAAAGTTACACATGCTGTGAAGAATATAAACCTAGTAGAGAGCACAGTAAGGAAAGAGTGACTGGAGTGAGGAAGAAGAACATGATATTATGTCTTTCTGAAGAGCTGGCATTTGACCTGAGCCTTGAATGATGCGGAGTCAGCTGCGAGGAGAAACAGGGGAAGAACTTTTAGACATGGATCCAGAGTGCCTATACTGAAGCAGCCATCTGGTTGGAAGTTTGAGAGGACCTTTTTGGGAAGTGACATTCGCATAGAAAACATACTCTGTTTACTTACATATGTATTTGAGATGGAGGAAGCTAATGAAAAAAAAAACAACCCTCTCTTCACACTACAGAGTGGTACTTTGGGTTACCAGCAGTTCCAAACAGAGCAAAGAGCACAAGAAAAAGGCACAAAAGCGAAACTAGTCTGGCTCTCCCAGGATCTAGAACAGGTAAAGAAACAGGGGCATGAGTAGTAAGAGATGAGGTCAGAAAGCAGTGGGTGGGGAGGGCCACATCACGCCTGGCCCAGCAGACACTAGTAAGAGGATTAGAGGGTCTGAGCAGGGAAGTGATTGATGGGGGTGTATATTCTACTTTATATATTAAATCCTCAAGTCATCATCTGGTACAGTTACTGTTTTTAGAATACACTGAGACAAAAACGGTACATTTAAAAGGGAAAAGGGCAAAATATTTGTTGTTTTATTTTCTATGTTTTTATGTAAAATACTTGCCTTCTTCAGGTGAATATCATCTAAGAGATAAGCCATATTACTGCTTGTCATTAACACCTTCCAAATTTGCATAAAATGCTAGTGTTCAGGAGGAGAAGTATAGCATTGTGTCAAAATTGTATTTGCTGACACTGAAAAGTGTACTTACATTCTGGAGAGATGTTCTGTTTGTTGCCTTAGTGATAACAATACACTTACGCTTTGTGGAACTCCTTGTTAAATAACAAGTATAACTATATAGATCTATATAGTAACTTAGATCTATAACTGGTATAGATCTAGGGCAAGTTAAAAAAAAAAACCAGACAAAACCTATGACTGGTGAAACCATGTATTTGCCTTAATTCATTAACGATACCAAATATCTGATGATGTTGAAGCATTTTCTTTGGGGCAGCATAGGCAGACTCCATTTTAAAATTATTCCTTGACTGTTTTACAAATATGGGGAAATCTCTCATCTGCTCTAGCAATTTCTGATTATACGTAAAATAGAGAGATGAATGGCCTAAGAACACGATGATTTTCTTAAACAATATTGGGAAAATATATAGAAGTGACATTTGCACAGAACTGACATATATTGTCACTTCTCAAATGTCACTTTCCAATATATTGGCGAAAAAAATAGTTGGTTTTTTTTTAAGTTGCAGAATCTATAACAATAAAAATGAGATCATTAATAGCAAAAAATTTATTTTCTCTCTTGAAAACCCAAGCCTAAGGACTTTTAGGGTGGAAAAAATATTTTTAAACTATGGTTACTGCCACGTACTTGAGTCACTTAACTGATTAATTGGACCATTGATTCAGGCTTCCCTGGTGGCTCAGATAGTAAAGAATCTGCCTGCAATGCAGGAGACCTGAGTTTGACCCCTGGGTCGGGAAGATCTCCTGGAGAAGGGAATGACTACCTACTCTAGTATTCTTGCCTGGAGAATGCCATGGACAGAGGAGCCTGGTGGGCTACAGTCCATAGGGTCACAAGGAGTTAGATATGATGGAGTCACTAAGCACTGCAAGCACGCACATTGATTCATTCTACAAACAGTTATATATCTACTGCTATTTTGGATGATATCCAGGAAAAAAATCATTAAATGTATCATTTGTATAATCAAATTGTTTACAGCCAACCTGATGAAACAAAACAGAAACATAAAAAATGTGTACGTGCAGGAGAATTAATATGAAACAACAGAAGAAGAGATATCACTAGGCAGTGCAGGTTTTGCGTACCAGAGAGCCCTATAGATCATTTGGCAGTCGAAGCCTTTCGAAAGCTGAGTTCACTCTGCTGGGCTTTTTTCCTGTCTGGACATTTTCTCAAAGCATGCAGACAGATTTCTCCAACAGTATACACATGACTGAGGTCAGATTGGGGTTAAAGTTAACATTTGAATGGCAGAAAAGGTACAGGTCTCAAGTCAGTTTCACCAAACAGTTCTATATCCTTAAAAGGGAATGCTTTTTCACCCATAATCAAAAAGATCTTTCATATATTCCATACTCTATTATTTTCTTTAGTGAACAGACACTTTAAATTGCATACTTATAAAGCTTCTGAAAGAAGCCTTTCAGAAATCCATCATTAGTCTTCTCTCCTTCAAAGGACCAGATCCTCCCTCAGTGTTCTTTAATGCAGACTCAGGAGGCAGACATAGACAATCATTAAGATTTATTTAAAAGGAAATTTAAATAAATTTCTGACCAGTAAGCTCAAATAGGGACTTCCTAGGTGGCGCAGTGGTAAAGAATCTGCCTGCCAATGCAGGAAATGCAAGAGATGCGGGTTCAGTCCCTGGGTTGGGAAGATCCCCTGGAGTAGGAAATGGTAACCCACTCCAGTATTCTTGCCGGAGAACTCCATGGACAGAGGAACTGGAGGGCTACAGTCCATGGGGTCACAGGGTCAGACACAACTGAGCAACTGCAAGCATGCGCGCGCGTGCGCGCGCACACACACACACACACACACACACACACACACACACACAAGTTCAAATAGATATGAATTGCCTGAGAGTGACTTGATGGTTTTCTCATATGAAATTGAGAAAATATCAGAGAAAAAAATTTTTAAGTTGCAGAATTTTCAGTTCAGTTCAGTTCAGTCGCTCAATTGTGTCCAACTCTTTGCGACCCCATGAACTGCAGCACGCCAGGCCTCCCTGTCCATTACCAACTCCCGGAGTTCACACAGATTCACGTCCATCGAGTCAGTGATGCCATCCAGCCATCTCATCCTCTGTCATCCCCTTCTCCTCCTGCCCCCAATCCCTCCCAGCATCAGAGTCGCAGAATTTTAAGGCTACACAATTCATTGTCAAATTGTAACTGTGGCTCATTTTCCCTCTCCTTTCCTCTACTCCCCTCATCTCTCCTTCCTGAACAATTTAGTTCTAAAGCCATTAGGTGGAACAGAGTGAGGTAGGCATTTGTGCCAGTCTGGGGGAGTTGCAGTGGTCAAGATCGGGGTACCAGAACCCCAGTAGATTGAGAGAGCATCTGTGTAGGAAGGCAGTCAGGCGTGAGGTGTAAAAGTTTAAGGAAAGTGAGGAGGGTGTCCATAGGACTGGTTGTTCCTGCATGGCCCAGTAAGGACCAGTATGGATGCCAAAATAAATAGAAATGGCAAAGGACAACTATAACCCACTAAATAATATAGAAAACTGTGAGTCCATTCAGATACAAATAAGTGAATAAATTGAGGGTTCACTGAGGAATAAAATAGCAATTCATTTTCAAAGTAGTAGCCCACAAAATACTTATTGGTTACTATAAGGAAAACTATAGCAGAGAAGTTTTGCAGACTCCACCTTAATTTAGTGGCTAAAGTGAACTTCTTTAGTAATGAAACTGATCAAAATTTTGTGCTCTCTGATAGGTTACAACAAAAAGAACACAGCATTTCACGTGTGATATTTCTGCCAAAGATATACAACTTGAACTTAATCATGAGGAAACATCAGCCAAACCCAAATATTCTACAAGACAGAAGAACATTCTATAAAAAAGCTGGCCTCCAAATTTCAAGGTCATAATGGTCAAAGAAAGACAGGAGTTTGTTCCAGGAAAAGGAGACTAAAAAGACCTGACAACTGACTGTATCCTGTGATTCACACCTAGATCCTATTGCTGTAAAGACCATTATTGGGACAATTGGTGAAATTTAAATGGACTGTGAGGATTAAATGTTAGTGATGTTTTGTGATAATTTGTTGACTTCAATGGTTTTATTACAGTTGTACAGGAAAGGTCCTTGTTTATATATATCATAGTATTCTGGAATAATGGGATATCAGGTTGGCAACTTGTTCTAAACAGTTCAGGAAAATAAAAAGTTTCTTTTACAGTTACCTCCAACTTTTCTGTCAGTTCCTGATTGTTTTAAAATCATAATTTTGAATTTACTTTGACAATCAATGGTAATCCTTCAGAATGGATCATGCATATTGTTTAAATAGATAATCCAAGGGGCATTGTAAAGCATTTTATATGATCATTTGATGATGAGACAGCACAGATTGTCATTGGGGTTTTATTAGTATTCATGGTCATGCAGCATATTCTTGTTCCATTTTAAAAAATAAACATCTTGGTGATAAAGTGTACTGTTAAATAGAAAATAAGATAATTTGTTTTAATATTATAAGTTTATTTTCAGTATTGAAGTTGAAAAATATGCTTTTCTTTCAGATGCAGTCTTATGTTCACAAAAGGTCATTTTTACTGATTGAAGAAATCAGATAAGACATATATTGCAACCTTGGCTAATTTACCACCCCAATCCAATTTTATAAATTAATTTTATAATTTATATTATAACTTCAAAATTATTCTTGCTTTTGCCCTTTAAAAATACATAGAAACTGAGTTAAATTGGACCAGTGATAAAAGTATCTACCTAAAAAGATTCAAATAGAAATTATAACTCCAGATCAAAAGTAGTAAGAACAACTAACATTTATCAAGTGGTCTCAACTGAAATTATCTTTCCCTCTAGATAGACACATACATACATATGCGGATACAAATATACATCATACATAATATTTATAATAGTATATATAAATCTCACAACACTATGTGTTATATACTGTTATTAAACCTATATCACAAATAAATAAATTGAAGTCTAGGAGGTTGCATAAAGTCATATAAGTCATATAAATTGAAAGGCATAGTTTGTCATGTAAAAATGTGTCTCAACTATCCATGCTCACACATATCTTCACTATCCAGCCTTCTGCAGTATTAATACTATGGCTGTCTTTGGAATTGCATATGACCCAAAGCAATTATGCCCCTAAACCACTATGCCCAACTAATCTCTGCTGCTGCTGCTGCTGCTGCTGCTGCTGCTGCTGCTGCTGCTGCTAAGTCACTTCAGTCGTGTCTGACTCTGTGCGACCCCATAGACGGCAACCCACCAGGCTCTGCCATCCCTGGGATCCTCCAGGCAAGAACACTGGAGTGGGTTGCCATTTCCTTCTCCAATGCATGAAAATGAAAAGTGAAAGTGAAGGCACTCAGTCGTGTCCGACTCTTCATGACCCCATGGATTGCAGCCTACCAGGGTCCTCTGTCCATGGGATTTTCCGGGCAAAAATACTGATCTCAGGTATTAGTATTCCTAAGAAATGAAGTTAAGTGCCATATATAAAGAAACTCAGAGTGGAAAGAGGTGATACCAGAACAACACCAAGCCTCTTATAGATGGACGAATGAAATAACTTATTTGAGGGATGGTGGGAATTGTGGGTTGATTGTATTTGTGTCTTTTTTACACAAATGCACTGACATATCAATTTTTCTCAATTAACAGCCACCTTGATTCACTGCCCTAAATAAACAGAAGCTCCAAAGGAGGGGACCCAATATAATCTTCACCTCCCCCCACCCACTCCAATGACCATAGTCATCTGCATGTACAATGACATGGAAGGAGGCCACATTTAAGGAAACTCTGATTATCTTTACAATTTCAAGCCCAATCTATTTTAGAAATTTTATATGTCAGTTTAATTTGAAGTAAGCTAAGAATTCTAATAGAATTCCATGTTATGGCCAGCATTTAGCAATTCATAAAGTAGTAATTGCTGGTTTATTTTTTAATAAACTTTCATGGGTTATTCCTATTTTAAATATAAATGTGCTGTGATAAAATTATTCTTGAATAATGTGTAGAGTAATTCTATTTTACTAATCTAGTCAGGAGAAAAGTAGTTTCTTACTATGGACTGAATGTGTCCTCGTAAACTCATGTGTTGAAGTCCTAAATTCCACATGCCAGTATTTGGATATAGGGCTTCTAGGAAGCAGTGAAAAGAAGAAGTTCTAACTGAATGGAATTGTTGATCTGATGAGAAGAGGAAGCGCTGTCTTTATTTTCAAAACCAGACGCACATTGAGGAAGAGCCATGTGAACACATAGTGAGAAGATGGCCATCTGCCAGGAAGAGAACTCTCTTCAGAACCCAACCATGCAGCCTGATCTGAACTTCTAGCCTCTAGAACACTGAGAATATTTCTGTTTCTCATTTCTGTTGTTTAAGCCATGCAATCTATGATATTTTGTTATGGAGGTTGGGTTACCTAAGATATTTCCCAAACTGACCTTCATTTTTAAAGAGAGACTTCTATGTGATTGCATTTAATTCCTAGTTTCACTTTCAGAAGCTACTGAACTCATTACTTCTTTTACAAAAATCTCCATTTCTTTATTCTGTTTCACAAGAAGAAACTTAGTTAGATTTCTTTCCCTTTGACAGAGTTGCCACACATTGCTATTAGAATCATATCTGATGCAAAATATCTTCATACCACCACTGTTTAGGAGCTATGCAGTATTTCAGGAGGATGGTTTTTAAGCTTACGAAACAGGAGTTACATCTGTTCCAGTAAGTGAATCAGCAAGATGCTAATGAGGTTAGAGAGGGGACTGGTCTGGTCACAGCTAAAGGAAGGATTGGCTAAGTTCCTTTCAGACCCAAAACATCTTGGAATCTGATTCTCAGACATTGTGTACAAAATTTGGGAAGTGGGTCATTTCTTTCAGATTAAGTTACTTTGCCAATTCAGCAGTTATTACTCAAGCGTAATAAGAATGACACAAAAACTCATGAGACTCCAAAATTAGGCAATTGACTAGCCTATGGGCTAATAGCATAGACTTCCTTTAGGGATGGTAGTTAGGGGGAAATGCTCTGGTGCCAGATGCCCCAGTTAGCATCCCAGCTTAAGAGTCCAACTTCTTGTTATTAACCTGAGGCAACTTCGCTGAGCTTCTGTTTCTTCACCTGCAAAGTGGGGAACGATAGTGCCTACTACTGAAGAGTAAATGAGTAAATTCACATAACACCATTTGAAAAGTTCCTTGCATATACCGCTCAAGAAGTGTGAGCTAATTCAAGTAGTAGAAACAACTCTGAACGTGAGTGCCTACATACATAGAACATGCAAGAAGCAATTCCATTTTACAAATTATACATGATTGGCTTTGTAAGTTTATGTAAATGCAGAAAAGCATGCTCTTAACTTCTATAGCTAAAGAGCTCATTCCTGTTATTTAACTGATGTTTAAAGACAATGTTAAGGTAAGATGCTCTGCTGGGTGGCCTCCATTTGTCCCTCCAGATCCATCCTCCACCCTTTCCTGACTTACTAAATCCTTGGAGATTAACCTCTCCTCTCTTCTCCACCTGGCCTCCTGCCTTCAGCATTCTGTGGGTTTGGTCAATAACAAGCATTGATAGGAGATTTGAGGCTGAAAGGAGAAAAGGATCAGAGTCTGTGGCAGCACTATTTCCCAGGTTTCAGTTGTGAATGTTCCTCCAGGTAAGGGGCAGCCCCTTTGCACTTCTAACACCTGGTCTGCAAGCCTTCCTTCTCCTGTCCATTCTAATTTAGGGGTGGTAACACTATCCCATTGTTTCTAGTCCCTGAGTAAAGGTGTTCATAACCTCGCATTCCCTTGTCTTTTTATTAAATGTTATATTAAATATTATTCAGTTATTTTTTCCCTCTGCTATGGATTTTGACTGAAAATAGATACCTTTGGTTTACTTATATGTTTCTTGAGTCTGATAGTATTCTTAGAGGTCACCTTTGATTGTCCTATTTCTAAGTTACATATTTCATATCACAATATACTATTTAGAATTACAAATGAATCAACTGGAAATTATCATAATGCTCAGATAGTTTAACTTCTCCAATGTAAGAATTCTTTCTGTGTATTGTAAGAATGTTTTTAAAATTTGTAATTATATAATGTATTAATATCATTCAAGAATAAATCTGAAAATAGTAATTCAAAAAGATACATGCACCCCAATATTTATAGCAGCATTAGTTACAATAATGAAGAGTTTGAAACAACTTAAGTGTCCATCAACATATAAATGGATAAAGATATAGTGTGTACATACAATGGAATACTACTCAGTCATAAAAGAAAAGCAACATTTCTGTCATTTGGAGCATGAATGGACCTAGGTGGTATCATACTAAGTGAAATAAGTCAGACAAAGACAAATACCCTATGTTATTACTTACACATAGAATTTAAACTATAAAACAAACAAATGAATATAACGATAGAGACAGAACTATAGATAAAGAGAACAAATTAGTGTTTACCAATGGGGAGAGGGAAGGGGAGAGGAACAAAAGAGGGGTAAGGGGTTAGGAGACACAAACTACCATTTATACAATAAATAAGCAACAAACATATGTTGCATAATACAGGAAAACATAGTCATTATTTTGTAATAACTTTAATGGAGTATAATCTATAAAAATATTGCATCACTGTGTTGTCCACCTGAAGCTAATATAATATTATAAATAATCTATATTGCAATAAAACAAGCCTGAATATTGATTGATTAAAAACAATTCCAGGAAATAAACAAGCATTTATTTAAAATGAGGGTGTAGCAAACTCTTTTCCCTTGTCATGAAAGTTAAAAGAAAACAAAAACTGGCTCACCTAATTACAGGCACCATCATGGTCGGCATGTAACCATATATGTATAATCTCATTGAAGTAAATTATCCCATTCAGTTCTTGGGCATTCTTCCACCTAAAGATGTAGTTTGAAAAATATAAGTAGCTAAGCATTTTTTTTTAATATAAGGGAGAGTAAACTATAGATTAAGTTTTTCTTTTTGTCCTGAAGCTAAGAAGCTGGATTATTACTGTCTTAGAAAAGTAAAACAAATACATTGAATTGAGAAAATAGTGTGAAATCCAAGTATAATCCCCCTATAAGTATATGACTTACCAAACTAGATTATTTTACTCCTTCTATACAGTTTCCCAGGTGGCACAGTGGTAAAAGAATCTGCCCGCCAGTGCAGGAGATACAAGAGTTGTGGATTTGATGCTTGGGTCCAGAAGATACCGTAGAGGAGAAAATGGCAACCCACACCAGTTATACTTGCTTGGAAATTTCCATGGACAGAGCCTGGTGGGCTACAGTCAATGGGGTCGCAAAGAGTTGGGCATGACTGAGCACAAGCACAAATAACACACAGAACACAACACGATAATTAACATCTCAGAAGAGACCAGAGCCATGGTATTATAGACTGCATAGCACTTCAACTGGGTTCTTAAATGAACAGAAAGCAAAATATCTCTTAAACAGTAGCTAGAAGGGCAAAACTGTACCAGGAAGAATCATGAGTGTACTCACATAATATCACAAAAAATGTCTGAACAGAACCACTTAATTTTGAACAATGTGAAAGAAAGTGCCGTGGCAAAAATGCAAACATACTACAGCAAAACAAAATATGCAGAGAAGAGGAAAAAAGCAGGCAAGAAAGAAATGTGACTTTAAAAGGAAGATAAGGATCCTAAAGGTGAGGGAAAACATAATTCAAAGCACAAGAAAATTCATCACAATAATCTTAACTTAGAGAATAACTTAGCAAGAATATGAATTCAGAAACTCAAAGGTAAGATGACAGAACAATAAAAATAAATGAAAAAGGGAAGTGTAGATTTAAGAAAATAAAAGAAGGCTAAAATATAATCACAAAAAATGCTAACTTAAAGAAAGCAGAGTAAAAAGTAAACCAATAAAAATCAAAATACTGATGTAGAAGAAGAGTTTAAGATAATTTTAATGAGTGCATATCAAAGAGGCAAAAATAATGTTTTAACCAACCACAGAATGGCTAATAGATACTGAAGATAAGGAAAATCCATCATGAGCATATACAACACTCCTTAATAAGGAATCTGACCAAAGAAAAGCAGATGTATCTGTAAAGAAAAGAATGTTGCTGCCATTTCATTTCTACAAGAATCAAAGCCATGAGATACTGCAGTCACCTAGGGACAAGTGCACCCTGAGAGGAATTTGCAATGAAGAAAAACAGAGAGCCTTCTGTGCTTTGGATATACTGGCCCTTAGATCGTTAAGATGCATATCTAAGGAAAATTTCAATGACCTCAGAGTCTAGCATCTTCCCATACTTAGAACAGCACTAAAATAATTAACTTGAGATGTCTATTCTTTGTGATTAGACTACATGTTGTGTGTGTGTGTGTGTGTGTTTTTTTTTTTTTTTCAGCAGAAAATTGATATATATCCTGGCCCCTCTCTTACTTCTCAGAGCTATCTGAGTGGCTGACTCCCAGGCTATAGTCTTCAATAAGGTCCCAGTGAAACTTAACTTGCAGCTTTTCTATTGTGTGGTTTTTTTTTTTCAGTTGACATAAAAATTTATTCCTGAAATGAAGAATTCACAAAATTTGTCTCTCTCCACACATACATACACATGTCTATACAGACACACGGACACACACATACACTTATTTAATGGGAATGGTGTTCACCTAAACATATTGATGACTACTATAAGATGGTCAAATTTAGAATGATTTTATAATATATCATTTTAACATTTCTAACTTGCTCAAGGTAAACATGTTTCATCTTTATAAAATAATTGATTTACCTAAAAAATTCAGTGATACATTGAAGTAGACATTGTTGTTGCTACACCCAAATTTCTCTAACTCTTCTGTGTGCTCCAGTTGACTCTCTGCTGCCATTATCCACGTTTCTGTGCTCAAGTGCCATCCGCCAGCCCATGGAAGGCTGCTATGCCCTCTATACATGGAAAATGATCTACAGGTGCTGAGGGATTAACACACACAAACAACCCCCACAGCAGCCCTAGGGCTTCCCTGGTGGCTCAGCAGTAAAGAATCCTCTGGCAGTTCGAGATACAGGAGATGCAGGTTCAATCCCTGGGAAGATCCCCTGGAGGAAGACATAGCAACTCACTCCAGTATTCTTGCCTGGAGAATCCCATGGACAGAGGAGCCTGACAGGCTACAGTCCGTGGGGGTTGCAAAGAGTCGGACATGACTGAAGCAACTTGGCATGTATGCATACCAGCAGCCCTAAAGCCAGTCCTCTCGAACTTCAGATGGGATTATCAAGACCTGGTATTTTTCTTTTTTCATACTATTTCCCAGAGTCTTTCCAAGGGACAAACTCCAGTTACCCACCATAGATGTGGGTTGACAAAAGTACTCTTTCTTAGCTGCTTCCCCTTCTCTCACTATCCAACTGCCCTTCTAGTGTCCCCTGCTACCTCACATAAACTATTTACACTCAAATAATTGTTGGAGGATTTTCTTCTGGAATAATACAGACTAATATATACATTATATACAAATAATAAAAACAAACACTGCTGATAAGTTACTTCAGTTGTGTCAGACTCTGTGCGACCCCATAGATGGCAGCCCACCAGGCTCCACCATCCCTGGGGATTCTCCAAGCAAGAACACTGGAGTGGGTTGCCATTTCCTTCTCCAATGCATGAGAGTGAAAAGTGAAAGTGAAGTCACTGAGTCGCGTCCAACTCTCAGCGACCCCATGGACTACAGCCTACCAGGCTCCTCTGTCCATGGGATTTTCCAGGCAAGAGTACTGGAGTGGGGTGCCATTGCCTTCTCCGAAAAAAAAAAAAAAACAAACACTAGAACTCCAAAACTGTGACTCAATGATTCTGGGTAATGAGTGTAATTATTTTATTTATTATTTTATTAATGAATTATTATTTTATTAATTATTTTATTTAAGGTATGCTTTCATTTTTCAATTGTAAAGAAAAAGCATAAATAAGAAGCAAAACAAAAGATACAGACTAAAAGTTAAAAACAGGAGCAGACATTATCAGGGTAAAATAGCAACCAATGTCTATAACTAAGTAAAACTATAAATTGTCAGTACATTCTGCCCCTTAAAACCAATTCCTTGGTGCAAAATTAATTTTATATAACAAATCTGGAGGTCAAGGCTACCCATCGCTGTACCTAGGTCTATATTTTCTTCCCTATTTTCCTCTCTTCCCATATCAACTATTTTGATCCCATTAATTTCTCATTATAGTACTATTTCTACTTCTGTGCTTTTTAGTGCATTGTATATATCACTAAAAGTCTATTTTTTAAAAAGGCAAACATAGCACTTACACATATGATAATATTACAAATTCATGAATACTGTTTATGACAGTTCAATAACTTTTATGAATTCTACCCACAAACATAATGGAGTTTATTCAAGGTCAATAGCTACTCAAAATCAGCTAGAACTAGAACCAAACCAGGTCTTCTGAATTCTTGCCTAATTATTTCCAAATATTACTCCATTCCAAATCTCCTTCTAAATCTATTTCCTTTTCCAGATGCCTGGTAAACAGTGATGCCAAGCAAAAAGGCAGGAGGCAAAGAAAAGGTGATTGGAGGCAAAAGCAATAGATAGACCTTGAAAAGGTAAAAATCTGGATTCAGCATGATTCACTGATCCCTGCTAGACAGAGATGGGCGGGTCTGATGAGAATGTTTACGCAAGGAGTAGCAAGTCTGAACGAGCTAAACCAGCACATGCATCCACGTCTGGCCAGTTGTCTTTCAGGTTAAGGTTTAATCACAGCCCTTGCTACAGCTCCTCTTTCTCTTTTGTCCCAGAAGTTAAGGGCTCTTCAGCTAAGAAAAATATACCATCTAAGTGTTCAGATCTTTTGAAATAAGGTTCAAAGGACAAATACTTATTCTGCAGTCCTCATGTCAATTTGAAGCTGGATTCTTTAGAAGCAATTGCCTGCAAATTAAGGATAGGAAAACAAAGTCACGGCTCTTAATGTTTCTGAAGGAGAAAGAAAGGCTAAGAGTTATCTCCCTTTAATGGATTACTGTGCATTTTGAATAGTGTATTTCTATCTATATTTTCTTCAGAAGAAACATAGAAATAAGTAAAAATAAAATTATTATATTCCATTTAAGGTCAAATGGGGTCACAAAAGTTCTCTTATCGATGCTCACAGGCTAGTGGCATATTTATATTCTGTTACCTGTCACAATCTTCTCAAGCTAAACTTTGAAATCAAAGTTCTCATGTCATGCATTCATGAATTGTGTTCACAAATTTTGAGTTATGTATTATACATAATATAGTGCCAGTCTATATGAGTGGTTTAGAGATGAGTAAAACACTATCCTAGCAGATAGAAGTTTATATTTGGTGAAGACTATAATTAGCATAAATAAATAAATAAATGCTTTTGAAAGGTCAGCTTTATTTACTAACTCAAACCTTCATGCTGGAGTGGGCCACTGACCTGATCCATGCAAAGTCCTTTATTTCCTTCCTGTCTCTCTTGAGTTTGTTGAATGCTGTGTTTTAAAGTTCCAATCTTGATTGGACTGTGATGACAGAATTAAGGAAAGAAGACGCATATGAAATCCTCCTGGGAGGAAGGTGAATGACTGCAGACCAGAGCTCAGAACTTCAGACCCATCTTCACACCCTACAGGTAGAGCTCTTCTTTCTTTACTCACGTTGAGAAATCTGGGTTTACTTTTAATGTACCAACTTTAGATGTTTCTATTTAAAGAAAAAATACTTAGTATGATTACAGAGGAAAAAGTGACTACTTCCAA
Organism: Ovis aries; assembly: GCF_016772045.2. Taxonomy (NCBI): domain Eukaryota; kingdom Metazoa; phylum Chordata; class Mammalia; order Artiodactyla; family Bovidae; genus Ovis; species Ovis aries. Next base: position 235,615,089 of record NC_056054.1, on the reverse strand, counting down.
CTGGAAAGTCAAGTAAGGAAGGCTTCTCAACAGATTCCATGTCTGAGCTCAGACTTGAAGCTGTGAACACATGAGACAGTGCAGTCTGAGGCAGCAGCAGCAGCAAAGGCGCAGGGGTAAGCAGGAGACAACTGAGGAATACCTCCTATTCCACTGAGGCTGACTCTTGCGCTTCTAGGCTGGATATACTGGTGAGTGAAGTGCTGTTAACTGGGATTGGAGCAAAGATGATGAATTTGGTTTGGGGCATTACAAGTTAGGGAAAGTCCAGTGCTCCGCTGTAGTGAGTGTGCACATCTCCTTTCAAATCTGCATTCAGTGATGTTAAGCTAGGAAACAGGCCGTGTTCGAAGTATTTACACTATAGAAACTGATGAATGCTTACAAATAACTTTTTGAATTATTGATTTATTGATTTTGGCAGCACTGGGTCTGGCTGCTGGGTCTTCGTTGCTGTGTGCATGCTTTCTCTAGTTTTGGTGAGCAGGGTCTACTCTCTAGTTGCAGTTGTGTGGGCCTCTCATTGCAGCGGCTTCTCTTGTTGCAGAGCACGAACTCTAGAGCACATGCTCAGCGGTTGTGGCACGCAGGCTTCATTACCCTGAGGCATGTGGGATTTTCACAGACCAGGAATCAGACATGTGTCCCCTGCACTGTCAGGTGGAGTCTTAACTACTGGACCACCAGACAAGTCCATAAATTACGTTTCTGAGAGCCAGCTTACCAGCACTTCACTGGTTGGAGTAATGGTGTGACATCTCCCTGAAGATTGCCTGTCAGACTGGAGACTTTGAGATAAGTCAGGGCCAGAGAGAGGGCCTTTGAACCATCTGAAAAAACTATATATATATCTAAAGATGTAAAAATTTTTAGACATCTTCTTTTGTTCCTGGAGAATCCCATGAACAGAGGAGCCTGGAGGGCTATGGTCCATTGGGTTGCAAAGAGTCGGACACGACTGTGGCAACTGAGCATGAATGCGTGCATCGGAGAGATTGTATCATGAGAAGCTAAATGGAAACCAGGTAGATCTTTGAGGAATATTTACTTAAAAGGGGTACATAGAGTGTTTGCACTTAGTCCAGTCTGACTCTTTGCTACCCTATGGACTGTAGCTTATCAGGCTTCTCTGTCCATGGGATTTTTCAGGGAAGAATACTGGAGTGGGTTGCCATGCCCTCCTTCAGGAGATCTTCCCAACCCAGATATTGAACCCACGTCTCTTGTGTCTCCTGTATTGCAGGCAGATTCTTTACCTGCTGTCATCCAGGTACATAGAGTGGCATCCAATAAATTGCAGTTACCTTCTGTCTACTCATGAAGACAACTTATCTCACCCCTACCTGATGTATCTACAGCTCTGTGTCATAAGAGACCCCTGGCCAGAAGTTCTGTGTCACAGATCCCAAATTCTAAGAGACTCTAACCTCAGAGGAAACTATGTCTTGGAAATATTTTGTGTCTTCCTCAAATTCCTACTGCTGCTGTTGCTGCTGAGCCACTTCAGTCGTGTCCGACTCTGTGCGACCCCATAGATGGCAGCCCACCAGGCTCCCCCATCCCTGGGATTCTCCAGGCAAGAACACTGGAGTGGGTTGCCATTTCCTTCTCCAATGCATGAAAGTGAAAAGTGAAAGTGAAGTCGCTCAGTCGTGTCAGACTCTTAGCGACCCCATGGACTGCAGCCCACCAGGCTTCCCCATCCGCGGGATTTTCCAGGCAAAAGTACTGGAGTGGGGTGCCATTGCCTTCTCCGAATTCTTATACAGATTCTACATATTTGATAGGTATAAAGGTGTGTAAAACACTACAAAATGTGAAACAAGTTGTCGAGCAACTACTGTATGTTTATCCATATCTCAGTTCTTATGTAAAGATCTTAATAAACAATCATAACCCTTAAAGAAAGAGGTACATAAAGAAAAGTCCTAAAAAGGAGAAAGAATACTTACAGAAGTAGAAAAGAAACATTAGAATAAGGAAACCTATCAGTGATTAAAGACCAAAATGTAAGTGGAGCAAAACAAATGTAAGTGGAGCCATCACTACCATCACCATCATTGTCACCACCATTAGCAGCTCACATTTATCAAGCTATTTATGCCAAGAAATGTACTATGTATTCTTCTGTGTCATCTAATTTAAATCTCAAAATCATAAGAAGTAAATACTCCTATCTCAGTTTGACAGAGGAGGAAACTGAGGCTGACAGTGTTTGAATCATTTGTGCAAAATGAAATAATTTATAAATGACATAGCCTAGGCTCATACTGACTGTCTGATGGCTTAGACGGTAAAGCGTCTGTCTACAATGCGGGAGACCTGGGTTCAATCCCTGGGTCAGGAAGATCCCCTGGAGAAGGAAATGGCAATCCACTCCAGTACTCTTGCCTGGAAAATCCCATGGACAGAGGAGCCTGGTAGGCTGCAGTCAATGGGGTCGCAAAGAGTCGGACACAACTGAGCGACTCCACTTTCACTTTTAGACTCATACTAAGGTCTGTATCAGTCCAAACTTTGTTTTCAGAAACTATTTGAATTTATTTCACAGATTATTCAATCATTAGAGACCACTGAAACCTACAGCTTTATTTCCTGGTCATTTGTTTTTTTATACTTATTTTTATTTATTTATTTACTCTGACATGTGGGGTCTAGTTCCCCAGCTAGGGATCCAACCCAGGCCCACCGAACTGAGAAGGCAGAATCTTAGCCACTAGACCATGAGGTCCTTAATTCCTGGCCATCTTTATCTTTGCTAATAAAAATTATGGTAGAAAAATACAAAACAGAGAAAATCTGTATCTTTGTTTTTAGTTTGCAGTTCCAACCAAAAATAAATTTTAAAACTTGGAAATAGGAGAGACTTAAATAATAAGCTTTTAGAATTTTCTGTGACCATTAATTATCCAGGGTACATTGCCCAATTATCACAGCTAATTAAAAGTTTGGATATTATTCACTGCTTTATTTAAAGTCCTCTCAATTATTTTTCATATGACTGGCCTTGTAATATGATAGAAACTCTTCAGTCAGTTTAACTTAGTCTTCATGAATCTCAAGTGTGAAAATTTTAACAACTTAAAGAAAAGCTTTTTAGTGAATAAACAGTTGAGGGAAGGAACTTTTAGTCTTAATAAGTTATTTGGGTTATTAGATAGAGTACTCTTTTGGTAGTTGAGCACTTTCTTGAAATCTTAAGAGTTTTTTTTTTAATTATATCTTATAAGATTTTTATTTTATTACTATCAAACTTTTAACTTCTTGTAAGTTTTTTCCTGCATTTACTGCGTACATATTGGCCTCCAGCTGTGTGTAATATGAGGCAGACCTATAACAATGTAAGGTGAGACTTTATAGCTCTTACATTGTAATGGGTGTTGTTTTAAGGGTCTTACATATATTAACTATTTGGTACAATATTTTGTGAAGCAATTATTTTTAATATGCTCATTTTACAGCTGGAAAAAGCAGAGGCATGTTAGGCACGACTTGGCCAAGATTTCACTGTTAATATAAGAGGAGCAGGGATTCAAACCCACATAGCCTTCTTCCAAATATTATTCTCTTCACCACCAGACAAGTCTTTTATAAAGATTAATATTATGCAACTGGCATTTAGAGTTAAATCTGATGGTACAATATACAAAGTCATCCGATTCTAATGAATTTTAATTTGTAAACAGCTGAAATCATAAATCAGAACTCAAAGCTGATTTCCCTGATTCAGTTCAGTTCAGTTCAGTCGCTCAGTCATGTCCGACTCTTTGTGACCCCATGAATTGCAGCATGCCAGGCCTCCCTGTCCACCACCAACTCCCGGAGTTCACTCAGATTCACGTCCATTGAGTCAGTGATGCCATCCAGCCATCTCATCCTCTGTCATCCCCTTCTCCTCCTGCCCCCAATCCCTCCCTAGCATCAGAGTCTTTTCCAATGAGTCAACTCTTCGCATGAGGTGGCCAAAGTACTGGAGTTTCAGCTTTAGCATCATTCCTTCGAAAGAACACCCAGGGCTGATCTCCTTCAGAATGGACTGGTTGGATCTCCTTGCAGTCCAAGGGACTCTCAAGAGTCTTCTCCAACACCACAGATCAAACGCATCAATTCTTTGGCGCTCAGCCTTCTTCACAATCCAACTCTCACATCCATACATGACTACTGGAAAAAAACATAGCCTTGACTAGACAGACCTTAGTCGACAAAGTAATGTCTCTGTTTTTGAATATGCTATCTAGGTTGGTCATAGCTTTTCTTCCAAGGAGTAAGTGTCTTTTAATTTCATGGCTGCAATCACCATCTGCAGTGATTTTGGAGCCCCCAAAAATAAAGTCTGACACTGTTTCCCCATCTATTTCCCATGAATTGATGGGACGGGATGCCATGATCTTTGTTTTCTGAATGTTGAGCTTTAAGCCAACTTTTTCACTCTCCTCTTTCACTTTCATCAAGAGGCTTTTTAGTTCTTCTTCACTTTCTGCCATAAGGGTGGTGTCATCTGCATATCTGAGGTGATTGATATTTCTCTTGGCAATCTTGATTCCAGCTTGTGTTTCTTCCAGTCCAGCGTTTCTCATGATGTACTCTGCATATAAGTTAAATAAGCAGTGTGACAATATACAGCCTTGACATACTCCTTTTCCTGTTTGGAATCAGTCTGTTGTTCCATGTCCAGTTCTAACTGTTGCTTCCTGACCTGCATACAGATTTCTCAAGAGGCAGGTTAGGTGGTCTGGTGTTCCCATCTCTCTTAGAATTTGCCACAGTTTATTGTGATCCACACAGCCAAAGGCTTTGGCATAGTCAATACAGCAGAAATAGATGTTTTTCTGGAATTTTCTTTGTCCATGATCCAGCAGATGTTGGCAATTTGATCTCTGGTTCCTCTGCCTTTTCTAAAACCAGCTGGAACATCTGGAAGTTCACGGTTCACATATTGCTGAAGCCTGGCTTGGAGAATTTTGAGCATTACTTTACTAGCATGTGAGATGAGTGCAATTGTGCGGTAGTTTGAGCATTCTTTGGCATTGCCTTTCTTTGGAATTGGAATGAAAACTGCCCTTTTCCAGTCCTGTGGCCACTGCTGAGTTTTCCAAATTTGCTGGCATATTGAGTGCAGCACTTTCACAGCATCATCTTTCAGGATTTGAAACAGCTCAACTGGAATTCCATCACCTCCACTAGCTTTGTTCATAGTGATGCTTTCTAAGGCCCATTTGACTTCCCATTCCAAGATATCTGGCTCTAGATGAGTGATCATACCATCATGATTATCCAGGTCATAAAGATCTTTTTTGTACAGTTCTTATGGTCTTTGCCCACAAAGCCCCTAGGGCTAAGCCCCTTTGCGGTAATGTATGGAAGCCCCATGCTCCCTCATGGACTAATCCCTGAATCTCCTCCCATACCAGGCTTCCTACATTCCCCTCTGCTGGCAGAACTCCGCAATGTCCTCTGGAAATACATTAACCACAACTTGCCTGCCCCTGACCCCCAAGCCTCCCTGCCCCCTTCACAAATTGGGGACATGGTCTATCTGTCTGATAATTCCCAGGGTGACCTAACCCCAAAGTGGCAGGGACCATTCAAAATCATCCTCCTTACTCCAACTGCAGCTAAACTCGAAAAGGTCACCTCCTGGGTACACCTCTCTCGCCTAAAATGGGTCACCTCCAATCCTGCGCTGCCCTCCTTAACTGACCTCTATCAGGTCTCACTCACAGGACCCACCTCCTTAAAATTCACCCAGCGACAGCCCCTGTCAACCATCCAAGAAGACACTGCATGACCTGGACTCTCTTCAACCTACAACTGTTCCTGACCCAACTACTACAAGACCTCTGGACCAGCGCCCATACAGGAACCTCCTTCAAAGACCCGAACCAAACTGATGTCTCAACTGGTGTCTCAAGGCTTCAGGGAACCTTCTACGACCTGACTCCAGATAAAATTGATTTCTTTACTCTCATTCTCTACACCATTCTACATCCTAATGAACACTATTCCTCCTTAGATTCAAGTAACCACCAACTTGGGGCCTTCTGCCCCTCGCCCTGACTGGCCTCTCTCCATCTCTCTAACTATAACTGCACTCTTAATTTTAGTCCTTGCTATAGGCCTAGTCACTGTCTCCCCTCAGGACTGGTCACCTATCCTTCATCTTTTCATCAGTATCGCCTGCGTTGTTAGCTGTGTTCTACTCCTAGGGTGCTACATCCTCCGCACTGCCTAACAGCCCCATGACTCCCTCGTTCCTTATCCTTCGGCACTCCCCAGCCTTCTGGCTACTCCCTGCCCCTGCTCAGACACTTATTCTTATGTTCATTCCTCATATTATAATATGGCTCCAAGACCATGCACCATGAACCTCGGTGGGGTGGGAGTCTAAATCCCTACTCATTGTCAAAGTACAAAAGAGGAGTTTCATGAGCACCTGCCATAAGCCAAATGGAAGAAATATATACTTCTATCCCATTACCCAATGAGGGTACTCAGATGGTGGGGGAGGGGGGGTGGGTACTAGATCAAGATCGGTAAAAGAAACAAGAACAAGTCATAAAGAACATAATTTCCTGGTTACAGGTGACCCCTGAACCTTATAAATGCCTAGACCTCCTTTCCCAATTATGGCCTCTCCTAAAACCTCCCTCTGGCAACTAACACCTTACCCGCCTTCTCAACTCTTCTTTTTACACACAACACACATCCCAGTGTTGGGTATGCATGTCACTGTCTCCCTCACCACACACAGCAATTCCCTTACCCTCAACCTGGCTGTCACAGGGCAACTATACCTCCCCTTCCCAACAAAAAACTGCACAACTCATTGAGCCAGTCTCTGACAATGTCCTACTCTCAGCCTCTTCAAACCTAACCTGTATCAACTACTCTAGTCCCAACTATACTGGTCTTAAAAACTCCGCTCCCTCCTTCTGTTCCACTTGGGTTCTCTGCTGCTGCTGCTGCTAAGTCGCTTCAGTTGTGTTCGACTCTGTGCGACCCCATAGACGAGAGTCCACCAGGCTCTGCCATCCCTGGGATTCTCCAGGCAAAAACACTGGAGTGGGTTGCCATTTCCTTCTCCAATGCATGAAAGTGAAAAGGGAAAGTGAAGTCACTCAGTCGTGTCTGACTCTTTGCAGACTCCATGGACTGCAGCCTACCAGGCTCCTCCATCCATGGGATTTTCCAGGCAAGAGTACTGGGGGTGGGGTGCCATTGCCTTCTCCATGGGTTCTCTGGAACAGCACAAATAATTGCACCAATCCAAGACTCTTCTTCCTCTGCGGGACCTATGCATATTCATACCTCCCCCTGGACCTCCTTGGACCTTGCATCTTTGTCTTCCTGACCCTGGGTCTAACATTCCTCAAGAAGAGGTAGAGCAAACAGTCTACCCCCAAGGGGAAATTTCCCACAGGAAAATATGAGCTGTCATAGCTCCCCTCCTGATTGGTACTAGCCTAGCAGCAGCCCTAGGCACTGGGATTGGGGGCATCTCGACCTCGGCCCATTTTTACTACAAGCTGTCCCAAGAACTTAATGAAGACACGGAGCAGGTAGTGGAGTCCTTCGTTTCAGTCCAAGACAAACTAACTCATTAGCTTCTGTGACCCTACAAAATAGGCGAGCCCTGGACTTTTCACCGTGAAAAGGGGAGGGACCTGCGTTTTCCTAGGAGAGGACTGCTGCTATTTTGTTAATGAAAAGGGCATAGTCCAGGGCAGAGTCAAAGAACTTAGAATTGAACACTACAGAAAAGAGTTACAAAACCTTTACAGTCCCCAAAACCTGTTGCAACAGGCCCTCCCTTGGTTGCTCCCTTTCCTGGGACCATTGGTACTTATCATTTTATTCCTCTTATTTGGACCCTGTCTATTCAATCTCTTTCAAAGGTTTCTCCAAAAACTGACTCGGGCCATCTCTTGAGACCAGGTCAAGACCATTCTTATTCTCAAGAGCCTCATCCCAAGCTCAGGAAAAGGAGACCCTGGGCCCTAGGACGATCCTCCACTCCAGACCTAAAACTGTCACCCCTATCGAGCAGGTAGTAGCCAGAGAGATACGGCGCCCTTTCTCCCATTTTTTATGATTTCAGGGTCTGGAATGAAGGAGTCTTTGGGCCTAGAAAAGAAAACAACAGTGTCAAAGGCCCTTGCTGAATCATCTAACTTCAGGGAAAACAAAACCGAACTTTAGGTCTCGCTCTGATGCTCCAGGACGGTTGTATCTAACTGAGACTTATCACCCCCTCCCCAGGGGACTTATCATCCCCTGCCCAACTACAAATGCCAACTCAACTAAAGAATACTCAAAACACCCCACCTGACTAACATTTTCCTTATCGCTTCCACAAACCTCCCTTTAAATATGAAGCCTCCCTGATCCCTCTTACACTCAGCCTGGTCATTAGGCTGACTGTCACTCCTTCTTGCCTGAATAAAGGTAACCTACTTCCATTGAGGTCGTCTCTCCTTCTTTTCTGCCTCGGCCTGAACTACGCCTTACAAGCAGTTGGGTAATTTGGCCCAAGGGCCATAGTTTGCTGACCACTGACCTAGACCGCATAAAACTACCAAGTCTTGGTGCCCATGTAGAGTGTACTGTTGTTTTCTTCTTTCAGATTACTTATTGTCTCTTATAAGTATTACTGCCTCCCTCTCTTCCATTCTAAACACAGTGTGGAACTTGGCCAGGTTATATCCTGTGGGATCCTAGAAAAAGTGAGAAGGGGAAAGTAGAAGTATTGAAAAGCCGGAATCCCCCTGACACATTTTTGTTTTTGTTTTTTCCTGGAGGACCCAAAGTATGGGGGTAGGCTTCACATCAGCTGGTTCTCTGGCGTTGTTTCCCTTTCATTTTCTCCTGGCCTCCAGTAAACTCATTTTGAGCTTTTCACCTGAGTCAAGAAAAAAATCATGCAATATTTTATCCTTGCTTAGACCAGGTTGAGCAACAGCCCTCTGATGGCAGTGGCAGTGTGAATCAAGTACAAAAAATGCTGTGGAAGCATTTTAAGATGCGTCAATTGATGCATAATTCACTTATTTACTTAAAGCAGGTAAAATAGATAATACACGTCCAAAAATTGTTTCTGAATTTTTTGTAGAAAGCTTACAATATATTCTCCATGATTTGCTACATTACACAGAAACTCTCAGCTAACTCCACCTTGCTATTGTTTGTTCATCTTTGCTTTTATGGCATATTCAAAGATAACTATGTGCAGTCAAGAAAAACCTTCAAATACATGTTGTGCTAATGGAAAAATACAGTTCACGTTAGAGAAATTCTGTAAGTTCTTGTTTCCTGTATTGCTAGAATTAAGGTTAGAAGTGGAAAATCCCAAATTCAGATCAAAAGATTAATGGTAGAATTCCAGTTTCTCCATTATTTAAGTGAAAAACAGCCTTTCAGCATCTATATTTTTGACATTGTGTATACAGCATATTGGGATGAGAATTAAATGCATTCACCTTTCCTTTGGATGTTTGGGATTGGATAGATGCTGTCAACATTAATCTTGAGGCAGAAGGTATATGCTTTGAAATACAGCTGCTGAGACAATTACTCTCACTTTATCTTAGCTGATCTATGGCACACAACCTATCACACAACATAATCACGAGAAATAATTATCTTTTACTGAATAATAGTTGCTTGGGTAAAATATCTTATGTTTTTGTAAGTAATGGTAATTGCAGTTAATTGCTATAGCTAATGACTAACTTCTCAACACCATCACAGTTTCCTCTTCATATTAATTCTCTTCCCTTTGCTGTCAAGTCCATTTTGCTTTTCTGACTAATGTACACTGCCACTGAGGTTTGGGAGGTCTGCATTTCAATCCTGATTCTACTAGAGGTTATTCAGTTTGCCTCTCTTGTGGTTTTTTGCACCTGCATCCTTCCTTTTGAATTCAGGATATCTCAAGGAGGATCAAGGATTAACTCATTAAAAATTCCCTAACTGAAGGACTTTCAATGGCTTTTTAGTAATTACAGCCTTGGGAAGTGTACAAATTACAAGCATTTAACCTTTTTAAACGAGTAACTCACTGAACAAAATCAGCATTTATATATTCAGTCATACAGAGTGAGGTCTGTTAGAACACTTGCCTTATGTTCAGGAATCCACTGTGTAAAACTTCAAAATTCTGGGTTAGTACCCATCATTTTATGGTACATTATTTTTTCCCTGAAATCTTGGTTGTCAAAAGTACCTTGTCTTCGTTTGTGACAAAGACTTAATTATCTTTTGAAAGATAGAAAGATCTTTATCTCTTCCTGTCTCTATTCATGAAGTTGGACAAATACATAGAACTTTATCTTACCATCTGAGTTCTGTTTTCCCTTTTAAATTTCACAGCTGGTTCTTTCCTTCTACCACCAATTACACTAACAAAATCTAAATGGTCAATAGAAAAATTCTTGTGAAAGAGAATCACTCCAGGGATCTTGGAATCTATTAAGATGAAAGAAATTCTCATGATTCTCTGTGATATTTGAAACAACAGGATTGATAGTTTACAACTCTTACGAGGCTTTCTGCTTCAATGAAACACAACCACAGTTTGTATCATGTATGAAAGTCCATAGAAAAAAAATTTAGAAAAATCCCACACAAATTTCTGATAACATTTCATACACAGCAAAGTCACTGTCATACTATCATAAACATCTAAGATGTTCGCAAACAGTGTGAAATTGAAACCTTTAGGAACTTTTCTAGTAGTAGTCTTTCTGGGGAATCATGTTAAACCAATAGGGCTAAGAAAGTGCACAATATTCCAATACTGTAAGAAACAAATTAGACTACATCAGTCATAGCCCCAACTCTTGGCTTTTTACTTCAAATTTCATATCCGCTATTCTTGACTTTGGCACCTTTTTGGACTTCATTCCTCACATTTTGGATATTGGTCCTCCTGCTGGCACCGATGACTTCCTTGTCTCCCCCATCTATCTCATCTCCATAGACCAGCCATTGATTTTTCTGTGAAAATAAAGAAAGGATTTGGAAAATTTCTCTAGTGCTTCATGGAAATTTCCAAATAAATGTCTCAAAAGAAGCTTAAATTCAACATATTCAAAACTACACTTATTTTTTTCCCTTTGAAACAAATCCAATCCTTTTCCAGACTTCTGCATTTCTGACCATATTCTCCCATTCTGACACCATTCTCCCAGTTATGACACCATTCTCCTAGTTATTCAACCTTTTTTTTCTCTTTCTCCTCAGGATATCAAGTCATAGAGGTTCTAACTTAAATTTCTCACAGCCTTTTCAGCTTTTCCTTTCCCAAGCTCCACAACCTCACGGCCAGTTTTCTGACCATCAGCTCTCACTATTGCATTTGTCCTGTGAACCACTTAGAGAACAGATTGTGCACGCTTGCTGTCTCATCAGTCGTGTCCTAGTCTTTGCAAGCCCATGGACTGGAGCCCTCCAGGCTCCTCTGTCCATGGGATTCTCCAGGCAAGAATACTGGAGTGAGTTGCCATGCCCTCCTCCAGGGGAAGGATCAAACCACCATCTCTTATGCCTCCTGCATTGGCAGGCATGTTCTTTACCACTAGTGCCACTGGGGAAGGCCATCCAATAACATAATTCCTTAACGAGAAATCCTCCATGTTTCTCAATGCATTCCATGTTCATATAAATTCTACTTGTTAGCATTTAACATCATCAAAAATAATCAGGCACTTACTTATCATGTCCTACATAGTAACAAGGACTTTATGCTATCAGCAAGTTCAACACCCTGATCTCTGAACAGACCTGAACTTTGTTTCCTTGCTGCTTTCTCTGTTTTCATAGTCCCTTCTGTCCAGAATGGCTTCCTTTGTAGCTCAGTCAGTAAAGAATCTGCCTGCAGTGCAGGAGATCCGGGTTCAATCCCTGGGTCTGGAAGATCCCCTGGAGAAGGAAATGGCAACCCACTCCAGTATCCTTGCCTGGAAAATCTCATGGACAGAAGAGCCTGGTGGGCTGCAGTCGATGGGGTCACAGAGTCGGGCACGACTGGGTGACTAACACTTACTTACTTACTTCCTCTGTCCAGAATAGCTCTCTTTAATAGAACTTTCTATAAGAATAGAAAAGCTCTATAAGTCTGTGTTGACCAATATGGTAGCCAGAAGCCACACATAGTTATTGAACCCTTGGCATGTGGCTAGTGCAACTGAGGAACTTAATTCTTAATTTTATTTGATGTTAATGAATGGTTACCAGAAAATATGGTTCTGGATTTTGCCACCATCTCTCAGAATTCTCTCCATTCCACGGTGTCCAGGGCAACCATCTATACTCTTATGCCTCTATTGATTTCCATAGTAGGAATAATTCCTTCTTTAACCTGTACAACAATTTAGCTATATCTTTTTGCAAGTTGTATCACTCAATAAGATAATAAGAAAATAAATGATTAAAAGCCTTCTGGATACACACTACCATATACTAGCTGTATAACTTTGGGCATAGCTAGCTTCTCCAACCCTCATTTTCATTATTTGACAGTTGCTTCCTCAGAGTTGTGAAGATTAAATAGGAAAAAAAAAAAAAGTCATGCTTAGCTTTAAGTTGTCTTTGTACGGGTGACTAACTGATTCTTTAGAAATGTGAATTAAACATCTAGTGAGCATTCACTCACTGCTTAGGATGCCACAACAAACAAAATACAGTCCTTGCTATTCTTGAACTCAAAGACAGCTGTGGGCACATTTCCTGTCTTATCATTCTTTCTGGATTTTGAGCCCTGAGGAGCAGAAATTGTATTTCTTTATCTTTATGGTTGGTTAAGAGCCTTGTACAACATTTGGTATGTGGGAGACTATCTGTAAATATTTAATCAATGAATTTATCTATCCTCTTTCTCCTCCCCACACCTTCCCCCTTTTTAACATGGATAGAATTATTTTTTATTTGATGGCATATTTTACTAGTCTTTATTGTAGTTGCTTATATACATTTTTTATTCTTCCTCCCTCTCTTCCCCAAATACTCAGCAATCAATATACATTTGAGAAGAGCAACTATCTTGCTGCTTTTCATCTCCCATGCTTACTTTGAGATAATTTTCTATGAATTCAAATATCCCCTGGACGGTGAAGAATAAAACAAAGAAAGTGTTAGTTTTCTTTAAAAATAATGTTGTGAACATTGCTAAAACACATGGTATATCATTTTAAATTCCCATGGATCACAGTGCTCTGGCATTAGAGCTACAACTTTAGCTCCTTAAGACTCGAGAAGAGAGCATATTTCATGTGTTTTTTATTTAGTTTTCCTATGTAACTGCTAACAACTGTCTGCTGTTCACCCATATACAACTTACTTGTTGAAAGATTTTTGGTGAAATAGAGTTCTTTGCCTAGCTATGAATTTTGTTTTTCCTTCTAAATTTTTAAAAAATTTTAATTTCTATTATGTAAATGCATAGATCTCATTAGTATTGCCCACATTGAAGTCATCATTTTACTCTTTAAAATACCAAGTGATTCTGAATCATGAAACTGTGTTAAATACTTCCCCCCTAATTTATGATTAAAAATTGTTCCTGGTTTTCCATCTTGGAACAGTACATAAATAAATTATGAAATACAACAACCACCAAATAGTTTGTAACTGATGAACCTCTTTAAATATAAAGAGTAAATGGGATTAACCAGAGGTTTTAAAAAATGAAAATTATGCTTATAGAAATAAAATTAAAAGTCATATTTCTTATGCATAGGTCAGCAAAACAGAAATAGTGTGAGGCTATGAATATGATTGAAGTTATGGATAAACATCACTGGATGAGTTCAATGTTCTGATACTCTCTGCTATGAAAAATACAATTAAACAACAAACAAGAATGTTTAAGAAAAATACACTTAAACCCCCAAACAAGTTTGGGGTTTGGGCAATACTTAAATTCTTAAAATTTTTTATCATCGTTAATTAAATTTTAACCTCAGCAGAATGTAATGAACTTTGATGTTCATCATTACTTTTGTAAAATCCAGTTAGTGGTTAATAGACCTATCTAACTTAGGCTTTGCACTTCTCATACGTATTCTTCACAAAAGGTAATTGTATATGGAGAAAGCCCTATCCATTTATCAGGAGCATTTGAAAGCAAATGGCTATTAGAATGCAAGGCACTTTTGTCATATTTATATGATTTATGTCATGTCATAAATTTCTCAAGCTTATATTTATGCTACTCTTCAATAGATTAGATAGTTTCAGTCTTATCAACTAGGCGACCTTCCAAATCTGTTAGAATCTTCATTATCCCTAAACCCTTACTTGCGTGAAAGTGAAAGTTGCTCAGTCATGTCCAACTCTCTTTGAGCCCATGACTATACAGTCCATGGAATTCTCCAGGCCAGAATACTGGAGCAGGTAGCCTTTCCCTTCTCCAGGGGATCTTCCCAACCCAGGGATCAAACCCAGATCTCCCACATTGCAGGCAGATTCTTTGCCAGCTGAGCCACAAGGGAAACCCCCTTACTTGTGTACCAGCACAAAATTACTAAAAAACTTGTGACTGACTGAGTGATCATTTGGATAAAAACTGATAGAAATTTGTTTTTCAGCTGCTTTTATGATTTTAAAAATGAAAATGTCTTATAGAGTGTATTTTCACTTAGAGAATGTTGAAAGAAAAATTGTTTCCTTAATATGGGAAATTAGAAATATGTAAAAGGTATCTTAAAATATTGAAATAACATTTAGCAGAGAAGTAATTTAAAAGAAAATGGATGTAATTGCATTACACATCGCTAACTCAAAAACTGCAATCTGTTCAAATCAGTTTTTACATTAAGCTGGAAACTTATTTACTTATTGAATTGATTTCTTATTGAATTATGAGTGTCCTATTTAATAATCTGAATAAGGAATAACTATAAAAAGTCAGGTTTACCAAAATAATGAAAATTTAATTTCCTTAAAATCTCTGATGCATACTTTTCTAAGCTTATTTTACTAAAGAGATTTAAAATGATCTCAAAGGCTTATCAAGCTTTAATGCTGAAACAGCTTACCCAGTGCTATTCTCTGCTTTTCTAGAAGATAAAGCAGAGGCCCAAATAAATAAAATAACTGGGTCAAAATATAGACCATGTGTATTACTCCACTTCCTTCCAACTTTTAGAAGGTTTTAGTCCAAGTGTTTTAGCCCTCAGCTGCTGATGGTTCTAAGATTCTGAATAATCTCTCTTTTTAAAAATTTCCTCTATTCTCCTTCTCTCATGAGCTTAGCTTCTGAATATACTTAACTACTACTTTTGTATTTTTTTGTCCTGAGTAACATTACAGTCTTTCATATTTTACATTCATCTTTGACGAGTACTAACATTTTTCACAACATATTGTTTAATTCACTGATTTGCGCCAGTCCAGGTTCAATGCATGATACAGCGTGCTCGGGGCTGGTGCACTGGGATGACCCAGAGGGATGATATGGGGAGGGAGGTGGGAGGGGGGTTCAGGTTGGAGAACACGTGTATACCCATGGCACATTCTTGTTGATGTATGGCAAAACCAATACAATATTGTAAAGTAATTAGCCTCCAATTAAAATAAATACATTCATATTAAAAAAATAATAATTCACTGATTTGTCTCCAAATTTACAGACAGAAGTTTATCAGTTTGCTACAGCCGCTATATGCTGCATAAGAAAGCACTGAGTCCCAAAACTCAGTGACCTACAGCAACAAGAATGCATTTTCTGCTCACATAACTTCAAGTTGTTAGAATTTTGTTGGTCTGGACTGGGTTCGCTGTGCTGGGTGCCAAATTGTAGGACAGATCCAGATCTGCTTTATGGATCTCTCATTTCTCCTGGGCTGGCTACCCAAGCATTTTATTTTTTGTGGCAAATCAAAAGGCTACATCCAATCTCACAAGCACATTTCAAATCTCTGCCAGTCATCTCACCAACATCCAATCAGCCAAAACATGTCACACAGACAAACCCATTACCCATGGTACAGAGAAGACATTCCTCCCAAAGAGGTGGGAGCACTAGGCAGTGAGTGAACATTTGCTGAACAATCATTTAGTTTTCCATACCAGTTCTGGAACTTCTCAAAACTTTCCTGACAGTGCATTCTCTTCATCAGATATATTCAAATAATTTTCAATAAATACTTTTTGGACATAAATAAATATTTGTGTGCCAGCACTCTTCCATCCCTTGTTTCTGGAATTCTCTGTGAAGACTTTGGGATCAAAGAACTCATAACAATTTATTTGGATTTCCTTCTAGATGGATTGGATGTATATAATTGGGTGGAAAATAATGAACACTGGAACAAATCTGAGTTCATTTGGGGGAGAATTTTACAAGTAGGGTTTAAATTAACCATTAGGAAAAACAGAAAGGATTGTTGCATACTCCTTTCCAGAGTAGAGAGTTTAGGTATGAAAGAGGGATGGCCTTGCCCAGGGAAGAATGTAAGCTGGCTCAGCAGTTTACAAGCCTGGAAATATCCACTGTCAATATCCTTTGTGATCAAATGCCTGCCTAAATAGCACCATACTCGGCCTTATAATTTTTTTTCCACTTATTTGAAATGCACATGTAATTGCGTACCCATTCAATGACAGCTGAATATTTCATTTCAGATTCTCACTATAACAAGTAATGATGTGAGGAACATCCTTGTGTCTATATCGTCTGTATCTCAGATGGTTTCTTAGGCTAGCTCAGGGAAAGGATTATTGGATGACAGGATGTAATTTTTATAAGGCATTTGACACATTGCAGGGGAGGCTCTTTATGCAAAGTTTTTTTGTTATGGCTTGGATTTTGCACTGTAGAAAGGGTGTGGCCTATACAAATTTTCTTTTCTTGTGTGGTCTACTATAGATTTGTTGACCTACTTCTATTTTAACTGACACTGATGCTTATCATCAATCTTTTATAGCATAACTTTCTCAGAAAGTTTTACATTTTAGACATCTTTCAGTTGGCTACACACCTCTTCAAGTAATTTCATTTGCATTAGTATAAGTGAGTGAAATGTTTCTGGAATCTTTGCATATTTCAAAATCTCTCCTGGTACCATATATAAACAAGAACTGTGCTGGGTACAGCCTCTCCCTTCATGATAACGTGGATGCTGCTCTGTCCCTGTTGCCCTTCATTTTTACAAAGAGAAAACCGAAGCAGGATAGTTTCTTTCTTTTGCAGATAACTTGCATCTTCTGTGTGGCTGCTTTTAAGACTATTTCCCCTTGTGGTTCAAACACTTCTCTGATAGTCTACTAAACGTTTCAGATATGAGTAGTCCTTGCATTCAACTCAAGAAAGTGACATTTAGTTTTGTTTTTGGTTGTTGCTACCATTTCAGTGTATTTTTTAATTTTTTTCCGCAGGAATAGCTGGACCAGTTTGAAACTATTCCCAACTCACAACCCACTCACAGTCAAAACACAGTTGTCTATGAAGAGCCTGTAGCCATGGCCCCAGCGGCTCTCCTTTTTCCTCCATTCTGACACGGCTTATGCTGCTCTCCCTTTCCTCACGAACATACGTGGGTCCTGACCCTCTGCTTAGGTCCTTGCAACCCATGCTTCAGTGAAGCAGGCTGCCTACATTCTGCTGGGGTGGGGGTGGGGGGGCGGCCACCTTGTTTGCCATCTTTTTCTTGGTTCCAGCGCCCAAATCTAGCTGAAAGCTGGCCCCCGGGGGGGCAAAGCCAAGTCTACTGCCTCAGAACTTTCTTATTCAGAATAAGAATTCAGACACTCCTAAGAGTCAACTTTCGCGGATATACGGTTTTTATTCTTTTTCCCTTTGTGAAGGAAATAGAATCAATAGTCATTAGCTGTCTTGTGTACATGATTTTCACGGAAATTTCCAAAATGTTTTGAAAAAAATAAAAATTCAGAGAAACAACTGGGTTTTTAAACAAAAATTAGTTGAATTCAAACAACCAGCTTTAGCCACTAAACAGTTGCAAACTTTTATTTCAAATAATTCATCTAAATACTTAATTTTCAAATTGCTTTCAGTGTAAGATCATTGGCAAAAGAACTCCAGCAACTACTGTAACTCAACAGCATATATATTCACTAATTATTCAAAAAAGTCATGTCTCTTCAGTTATCACCAATTCAGTAATTACTTAAGCAGCCTACTAATATATACAACATGGATGAATCTCAAAAATGCTGTGCTAAGAAAAAGAAGCCAGGCTAACCAAATAAGAATCTTAGGTACTTATGTCTCAGTTTTGTTTTACTTTGAAAGCTCTCTAGCCGCTGCACAGCCAACACAAGAACTGGCTTAGAAGAATATACTAAGCCATGTGCCAGTGAACAACAAGGCCATTAGGCAGGGAGAGGGAGGAGAGTGAAGAGCTGACACTTTAGGCAGATGAAACTGTGTGTGTAAAGGCAGAAGGCATGGAATTGAGGAAAATGCATCGGAGGAACTACAGATTTGGTCAGTGGATTGCACTGAGTTTCTGGAGAAGTCACACTGACAGACGCAGTTGGACCAGACCAGTAGAATTTTGGTACATCCTTGTTCCCATGGTAAGAAGCTTGGCTTTTATCCCTGAGTGTCCACTGCAATATTATAGTCTGGTTGCCGGGAGTTACCAAGTTGAATTTGTATGTGCAAAGGAGCATTTTGTCAGCACCTTGGAGAATGAACTAGAGAGAAAAACAGGCAAGAGTGGTGGCAGAGAGAAGAGTTAGTGTTCCAACTCCCCCTCCCAAAAGATGATGAGGTCATGTTCAGAGGAATAGATCAGAAAGAAGTATGTAGATAATTAGGAGGTTAAACGGACAAGATTTGGAAAGTGGAAGCCATGAAAATGTATTCCTCAGATCTCTAGCAGTGTGTAGAGTATAATGGACCAATGGTCCCAGTGTCTATCCCACCAGGTCCACCACTTTATTCAAGACAAGGTTGTGCTTCCCATGGGCTGCTCCCAACCAATGTATGAGTATGGCTGGGCCACCAGTGCAGACCATTCCTATAGGAGGCAAGACTCCTAGTTCACAGTAACATAGTACTAATTAAATGTAGGGAAATTGGAAGAGGCAGATTCTAAAGGATTCTCAGGTCAATGCTAGGAAAAAAAATAATCAATTCTGATGACAATTATAAAGACTATGATGAGAGTCTGGGAAATACCAGGTCAGTTTTGCAGGATTATATATGTTGTTTTGCAGGATTCTAGGACACTGAGGGACAGATTTCCCACACTCCCACCTGTGTGCTCAGTTGCGTATGGCTATTTGTAACTTCATGGACTGCATCCTTCCAGGCTTCTCTGTCCAGGGGATTCTCTAGGCAAAACTACTGGAGTAGGTTGCCATTTCTTCCTCCAGGGGATCTTCCCGACCCAGAGATTGAACCCACGTCTCTTGCATCTCCTGCATTAGCAGGTGGATTTTTTTTTTTTTTTTTACCACTGGTGCCACCTGGGAAGCCCTGCAGAGAACTGCATATTATGAATCAAGAATTCAGAAGAGAGGTCAGAGACACAGGTATAGATCTGAGAGTTATCACATGTCGGTGGTGGTCTGTTCTGTAGTTATGAATGAGAATAACAAGGATATTGGTTGGTATGAGGAGTAAGTATAAAACTGAGAAAAGTCATGGAGGATACAGTGAAGGAGGCTGAAAAATGGCCAGAAAAATGACAAAAACTCATGCACACACATGAAATTCTCTACATAAAGCAATGGAGGAAAAGTGAATGAAGGTTAGTCAAATATTCCGTAGTAACAAGTGTGTTAGAAAAGAAAATGATTCTCCTAGGATCAAGTGTGCTAAGTGAGCTAAACAGAAGTTATTCATTAGAGTGACTGGAAAATGCCCAGGTGTGAAATCCTTAAGAGGGTGTGGGAAGTAAAGATGCTTGACAAGAGCATTTGAAAACTTAGGGTGTGAAGGAATGAGAAGAGGTGGGGTAATAGCTGGAGGATATAGAGAGGCATTTCTGTTGGGTTTTGGGGGGTTTTTTTAAGATGCAAGAGACTTAAGAGTCTTAAACAGATTGACAGGCAAACAGTAAGGATCCAGAACTAACACAGAATGAAAGGATGGAAAGAAGTGATCTGGAAATGTTCTACACAGTGTGGATTAGATTAAAAACACAAGTGGCAAGTTTAGTTTGATCAAGATGGTGCCAGGGTCCTTTTCCTCTGAGTCAGGTAGTAGAAAGACAGATACCTAACTGTCAAGGTTCAGTGGAGGGAAAGTAAGGCTATTTCCACATGGTAGTTTTTGTTTCTTCTATGAAGGACGATGCTGAGAAAGCGGGTGGTACTGCAAAGGCAAAGGCTCAAGTGCCTTTTGTAAAAGAGGTTTTTAAAGGAGGATGTAGTCTGAGAGTGGTATATTGACACTTAGGATTTCAGAGCACCTCTTGATGACACTGAAGAGGCACACAGTAAAACTGAAGGTGCAGAAAGCAGGAAGCTAGAATGGATGGCTCATTCACATGGACATGCAGTCTGTTGGGATTCTGACAGGAGTCAAGGTGAAGTCACTCAGTCGTGTCTGACTCTTTGCCACCCCGTGGACTGTAACCTACTAGGCTCCTCCATCCATAGGATTCTCCAGGCAAGAATACTGGAGTGGATTGCCATTTCCTCTCCAGGGGATCTTCCTGACCCAGGGATTGAACCCAGGTCTCCCACATTGGAGGCAGATGCTTTAACCTCTGAGCCACCAGGATTCAGGGTGGAGGAAAATGCAGAGGCATCACCAGTCCTCAGCGACAAGAGGGTTGTGATTAAGCGACAAAGATGAGGAAAACAGCGTTTGGGTCAATGGTAAGAATCTGAAAACACAAGTTTTCACAGGAAGAAAGAAAAATAATGATCTATCAACAACAGTGGGTAGCTGGGAAAATACAATCATTTTGTCCCTGTGAGGACAGCTGAGGCATTATAGACAATAGGAAGCTTCCCTTTGAGAGAACTGCAAAATAGTGTGTCCTCTGAGCAGAGTCAGGTTTCAGTCAATGATCATTGTGATTGTGATTAAAATGTTTATTGACACATTACATTCTAGGCACTGCTCTATGTATTTTTATATTTATTAATTTATTTATGTCTAGTGGGGGGAGGGGATGATCTGTGAAAAAGAAAACGCTGAGGATGTAAAGGTGTTTGTTTTTGATAAAATAAGCAAATTTAAAATGGCAAAAAGAAGAGTGACAGGGTCAGTGGTGAAAGGACAGAAGAACAGGCAGAGCATTGTGATAATTAGAATAGTAGTTGTGATGATAGTCTTGAGCATAAACAGAGTCTCTGAATTCTGTTTTCTCACAGATACCTCTGGTAGATTCCCAAAGAGGGTATATACAGATACAAGGATTAAAAAAAAAAAAAACTATTAAAATGACACAATTTATAACTAGTTTAGGTTTTAGCCTTAAAGCTTACGTGGAACATTTATAGTCACTTAGTCATGTCCGACTCTTGAACCCTGGCGGACTGTAGCCCGCCAGGCTCCTCTGTCCATGAAATTCTCCAGGCAAGAATACTGGAGTATGTAGCTACTCCCTTCTCCAGGGGATCTTCCTGACCCATGGATCAAACTCAGTTCTCCTGCCTTGGCAGGTAGATTCTTTACCGTCTGAGCCACCAGGGAAGCCCCAGAGTTAGTAAGATATTATGGATACATGAGCCACAATGATTAATTTTTGACTCTGGTTTAAGATACAGACTAAAAGCAAACCAAGGTCATCTACTTAACTCTCCCTCCCTCAGTCCACACTCTCATCTCTTAAACAGAGATTACAAACTGGGAGATTCCTGGACCAAGTTTAGTCATGGTTTTTATCCATAGGATATTGTTCAGATTTGAATTAATTCCCAACATTAGAAGATTTTACATAATGAAGAAAGGAAAATTAGAAAGAAGGAAGTTTGAATATAGTAACAGTTGGCTATGTTGAGTAGAAGCTAGAGTGGCCAACTCATGCCAGTTGCCCAGGAATTTCCAGTTTTAGTACTGAGAAGCCCACATCTTGAAAACACCCTTAATCTATAAAGTCTGTTGGAAACCCTAGAAGGAGCCGCTCTTTTTAGATTGATGCAATGTGGTTTGGGGTTCACCAGAGTCACTACCAGAGCAGCAGTAATTATCTGGCTGGTTCCTGTAAGTCTCTGAGTTTTCTAGGTTTTAGCTCATCAAAAGTTTATGAACAGCTGAAATCCTCCCACTTCTTGGCACTATCTCCCAATAGGAGAGTGGCTGACCTACTTAAAGAATCTTAGAGGAGCATAGAAAGAAAAGTAATCTATGTAGATGAATGCAAATAGAAGATCAATGTCCACAGTCTACACCACAACACAGTCTGTCAGTTTCTAGCCCATTCATTCATTATGCACTAAGGTCTAAGCTCAATAAAGGCTTACCTCAAGTCCTTAGCTTCTTGTGGATAGACTTAGTAAGGAGTAAATCTTGAGTTCCCTATTGTGGTTGGAATCAACCTCCAACAGCAGGACTGGTTGAGTTTAAGGGCAGTGAGAAAGAAAGAAATGAGAAATATAGATGCAATTAATTGGACCAAGTTTTTCCTTAGAACTCTGGACCTAAAGAATCAGTTTGGACACTGGCAATCAAGGGCCACCCTTGGGTGCCAGGTCTGCCATAGTATGAAGTTCAGTGTGCTGTCCTTGTGAAGCTTTGATTGCATAGTATTCTAAAACCTGCCCAAAGAGATACCAGTCTTTGTTTATGAGTCACAAGAGAACAAAATGAAATAGTTTATTAGGGTTCCAGAATTCTCCAGCTTCAGATAGTCTGAGAGATTTATTAAACCTATAACATCTGCATCTTGACTGGTAAGTATTTCCTCCACCTCCAATCAATTCGACTTTTTGAAATACGAATGCTGTGCTGTGCTGTGCTAAGTCACTTCAGTCTTGTCCAGCTTTTTGTAACCCTATGAACCATAGCCCGCCAGGATCCTCTGTCCATGGGATTCTCCAGGCAAGAATATTGGAGTGGGTTGCCATGCCCCGCTCCAGGGATAAATACTGTATAATGATTTATTATATAGTAACTATAAAATTTCTGTATCAAATAGCTGTAAAAATCTAGACTGTTTTTAAATACATTAAAGGTGACTGTATTTCAATTGAACAAGGTTCCCCAATGTTAAGAAATGTGTGGTATTTTAAAGCCACCCTTAGAACTTTCTCATAAATATAATACAAGGGTGGATGCTGCCTCTGAAAAATTAATCTTGTCAATTGTATAAGTAATAATTCAGATTAAGTAATAATTGTTTTAGGTAAAGTTTAAGAGGCTGAGGGGCATGGTAATGAAATAACAATGCATAAATGCTGGTGTGGCTGGGTAATTGTTATGATACACCCTCCAGCTTCCCTAATTCATTGATCTCAAGAGGGAAGGGTTGACTGTGTTTATAACCCACAGATCTTCCAGCTGTCAGGGAGGCTTCCTGATCACATACCTGCCACTTTGGCACCAATGCTATGACACCTGACTTCAGTTTTCTACCAGGAAAGAAACTGAGATCTCATAGTCTATGTAGGCTTGACCAAGGCTGAATGGGCCATTACTCTATTAATGGAACAAATTAGAAAGCGATTCAGAAAAACAATGCAGATAGTAAGATTCAGTCCATAAAAAGGAGTATTTTTCTTACAGCAGATTAAAACATATTGAGTGGCAGGGTATCTCTCAATATTTGTTGAATTGATATTTACTGAATAAATTATTTGGTCAAGTTGTTTCTATAATCAATAATGGTCTTAATAATTAAACTAATTTGAAAGGTGAACAAGTTAAAGTTGGCAGAGCTATATTATTGGGACAATAATTTTTCCTGCTTTTTGGCATAACAACAAATCTAATCACTTACATCTATTATTCCTATAAGTAATCTGAAGCAAATGCTCTTATCTTTAATATTAATCTTTCAGTTTAATACCTAGAAATAGTTGTGCTCTTTTAAATATTTTCTCATTTTTTACTATGCCAGTGTTGCTGATGAGCAAATAAGACTATGTAAAACAACATAAAAATGAAATTAATTAGTAGAATCATTACAGAATGGAGATTAGACTCAAATGAAATAATTTTAATAGGTTTATTAAAGTATAATTCATATACAAAGAATTATACCAATTTAATGTGCACAGTTTGATAATTTTCACATAGGCAAAGACCCCTGACACCATCACCACAGTCAAGGTAAAGGACATATCCAACACCTCCCAAAGTTTCCTTGTGTTCCTTTGGCTGTGTGTGTGTGTATGTGTATATGTGTGTGTGTGTGTGTGTGTGTGCTTATGTGTATGTGTGTGTGTATGTGTGTTAAGAACACTTGACATGAGATCTGCCCTCTTAACAAACACTTGGAAATTAAACAACATGGTTCTCAACAATCCATAGGTCAGAAAAGAAATCTCAAAGGAAACTTAAAAACACATAGAACTGAATGAAAGCGAGCATAAAATATAGCAAAATTCATGGGAATGCAGCTAAATCAGAGCTGAGAAGGACATTTACAGCATTAAATCCTTGTATGAGAAAAGAGAAAAACTACCCAGACAAAACAAATATCTAGTCCGTTTGACAGTTATACTTCTAATGATAAACTCATTTGTCTATTTTCCATCAGTCTTCCATTTTACTGTTTCTTTTTTTTTCTCCATTATACTGTTTCTAATAAGTTTTACTCAGAGGCATTACATCATGAGTGGTCATCTTGGTTTAATCAATACTTAGCCAGTTTCCTGTTGTAGTCATCTTCAATTTTTCTCTGCCATCATACTATCATGAAAATCATTATAGATATAACTTGAATCAGGAATTTTCCATTTAAATTCTAGATATGAAAAGTTGTTTCTTATTTCAACAAATGCTTTAAAACTCCATAGTCAAAAACCTTATTAATTTTTCATGTGTGTTATTCTTGAGTTTAATAGCTTACCAGTTACCATTATCATGACAATAATAAACTTTTATTCATCTCAGAGTAGGAAAGTGAAAGTGTTAGTCACTCAGTCGTGTCCAACTCTTTGTGACCCCATGGACTGCAGCCCACTAGGCTCCTCTGTCCATGGAATTCTCCAGGCAAGAGTACTGTAGCCATTCCCTTCTCCAGGGGATAGTCCCAACCCAGGGATCGACCCTGGGTCTCTCCTGCACTGCAGGCAGATTCTTTATGTCTGAGCCACCAGAGAAGCCCATCTTAGAGTATATAAGTAGCAGGACTTCTCAGAGTATAAACTGCAGTTTGGATAAAGGAAACAATTCTTTCCAAAGATAAAAAAAACCTATGAACTTTCACAATACATAATCAGCCCATTGTCTACAATGGCCTCTGGAGATTTTAAGAGATATTCTAGATAATTAACCTTAGCGTACTGAGACATACACTATAGAGACAGCAGAAGAAAACAGAAAATAATGAGAACATGTCTTTCAATTGCTCTAGCACTTGCAAAATTTCCCCAACATCAAAGAATGTTTTCTTTTTTACTTCAGTAAGTAAACGATATTCAAAGCCATCAGATGAAGGGTATTTAAACATGACATCTTCATATAACTTAATAAAAAGTAGATTTTTCTCCCTAAATAATTCAGAAAATTGCCTTGTCTTCCTACTGTGAAAGTTTTCTTACAATGTTCTCTTATCTTTTTTAAAAATGAATTTTCCACATCTGAATTCTATTTACTTAGCAAGAGGGGTTGATTGTTGGAAATGGATCTTCTTCTGGAATTTGTTTTTTTCTTTTTTTTTTTTTTAGTTTTTTATTTTTTAAATTTTAATATCTTTAATTCTTACATGCGTTCCCAAACATGAACCCCCCTCCCACCTCCCTCCCCATAACATCTGGTCATAGGCCTCCCTGGTGGTCCAGTAGCTGAGAGTCTGCCTGACAATGCAGGGGACATGGGTTGGACCGCTGCTCCAGGAAGATCGCACATGCTGTAGAGCAACTAAGCCCACGCAGCACACTCTCAAGCCTGTGCTCTAGAGCCCAGGAGCCACAACTGCTGAGCCCACGTGTGGCAGCTTCTGAAGCCCACAGGCCCTAGAGTCTCTGCTCTGCAAGAAGAGAAGCCACTGCAATGTGAAGCCCACACACCACAACAAAGAGTAGCCCACACTCTCTGCGACTAGAGAAAACCCATGTGCAGCAATGAAGACTCAGCATAGCCAAAAAATATATATATAAATAAATCTTTAAAAAATTTTTAAGGATAATTTTGTGTTTTAAGAAAAAGCAGTCATATCTTCTGACAAAGAATTGGAGGATTGGGGAAGGTTGATGACATATCAGTGAAACTAAAAAGGCTTAAGGATTGTAAACACATTATTTGAAAGAATCAGTCAGTAATAAACAGTAACTAAAATAGAGCCCAATACTTTAAATTCAAATAGGTGTTAATAAAATCCATCATAACAAAATACAAAAAATAATTTTCTGCATAACCCAGAGAATTTAGGACCCAGCTGGCAAGCATTTTAAGAAACATTTAATTAGATAATATTTCACTGTAAGTCACAAACATTTACTACATATCAAGCACCATGCTAAAAACTTTACATGTTTTATAACATTTCATTCTCACAATGACCCTGTAGTGTAGGGTCTATTAGGGAAGAGGAAACTAATACTCCAAGAGTTTATGTAACATGCTCAGTATCACACTAGTAAAATATTCAGTCAAATCCAGGCAGGCCTTTTCCAGCATTTAAGTTGGTTTCTTCTCTTATAGACCTAATACTCTTGACCTATAAAATAATCTACAGTTTTATTAAATGTTCATCAACTCTTTACTATGTTATTATGTCTCGCTCTAAAGGATAATAATTAAGGGGTTGCAGAAGACTTTTTCAAGGATGAATTAAAGAAACGTTTCAATTTGAGGAAGACAAAAATAGTAATGGAACTGGAAATCAATAAAACATTATTACCAGAATGTTGTACTACTCCCAACAAGAATTTTTAAAAGTAGAATTAATCTGCAGATTGTGGTTTATTTTTACAGTGAGAGAAGGAAAATTTTAAGTATCAAATTTTTACTCACCTTAGTCTTGGAAAATGACTTATAGTTTATGTACCTCAGTGAGACAGGACCCAACTCCCCTGACTCCTGTCCAGGGCTGCCTACATTTTATCATACTACCATTTAGAGTCATATTACAAGATTTCTTAAGATCCTTATATTATGCTCAAATTGTATAAACTGTGATTTGCATAAGTATGCAGGGATACAGTCTCTACCAGCTTTAATAAAGAGGAAGGAAATAATTTCTCTCTCATACACACACATCCTCACATAGCTGTTGAGAGTATGGCATCAGGCTGCTTTGCTATTCCTGTTATCTAGAAATAGCAGAGGGACCTTGGGTGCCCCTGACAGTTCTCTAAGAGGCATGCCCAAGAGCTGAACTCAGCTGCCATACACAGTGATTCAGCAATTTACTAGCAGAATATATGACAGAGAGAAGAAGGAGAATTTTTTCATCCTGGATTTAGGTAGGCAACATTTCTGATTGTGGACAAATATAGAAATATCTAGAGTTGTTAATGTGATCTTTATTACAAAGCTACTAATGTGTATAACTGGTTAATTTCAGACAAGAAAAAAAAGAAAAAACCTTATATGCTTTAACTGAACATTTAGAATGTGGAAACTGATTTTCATAAGTTCATGCCAAAAAGAAAAGAAAATTTAAATTAAGTAGTGATTACAGAAATGTACCTATATTATACGGCTAAAGACATGAGAGATTTTTTTTCTTGGTTATGAGATGTGTGTTATCTTTATTTCTAACAGACATCTGGGAGAGAGATTGGTAACTTTGTTAATCCTGTTTTACAGAAGAGGAAGAGGAGGCAACAAAACATTAAAAGAATACTTCTTAAGCCATGTGACAGGAGGTACCACATGTACAGCATTGCTTCCTAAAATCAGAGTGTGCCTCTCCAGACAATACCCATTTTATTAAAATGAAATATCAACTCTTTCTCAAACTGTCAAGTTAAAAAAAGCAAACTTTAATGTGAACTCTATTAATCTTTCTATTAAATGATTCATTGTCTATGTGAAATGGCTCCGTGAAGGAATGAAAGGTAATGGCCTTTGAAAAACAACTCTGTTTTCCAAGAAAACTGGCCTTCTAGAAGACAACTGTTTGTGACAGCTTGGGTGTGTGACTTGCTTAAGAGGGAAAAAAAAGTGCAGCTTTCCAAGAGGAAAATGGAAATCAGTAGCAGAGAGAGAAAAAGAAAGACTTTCAAAGCTTGTCTCTAAATTCCGTTTTGAGATTCACATGAGCACTTTAGCTCTAGAACAATGTTTCCAGAAACACAATCTATCAATAATGACATTTATAGGTCAATTACTGTTACCTAGGGAATTTGGTCTACTCTTATTTTACAGCATATCTGCCAAAAAAAAATCATATACGGCATGTTTTGACTTGGCTCTAAGCTTTCTAAAAGCTTTTCTTTCTTATTCAGCTGAAACTCTGAAACTTACCTGCTACCCTTCTGGCCCAAAGCCAGTTCATCATTAAATCTACACTGTGCTCTACTTCTCTGTATCCCAGCCAGCCTCCTATTTCTGATTTTGGCACAAATGACAAAGTGCTGATAGAGAAGCCACAAAATGTTAAGATGAGGTCATTTTGGAAGAGGCAGGTAGAGGAAAGTATGGAATTTCTTGGTTAAAGCCTGAGAAAGGCCAAATAAGCAAGAACACTCCATTGCCGAAGAACCAACAGACAGATTCCCTTGGAGCCACTGAGATGATGAGCCACTGTCTTCACAGTTGCTAAGACAACTTGATCAATGGATTTAGAAGGACCACTTTTCTGTCTCCTGGGAGAAAGGCAGTTAGGGAATCTTTTTTATTATTCAATCATAGGTTCCCCTAATGTTAAAGAACCTGCCTGTCAATGCAGGAGACATAAGAGCTGTGGGTTTGACCCTGAGTCAGGAAGATCCCCTGGAGAAGAGGATGACAACTCATTCCAGTATTCTTGCCTAGAGAATCCCATGGAAGAGAAGCCTGGGAGCTACAGTCCATAGGGTTGCAAAGAGTCAGACACGGCTGAAACAACTTAGCACACATTTATTTCTTTATCCAGCCATCCCTTTACTAACTAATTCAACTAGCGATTTAAGATCACCTTTATTTTGAATAGTATACAACAATGCTTCTAAAAATTTAATGGAAGTGCAAATTACTTGGGAATCTTGTTAAAATACACTCTTGGATTCAGGAATCTGGGGTGGGCTCAAAGTTCTGCATTTCTCCTCAGCTCCCAGGTGATACCTACATTGTTCCTCCAAGGGCAGGAAAGAAATAAAGTCACTTTGACTCTTGAACAGCAAAGGGGTTGCAGGTGCCAACCTTCTGCACAGTAAAAAACCTGTGTGTATAACTTATTCTCAGTCCTTTGTTCATGAGGTTCCTCTGCATCTGCGATTCTGTGGATTTAACCAACCACAAGTTGTATAGTATGGTAGTACTTACTATTGAAAAAATCTCATAGAAGTGGACCCAGTTCAAACATGCTTTGTTTAAGGGTCAAAGTGTCCATTCATTGTACTTTCCATTCCCCTACACCAGTGGTTTTCAAACTTGTGAAAAAATGCAAACTCTTAGGCCCAAGAATCCAAATCTGAGTTTGGATTCAGCAACCTTTCAATTTTTGAGCCCCAAGGTGATTCTGTTGTATGTTCAAGTTTCAGAACCATTGTTCTTAAAACTGGGCTGTGCATTGGAATCACTTGAGGAGCTTGCAGGTTGAATTGTTTCCCACAAAAAAAAAAAAAAAAAAAAAAGAGAGAGAGAGAGAGGTTGAGGTCCTAACCCAAGATACTGCTGACTGTGACCTTATTTGGAGATAGTCTTTGCAGATGGAATCAAGCTAAGATGAGGTCAGACTTGATATGTGTGGGTCCCAAATCCCATGGGGGCTTCCCAGGTGGCTCAGTGGTAAAGAATTCGCTTGCCAATGTAGGAGACTTACACATGGGTTCCATCCCTGGGTCAGGAAGATCCCCTGGTGTTGGAAATAGCAACCCAGTCCAGTATTCCTGCCTGGAGAATTCCAAGGACAGAGGAGTCTGGCGGGCTACAGTCCATGGGGTCGCAAAGAGTTGGACATGACTGAGCACACACACATTCACACACAAACAATTCCCATGACCAGTGTCTGTATGAGAAGAGTGGGATTTGGAGACATGGACACAGGAGGGAAGGCTATGCAAGGAAAGAGGCAGAAATTAGAGAGATGAAGCTATCAGCCAGGAAATGTCAACAATAACCTGCAAGCGGCAGAGGCTAGGAGAGAAGCACGCAACAGACTCTCTCCCAGACCCCTCAGAGGACGTGTGGCCCTGCCAACCCCTTGACTGCACATTTCTAACCTTCTGGACACTGAGAGAGGGGATGTCTGGTATCTGAAGTCACTAAATCTATAGCACTCTGTTATGGCAGCCACAGGAGAGGAATTACAGAGCTTTAGAAAACAAACAAAAATATATTCCCTTATCAGAGGCTTATCAAGTGGTGCTAGTGGTGGAGAATCTTCCTGTGAATACAGGAGACGGACACTTAAGAGATGCAGGTTCAGTCCCTGGGTCAGGAAGATCTCCTGGAGGAGGAAATGACAGCCCGCTCCAGTATTCTTGCATGGAGAATCCCATGGCCAGAGGAGCCTGGTGGCCTACAGTCCATGGGGTCACAAAGAGTTGGACACAACTGAGCACACACTAATGATGATGATGAGTTCCTTACCAGTTAAATCAGTCTCGGGATGGGGCCTCTGAATGAAGGCTTTTAAAATCTCCCTCAAGGGATTCCAACATTGTTTATACTTAATTTCACAATAGATTTAAAAAAATACTACAAGCAGTGGAATATCAGTATAAGGTTATATATAAGTTTTTTAAGTATCAAAATCAGTTATATAGCCAGGAAGTATACTAAGGACAGTATTTCTCAGAGTTTGGTTAGGGAAACACTTAGAATCACCTAAAGTCTGAGTCAAGTTGGTTCTGGGCCTCATCTCAAATGTAAGGACTAGATTCTCCCGAGGTAGGGCCTGAGCACAGGCTTCCCTGGTGGCTTGGATGTTAAAAAAAAAAAAAAAGAAAAGAAAAAAAAAAATCTGCCTGCAATGCAGGAGACCCGGGTTTGATCCCTGGGTCAGGAAGATCCCCTGGAGAAGGGAATGGCTAACCACTCCAGTATTCTTGCCTGGAGAATCCCATGGACAGAGGAGCCTGGAAGTCCATGGGATCACAAAGAGTCAGACTCGACTGAAGTGACCAAGTACACAGGACCTGAGTAGCACAAGTCCTTAAGCTTCCTTGAGGTGATCTCTATGCACACTGAAGTTTGAAAGCCATCTCTGTAGAGGTGATTGAGCTGGCTTGAGTCAATGGGAACAACCTCCCTAAGGACAAAGAAATTGGAGGAACCTAGGAAGGGAGCAGGAGTGAATACTGTCATCAGAAGGAACTGTTAATAAACTTAGCACCTGGAGCAAAGAAGGGCCATTTCTAGAACCTGATGGACATTAGGAAGAGCTGGTGAGGAAACAGAGAACCTGTAATGCAAGGTGATAAAATATGGTTGAAGGAACACCATCAGTGTCCCCTGGTAGCTAAGCTAAAATGCAGAATCATGGGGTCACTGCAGTCTTACTGAATCAGACACAGCATTTTAACAAGATCTCTAGATAATACAAATGTGTGTTTTATGTTGAGAAGCACTGTCCTGGTGGCAGTAAGAAATCCATCAGAAGTTTATGAGCCAGAAAGTGATATGATAAAATTATGCATGAGTCGTCTTAGCTTAGTGGGGATGTTTAGGGTAAACTGGGAAGCTTGCAGAGCTTTCCCATAAAAACTTCGGTAATGATGGAAATGTCCAGCACTGTTCAATACATTAGGCATATGTGGCTACTGAGCACTTGAAATGTAGCTGCTGTGACAGAGAAGCCAAACTTTTTATTTCTTATGATTTTAATTAATTTACACTTAAATTGCCACACGTGGTAGCAGCAATTACATTAGATAATACAAGTTTGGAGGCTAAGACTAGTTAGGAGGAATCAGTGGCCAGAGGATCCTCTGGTTGCACCTGTGGGTATGAACTGTCATACATCATGTTAGTTCTCGTACCATTTTCATATGTGCTCAGGGGGGAAGAAAACAGGCAATCCAATTTTCTATTGAATAAAGAAATTTGTTAATGATTGTTTAATTGTGCCTACATTCCACTTTCAACTATAAAGGATCTAATTATCCCTTCTAACTCTTATGCCCATTGCTTGCTTTTCTTTCCTTTACACTTTGCTATTGACATTCCTTGGCATGTCACTATCACTTGCCAGAGTGTCAACAAAGACAAAATTGTGTTACAAGGGATCTAACTAGTAAAGGAAAAAAGATATTATTTGTCTATCTGAACTTTTTGTTTGGGTTTACAAAGTCAACTACAGATGTCTCTTGCTCCCAAATTCATTGTTTTTTCCTTTCACAAGTAATCTGTTTACACGAGCAACAGGTGAGATGGGAGTGACATACCCTTGATTATAACTAGTAGGGTTTGTATAGCTTCCCAATACTGGATGAAGAGATGGAAGAACATGGTTGTGAGCCCCAGCAGGCTGCAACATTTGCTCTGGCTAATTTAGCCTGGCCTACTGTCCCCTTTCTTATTTCATAACCCTCTCTTGTCTATTCCATGCTCAAGAAGCCACAACCCATCTGAGTTACTCTGAAGCTACACCTGTACTTTAAAAAAAATTAATTTATTTATTTTAATTGGAGGCTAATTACTTTACAATATTGTAGTGGTTTTGCCATACATTGACATGCATCAGCCATGGGTGTACGTGTTCCCCACCCTGAACCCCCTCCCACCTCCCTCCCCATCCCATCCCTCAGGGTCATCCCAGTGCACTGGCCCTGAGCACCTTGTCTCATGCATCGAACCTGGACTGGCGATCTATTTCACATGTTGTAATATACATGTTTCAATGCTGTTCTCTCAAATCATCCCACCCTCGCCTTCTCCCACAGAGTCCAAAAGTCTATTCTTTACATCTGTGTCTCTTTTGCTATCTCGCATATAGGGTCATCATTACCATCTTTTTAAATTCCATATATATGTATTAATATACTATATTGGTGCTTTTCTTTCTGACTTACTTCACTCTGTATAATAGGCTCCAGTTTAATCCACCTCATTAGAATGAATTCAAATGCATTCTTTTTAATAGCTGAGTACTATTCCATCTTGTATATATACCACGGCTTTCTTATCCATTTATCTGCCGATGGACATCTAGGTTGCTTCAATGTCCTAGCTATTGTAAACATTGCTGCAATGAATATTGGAGGACATGTGTCTCTTTCAATTCTGGTTTCCTCGGTGTGTATGCCCAGCAGTGGGATTGCTGGGTCATATGGCAGTTCTAGTTCTAGTTTTTTAAGGAATCTCCACACTGTTCTCCATAGTGGCTGTACTAGTTTACATTCCCACCAACAGTGTGAGAGGGTTCCTTTCTCCACACCCTCTCCAGCATTTATTGTTTGTAGATTTTTTGATAGCAGCCATTCTGACTAGTGTGTAAGATGGTACCTCATTGTGGTTTTGATTTCAATTTCTCTGATAATGAGTGATGTTGAGCATCTTTGCATGTGCTTGTCAGCCATCTGTATGTCTTCTTTGGAGAAATGTCTGTTTAGTTCTTTGGCTCATTTTTTGACTGGGTTGTTTATTTTTATGGAATTGAGATGCAGGGGCTGCTTGTATATTTTTGAGATTAATTCTTTGTCAGTTGCTTCATTTGCTATTATTTTCTCCATTTCTGAAGGTTGTCTTTTCACTTGTTTATAGTTTCCTTCATTGTGCAAAAGCTTTTAAGTTTAATTAGGTCTCATTTGTTTATTTTTACTTTTATTTCCATTACCCTGGGAGGTGGGTCATAGAGGATCCTGCTGTGATTTTTGTCAGAGAGTGTTTTGCCTATGTTTTCCTCTAGGAGTTTTATAGTTTCTGGTCTTATATTTAGATCTTTAATCCATTTTGAGTTTATTTTTGTGTATGGTATTATAAAGTGTTCTAGTTTCATTCTTTTACAAGTGATTGACCAGTTTTCCCAGCACCACTTTTTAAAGAGATTATCTTTTCTCCATTGTATATTTTTGCCTCCTTTGTCAAAGATACAGTGTCCATAGGTGCACGGATTTATCTCTGGGCTTTCTATTTTGTTCCATTGATCTATATTTCTGTCTTTGTGCCAGTACCATACCCTCTTGATGACTGTAGCTTTGTAGTATAGTCTAAGGTCAGGTAGGTTGATTCCTCCAGTTCCATTCTTCTTTCTTAAGATTGCTTTGGCTGTTTGAGGTTTTTTTTTTTTTTGTATTTCCATACAAATTGTGAAATTATTTGTTCTATTTCTCTGAAAAATACCATTGGTAGCTTGATAGGGATTGCATTGAATCTATAGATTGTACATTTTATGCAGCTTCTACCT
The DNA here is from genome assembly GCF_016772045.2 of Ovis aries. Lineage (NCBI taxonomy): Eukaryota > Metazoa > Chordata > Mammalia > Artiodactyla > Bovidae > Ovis > Ovis aries. The sequence continues at coordinate 235,580,560 of NC_056054.1, read as the reverse complement.
CTTTCAACTCTGTTACATCCAGGTTATTCTCTGCTGCTTTCCTTTTTTGCTCTCTGCTTCTTACATTTTCTTTCTCTTTCTTCTTGAGCCTTCTTCCCAACTTTTAATAGTGTGAGCAGTTATCACTTTCTAGGCATACCCGGGACCCATTTAGAAGATTTCAAGAGTCAAGTCTGTTGGAACTCTCTCAGAAGCATCAATATAATGAATTAGGTCCCTGAAGTTGCTATTTTGAAATACATTTGCTTGAAAGCATGAAACTAACTCTAAGGGTTTCAATAGATTTGTAAATTCACAAATAATTATTGAACATCTAGACATAGTCCCTGCTTGCAAAGAGCTCAAAATTCACTAGGAGGAAACAAAATGGCAAAAAGGAAACAACAAATCATAACAAAAAGCCTTCAGCACCTTCAGTTCAGTTCAGTTGCTCAGTCGTGTCCAACTCTTTGCAACCCCATGAATCGCAGTACACGTGGCCTCGCTGTCCATCACCAAATCCCGGAGTTCACTCAGATTCACATCCATCGAGTCAGTGATGCCATCCAGCCATCTCATCCTCGGTCATCCCCATCTCCTCCTGCCCCCAATCCCTCCAGCATCAGAGTCTTTTCCAATGAGTCAACTCATCGCATGAGGTGGCCAAAGTACTGGAGTTTCAGCTTTAGCATCCAAAGAAATCCCAGGGCTGATCTCCGTCAGAATGGACTGGTTGGATCTCCTTACAGTCCAAATGACTTTCAAGAGTCTTCTCCAACACCACAGTTCAAAAGCATCAATTCTTTGGCTCTCAGCCTTCTTCACAGTCCAACTCTCACATCCATACATGACCACTGGAAAAACCATAGCCTCGACTAGACGGACCTTAGTCGGCAAAGTAATGTCTCTGTTTTTGAATATGCTATCTAGGTTGGTCATAGCTTTTCTTCCAAGGAGTAAGTGTCTTTTAATTTCATGGCTGCAGTCACCATCTGCAGTGATTTTGGAGCCCCCAAAAACAAAGTCTGACACTGTTTCCCCATCTATTTCCCATGAAGTGATGGGACCAGATGCCATGATCTTCATTTTCTGAATGTTGAGCTTTAAGCCAACTTTTTCACTCTCCACTCACTTTCATCAAGAGGCTTCTTAGTTCCTCTTCCCTTTCTGCCATAAGGGTGGTGTCATCTGCATATCTGAGGTTACTGATATTTCTCCTGGCAATCTTGATTCCAGCTTGTGTTTCTTCCAGACCAGCGTTTCTCATGATGTACTCTGCATATAAGTTAAATAAGCAGGGTGACAATATACAGCCTTCATGTACTCCTTTTTCTATTTGAAACCAGTCTGTTGTTCCATGTCCAGTTCTAACTGTTGCTTCCTGACCTGCATACAGATTTCTCAAGAGGCAGGTCAGGTGGTCTGTATTCCCATCTCTTTCAGAATTTTCCACAGTTACTTGTGATCCACACAGTCAAAGGCTTTGGCATAGTCAATAAAGCAGAAATAGATGTTTTTCAGCACCTTACAAAGAGGAATAATGATATGGGCATAAAATCATTTGGAAAGGACAGGAAAGACTTAGTTAAAGGGGAATTTTGACCAAGTTCTTGAAAGATAAGTAAACGTTCTGTAGGTACTGTACTGTGGGGGTGAGTATTGAGGGAAATATGTTCAAACTGGGAGGCATGGAAAAGTGTGGTAGATTTAGGAAAATTCCATATTCTTTGAACTAAGGGTATGAGAAGTTACCCTGATTGCTGAGTACATAGTCAGGAATGCCAAACATGGTACTGAGGAATCCTTATTTTACCTCATTGGTGATAAGGAGCCATGAAAGTGTTAGTTGCTCAGTTGCGTCCAACTCTTTGCGACCCCATGGACTTAAGCCCACCAGGCTCCTCTGTCATGGGATTTTCCAGGCAAGAATATTGGAATGGGTTGCCATGTCCTGTTCCAGGGGATCCTTCCAGCCCAGGGATTGAACACAGGTCTCCTGAACTGCAGGCAGGAGTCATAGAAAGGTATCAATAGGAATTAATAATCAGGTCTCTATGCTTAAAATATTAATATATATAATGTACTGGGGTGGACAAAACAATACTCAGAAAGATAAGTTAAAATAATATTATAGCAATCCAGTTAAGAGTTCTTAACTTGAGAATAGAGCAAAAGAATGGGAGAGAAACCTTTGAGATTAGTTAGTAGTTGAGAAAATTACCTAAATATCAAGTAAAATGAAATTTTTAGTAATTTTTAAAGAGCCATTTTCTAATAAATTTCTGCACTGACAACATAGGTCATTAGATGGGGTGGATTGAGCATGGAAATCAGAAAAGCCTACACTTGAGACCCACATCCATCACTTCCAAGATGGATTATTCATGGTCAGACACCCGTCTGAATCTCAGTGAACTGGAGGTAATTCCTGCCTTGCAAGACTGTTGGGATGTTTAAATAAATTATGAACAGTATTTGGTGCACATGGATAGCCAATTAGCTTGCTTTCTGCCCTATTTTTCACCTCTAAAATCCATGAGAATTAATTCTTTAAAATAAAAAGACTTCTTTTTTTGAATTGGCAGTTTGAGAGCCTAACTTAAAAAAAAAAAAAAAGGCAATTTATATTTCCTGGTAGGATCAAGCCCAGTACACCACTCTATAATGAAATTTCCAAGTGACAGTTACATTGTGTTGCAAAATGGTAATATGCCTAGAGTTGACATATTCCTGTCAACATACCTGTTGGACAAAACATCAGATTCAATAAAGCCATTCAATGCCACTTGCATTGCCATTCAGATTGCAAATGATTTCTGATAATCATTGAAAATCCCCAATGTGAAAACAATTATTCTAAAGCCAAATGCTGTTGAAAAAAGTTGTTTGCCATCTCCTGAGAAGTTTTCAGAAATAGCTTTGAATTAAATCTGTCCCACTGTGTAAGATAAGCAACTATCAAATACACCAATAGGAAAAAGCTAATATCTAAAAGGGAGATTTGGTATTTATGATTGCTTTCATTAGTAAATGTCATTTTGATGAAAACTTTCTACACTAGGCCAAGACACTTTTTATATCTACAGCTGTGCTTACGAGATAATACAAAGAGAAAAATTAGCCTACAAAGAGACCACTGATATTGAATCAGAAATTATCAAACTATATCCAAAATTTTATGGTTTTCCCAAGTAAAGCTTCAAAATCACTGCAGATCATAACTGCAGTCATGAAATTAAAAGATGCTTGCTCCTTAGTAGAAAAGCTATGACAAACATAGACAGCATATTAAAAAGCAGAGACATTACTTTGCCAACAAAGGTCAGTCTAGTCAAAGCTATAGCTTTTCCAGTAGTCATGGATGGATGTGAGAGCTGGACCCAAAGGATTGATGCTTTTGAACTGTGGTGTTGGAGAAAACTCTTGAGAATCCCTTGGACTACAAGGAAATCAAACCAAAAGGAAATCAATCCTGAATATCCATTGGAAGGACAGCTGAAGCTGATGTTCGAACAGTTTGGCCACCTGATGTGAAGAGCTGAGTTATTAGAAAATACCCTGATTCTGGGAAAGATTGAAGGCAGAAGGAGAAGGGGAAAACAGAGGATGAGATGGTTGGATAACCTCGCCGACTCAATGGACATGATGTTTGAGCAAGCTCTAGGAGATGGTGAAGGACAGGGAGACCTGGCGTGCTGCAGTCCATGGGGTTCCAAAGAGCTGCACATGTCTGAGCGACTGAACAACAAGATGTGGTGCTAGAGGTAAAGAATCTACCTGCCAATGCAGGAGACGTGGGTTCGATCCCTGGAGGAGGCAATGGCAACCCACTCCAGTATTCTTGCCTGGAAAATGCCACAGACAGAGGAGTTGCCAAAGACTATGTATGACTTGCAGGGACTTCTTGGGACATAAAACTAACATTTTTTTTTTTAATTAACCACTCTGGTTGATACTATGATAATTATTTTAAAAGCAGTATTGCTTACAATACAGAAATCCTATGTGGTAGTAGGAAACACTAAGACTTGGAGAGTTTAGATAACTTGTCCAAACTCACACAGCTAAAAATAAGTTTACATGATTTACACAGAAAAAAAGAAGTTCAAGTAATTTGCTCAAATTCCCACAGTATTTGAACTCATGGCTATCTAATTTGAAATTTCTTCTGCTTTCACTATCTTGAGTATTATCTTTTAAAGGTTCAGTATCATCACCTTCAAAATGGGAATGACACATATTTCCAGATGTATTAGTCAGGATTTCAACAGGAAACTGATATAGACCCAAGTTAAATAATTGAAGATTCCAAAAGGGACTGTTTACTAGAGGGTGAGTTGAACTGTGATGTTGGAGAAGACGTTTGAGAGTCCCTTGGACTGGAAGGAGATGCAACCAGTCCATTCTAAAGGAGATCAGCCCTGGGTGTTCTTTTGGAAGGACTGATGCTAAAGCTGAAACTCCTATACTTTGGCCACCTCATGCGAAGAGTTGACTCATTGGAAAAGACTCTGATGCTGGGAGGGATTGGGGGCAGGAGGAGAAGGGGACGACAGAGGATGAGATGCCTGGAAGGCATCACCGACTCGATGGACATGAGTTTGGGTGAACTCTGGGAGTTGGTGATGGACAGGGAGGCCTGGTGTGCTTCAGTTCATGGGGTCGCAAAGAGTCGGAGACAACTGAGAGACTGAACTGAACTGAACTGGAGTACATATATAGAAAAAGGGACAGTGCTCTGGCTAAGAATAAGGGAGACCCTTTGGCACCTCATGCCCTTCAAGGGCAGAAAAGACAATGATTAATGGAAGTGGAGAGTGTAGAGAGGGCTTCTGGCCCAGAGCTGAGGGTTACCACAGGAAAACACAGCCAACATCAACTCGATATCATGGGGGGAGGTTTCTGAGGGGGACTGATATTCTACCATCATTCTCCTTTTACCCAATGATGTCCTCTGATTGCCTTTCAACTGGGCACTATTCTCACATAGCCCATAAAGGTCAGCTGCCCAGGCCCAGAGCAGAATGAAGGATGGATCTGGAGGGGCAAACAGAGAATATCCAGCACACTGGTATCAAATGAGAAAATGTTCTGAGAACATGTAACACATACTCTAGTGATGATACAGCAATAGCAGCAGTTTGCATATTGAGAGCTTATTATATGCCAGGAATCAAAGTATTTTTATGTGGTATTTTTTGATGTTTACAGAAATCTTATGAGCTAGGAACTGTTATCTTCATTTCCAAGGTGAAGAAATGAGACTTACAGAGCTGATATCATTTGGTCAAAGTAATAAATACTAAGGCTGGGATAAGAACCAAGTCTCTAGGACCCCAGGTCTCACAGTCTTTATCACTGTTGTATCACAAAGTGTATGTAAGGTTTGAGTAATTATGGCAGATTACTAGCAGTATAAACTTACTCCTTATATTTGACTCTTTTTATTAGTCTACTAACAACCCCATGAAGGATCGTTATTCCCATTTTATAGATAATGAATATAAGTTTTCAGTTGTTCAATTGGTTGTAAATGATCCAGGCCATGTTATGGCCTAGAACCTTCCCAGATTTCTTATCTTATTACCCTTTGAGCTGTGCTGTCTCCCAAAGCACAGTACATAAACCATCTGTTTCACAATCATTCAGGCAATATTTATTGGGCACCTGTTACATGTGCTAGACTCTGAAGATATAAAGAAATCATGACCCATGATTTCCATACAGGTAGCACATAGCCAGCCCTGGTCCCAAAGTCCACAGACTCTTCTGAATTACTGTAAGAATCTCAATTGATCTCACTGCTCCTGTCCTTTCCTTCATAGTCCACTAAAAAGCTAGAGAAATTCTTTGAAATCACAAGTCAGATCATATTACTCAGTTGTTCACAGTTCTTCAATGCCTTCCCATCTCAGTCAGAATGCTGGTCAAAATCCTAAATTGGCCTAAAATGCCCCCAATAAACTACACATTAGAATTATCATGAGATCTGTTTAAAAGTATCTGTGCCCACCCCCTCCAAAAAGTGGACCTTAAATCCACCTCCTAACTATTCTAAAATTAAAAGTTTATTAAACTTGAAAAAAATGGTAAAGAAACAAGCAACAACAAACATCAATGCCTGGGCTCTACTCCAAGTTATTAAATTTAGGCTCCCTTGGGATGAGACTGGGCTGTCCTACATTTTTTAAAGTTCACCAGTTGTCTCTAATGTACATCCTTATTGAGGATCATTGTTCTACTTGAACATCCTATGACACTTCTCTAATGCCATCTTCTACTCCTCTCTCCCTCACAGAGTGTATGTACGATAGCCATTCTGCCCTCCTTGCTATTCCCCCAAATGTGCCAGGATTATTTTTGTTTCACAGCTTTTGCTTTTGTATAGTTTCCTCTGCCTCTGCCTAGAACACAGCTTCATTTAAAAACCAGTATTGCTTGCTTTCTTGCTTATTTCAAATCTATGTAAAAAGTAAACAATAAAAAAATACCCTGTCACCTCATTAAAGGGTCTCTCAGGACAATCTTTTTAAAAAATAAACCACTTTGTTTGTAAAAGCAACCACTTTCCTCACCAGAACTAACTTATTCCCTGTTTACCTTACCTTGTTGAGTATTTTTTTTTTTCACAGCATTTAAGTTGCCTGGCATTTTATTGTATGTTTATGTGTTATTGTTTTTTGTGTTCCCACTAGAAACTAAGTTCCAGGATAGCTGGTAGTTTTTCTGTTCATTGTTTGTCCTCAGTGCCTCAAAGATTGTCACATGGTTAATACTCATTCAATATTTGTGCAATGCTTGAATGAGTGAATGATTAAAACTGACAAGTAGACAGGATATAGTATCAATACTGCTACGATACACAGAAACATGGGGTCCTTGGGAAAGGGTTTGATGGACACTGAGTGCAGATTGGGGAAGTTCTTGGGCCTTATAGAAGACATGTTCCTGAGACAAGTCGTAAAGGTCAAAAGACTGAGGATAGAGTATCAGACAGAGAAGGCATCATAAACAAAGGCCCAAAATGCCCAGGAAGTGCAAATAGTTCAGTGTGACTGGTACTTGCAGAAATATAAGTTGGGGTGTGTGGTTCAAGGTGAGGCTCTGGTGGTAGGCAATAAAGGGGCTTGTGGACCACGTGAAGGAATACGGACTTTATCCTGAAGGCAATGAGGAACCACCAAAGGATTTCACAACAAATCAGAAGTTATTTTCATAGGAAAAATTTATTATATTTTCTATATTATGAAGTGGTAAAATAATTATTAGTCAAATTATATCTGTATTTTATACTAAAATTTTTGTTAGAAATGAATTTTCAGGATGAATTTATATTACTAAATTTAACTGAGTTTTATTGGCTGAAATTGGGGATTATTTTAGATATTTTCTCTCTGTAAGGTACTGTTTTTGAAGGACTGATGCTGAAGCTGAAGCACCAGTACTTTGGCCACCTGACGTGAAGAATTGACTCATTAGAAAAGACACTGACACTGGGAAAGCCTGAAGGCAGGAGGAGAAGGGGATGGCAGAGGATGAGATGGTTGGATGGCATCACTGACTCAATGGACATGAACTTAGGCCAACTTCTCAAGTTGGTGAGGGACAGGGAAGCCCGGCGTGCTACAGTCCATGGGGTTGCAAAGAATCAGACATGACATGGTGACTGAACAACAACAAGGGTAACATTTAGATGATCCTACAAAATATTTTTTGATAATTTTTATGTCTTCCAAATAAATCTTTTGAGATCAAACACTGGAAAAAGACATTGCCTTGAAGCCTTTTCCTGGAAGGCAGAAATTACATTTTATTTCTTATCTGCAAATGCCTTTCCATGTGCCTTGATATGTTTCACACCTTTTTTGTAGATACAGTTAACTCTTTGCTTCCATGAAAGATATTTCTGAAATTGTGGGCCTGGAAATCCCCTAAATTCACAGGTATGGAAAAAATGGAAGGTGGATTCTTTACAGCTGAGCCACAAGGGAAGCCTGAAAAATGTTTGGATAAAATTCAAAATGTGATTCAATCATGCTTCCATTACTGTGAGCATGCATTATATAGAGTTTCAGGTTCAACTGTCTCCTTTTCTACTTCATGGCCAGATTTCATAAGTAACAGAGGTTTATTATAAAATAACTTTATTCCAGTTATTGAAAATATGTCCCAGAAGGAAGATGACAAAGGTGCCTTGAGATGTGGATGCTGAGTAGTCAATTGGACTCATCCATTTTGCTCACTGTTGGCTCAGTGGTAAACAATCTGCCTGCCAACGCAGGAGATGTGGGTTTAATTGCTGGGTTGGGAAGATGCCCTGGAGAAGGAAATGACAACTCATTCCAGGATTCTTGCCTGGGAAATCCCATGGATAGAGAGAGAAGACTGGCGGGCTACAGTCTATGATGTTGCAAAGAGTAAGACATGGCTTAGTGACTAAACAACAGCAAACAATTTGCTCACTAGCTAATCCAATCTTTCTGGCCTTGCTGCATGCTCAAGTGACATTTATGCCTCAGTAGAAGTATAAAACACTGCCAGTCAGGGTCTAAAAATATCACAAAAGACTAGGTAGAACCATGACTGTGAAATCCAAGAAGGCCAAACTGCTTACATGTTGCTCTATACCCCTTATTTACTCTTCAGGGATAAAAGAGACCTGTTCTTTCTCTTCATCCATACACAAATGAGGAGCTGCTTTGATGCATTTCTCATAATTACAGCTCGAGATATAGGGTGTGATTGAGATAACCCTAAAAGACCCTAGCTACCCTGGTGATTTTATTTCTTATTCAGAACAAAGCAGTGTTGTCCTCCATACAACACTGCACTCAGGATGTATGCGAGTGAACTATAAATCCACCTTATATCTAAGTCGGCTAGCCTGGGAGAGAATCAGATCCAGAACAGGTCTCTTTAGTATGTTTAAAACTAGAAAAGAACTCTTACCCTGGAGAATTTAGAGCTGATGTATATGTAAGAACAATTCACATGTTCAGATTCCATATGCCATAAGGAAAAATAGGACTCCTTCAAAGTTTCTCCTCTGAGGGATTATTTCCCAAAGCAGCCTGTACTCTCTGTCATCTAGAGACTAGGAAGATTTATCTGAAGTACTTCCCTCAGAAGAATAATGTCATGTTAAATCTTATCCTAATGTTTAGAGTCCCTGAGTTCTTTGTTTGAGCTGGTGAGAGTGAGTCCAGGATTGTGACTGTCATTTAGGCTTTGAGCTAGAATTTACAGTTGTGGTCCTACTCAGTCATCTTGAGTGTAAATATGAACCATCACAAGAACAAGTAGGGATGTCTCCATCACTCATGACCATACTCTAAAAACAACAAAAAGAACAGTCTTCAGAAATGGCTACATTAATAAGCATTTCATCCTATGTGAAGTTCACACATTTAGAATAAAGTGAAATACTTTTGGAGAGTTGCCACTTAAAAGATTTGTGACATCTCTAGGTAATGATTTTCTTAATTGAATAAATCTTTGGTAATACTACTAATCACCAACCGAAGAGCCTGTTTTCAAAATCCAGGGTTTTATTTTTAGGAAAATACATATTGTTATTTCCACAAATCTGGGGTCTCAACATTTTTCGAAGAATTCTTTTTATTTTTCCTAAAGTTTTGACATTACAGCGAAAGAAATGAGGGTGCTATTAGTGAAACTCAATGTGTGGGTGGAAGTGGCATAAGGATGTGTTTGAGTACAGAGTTGACCCTTGAACAACACCGGGTGTGAACGGCTTAGATCCACTTATGGGGCTTCCCTGGTGGCTCAGATGGTAAAGAATCTCCCTGCAATGTGGGAGACCTGGGTTTGATCCCTGGGTTGGGAAGATCCCCTGGAGAAGGGATAGGCTACCCACTCCGGTATTCTTCCCACAGTCCATGGGGTTACAGAGTCAACATGACTGAGCGACTTTCAGACACACACATATGCACACACACACACACACACACACAGATCCACTTATTTACAGATTTTTTCAAGAGTAAACACTGCAGTGCTATGTGATTCATAGTTGCTTGAATCTGTAGATTTGGAGCCTTGGATACAGAGCAACCATGGATATAGAAAGCCAATTGTAAGTTATCCAAGGATTTTCAACTGGGCAGTTCAGGTGCCCTTAACCCATGCATTGTTCAAGGGTCAACTGTAATAGTTTCCACTCTGCATTTGATAACAAAATTGTCATTATCCAGTTGGGGATCCTCTGATTTTGTGTTGAAATAATATATCAACTTTTCTATTAATCTGATAAGAAAGTTGTCTGTTTTCCCCTCTCCCCCCAAATTATGCCCACTACATGTCCTATTTATTTGGAACCAATATAATCATAGAGCAAACAGAGTATCAGTCAGTTCAGTCATGTCCAACTCTTTGCAACCCCATGGACTGCAGCACGCCAAGCTTCCCTGTCCATCACCAACTCCTGGAACTTGCTCAAACTCATGTTCATTGAGTTGGTGATGCCATCTAACCATCTCATCCTCTGTTGTCCCCTTCTCCCCCTGCTCTCAATCTTTCCCAGCATCAGGGTCTTTTCCAATGAGTCAGTTCTTCGCATAAAGTGGCCGAAGTATTAGAATTTCAGCTTCAGGATCAGTCCTTCCAATGAATATTCAGGAATGATTTCCTTTAGGATGGACTGGTTGGATCTCCTTGCTGTCCATTAGACTCTCAAAGAATCTTCTCCAACACCACAGTTCAAAAGCATCAATTCTTCAGCACTCAGCTTTCTTTATGGTCCAAATTTCACATTCATACATGACTATTGGAAAGACCATAGCTATGACTAGACAGACCTTTGTCGGCAAAGAATGTCTCTGCTTTTTAACACTCTGTTTAGGTTGGTCATAGCTTTTCTACCAAGGAGCAAGCATCTCTTAATTTCATGGCTGCAGTCACTATCTGCAGTGATTTTGGAGCCCTCCAAAAATAAAGTCTCTCACTGTTCCCATTGTTTCTCCATCTATTTGCCATGAAGTGATGGGACCAGATGCCATGATCTTAGTTTTCTGTATGTTGAGTTTTAAGCCAACTTTTTCACTCTCCTCTTTCACTTTTATCAAGAGGCTCTTTAGCCCTTTGCTTTCTGCCATAAGGGTGGTGCCATCTGCGTATTTGAGGTTTTTGGTATTTCTCCCAGCAGTCTTGATTCCAGCTTGTGCTTCATCCAGCTCAGCATTTCACATGACGTACTCTGCATAGACATTAAATAAGCAGGGTGACAATATATAGCCTTGACGTACTCCTTTCCCAATTTGGAGCCAGTTTCCATTGTTCCATGTCTGGTTCTAACTGTTTCTTCTTGACCTGCATACAGATTACTCAGGAGGCAGGTAAGGTGGTCTGGTATTCCCATCTATTGAAGCATTTTCCAGTTTGTTGTGATCCACACAGTCAGAGCAGAAGTAGATGTTTTTATGGAGCTCTCTATTGCTTTTTCAATGATCCAATGAATGTTGGCAATTTGATCTCTGACAGAATATAGAGCTATAATAAAGTCATAGATCTAGAATGTCAACTTATATCTCATACTTGAAACTTCATTTTCAGCTTGCCACCAAATGAGCATCTAATCCTTCCTTCTGGTGATGGGAAATTTACCCTTCCTACAGTTCACCTCTCCATCTAGACAACTTGGTCTTTTAAAATGTCATCTCTATGTTGAATCAAAATCTCTTTCCCTCTTTTCTCTATTTTCCTGGCCCTCATAAACACAGCGTGGTTGTCACCACTGTCCTCCTCCTCAATGCTATATTTGACATTTATACAACATGAAAGACATTGTACTAAGCATCATATTTAATTCTTCCCTAAACATTTTGGGGGCAGGTATTGTTATCTCCACTTCACAGATGAGAAACTCCGAGGCTTTCAGAGGTTCAGTAAATTTGACCAATGTCATATACTGAAGGTGACAAAGCTGGATTTGAACACAGGGCTGTCTGACATGGATTGAATTGAGCTGACACATTCTGTTTTCTAATCTCTGAATATACTTCCTAGATTCTCATATATGTTGAATTAGAAAGTCTCAAAGCCTTTTCATTGATTATATGGCTTGATCTCTCCATAAGCTTCCAACACTGTTGACTACTCCCTGACCTTCAACCATTAGTGATGTGTCAATTATTACCAAGAAGATATTTATAAGCAAGAACTCTACTTTCTACTGTAGGCACACTGTCAACGTGCTCTGATTTAGTTACACATCAACAGCCTAAAGTCAAAACTTCCAGAAGTAATTCCTGTTCATCCCTCCCCCTGCAGTCAACACATCTAGAAGTCTCTCTCCCCTTTGATCTTTTTCTCTCCCCTGTGTTCAATCTCATATTCAGTTGGTCTTGAAGATGTGGCCTAGCTTACCTTAGCAAATGGTAGGAGCTCCATAAATGCTTGTTGAATGAATATAGCTGATGATCATAAGCAATAACATTTGGTTCATTTCTCATACTGAAAGTGTTCATCCATACTAGTTTCTAAATATAGATCCTTTATATATCTCTCTAGAGATCCTTCACATGAACTTATTTAATAATTTAAAAATATCTTAGGTGAAATAAAAGCCTTTTTATATAATTTCAATGAGGTTTTTATGACTTCTAACCCTTTTGTATTATTGTTTTTCACCATTCTTATTGTTATTCTCTTTGCATTTGCAACTGTTTGAATTAATAGATAATTTGAATTTTATTTCTGATTTCAATTTTAATATATAAAAAGGAAAAAAAATATGCTTTTAAGAGCAGAGACAAACTCCTGTTCATTTTTGTGTCACTCTACTTAGAGGTCATATAATATACTAAGTGTGAGTTAAGAATAAAAAGTAAAAATAAAAATAATTCAAAATTAAATAGATTGAAATAACCTCTTTTAAACTGAAATGTATTTTGCAGGTTTCATTAATAAAAATGAAAATGATCCAAATATGAAATAAGATGCTAAACAAGTGAGGCAGCCTCTATTGTCTGAAGTTTCAGGCTTTACATTCACTCATTTTCAGTTATTTAGTCATTCATTCTTTAGATAGATATATAGTAATCCCTCGGGACTTTGACCAGCCTCAGTGCACATGATGATGAGAAAACTTAGCATATTCCCTACCTATCTTCAGCTTATAAGTGGGGAGAGCACACAGACAAATATAAAATTTCACAGTGAAAAATGTTACAAAGGAGGGTTTTACTGTCCTCAGAGAGCATATAATAGTGAGATTTGAGCCAGTCAAGGCAAGATTCCCTGGGGAAGTGAAGAATAATATGGGATCTGAAGAAGGAGTAGGAGGGAAGCCCAGGAAAGCCAAGTATCACAGAAGCCGGGGAAACAGTAGACTGGCCAACAAGGTCAAATGATGTTAAGAGGACAAGAAAGGCGAGGACTGAAAGCTTTCAATAGATTTAGTAGCGTGGTGACCTTAACAAGACAGAGTCTGGTAGGGCTTTGAAACAGAAGCTAGATCAGATAGTCTAAGGAATGAGTGTAGAAAAGGAACTGGAGACAGGGTGTGTATACAATTTTTCATGAAGCTTAACTATAAAAGGGAGGAAAGCTAGAGTAAGCTGGAGAAACTTGTGAGCCTGGGAGTGATTGTTTTGTTTTTCATTCTTGTTAATGGGAGAGGCCTGGATGTGTTTTAAAACCTAGGGAAAGATTAAGATGGGGTATCTTATATACCATAGAAAGCATATATCATAGAAATATATCATAGAAAGCATATATCATAGAAATATATCATAGAAAGCATATATCTTAGAAATATATCATAGAAAGCACTGAGAGTGTAAGATTCATGACAAGCTGGAGGGAGGAGAACAGGATAGAATAGGAGAACATAGGAATTTCTCATATCCCTGAAACTAAATACAGGATCCTATCTCATAGTTTCTGTTTTCTATATAAACTATTAGATGGGGTCATCAGCTGAGAGAGGGTATAGTTGGAATTAAACGTGAGGGTCAGAGATTTAAAGATTGTGGACAAAGAACTAAATAGACATTTCTCCGAAGAAGACATGTGGATGGCTAACAAACACATGAAAAGATGCTCAACATCACTCATTATTAGAGAAATGCAAACCAAAACCACAATGAGGTACCACTTCACACCAGTCAGAATGTCTGCGATCCAAAAATCTGCAAGCAATAAATGCTGGAGAGGGCGTGGAGAAAAGGGAACCCTCCTACACTGTTGGTGGGAATGCAAACTAGTGCAACCACTATGGAAAACAGTGTGGAGATTCCTTAAAAAATTGCAAATAGAACTGCCATATGACCCAGCAATCCCACTGCTGGGCATACACACCGAGGAAACCAGAATTGAAAGAGACACATGTACCCCAATGTTCATCGCAGCACTGTTTATAATAGCCAGGACATGGAAACAACCTAGATGTCCATCAGCAGATGAGTGGATAAGAAAGCTGTGGTACATATACACAATGGAGTATTACTCAGCCGTTTAAAAGAATACATTTGAATCAGTTCTGTTGAGATGGATGAAACTGGAGCCGATCATACAGAGTGAAGTAAGCCAGAAAGAAAAACATCAATACAGTATACTAACACATATATATGGAATTTAGAAAGATGGCAATGATGACCCTGTATGCAAGACAGCAAAAAAGACACAGATGTGTATAGCGGACTTTGGGACTCAGAGGGAGAGGGAGAGGGTGGGATGATTTGGGAGAATGGCATTGAAACATGTATACTATCATGTAAGAATCGAATCACCAGTCTATGTCTGAAGCAGGATACAGCATGCTGGGGGCTGGTGCATGGGGATGACCCAGAGGGATGTTGTGGGGAGGGAGGTGGGAGGGGGTTCATGTTTGGGATCACATGTACACCCGTGGTAGATTCATGTTAACGTATGTCGAAACCAATACAGTATTGTAAAGTAAAATAAAGTAAAAATAAAAATTAAAAAAAAAAAAGATTCTTCCAAAAAAAAAAAAAAAAAACTAGTTCTGAGAAACTTTAAACAGATTTTTTTTTCTCCTTAAATTTGTACTGTCATTCCACTAATCCAAGAAAATTTCCTTCCTTCATGAATCATTTTGTAATAATTTTAACAAATAAAAATACATATACACAATAAATTTTTTAAAATTCAAATGAAAAAATAAATAGATAAATAAAGATTGTGGAGAAGATTTGAAATGATGTCTAAGATGGATGAGGGTGAGTTGATGAAAGAAATGCAAGAGGACTGCCTACAATTGAGGGCTTATTTGAAATTGGTACTCCTGGATTTCTAATGGGACACATCTTTGTGCTGTGAAATGTTAGTTTTACTTTTTCTCCACTAAAAATATGAATTATATTGTGCAGTATCTGGTTCAAGGCTCTCTCTTCAACCTCAAGCTTCTATGAGTTTCACTCTGAGGTTCTCCTTTCCTCACTGTAGACTACATTTTTCTTAGGAATTTCATTCATGTTTATAATTGGTACTACCATCCACAATAGAGGTATCTGTTGATATAATGAGGCCAGGCAGCTAATTTGCTTTGGCTCACAAGTTTTTATTTTAATCTTAAACTAAATCAAGATTGGGAAAGCCTACAATAAAATCCAGGTTTCTGGTTTCTCTTTTTGAAAAAGTTGCCAGCTCTGGCCCCCCAGAGTCCCACGCCAATAACCTATTATACCTGAGTAGCAGCTATCCCCCATAGACAGGGCATGCTCTTTCCAGCTCATGACAATCCCCACGACCCCTTATTATTCACTTTATTCATTTACTTTGTTTACTTAGTAACTATAACCTGTAGACATTTTATTTTTTTATTCACATCCCTGATGCCCAAAGATTTAGCTCAGATATCTCTGCTGTATTCCAGATATCAATAACCAACTGAATGGTTTTTGGGTGACTGAAACTCAGGTATGCAGAGGTAAATACTGTCCTAAACTTGCTGTGCCTCCTATTACTTACATCCTGACTTTAGTACCGCCATCTACTAGGTTTAGCAAACAAAATCTAGGAGTCTACTTTCTGAGTACTCCCTCTTTATTCTCTTCGCTTCTTCACCCCTATTGTAATGACTTCAGTTCAGACACTCATCATATTTCACCTGGGCTTAAAAAATAACTCTCAATCAATGACCTTCACTTTCTCATCTCTTCTAATATTTCCTCTGAACAGCCACAACAATGACCCTTCCAAGCACGGCATCTTTGGGGGCACATTTATTTGAATTATAGCAAATTTCTCAGAATTTTCCAACGTGCTGGCATACTTCACATGTGCATCTTGCCAATTGCTGCCGTATTGACCTGGAATGCCTCCTGCCTCTGTCTTCTGGGTGAATCCCCATTTATCCTCCAAGATACAGCTCAAATATCTCCTCCTCTGGGAGCCCTCATTGCCACAAAGGTAACTTAGGCAGAGCTTAATGGCATAGGCTTTATCACAGTGTTCTGGAGGTGTCTGCTTGTGTTCACAATCCTCTCCCCAGCCCCACCCCAACTAGGTCATGAGTTTGAGGATAGAGACTATAGATTATATATATAGTTCAGTTATCCACAGTCCCTAGTTCCTGGTAATAATCGGTACTCAATATGAACTTTAATAAAAATATCTCTAAATTCAGAAATACAGTGACATTGCATTTTAAAAAGCTCTCCTAATTTTAAAAGAAAGAAGATTATCAATCTATTGCAAACATTTTAAACTTCAGATTCACTCTGTAAGAATTAATCCCAGACTCTAATTCAGAGAATGTGACATGTTCCAAAATTATTTGTTTGTGTTTGTTGGCAGTGTGTGTTCCTAACATATGAGAAATGTGGGATCCTTATCTGCTTATTTAACTTATATGCAGAGTACATCATGAGAAACGCTGGGTTGGAAGAAACACAAGCTGGAATCAAGATTGCCAGGAGAAATATCAATCACCTCAGATATGCAGATGACACCACCCTTATGGCAGAAAGCGAAGAGGAACTAAAAGCCTCTTGATGAAAGTGAAAGTGGAAAGTGAAAAAGTTGGCTTGAAGCTCAACATTCAGAAAACTAAGATCATGGGCATCCAGTCCCATCACTTCATGGGAAATAGATGGGGAAACAGTGGAAACACTGTCAGATTTTATTTGGGGGGGCTCCAAAATCACTGCAGATGGTGACTGTAGCCATGAAATTAAAGGACGCTTACTCCTTGGAAGAAAAGTTATGACCAACCTAGATAGCATATTCAAAAGCAGAGACATTACCTTGCCGACTAAGGGCCGTCTAGTCAAGGCTATGGTTTTTCCAGTAGTCATGTATGGATGTGAGAGTTGGACTATGAAGAAGGCTGAGCACCGAAGAATTGATGCTTTTGAACTGTGGTGTTGGAGAAGACTCTTGAGAGTCCCTTGGACTGCAAGGAGATACAACCAGTCCATCCTAAAGGAGACTAGTCCTGGGTGTTCATTGGAAGGACTGATGCTGAGGCTGAAACTCCAATACTTTGGCCACCTCAGGTGAAGAGTTGACTCATTGGAAAAGACTCTGATGCTGGGAGGGATTGGGGGCAGGAGGAGAAGGGGACAACAGAGGATGAGATGGCTGGATGGCATCACTGACTCTAAGGACGTGAATCTGAGTGAACTCCGGGAGTTCGTGATGGACAGGGAGGCCTGGTGTGCTGTGATTCATGGGGTAGCAAAGAGTCGGACATGACTGAGCAACTGAACTGAACTGAATGATACAGTTAGAAGAAACTTTCTGAACATGCTTTCTCCCAAAGAAATCTTTTCAGAGCCTCTGATCTCTTTGTAGAAAGGACTGCATATAAGGGAGAAGTATATATTTAGAACAGTTAATTATACAATAAAGTTGAAAAGAATACGAGTGAAATAAATAAATAGGGTAGTAAGCACATATTATAGGTGAAGGATGGGATCCTGAGATAGCCGAGTAGAAATTCAAAGGAGCTAGATCTCCTGTTGTATAGTTCTTCAGGGTAACTTCAGAGCATCACTTTTACCTCAGGGTTTGGATAAAATTTGTTTTTCTTCACACAGTCTGCATTTCTCCTAGCAGAGGTTTTAATCTAGAGAGACAGTTTGGAGCCTCAAGGGTCATTGCACTTGGGTATGACTGTTGCTTTTCTCTATGTGGTCTTTGAAAGCATAGATTCCAGGCTAGGATTATGCAAATGAAGGAGGAACAAGAACCCAAAACTATCTAAAATAAATTATAAAGCCTAAGTTGTGGATTTGTAAAAAAAATGTATTGCTCAGATTAATCTGTTTGAATCCTTTTGAATATTTTAGAATTCAATCAAGTGCATCATGTCTAACTCACTATAGATATTAAGCCCTGCCCTCCTCATTACAATGTGATGCATACAATATTGGCTTCAGAAGGGCAGGCAAAGTTTTACCGAAAAAAATCTATATGGGAAAGGGTATAAAGTATGTATCTGCTGTGGTTCTACATGGTGCCCAGTAACTTGGAATATGAAATTATATTTGTTTGTTTGTGGAATATTCTAATCCAGTAGGAATATTCTAAACTTCCTCAAAGTTTCATGGATTGAATAATAGGCAGGTGAGAACTGAAGCATAAAATTGTCATTTACTCTCTTCTCATAAATAGCCATGCTTTTATTCTTAAACTTGAATTTCTACATGTTGAGTGTCAAACAATACTGGTTTATCTTATTTTTCAAATTATTCACTAAAAAAGAAAAATGTATTTTTTAGATGTGAGATTTCAGAAATCTGCAACCATTTAGGACCCAGCAGTGAACTTGGAATTAAACAAAAAGTACTTTTGAGTGATGAATGCTATGGCAAAACAGTTATAATAAAGCCAGAGTAGTTTACTCTAAGAGAAAAAGCCTTTAAACTGGGAAATTCCAGTTGTAAAGAAGCCAACAAATTAGAAACAAGGAAACAGGAGAAGAGAAAAAAATGCCAAAAGAATAAGACAAAGAAATTTTCTAAAATCTGATAAAACTACAGAAGTAGAATATGTAGGGTCCATTTGGTTTGAAGAAAATCTTTTAGTCCTTCACATGCTGGTAGAGTCCCAAGTCATTACTAAAGACAAGGCATTATGATGGTTTTGAATCATCGTCTCAGGGAAAGGAGTGATTATTAAATTCAAAATCCTCCATTGGCAGATCAGTATGTTATGTATTTCAAAAAGTAGTTCTGTTGCTTCTGTTCTCTGGAAATTTGATCTATGCGAACCAGTTTCCTGGTGGTGCTAGATAAGCGGAGCATTATAGAATACAGATTTGCTGAAGAGCTGTGGATTCGACAAAACCCTTCAAGTTATCCATTTAGAATAAATGGCTCATAAGCAGGTAGCTATCCAATTTCCTCTCTTCTCTTAGTTTTATCATTGCTACAGTTTTAATCTCAGGCTTAGAAGATTCAGTTCTTAAATAAAACCCTCATAGGATCACCCTCAAAACATTTTTCAGGCTTAAAGAATAGCCCTTGAGACTGACTTTGCCTAGAGCTGGAAGATGTATCAAAGCACACACTTTCTCATCAGCTGCAGCAATAACCTGACTTTCAAAAAGTCTTACCTGGTAAATATTAAGAATCTCCTCTAGTTCAGAGAAGATAGACTGGAGTCATGTGTATTTACAGTTTGTTAGTATAGCTTGTACACAGTTTGATTACACTTTGATCAAGATATGGACTCACAGAGATTAGGGAAACATGCATTTTGTGTCCTGTCTTCATGATGCAGGAGAATGACTGAAACTAAGGGAAGTGATGAATCAAGCAGGAGCTAATTAAGACTCCTATTACTAAGAATTTTAATTGTTTTGCTGTTTGGTTACATGTTCCTACTGTCTGTCTGTTTCCAGAGTATCATCTGCCTCTATGAGGAAGTATTAATCACTGTGACCATTCCTAAGGCCAACATGGGACATTACCTCTCTCACTCCTGTCCTCCTCTAAGGTTTCCTGTCTTGAAATTGCACCAACCACACTGCTAATCCATTTTTCCTGAACTTGAACAACTGTTTCTAATATTTTAATGAAACATACACTATTGGGTATGGGGTCTGACATACGCACTATGGTCATGGAATACTTTTCAATAGTTTTGCTGATGTTTGAACTAGAGAATTACACAAGAAGTCATTAGCTTGTAATTTCTACTCAAACTCATTACTTGAGTTACATCTCCTATTGTTTCAGGTGACATTTCCATTACTCAATATAATCATGTTTTCAGTGAGAGTAGCCATGATTCTTTTAATTTTTTTAAAGATTTTTTTACATGTACTATTTTTAAAGTCTTTATTGAATTTGTTACAATAGAGCTTCTGTTTTGTGTTTTGGTTTTTTGGCTGTGAGGCATGTGGTATCAGTATCCCAACCAGGGATCGAACATGAACCCCCTGCAATGGAAGGTGAAGTCTTAACCACTGGACCACCAGGGAAGTGCCTGGCCATGACTTTTTACTCTCATTTTATACAACACCTTTCATATTCTTCACTAGAAATGAATTTTTATGCCATTTCTTCAGTGTCTCTTCCTGTTACACACCACAGGAAATTTTAACTCTGATTTATTTTTTTTCAGTTTTAGCTTTTTTCACATTGCCATAAATTGTTTAAATAATAAAATGTACTTCAAATAACATCATACTTTATCAAATTATTTTTACTTAACCAATACCTTGATTGAGTTATCTGTTTGAAAGTTTTGTTTTTCTACTTAGCAACCATTCCCAGGTTCTGTATAACCATAGAGTGTGCTTTTCCAGCTATCTTTAAGTTTTCTTTATACTTTCTATTCTTTGACTTAAATTTAAAGACATTATTCTTGTTGAACAAACTTATTTTCTGGCTCTAGTGCCCACTTTCAAACATCACAGACTAGTGCCCTGCAAAATTTTGCCCAAGTGTTCCATTCATTCACTTTTTTCATTTGCACTGAGATTTATCCAATATCTGGGAACCTACTATGCTGGGCATTGGGCACAGATTATTGGAAATAATAGATATAGACCTTACACCTTACAGTCCACTAAAAAGGACAATTCAGCTAGTTCAGTCGTTCAGTCATGTCAGACTCTTTGTGACCCCATGGACTGCAGCACGCCAGGCTTCCCTGTCCATCACCAACTCCCGGAGCTTGCTCAAACTCATGTCCATTGAGTCGGTGATGCCATCCAACCATTTAATCCTCTGCTGCCCCCTTCTCCTCCTGCCTTCAATCTTTCCCAGCATCAGGGTCTTTTCCAATGAGTCAGTTCTTTGCATCAGGTGGCTGAAGTATTGGAGTTTCAGCTTCAGGATCAGTCCTTCCAATGAATATTCAGGAATGATTTCCTCTAGCATAGACTGGTTGGATCTCCTTGCTGTCCAAGGGACTCTCAAGAGTCTCCTCCACCACCACAGTCCAAAAGCATCAGTTCTTCAGCACTCAGCTTTCTTTATGGTCCAACTCTCACATCCATTACTACTAGAAAAACCATAGCTTTGACTAGACGGAACTTTGTTGGCAAAGTAACGTCTCTGCTTTTGAATATGCTATCTAGGTTGGTCATAACTTTTCTTCCAAGGAGTAAGTGTCTTTTAATTCCATGTTTGCAGTCACCATCTGCAGTGATTTTGGGCCCCCAAAATAAAGTCTGTCATTGTTTCCATTGTTTCCCCATCTATTTACCATGAAGTGATGGGACCAGATGCCATGATCTTCGTTTTCTGACTGTTGCGTTTTAAGCCAACTTTTTCACTCTCCTCTTTCACTTTCATCAAGAGGCTCTTTAGTTCTTTGTTTTTTGCCATAAGGGTGGTGTCATCTGCATATCTGAGGTTATTGATATTTCTCCCGGCTTTGATTCCAGCTTGTGCTTGATTCCAGCTTGTGCTTCATCAAGCCTAGCATTTCTCATGATGTATTCTGAATATAAGTGAAATAAACAGGGTGACAATATACAGCCTTGACATATTCCTTTCCCAATTTGGCACCAGTCTGTTGTTCCATGTCCATTTCTAACTGTTTCTTCTTGACCTGCATACAGATTTCTCAGGAGTTAGATAAGGTGGTCTGGTATTCCCACCTTTTTTTTTTTTTTCTTTTTTACTGGCAAATCTCATTCTTTATTTTATTTTTTTTCTGTTTCCTTTTTTTTTAAACTTTACAATATTGTATTGGTTTTGCCATACATCAACATGAATCCACCATGGGGGTACACATGTTCCCCATCCTGAACCTATCTCCCACCTCCCTCCCTGTACCATCTCTCTGGATCATCCATCTCTTGAAGGATTTTCCACAGTTTTTTGTGATCCACACAGTAAAAAGGCTTTGGCATAATCAATAGAACAGAAGTAGATTTTTTTTTTTTAATTCTCTTGCTTTTTTGATGATCCAACGGATGTTGGCAATTTGATCTCTGGTTCCTCTGCCTTTTCTAAAACCAGCTTGAACATATGGAAGTTCACAGTTCATACTGTTGAAGTCTGGCGTGGAGAATTTTGAGCATTACTTTGCTAGTGTGTGATATGAGTGCAATTGTGTGGTAGTTTGAGCATTTTTTGGCATCACCTTTCTTTGGGATTGGAATGGAAACTGACCTTTTCCAGTCCTGTGGCCACTGCTGAGTTTTCCAAATTTGCTGGCATCTTGAGTGCAGCACTTTCACAGCATCATCTTTTAGGATTTGAAATAGCTTGACTGGAATTACATCACTTCCCCTGGCTTTGTTTGTAGTGATGCTTCCTAAGGCCCACTTGACTTCATATTCCAGGATGTCTGGCTCTAGGTGAGCGATCACGCCATCGTGATTATCTGGGTCATGAAGAGGACAGGTCAAAAGCAAATACACAGTCATATAAAATTACCGGAGAGGTGATAAAGTCTATAAAGGAAACGAGTATTAACAGCTAGGAAAGATAGAGTAGAAGAGGAGTCAGGAACTATACTTTTGACAGAGTGGCCCAAGACTTCTCTCTCAGGGGAGAAAACTCAAGCTGTGTAAGAACATCATGTGTGAGCAAAGCACAGAGCCATGAATGCACTTTTTCCACTTTAATTTCTGAGAGTTCAGAGCTGAGTTTTGTAATCAGATACAAAAGGATATGGGATAAATGGGTCCCATGCCTGTCAAGCTTCTTTTCTATAAATATATATGTGTTTCATGCTTATAAGTTTATTAAGAATTACATAGTCTGGATTTTATTTTTTCTTCATTTTTATCAAAATTTATATATAATGTATGGGCTTCTCAGATGGCACTAGTGGTAAAGAATCTGCCTGCCAAAGCCGGAGATGTAAGAGATGTGAGTTCAATTCCTGGGCGGGGAACATCCCCTGGAGGAGGGAATGGCAAACCATTCTAGTATTCCCATCAGGAAAATCCCATGGACAGAAGACCCTGAAAGGCTATAGTGCATGGGGTCACAAAGAGTTGAATATAACTTAGCACCTGAGCACAAGCAAGCACATCCATAATTATACACATACATCTATAGAACAGAGAGAGAAACTGATTTATCAAAGCTGATCCAGTCAGTTAATGGTTAAACTGAGATTTCCACTTAGTCTAGCGTTCATTCCAAGAATACTAGTTAACATTCTTAATACTGAATTATAGTTGAATGGCAAATAACAATCAAAAAGTAGTTATTGATAGGGCCTACATGGAACAAAACACAGGTTTATGGGACACTAGGTGTGGCAAGCTAGAAAAGGGCATTGGCCACAGAACCAGGAGATGCTTAGCACCAAAGAAAATCTATTACTATTGGCAATTTTTCCTGAGATGGGTCTGATCATTGCACATTATAATTATTTCCAGTAATGCATTTTACTATTTAGCCATCTTTGTTTGCTCTTTCTTCATGTACCATTTCCTAAGAAGTCTTGATTTTTTGTTTATGTAAATTCATATATAATTACATATATGAGAATATATATTACTGGCTTCTAAAAGCTAAGTCATTCTATTTCCTTTTAAAAAAAACTTTTTATTTTGTATTAGGATATATAGCCAATTAACAAACCAATGTTGTGATAGTTTCAGGTAAAAGGCAAAGGGACTCAGCCATAATATATATTCATATACATTCCCCCTCATCTATTTCCTTTTTTCAAAAGATTTATAATGGGGATTCTAGAAAATAGTAACAATGGTGGGCATAGTCTGTGATACATCCCAAATCCCCATATAAAAACAGAGAAAAGTGATAGCAAAACCAAAGACTGAAACACAATACTTAGAATAACTAGAGACACATTATCCTCATAAGGTCAAAAATACAAGTGAGCAAAAACAATCCTCCAACATCCCTAAGACCCGCACACTAGGATGCAATGTCAAATAAGCCAGTGTCTCAGAACACAGGAACTCTAAAAGAGCTAACATATTCACAAAGTGCAGTGGGTCAATTCATGAGCCACTGCTAAAACCTCAGTGGGTTCTATCTACTCTAGGCAGGTGGATGTTAGAGCTTGTCCTTGGACTACAAGGGATGGGAGCAATCTAGTTTCTGTGACCTCTGAAACCTGGCCTTATAGGATCTCTTTCCAAAGTGAATCTATACACTGAGTAAAACTGCTGCGAATAGAATCAAAATGAAATGGGACAAAGGACAAGAGAGGCAATGGGAAGAATGTTGTGATAAAAGTGGGAGAGGGGAAAGAGTCAGAGAGCAGAAATATCTTACACAGATAAGTAATGAAATCAGCTCCTTCAGAGAGGAACTGCTGTTGTTTTTGCTTTACTGCTGATGTGACCAACAACCCAAGACAATGTTAGAAACTTAACTTTCAGGCTGAGGGTTTTGTGGACCACGTAAGTAGTTTCAATTCTGTCCCCTAATCATAAGTCCATGCCTCTGCCCAGTACCAAGTCTATCACTATTTCCTTTCTCTTTTTTTGGTTTTATTATAATACGGTTTCTGTAGGTTTAAAATATTTTTATTTATTTTTTTTTATTGTTTTATTTCTTTTATTTTTTATATAGTTTTTCATTTTTTAAATTTTAAAATCTTTAATTCTTACATGCATTCCCAAACATGAACCCCCCTCCCACCTCCCTCCCATAACATCTCTCTGGGTCATCCCCATGCACCAGCCCCAAGCATGCTGCACCCTGCATCAGACATAGACTGGCGATTCAATTCTTACATGATAGTATACATATTAGAATGCCATTCTCCCAAATCATCCCACCCTCTTCCTCTCCCTCTGAGTCCAAAAGTCAGTTATACACATCTGTGTCTTTTTCCTGTCTTGCATACAGGGTTGTCACTGCCATCTTCCTAAATTCCAGATATATGTGTTAGTATATTGTATTGGTGTTTTTCTTTCTGGCTTACTTCATTCTGTATAATTGGCTCCAGTTTCATCCATTTCATCAGAACTGATTCAAATGAATTCTTTTAACGGCTGAGTAATACTCCATTGTGTATATGTACCATAGCTTTCTTATCCATTCATCTGCTGATGGACATCTCGGTTGTTTCCATGTCCTGGCTATTATAAACTGCTGCGATGAACATTGGGGTACATGTGTCTCTTTCAATTCTGGTTTCCTCGGTGTGTACGCCCAGCAGTGGGATTGCTGGGTCATAAGGTAGTTCTATTTGCAATTTTTAAGGAATCTCCACACTGTTCTCCATGAAGTATAGTTAATTAACAATGTTGTGTTAGTTTCAAGTGTTTAGTAGTGATTCAGATTTATATATATATATATTTTTTTTTTTCAAATTCTTTACCATTATAGCAGGAGTTCCCATCTTCCAGGATCTAATGTCTGATGATCTGAGGTGGAACAGAAGTAATAATAATAGAAATAAAGTACACAATAAATGTAATGTGACTGAATCATCCCCAAACCACATAACCAACTTCAGTCCATGGAAAAATTGTTTTTCACGAAATTGATGCCTGGTACCAAAAAGGTTGGGGACTGCCTCAGTATAGATTATTAAAGCAATTGAGTATAATTCCAACTGATTATAGGTATACAGTAGTCCTTGTTTATCTATTTTATGTATAGTAGTGTGTATCTATTAATCCCAAACTCCTACTATATCTCCTCACTCCCACCACCCAGCCTATCCCCTAAAGGGGGATATTTCCTTTCCAGGGGTGAATTGATTTATTCTAATCTGCTGTGGCTTAGTGGTAAAGAATCTGCCTGTCAATCAGAACACATGGGTTCAATCCTTGAACTGGGAAGACCCTCTGGTGGAGGAAATGACAACCCACTCCAGTATTCTTGCTTGGGAAATCCCATGGACAGGGGGAGCCTGGCAGGCTACAGTCCTTGGGGTCACAAAAGAATCAGACACGACTTAGTGACTAAACAACAACAAATACACTCTCTAAGAAAGTAATTTCAAGTTTTGTTTTACTAAAGTATGTCATCTGTCCACCATATTCTAGGAGCTTGCAACTTGGTTTCCAGTCCTAAATATGTGAGCCCAGTTAAAAGCCAGGCTCTGAGCCCTCAGGAACTGAGAGATGCCCTCTGTCAAAAGAAACTCTAGATTTAGCTTACCACCGTGTAATCATTCTTTATTCTTTATCTGGCTTCTGATTGCTTTCATTACTAGAGCTCAGACTTATTTATTTAAAATTTATTATGTTTTATCTAGATGTTTTGCATTTTAGGTGTTCTATACCAGAAGGAATTTTTATAGATATTTAGTCTTGCAAGTTACTTAAAATAGAAACTTCATTTATCTATTTGCCATTATACATTCAGTCGCACGACTTTATATAGGTTCCCACCCCACCCCCTACAAATGGACCTCTCAGGCAGAATCTCTCTGAGCTCCAGATTCATCTAACTCCTCCCAAACTTACTCTACAGACAGTCTTAATATCTCAGGAAATGACCTCTCAAAACTTGCATTATTCAGTTCAAGTATCTTGTAATACTTCTTTATTCTTCGTCTTCCATCCTTCATTGTCACATATTTAAATCCCTATCGGCTCTACCTTCTAAGCATAACTAGCATTACTTGTTACCACCTCCACTGTTAATACTATGATCCAAATCAGCATTAACTGTCACATGGATTATTGCAATAACCGATACTCCTATTTCTACCTTTTCCTTCTTACAGTCTCCTCAATAGAGCCAGATCGACACTGTTAAAACACTGAATTAGGTCATACCCCTCTTCTGCTCAAAACTCGCTTAGGGCTTATTTCATGCACATTAAAAATCTAAATCCTTGGTGCAACCACTATGAAAAACAGTGTGGAGTTTCCTCAAAAAAATTAAAAATAGAACTATCATATGATCCAGCAATTCCACTTCTGGGTATCTCTCTGGAGAAAATGAAAAACACTAATTTGAAAAGATATATGCACTGCCATGTTCACTGTAGCACTATTTAAAACAGCCAAAATATGAAAGCAACCTAAATGTCTACTGATGAGTGGATAAAGAATATGTGACTGTATACATATATATTTATATACATATACACACACACACACATACATACACACAATGCAATATTATTCAGTCATAAAAGAATGAAATCTTGATGTTTGCAACAACATGGATGAATCTAAAGGGCATTATGCTAGGTGAAATCAGTCAGATAAAGACAAATACTGTATGATGCCATTTATGTGGAAAAATTGAAAACAAAACAAAACAAACAAACCCAAACTCAAAAATACAGAGAACAACCTCTGGGTGGTAACCAGAGGCAGAGTGGGGGCATGGAGTGAAGGGTGAAGAGTCAAAAGGGACACATTTCCAGCTATAAAATAAGTCATGGGGGCATACTATAGAGCATGTTGACCATAGTTAATAATATTGAATTGCATTATTTGAAAGTTTTTAAAATGGGTGACCTGAAAAATTTTCATCACAAGGAAAAAAATTCTGTAACTATGTATGGTGATGGGTGTTAACTAGAGATACTATGCTGTTCATTTCTTATTATACAGAAATATTGAGTCTTTACATTATACACTTGAAACTAATGTTATTTTTAATTTTTTAATTTCTTAATTTAAGTGCACTTGATTTACAATGTTTCAGGTATATCACAATGGAGAAGGGAATGGCAACCCACTCCAGTGTTCTTGCCTGGAGAATCCCAGGGACGGGGGACCCTGGTGGGCGCCGTCTATGGGGTCGCACAGAGTCGGACACGACTGAAGTGACTTAGCAGCAGCAGGTATATCGCAAAGTGATTCAGTTTTATATATGTGTGCATGTCTGAGTACACACACACACACACACATATATATATTGCTTTTCAGATTCTTTTCCATTATAAGTTATTACAAGATATTGAAGAAACTAATATAATATGTCAATTATACTTCAATTAAAAAAATCTAAATCCTTACAAGACTCCATTTCACACCTGTCTGTTCTCATCATCTGTTACTGTATCCCTTTTACTCTGCACCAGACACTTAGACTTCCTTCCTGTTCTTCAAACACACTGGGTACATTTCTTCTTCAGAATCTTTGCACTGCTGTTTTCTGTATCTGTAATAATCTTCCATCAGATATCCATGTGGTTCCCTTCCTTACTGTTTTCAGATTTTTGCTGAAGTGTCACTATCTACCCTATTTAAATGAAACCCCTACTCCAGCAGCTCAATTCTATTTATTGTATCTTTTATAGCACTTAACATCTTCTGTCAATACTACATACTATACGCTGTGCTAAGTCACTTCAGTCATGTCTAACTCTTTGCCACCTTATGAACTGACTTCTCTGTCCATGGGAGTCTCCAGGCCAAGAATACTGGAGTGGGTTGCCATTTCCTCCTCCAGGGGATCTTCCCAACCCCGGGACAGAACCCACAATCTCTTATGTCTCCTACATTGGCAGGCAGGTTCTTTACCACTAGCACCACCTGGGAAGCCTCACTATATACTATATATAATACAGTTATTTCTCAGGTTTATTTCCTGTTTCCCTGTACCAGAGAATGTAAACTTCATGAGGTCAGGGATAGTGCCCTTAATGCTTTATTCTCTAATGTGTCCATAATAGCTAGAAGAGTGCCTGGCCACATTGAACTCAAAGGGCCATGTCTGCCCACCTGTTATCAGAACCACACTATGTAGTCAAATTCATCTTGAAAGTTTCCCATCAAATAAATAATTTCAAATTATTATTACATGTATATTATTTTGAGTAAACCTTAAATTTGTTTCTTATCAATTAATATTTATTCTTTCAGAAACTCAAGATGATTTTAACATGAATCTGAGGAAATATTTATTATTATTTGCTCTTTATTTTCCTTCATTCCATCCCAGTTTCCATGGACTGTGACCCTATGGACTGTAGCCCACCAGACTCTTCTGTCCATGAGATTTCCCAGGCAAGAATACTGGGGTGAGGTGTCATTTCCTTCTCCGGGGGATCTTCCAGAGAGGGGGTCGAACCCACATCTCTTGCGTTTCCTGCACTGGCAGGCGAATTCTCTACCACTGTGCCACCTGGGAAGCCCCTCTTAACCACTGGACCACCAGGGAACTCCCTAATTTTCCATATTATCTTTATTATTACGTTTTAATTTAATTGCCTAGGTTTAATTGCTACATTTTTAAGCAGATATATTAGAAGCCTTTTTCTGTACAAGGAGTTTCCCTGGTGGCTCAGACAGTAAAGAATCAGCCTGTAATTCAGGAGACCTAGGTATGAATGTGGAGAAGGCAATGGCGCCCCACTCCAGTACTCTTGCCTGGAGAATCCCAAGGACAGGGGAGCCTGGTGAGCTGCTGTCTCTGGGGTTGCAGAGTCGGACACGACTGAAGTGACTTAGCAGCAGCAGCAGGCATGAATGTTGGGTCAGGAAGATCCAACATTGAAGGAAACGGCACCCCACTCCAGTATTCTTCCCTGGATAATTCCATGGACAGAGGAGCCTGGCAGCATGCAGTCCAGGGTTGCAAAGAGTTGGACACGACTGAGCAACTAACACTTTCACTTGTACAAATACAAAATATAGAATACTTTGAACAGCTTATGTGTAAGCTGCACTCTCAATATTAGTTAACAGTATTGCGAGGGTTCTCTGAAATAAACTTCATATTCATGTAGTAAAACATTGCATAACTGACAGTGTTTCTCCTGGCCTCTGCTACTGGGACTTAACAAGGCGTCACATTTCCTCTAGTAGATTTTTCATCGTGCCATTGAACATTACACAGTAAACAGCTGACCCCATCCCTTCTCTGGCATATTAGGAGCCATTTTAAGCCTGTCAGCTTTCAAACTACAATTCAATGCACATGACTGCTGCTTGCCTCTGGGCTGCAATTCTTCATCATCCAACTATATTTGAGCTCACTTGGACACAATGAGACAACTTCAGCTGCAGGGTATGAGAGGAACCAAAGTGTTTGAGCAGTACAGATGAGAAAATACGATTGTGATTCCCTCTGTTTACCTGTTTATGGCCACTAGAGGGGTCTTTATTAATCAGCATGACTTTCTCTTCCAGCACTGCTTAATCCTTAAAATATTAGATCTAGATCTTCCTAAGACTTATTTTCCTCATTCAAGTTACATGATTGCACTTGCATGCTTTATGGATTACTGGATGCAGAATCAGCAAACCCAATCTCCTGTCGCTTAATCAAAAAGACAGTAATTCACCAAAAACAGCTTTGTTTTTTAATACAATTATATATATAAATATATTTAATATATATATTTAATATATATATTTAATATATATGCACACATATACATATTCACCTGGTAGCTCAGCTGGTAAAGAATCTACCTGTAATAGAGGAGACCCTGCTTCGATTCCTGGGTCAGGACGATCCCCTAGAGAAGGAATATGCTACCCACTCCGGAATTCTTGGGCTTCCCTGGTGGCTCAGATGGTAAAGAATCTGCCTATAGTGCAGGAGATCTGGGTTGGGAAGATCCCCTGGAGGAGGGCATGGCAATTCACTCCAGTATTCTTGCCTGGAGAATCCCCATGGACAGAGAAGTCTGGTGGGCTACAGTCCATGGGGTCACAAAGAGTCACACATACATGTGATTACATACATATATAATCATAAATATCAAGAAAGATGAGATACTCATCTTTGATGTCATTGATAGCTGTGGGGTCATGATTTTACTTGTCATCATCCTTCTAATGGAGTCACAACTAAGAAGGTAAAAGTCTAAGCTGGGCTTCAATAATAAAGTGATATGCAGCATTAGTGGAGAAGGAAATGGCAACCCACTCCAGTATTCTTGCCTGGAGAATCCCCATGGACAGAAGGAACCCGGTGGGCTACAGTCCATGGGGTCACAAAGAGTTGGACATTACTGAGCAATTGAGCACATGAAGCACTAGACAGGATTCTTTCCATAGCAAGCCACTTAAACCCCAACAAAACTGGCCTAAACATGTAGGGAAGCCATTGAGTGCTGTAATGAGAAGTCCAAGAATAAGGACTAGATGGGCCTTAATTCAAGGACTTCAGTGAATTAACTAGGCCTGATTTTCTACATCTCTGAACTTGGCTTTTTTTTAATGCATTGTCTTCATTCTGAAGTAAGGTATTCTTGGTTTCTAGATAGCTATTATTGCCTTGGGATTTATACTTTTCCAGCTGCACATCCACAAAATGGAACTTTTCTCTGCTAACAGATAAACAAGTATTTGGGGCCTGCTCACCGCCCAAATTAACTTGCAAGTAAACGCCCCCCTCCCCCATCAATTACTCTAGTCAAAGGGGTATGAAATGCTGATTGACTTAAACCAACCCCAAACTAATCAGTGAAGCTAAGGGTAAGGAAAACCTCAACCAAACCACACGGCTTGAAATGTAAGATAAGATGATTCCCCAAACAGGTAGGGAGAGATGAATAAGTACTGTACTAGGGCCTGGGACCTGGTAACCACTATAGTTTCTCTTCTTATTTCATTTAGCAAGTTCTCCCCCAGGATGGCAATGGACCGCTTGTGCAGTGGCCAATCTAACACATCATTTATTACAAGGAAGGGTGAAGCCATACAATGAGCAGAAAAACCTGGATCTGGTTGCTGACCAGCAACACTGGTTGTTGTCACAAGTGAATTAAAGAATAATGGTTCAGAAAGAGTTGAAGTTTAAATACAAATACTAAGTTCTTTATAGTTACTTGAGCCATCTCCCCACTTTCCCTTTCAAATTTCTTTTTGGTATCTAAATTGCCATCACACCAAATAAATTATATATATATACATACTTGAAAGTACATCTCAGTTAAGAATTCTAAAACACCAAGATGACACATTCAGAGACCTGATTTTACCTACTGCAATCAGTTGGTGGTTGAGTTTTTGTGTCTAAACCTGTCTGGATAGAATCTATTATCTGGAAAAGGTATATTTGTCTAAAAGCCAAAGGCACTCCTTTTTAAATGTGCTATCAGAAATATTTCTTAGAGGAATATTTTCCCCCGTTTTTGTGTATGTATATTTGCCTATCTTTGTGTGTATATATGTGTAAGGCAGGAAAAAGGAAGGAAAGAAACTGAGGATTCATATTTATGATTTTACTGTTTTAAGAACTGAACAAAAGATGATAGAAATTATACCCAGATAACAGATTTGTGAATTGACAAGATATTGCTTTCACTGTAGGACTATTTATAGTTTTGACCCTCAAAGAAGAGGACTTTGGTGAGCAAATGTGGTTAAGCTCATTTTTTCAGTAGAAATCTATCATTACAGAAAGTCCTAATGGGAGCTACAAGAAGACGTGGTATCTCACATTCTCTTGCGTTATTTAAATCACACCAAGGCAAGGGAAAGCTAGCATCCTACCTAGTCTGGGGGGTATTTCATAAACGTAACTGCCATTGGTTAAAACGGACTCAGCCTTTTTTGCCCTGAAGTTGGTGACCTCATTGGTTCAAAATGACTCTTTGTACCTGCCATAACCAAGTGTATGTAGCCATTTGTGCAGTTAACACTTGTGTCTAAAGCTTTTGGGCGGAATCTTATTTCTTAGAAATAGTTCTGCCTGCCTTACAAACTACATCCTCTTTACTGCACACGTGGCACAGCTCCTTACAACTGCCAGAAAGCTCCTCCTGGTGTTCCCGCATGGGGAGACCTGAAACACTGTTCTATGCATTTATAAACATTTTATGAGATCAGAGATAAAATGCCTTCAGAAGATTATCTCTGTCAAAATTTGACTAGGGAAATCCAGAAAATAACATCTTGGGGAAAATAAAGCACATATCCCCAACCATCCCATCTCTCTGCACAGTGGACCGTGTCAGGAAGAAAAATCACTGCAGGTATTTCCCCCAAATCTGATTCTTTATGTAGCGAATCAAGTCTCTGGGCCTGATCCCTGCTGCCTTGCCATCTTCATCTCAAATAACCTCTCCTTCCAGCACTACCCTCCAGCACCCTGAACCTCGTACTGATGATCACAATGAGACTTTGCTTTGACCGTCCCTTCTGGCTGAAACGCCCACCCTCCACAGCTCCATCTCAGCCTTTCACATGGTAACTCCTGTTCCCCAAATAAGACATGACTGAAGAGGCCCTTTCTAGTCAGGGCAGGCACTCCCATCAAACCTAAGCAATGAGCTAGTTATACAAAAAGATTTGCACTTCCTTTTTGTAAGAACAAAGCATCTTCCCTTAGATGGGTGTCAAAATCTCAACCACTGTTTAGGCTTTTTAATGTTAATTTAATATGTTAGTTAATGATTAAAATGGTTACTTGTCTCTAGGACCCGGTTGCCAATGTCTATACATATTTGTTGGATGGGATTTTCCTTTTTTTGATTCTAACTCCCACATCTAACCATCTGGCCAAACTGACTTTCAACAATCTTATCTGTACTGTCTCTTCTCTTCTAAATATTCCCCAAACCACTCCACTTCCAAATCATTCTAATTATGGAAAAAGACTGGTATTTTCTAACATTAAATTATATCACTTCACAACTCATATGAATCAATGATCTACCAACAAAAGGCAGATTTTCAAGCCACTTTAAATTTAACTTATATGTTTCCATTGGCCCTTTGTGCATCTCCATTTCCCACATGCTGGGTATCTTGAACCTAAATCTAAAAAACTGTCCACGTGTATATAAATGGGAGTTTAAAATGGAGTTTGCTACTGCTGCTGCTAAGTCACTTCAGTCGTGTCCGACTGTGAGACCCCATAGACAGCAGCCCACCAGGCTCCCCCGTTCCTGGGATTCTCCAGACAACACTGGAGTGGGTTGCCATTTCCTTCTCCAATGCATGAAAGTGAAAAGTGAAAGTGAAGTCGCTCAGTCGTGTCCGACTCTTAGCGACCCCATGGACTACAGCCTACCAGGCTCCTCCGCCCATGGGATTTTCCAGGCAAGAGGAGTGGGGTGCCATTGCCTTCTCCAAAAATGAAGTTCAAAACTCCTTTAAAAGGGAGTTTAAAATAAAACAAACACAGTCATTAGCTTGGGAAATAGAAGGAAATGAATGAACTTATCATTTTGCCAAGTTCAATAAACTCAATTTTGATATGTTAGAAGTACCCTGATGATTCATTTGTAAATAAACAAGCACTCAAAGAACAAATATATGCAAAGGTCATACAGTCTTCCCTCCTTTTTTTTTTTAAGACAACAGACTGGTAGTCTGAAGACATTTGCACATATGAATGGTATGGATTTTAATAATTATGCTGAGAATATTCAATTGAAGTATACTATGTTCCAGGCCCTGCATTGTGAGGGTACAGAAGCAAAAGAGGAGATGAACACGTGCAAGATGGTGTAAAGCAAATGGCACTGGTGATGCTTCATATTGTTTGTCATCAAGCAGTGTGTCAAGTGCCATGTGTAGGCAAATACAGGGCTACAGAGAAGGCAAGAACTTAATTCTGCTCTGGGGTAGGGAGAAGAGATTCCCAGAAAGCTATTGATTTCAGAATTGACATTGGAGTTATTGTTGCGGGTTGAGTCACAGTTCACCTGAAGTGGAGGAAAGATATTTCTGGCAGAGGAAGCAGCCACACAAAGACTCAGGAAGGGAAGTATTGGAAATGGTGACTGTGGGTGGGGATGGGATGTGGGCATGGAGGGCATTCAGAGTGGCAAGGGCAAAGTTGTAACATTTGGGTAGGGCATAATTGTGAAGCCCCTGTAGACCAGGCTATAAAGAATCTGGCTCTGGAAGTATTACGGAATTGTCAAGAGAGAAATTATTCCGTCTGTTTGGAGATCCTTACAAATAGATCTCCCTTATCAGGTAAGATTTTGTTCTTCACTTTAACACTCACATCCTGGTTTTTGAGCATCTAGCTTATATTTTGAGACCTTCAAACATCTGTAGATTTGGTGTAGTGTTCTCCATGTATTTATCCATCTGGTTTACATAAAAGTATCCAGGGAATTTCTTTTCTTTGGCTCAAGTCAAACACAGTTGGGGTCCCCTATTGTGGTGAGACTGCATTAACCCAAAAATACGTCCCCTTGAAAAATGTTTTATAGTCATTTATGTTCAAGAAGAAACAATTCATGAAAAAAAAAAAAAACCTTGAATAAAATTGAGAAAGAGTGAGCCTAGAAACAGAGAGTAACTTTGGAGGAAAGTAAACAAAAAAACACCTCTGTTTCTGTACTTTGAGTGTCTTATTTCATGGGCCTTTCCAGCTCTATTGATGTTGCTTGATTCTTATAGAAAGTAGGTTCTGAGCAGGAAGAAGAAGCCCCAGTTGTGCAGTCATCTCTGCAATTCTCGTGTTGGAGCAGAAGAACTGGAATTTTGACACATCCCACTTACTTATGAAATCAGAAAATAAAATGTCATGTCTATACTGGTCACAGGCATTATGTCTACATAATGTCAACAGCTATTACAAAACCAATCTGTCATTTTGCCTTTGTTGAAATTAAAACACTTAATTTTTTAATTCTATTTCAGCTATGGGTTTATTTCACCATCACTAATGGATAAATGGTTCAGACCCTGAAGTTGTTTTCATATTATTGCATTGGGAGTAAGGATAACAATACTTGCTAATTCTCACAGAATTAACACTTAAATGTGCTGGAAATTATAGGGTGACTAAGAATGTTATAAACAGAAGAGTTTGTTTCAATCACATATAAGTACTCAGAACATTTATCTTTAATTATAGATTCATCAATACAAATACTGTTATCAAATTTGGTCAATACACAGGGCACATGTTGATTTACTACAATTATTTTAGAAAATTTAGAATTCCACTGTAATGATTTTTTTAAGAAGGGATGCTACTGCTTGTTAGAAAGTGTTAGTTGCTCTGTCGTGTCTGATTCTTTGTGATTCCATGGACATTGGCCCATCAGGGTCCTCTGTCCATGGGATTTCCCAGGCAAGAATACTGGAGTGGATTGCCATTCCCTTCTCCAGGGGATCTTCCCAACCCAGGGATCAAACCCTTGTCTCCTGCATTGGCAGGTGGATTCTTTACCACTGAGCCACCTGGGAAGCCCAATTATATTATAGAAGATACCATATGATCCACCGTGTACTAAAAGCTGTCTATTTTAACAGGATTCTCTATAAATTCCTACCAGTAGGTGAAAAAATAACATGTCCATAGGCTACAGACCTGTCAGAGAGAACAGTATAGAACTCATATTTACTAGAAGTCAACAAAAGGTCTACCCTTGTGTTTTAAATATCTATCTTATTTTAATCTTTAGCAACGTTAAGAAACATAGTGTCCAGAATGCGAGTATCTCTCTGCTCAATGTTAGGTGGCAGTCTGGATAGGAGAGGAGTTTGTGGCAGAAGGGAAACATGTGAATGCATGGCTGAGTCCCTTCCCTATTCACCTGAAGCTATCACAACATGTTAGTCGGCTATAAGTGAAGTTGCTCAGTCGTGTCCAACTGTTTGCGAACCCATGGACTGTAGCCTACCAGACTCCTCCGTCCAGGGGATTTTCCAGGCAAGAATACTGGAGTGGATTGCCATTTCCTTCTCCAGGAGATCTTCCCGACCCAGGGACTGAACCCAGGTCTCCCGCATTGTAGGCAGACGCTCTACCATCTAAGCCACCAGGGAAGTCTTGTTAATTGACTATACCCCAAAACAAAATTAAAAGCTTAAATAAAAGATATTTACCAAAAAAAAAGAGTATGTGAGTTTCAGAAAAATTAAGATTCTTACTTATAGGTACATATTTAGGTTGGTTTCCCTTGTGGTTCAGTAGGTAAAGAATTTGCCTGCAATGCAGGAGATGCAAGTTCAATTCCTGGGTCAGGAAGATCCCCTGGAGGGAGGCATGGCAACCCACTACAGCATGAAGAATCCTATGGACAGAGCTTGGTGGGCTACAGTCCATAGGGTCTCAAAGAGTCAAACATGACTGAAGCAACCGAGCACGCGTGCAGGCACACATTTAGGCAGTCAACCTGCACTGAACTTACTTGACCTAATCAGAAGCTTTATATTAGGAAAAGAAGTAATCTAGAATGAAAATGTGTTCAGTTCAGTCGCTCAGTCGTGTCCAACTCTTTGCAACCCCATGAATCGCAGCACGCCAGGCCTCCCTGTCCATCACCAACTCCTGCAGTTCATTCAGACTCACATCCATTGAGTCAGTGATGCCATCCAGACATCTCATCCTCTGTTATCCGCTTCTTCTCCTGCCCCCAATCCCTCCCAGCATCAGTGTCTTTTCCAATGAGTCAACACTTCGCATGAGGTGGCCAAAGTACTGGAGTTTCAGCTTCAGCAGCATTCCCTCCAAAGAAATCTCAGGGTTGATCTCCTTCAGAATGGACTGGTTGGACTCCTTGCAGTCCAAGGGACTCTCAAGAGTCTTCTCCAACACCACAGTTCAAAAGCATCAATTCTTCGGTGCTCAGCCTTCTTCACAGTCCAACTCTTACATCCATACATGACTACAGGAAAAACTATAGCCTTGACTAGACGGACCTTAGTCAGCAAAGTAATGTCTCTGCTTTTGAATATGCTATCTAGGTTGGTCATAACTTTTCTTCCAAGTAGTAAGCGTCTTTTAATTTCATGGCTGCAATCACCATCTGTAGTGATTTTGGAGTCCAAAAAAATAAAGTCTGACACTGTTTCCACTGTTTCCCCATCTATTTCCCATGAAGTGATGGGACCAGATGCCATGATCTTTGTTTTCTGAATGTTGAGCTTTAAGCCCACTTTTTCACTCTCCACTTTCACTAAAGGCCTCAGTTGTTCTCAGGCAGGGGAGGGCAGTAAGGAAATACATAAAATGTCTCAAAAGGTGAGATTGCTGTATACATAACTGAGGATGTTAAAGGATCCTCAGAAACTTCTGAATCCACAAAACCAAAACCAATTGAGTTAGAGAAGTCAAGTGATTTGCCAAAAATAAAAAAGCTGAGAAGTAGCAAAACAGGGAACCAAGTCCAGAGATGACTAGGGTTAGAGAGTAAGATTTGATTAGGCACTTATTGCACACAAAGTGCTGGGCTGGACTGGGCTGTCGAGACTGAAAAATATATATATATGTAGCACACCCCGAGGAGGTTAGAGTCTGCCTTGGGCTGGGAGTGGCCCTGGACTGCCTGTAGCTCACCTCACTGCCACTATAAGCACAGCTACAAGTCTGATGATGGTTTCAGGGGCCTTTCACTCTCAACGCAGCTGACTTCTTCCAGAGGAGCTGGTCCTGGAGAACTTGCCCATTTGTGGACTAGAGTACTTAAATATTTACTAGGTAAGGAATTTCTACAGCCCTCTAAAGCATGTGGCTTTATCCAGATTACTGACCCTAAATGTATTTTATTCATCTGCTCCTTTGCATAGCATCTTTCCGCAGGACAGGGTTCATTTCAGTGAGTCCCTCTTTTGAATGTGTCTGTGCACATTTCCTACTGTCCTCTAGCGGATGGAATCACAGGCCAGTTTACTAAGTACTAGTTATCATCTCATAGCGAATCCGGGAACAAACCACAGAATATCAGACTTCCGAAGCTTGGGTGAACCTTAGAGAGCATTACAACATCATCACTACCGTCATTATTGCCTTTAGGGACTTTCCAATGTACTTGGCTATCTTTTTAATTTGTGAATTTCTTCCTTTGAAGTTTAGACTTTATGGGTGTGGGAAGTTAGAAACCACCTACAGGAATAAACAAAGTCACCAAGGACCCATCTGATGTCAGAAAACAGGTTATAGCAAAATGTGGATTCAAATTCACATATCCTCTCTCACTGCTCTCTGCCCTCCAACAAGCCTCCCCTCTTTCCAGTCACATCATGATGTCCTTGCAACACAAACCATCTCTCTGCTTTCATCCCAGTGCACCTTTTAAAATTAAACTATTTACAAATTATAAAAACAACACAAAACTGGCTTTCATGTATTCATATGGCATTTAAATCTGTTTAATTCTTCATAGGGGCTTTTGAATGGATATTCAGTTAGGAACATCATTATCAAAATGGGTAGAATAAATGGTTTTCCTAAAGCTACCATAAACTTGCTGCTGCTGCTGCTAAGTCGCTTCAGTCGTGTCTGACTCTGTGCGACCCCATAGACGGCAGCCCACCAGGCTCCCCCGTCCCTGAGATTCTCCAGGCAAGAACACTGGCGTGGGTTGCCATTTCCTTCTCCAGTGCATGAAAGTGAAAAGTGGAAATGAAGTTGTTCAGTCGTGTCCGACTCTTCGCGACCCCATGGACTGCAGCCTACCAGGCTCCTCCGTTCATGGGATTTTCCTGGCAAGAGTACTGGAGTGGGGTGCCATTGTCTTCTCCAACCATAAACTTATTTCTATTGTTAAAATAATAACCATATTTTAAACTTTTAACTGCATAGAGATCTTTATAGAGTTTAGGGATATATGGACCCATAAGATATTAAGATATTTGAAAGGTGAGTTATGTTTATTCTACATATTTACTCATGCATACTTTGACAATTTAATGTGTTTTAATTCAAATGTAGTTGATGTAAAATTTTATGTTTTTGTCAGTTGAACAACATAGTCACTCGACCTTTATGCACATTACAAGATGATAGCCATGGTAAGTCTAGTAATCTGTCCCCATACAAAGTTATTATACTGTTATTGACCTTGTAATATAAGACCACTGTGGCATCTATATTTTATATCTGGAACTTTGTACCTCTTAATCCCTTGTACCTATTATCCCCAGCCCTTCACGGCCCTCCCCTCTGGCAACCACCCATTTCTTTCTCTGTACCTATGAGTCTGCTTTGTTTGGTTTGTGTTCTAGATATCATATATAAGTGATATTATATGGTATTAGTCTTTCTCTAACTCATTCCACTTAGCATGATAACATACCCTCTAAATCCATCCATATTATTGCAAAAGGCAAGATTTCTTTTTTCTTTATGGCTGAGTAATATTCCATGTATATATATATATATATATATATATATATATATATATACACACACATATATGTATATAGAATCTTTATCTATTCATCTATTTCTGGGTACTAACATTACCTCCATAGCTTGGCTATTATAAATAATTCTGCTATGAACTTTGGAGCATATATATCTTTTTGTATTAGTGTTTTTGTTTTCTTCAGGTAAATACCCTAAAATGAAATTCTGGATCATATGCTATTTCTATTTTTTTTAAAAAAAACCACCATACTTTTCTTCCCAGAAGTATGTACTGATTTACATTCCCAGCAACACTGCACAAGGGTTCCCTTTTCTCCATACCCTTGCCAATATCTGCTATTTGTTGTCATTTTGATGATTGGCATTCTGACAGGAATGAAATACTATCTCATTGTGGTTTTAATCTGCATTTCCCTAATGATTATTGATGTTGAGCATCTTTTCACATGCCTGTTGACTCATCAGAAAAAAAGTTTATTCAGGTCTTCTGCTCATTTTTTAAATGGATTGCTTGTTTCACTGATGTTGAATTACATGAATTTTCTGCATACTTGTGCTATTAATCCCTTATCAGATAGGTCATTTGCAAATATCTTCTCCCATTCAGTAGGCTGTATTCCATTTTGTTAATGGTTTCCTTCACTGTGAAGTTTTTAGTTTGATGTAGCCTCATTTGTTTATTTTTGTTTTTGTTTCCTTTGTCTGAAGAGATATATAAAAAATATATTGCTGAGACCAATGTCAGAAAATATTTTCTTCTAGAACTAGGTTTTCTTCTAAGACTCGTCTTACATTTAAGTCTTTAATACATTTTGAACTGATTTTTTTGCATGGTACAAGAGAGTTCAGTTCAGTTCAGTCACTCAGTCATGTCCGACTCTTTGCGACCCCATGAATCGCAGCATGCCAGGCCTCCCTGTCCGTCACCATCTCCCGGAGTTCACTCAGACTCATGTCCATTGAGTCAGTGATGCCATCCAGCCATCTCATCCTAGGTCGTCCCCTTCTCCTCCTGCCCCCAATCCCTCCCAGCATCAGAGTCTTTTCCAATGAGTCAGCTCTTCGCATGAGGTGGCCTAAGTACTGGAGAGTGTAAGAGAGTAATCCAGTTTAATACTTTTGCATGTAGTTGTCCAGTTTTCCCAATAGCATTTATTGTACAGTTTATCTTTTCCCCCATTGTTTATCCTTGCTTCCTTTGTCCTAGATTAATTGCCCATTCAAGTTTGGGTTCATTTCTGAGTTCTCTCATTCTGTTCCATTGATCTGTGTATCTGTTTTGTGCCAATACCATACTGCTTTGATTATTGTAGCTTTGTAGTATAGCCTGGAATCAGTCAGTTTGATACCTCAAGCTTTGTTCTTCTCCCTCAAGATTGCTTTGACTATTCAAGCTTTTTTATGTTTCCATGTAAATTTCATTTAATTTTTTTGGCCATGCCAGACACTATGCAAGATCTTAGTTCCCTGACTAAGGATTGAACCCATGCCCCCTGCATTGGGAGCAGGGAGTCTTAACTACTGGACCACAAGGGAACCCTGTATATAAATTTTAGAATTATTTTTTCTAGTTGTGTGGAATTGCCATTGGTATTTGATAGGGATTACACTGAATATATAAACTGCCTTGGGGAATACAGTAATTTAAATAATATTTCCATTAGTTTATATCATTTTCAACTTTTATCAGTATCTTATAGTTTTAAGAGTACAGGTTTTTTACCTTCTTTGTTATATTAGACATTCCTAGGTATATTATTCTTTTGATGTGATTATAAATGAGATTCCTTTTTAAATTTCTCTTTCCAACAGTTTGTTATTAGGGTATAGAAATGTAACAGATATCTGTGTATTAATTTTGTATCCTGCAACTTTACTGAATTCATTTGTTAGTTCTAATAGCTTTTTAGTGGTGCCTTTAGGAAACTGCATCTGTGCTGGGGTGCAAAGCATGTAAGATTTTGTGCATGCCAGGGAGAGTCTCTGCACAGATACAGAGAACACACTAGTGGTTACCAGAGGGGAGGGGACTGGCTGAGGGGAAAGGTAAGGGGATTCAGAGAAAAAAAACTATTAGGTATAAAATAAATACGTTACAAGGATGGAATATACAGCACAGGAAATATAGTCAATATTTTACAATAACTTTTTTGCAGATTATAATCTATAAAAATATGTAATCACTATTTTGTTCACCTGAAACTAATCAACTATACTTCAATTAAAACAAAAAAAGAGCAGAGTCTGTTTCCTGTAGTCTTGCAGCTCAATCACAAGTCTGCTGGTTTTTCAAAGCCAGATGTTGGAGGCTTATCTTCCTGGTACAAGTCCCCTGGGCCTGGGAAGCCCAATGTGGGGCTTACAACCTGGCTCCTTAGAGAGCACCTCTACAACTGTGATATTCCTTCCATCTGTGGGTTGCCAACTGGGGGTGTGGGTCTTGTCTATATTGTGTCTCTGCCCCTCCAACTTATGTCATTGTGGCTTCTTCTTTATATTTTTAGTTTTGGAAAATATTTTCTGCTAGTTTTCAGGTCATTCTTATAGATAGCTATTCTGTAAATAGTTGTGATTTGGTGTACCTGTGGGAGAAGGTGAGCTCAGGGTCTTCCACACCACCAGCTTGGAGCTTCTTCTGTCTCTAATATTTTTTAAAACACATGTATACATTAGACTTGAAATACTTAGTTGCAGTCCTCAGCAATAACATTTCAATATTTTAATTCTCTGGTTTCTCATGTATAAAGCTGGCCCCTCATATTTTTGTAAAGTTTAATAGAAACGAGGTTTCTGCAGCACCTGTCTCCCTCTATGGTTGTTATTGTTCTCGAGTCACTGAGCTGTGTCCAACTCTTTGTGACCCCATGGACTGCAGTGCTCCTGGCTCTTCTGTCCTCCATTATTTCCCAGAATTTGCTCAAATTCATGTCCATTGAGCCAGCAATGTTATTTAACCATCTCATCTTCTGCCTTCCTCCCGAAGTGCCTTTACTCTTTCCAGGGTATAGCATAGAAGAAAAAAAATAGTTTCCTTCCACCCGTTAGTCCCAGTACCATCAAAATTTCATTCTAAAAT
This sequence comes from Ovis aries, assembly GCF_016772045.2. Classification (NCBI taxonomy): domain Eukaryota; kingdom Metazoa; phylum Chordata; class Mammalia; order Artiodactyla; family Bovidae; genus Ovis; species Ovis aries. Next base: position 235,537,189 of record NC_056054.1, on the reverse strand, counting down.
TCAAAGTGATATTTAATTAGCTTGTCATAATTTTCAAGATATTTTGGTAAAAGAAAATCATAAAATGCACTTAATATGTTATCAGCTGCATGTAAGTGTGAAAGCTGCTAAGAAGCTTATGATCTTGGTTATATCCAAACATCAAAAGTACTGTGCATAAAATTTAAGTGTATGCTTTTATGGACTTTTGGGTTTCCCTTCATCTGTCATATCTTTATAGTAAGTGTTAATTAACAAAGAGGAGGACTTACTTGGTGTTACAGTGTATAAGAATCTTCCTGCCCGGGGAAAAGGGTTTGATCCTTGGTCTGGGAAGATTCCACATGCCTTGGAGCAGCTAAGCTTGTCCATAACAGTTACTGAGCCCACACTCTGGGGCCCAGGAGCTGCAACTACTGAAGTTTGTGCACCCTAGATCCTGTGCTCCACAAGAAGAGAAGCCACCGCAATAAGTCCACATGCTGCAACTAGAGAGTAGCCACCAATCCCGAAACTAGAGAAAGCCAGTGTACAGCAGTGAAGACCCAACTCAACCAAAAATAAATAAATTAACAAATAGAAATTAAACAAAGAGGAGACATGATATTTTTTTATGCATTCTCTAGTACTTACTGCTGCTGCTGCTAAGTCGCTTCAGTCGTGTCCGACTCTGTGCGACCCCTTAGACAGCAGCCCACCAGGCTCCCCCATCCCTGGGATTCTCCAGGCAAGAACACTGGAGTGGGTTGCCATTTCCTTCTCCAATGCATGAAAGTGAAAAGTGAAAGTGAAGTCGCTCAATCGTGTCTGACTCTGTGCGACCCCATGGACTGCAGCCTACCAGGCTCCTCTGTCTATGGGATTTTCCAGTCAAGAGTACTGGAGTGGGGTGTTGTTTAGTTGCTAAGTCATGTCTGACTCTTTCTGCAACCCCATGGACTACAGCTCACCAGGTTTGTCTGTCAACCGGATTTTCCAGGCAAGAATACTGCTAGAGTGGGTTGCCATTTTCTTCTCCAGGGGATCTTCCCAACCCATGGATCAAAACCACATCTCCTGCTTGGCAGGTGATTCTTTACCACTGAGCCAGCTCAGAAGCCCCAGCATTTATTATACTTATCTGTTTATGACAGCGCTTTCCCTATCTAGATAGTGTTTTCAGTAATGACAGAAGTTGATACAAATCTCAACTGTTTTGAATTTCTACTTAGTCACATCAATTATTGTGAAATTTTATGTCATTTGTAATACAGCAACCAAGGGCATCAGATGTTAACATTTGTGAATGATTGTCATAAAAATTTTTTTACCTTAGTGTTTAGGAGATCGACTAGAAGATAAAATGTGCTAAAGGTCAGAGTATAATGCACTATACACTGCCTTTTAGTTCCAAATAGAAGTTTAGAGACGTTTTCAGAAAAGCCTACATGGTACAAATCAATTTTTATTGCTTTAATATCTTTTTTACTGAATTATAGGTGATTTACATAAATCCTTTTTTAAACAGATGGATCTTTACCCTTTTACTTTCTCTTCCCATTGTATCAGTCCATCCAAAATGAATGATTTACTTTCAAACCTAAATTATATAATCTAGTGAGTGAGCAAATTATTGTCAAAAATAGCCTCCTATACGTGCTACTGTGTGATTTAATTCATTCATACAAGTTATCCCTGAAACATTTACTCCTACCTAGAGGGAACCCCCAAAAATGGAAGCCTGGACTTACCCAGCATTCCCTTGGTCCCTTAGCAGTTATCTGCTCTTGCTTAGGCTCTCATCATTTCTTGCCAGAACCACTGCAATAGCTTACCAAACTCTCTACCTCCAGCCAAAAGCACTTCTTTTTTAAGCTTTAAACTTCTTATTTTGTATTGGGGTATAGCCAATTAACAATGTTGTGGTAGTCTCAGGTGAACAGTGAAGGGACCTAATGATACATATAAATGTATCCATTCTCTCCCAAACTCCCTTCCCACCCGGGATGTCACGTAACATTGAGCAAAGTTCTATGTGCTATACAGTAGGTCCTTCTTGGTAAAAGCACTTCTTATTTATTCTCCTCAGAAGCAACAAAATAATCTTTCTGTAACACAATTTTTATAATCAAATTTATAAACTCTTCTTTAGCTATCATATATATATAGTGGATAAACAACAAGGTCCTACTGTACAGCACAGGAACTATATTCAATAGCTTGTGTTAAAATAATGAAAAAGAATGTATATATAGATTTATAACTGAATCACTTTGCTGTATACCAGTCCTCATGGACTGCAGCATGCCAGGTCTCTTTGTCTATGGTATTTTAATACTACAGTTAGCTAGTCATATAAACTATTTTGTTGCCCAAGGTATTTAAAAGTTACGTTTATACTAAACTGTAGTCTATTAAGACTGCAATAGCATTATGTCTGAAAAATAAGAAATATAGATCAATGGAACAGAATAGAAAATCCAGAGATAAACCCATGCAACTATGGTCACCTACTCTATAACAGAGGAGACAAGAATATACAATGGAGAAAAGACAGTCTGCTCAATAAGTAGTACAGGGAAAACTGGACAGTTACATCTAAACAAATGAAATTAGAATACTTCCTAACACTATACACAAAAATTAACTCAAAATGGATTAAAGACCTAAAAGAAGGCCTGATACTATAAAACTCTGAGAGAAAAACACAGGTAGAATGGTCTTTGAAATAATTACAGCAAGATCTCTTTCAATCTATCACTTAAGAGCAATGGAAATAAAAACAAAAATAAACAAATGGTACCTAATTAAACTTAAAGCTTTTGCACAACCAAAGAAACCATAAAAAAAAGAGAGAACCCTCAGAAGGAGAGAAAAATCTTTGCAAACAAAGCAACCAACAGGTATTAATCTTCAAACTATGCAAACAGCTAATTCAGCTCAATATCAAAAAACAAAAAACCCAATCAAATGGACAGAAGATCAAAATACACAGTTCTCCAAAGAAGAAATATAGATGGCCAAAAAGCACGTGAAAAGATGCTCAACATCACTAATTATTAGAGAAAGGCAAATCAAAACTACAATGAGGTATCACCTCACACTGGTCAGAATGGCTTTCATCAAAATATCTACAAACAGTAAATGCTGGAGTGGGTGTGAAGTAAAGGGAACTTTCCTACACTGTTGGTGGGAATATAAATTGGTGTAGCCACTATGGAGAAAAGCATGGAGGTTCCTTAAAAAACTAAAAATAGAGCTACCATATGATCCAGTAATCCCATTCCTAGGCAGTTATCTGGAGAAAACATAATTTGAAAAGATACAGGCACCTTAATGTTCACTGCAGCATGATTCACTATAGCCAGAACATGGAACCAACCTAAATGTCCATCAATGGAGGAATGGATAAAGAAGACGTGGTACATATATACAATGGACTATTACTCAACCATAAAAAAGAATGCAATACTGCCATTTGCAGCAACATGGATGGACCCAGAGATGACCAAACTAAGTGAAGTCAGTCCTACAAAGACAAATATCATATGATATCACTTATACATGGAATCCCGGTGGCTCAGACAGTAAAGAATCTGCCTATGATGCAGGAGACCTGGGTTGGGAAGTTCCCCTGGAGAAGGGAATGGCAACCTACTCCCGTATTCTTACCTGGAGAACTCTATGGATAGAGGAGCCTGGAAGGCTACAGTCTGTGGGGGTGCAAAGAGTTGGATACGACTGAGTGACTAACACTTTGACTTTGATACGTGGAATCTAATAAACATGATATGAATGCACTTATTTACAAAACAGAAATAGACTCACAGACATAGAAAACAAACACATGGTTACCAAATAGGAAACATCGGGGGAAAGGATAAATTAGAAGTTGGGATTAACAGATATACATTACTATATATAAAACAGATAATCAACAAGGATCTAGTGTATAGTACAGGGAACTCTACTCAATATTCTATAATAACCTGTATGGGAAAAGAATCTGAAAAAAGAATAGATATATGTACATGTATAACTGAATCACTTTGCTGTACCTAAAGCATTATAAACATTATAAACATTATAAGCATTTATAAACATTATAAATCAACTATACTCCAATATAAAATAAAATCTTTTTAATAAATTAGTTCCTTAGTTTAACTAGCTACATTCAAATGTTCCATAAACACGTATGGCTGGTGGCTATCATGTTAGATAATGCAATTTTAGAAGTTATTTAGCATAAGCCAAAATACCCCTCCTTTTCTATTTTACTCATTATTTCTACTATTAAACTCTGGGACAAAATGGTATGTACATTAAGTGTATTATCAGGAAATTTGTAAAGACCTGAGGAGAAATTTTCTAAATATGCTTATCAAGTATATTTGATTAGAATATCATTTGGAAAACTTAGACATTTACTGGTGGCTCAGACGGTAAAGAATCTGCCTGCAATGCAGGACACCTGGGTTCAATCCCTGAGTTGAGAAGATCCCCTGGAAGAAGAAATGGCAACCCACTCCAATATTCTTGCCTGGAAAATTTCATGGACAGAGGAGCCTGGGGGCTACAGTCAACGGGTCACAAAGAGTCCGACACAACTGAGCAACAAACACTCACTTTTTCACTTCAGTTATTGAGATATTTGGAATACTGTTCAAGAACTCCAGATAGTTTACATGGTATCAAAAGTTAGTCTTAGAAAATGTAAATTCTACAAGTCACTCTCTCCAAATTTGCATATTCTTGTTAAAGATAACTAATTTAGGAAATTAACCGTGCATAGCTTTACTGATAGAGTGGCCTCAAATAAGCTACAAACCACATGCTATAAGGAAAAAGACAATGCCTGGTGCGCAAGTGAGCCCCTGCAGACCTATAGCTGAAATGCCTGCGGCTATCTTGGAAAAGACTGTGGATTCATTTATTATCACAACAGCTTTTAGCTAGTCCTCTGGGACTAAAGCAAACTGTCCTTGTGTGAGCCTGACCTGAATTGAAGAGGAAACTCTGAGAAGCTGAAAAAGAGCTCAGTGTAAAAGTAGGCAGGTTTGGGGAGACGTGACTGAAGCAATAAGTGGCCTTAAAGTGACCACTGCTTTCTCCTTCCGTCCTTCAATCTTTCCTGCCTCCCTGCCTTCTTTTTCTTGAGTCAATTGAAAAGTTGTTTTAGGAATTCTTTCTGGGTTTGATAAATCCCAAGTTGGGACCAACTAGGTAATGAGAACTAACAAGAGTGTCGTTTAAAAAGCCACTAGCCTCCCTCCATGCAAACAATTCGCATAATAAATAAATGACTTACCAGCTCTGGATTTGCTGTCTACCATAATGATTCAAAGAAATGGTACAGTTTGAAACAGAGATACATATATTTGACAAGCGACATGCTATCATGAAGAAGGCAAAAATAAATTTCATAAATGGATTAACTCCAAAAAGAAAGTGAGCTCACAGAACAAACTTGGGTTTTTAACTCTGTGCTTAATTCTTTAATCCAGTAAGTTTAAAATACAAAAGATAAACGTAAAGTACTTTCTTCTGTGTAGGACAGGAATGGGCAACCTTTTTCTATAAAGGGCCAGATAGCAAATATTTAGACCATGTGGGCCCCCACTCATCTCTACCATCTAGTCTTTGCTATTTTGTTTTGTTTTACAATCTTTTAAAAAAGTAAAAATCATTTTAAGCTTGAGAACCACATAAAAACAGGCAAGGAGCTGCATCTGCTCACAGGCCCTAGTTTGCAGACACCTGACCTAGAAAACTGTCTTGTCCAGATATCTATAGGACATGAAAACTTGGAGCTTCATTAATTGCTCCATACCTTGCCCCCACCCAGGCTTCCCAGGTGGCTCAGTGGTAAAGAATCCACCTGCCAAGCTGGAGATGCGTGTTCGAATCCTGGGTTGGGAAGATCCCTGGTGAAGGAAACGGCAACCCAATCCAGTATTCTTGCTTGGAAAATTCCATGGAGAGAGGAGCCTGGCAGGTTACAGTCCATGGGGCCGCAAAGAGTCGGACATGACTTAGCAGCTAAACAATGACATCTGTCCCACCCAACAGCTACATTAAAAATCATGACAAATCTCTAAAAAGCATTGTCTGTAGACCAGTTGATGAATACCAGTTGACTTTTTAAATGAATATTTCATTCAGGCCTCTTTCACCATTAAAGTTACACATTCTTATGTGTGTGTGCATGTGCTCAGTCGTGTCCGACTCTGCAGTCCCATGGACTGCCAGGCTCCTCTGTCCATGGAATTTTCCAGGCAAGCATACTGGAATGGGTTGCCATTTCCTACTCCAAGGGATCTTCCTGACCCAGGAGTCGAACCTGTGTCTCTTGGGTCTTCTGTGTTGGTGGGTGGATTCTTTACCACTATGCCACCTGGGAAGCTCAAAAGACATCTTGGCAAGCTCTCCAATCACTGCTCCATGCAAGCAGGCTGTCAAGTCATAAAGACTGATGGAGGGCTCCAGGTGGTAGGAACGAAACTGTATATCAAGTGAGGAATAACAACAGCTAATATTTATTAAATGTTTATTAAATGTTTTACATATGCCAGACAATTTACTAGAGTTATATCATTTCTCTTTTATAAGAGCCATCTTACAAGGTAAGTATTGATACTGCCTTCATTTTAGAAATGAAACTAAGGCACAGATTAGTTATGTAATTGTTGACTGATAAACATCTAGTAAATGCAAGAGCTAGTAATCAGCCCATAGGGCATTGAAATCTATGCACTAGACCAGGGTTGGCAAACTTTTTCTATAAAAGACCAAATAAATAATATTGCAGTTTTTGTAGGCCATAGAGCCTCTGTCTTAACTACACACCTTCAGGTGGAATGATTCACCCTGCTGTTCAAGTCAGAAACCAGGCTACCACTCTTTAGACCTAACTCTGAGTCATCTATCAAATTCTCACATACTATCCACTACTTAATTCTACTTCCAAAACATATTTCAAACCCATTCTTTACTTTTAGAATCTACCACCACCACCCAAATATAAATCATGACTCTTCACCTGAATTTCTGCAATAGACTTATTCTCTTTGGTACCAAATATGATACCCCTCAATCAATTTTCCATACAGCAGTCAGGATGGAGATTTTATGAGGTAAATTGGATCACATCACTCCCTTGCTTGAAATCCTTAAGTGGCTTCAATGGCACTTAGAATAAAAGCCAAACTGTAAACATGGCATGGAAATGATATACAAGACTGGCCTCTGCTGAGCTCTTCGTTTTCCATTCACTCACTCACTCATCCAGTCACTCACTCACTCAGACACACTGGCCATTTTTCAGGTCCTGAAATGCACCGTTTGTTCTTAATTTAGGAGTCTTTAAACATGTTCTTTCTTCTGCTATAAATCATTTCCTACCCCTTTTTCAAGCCTTAATCTAATATTCTAATGAATTAGTCTAAATTAGACTTAGCAGCAGCAGCAGCAGACCTTAGAAAAGTCATTCCTTACCACTCAAATGAAATTAGCTCTCCCCTTGTTTCCTCATTTTTCTCCCGAAGATCCTGTTTTTTTCTTTCTTTGCACTACTCCATAGCATGCAGGTTTCTTTGGGTATTGTGTGCCTCCCAAGAAAACACCACAAAAGGAGAGGCAGAGTTCTTGAACCATAATATACATTTAATGCTGCTGCGGCTGCTGCTAAGTTGCTTCAGTCTTGTCCGACTCTGTGTGACTCCATAGACGGCAGCCCAACAGGTTCCCCCATTCCTGGGATTCTCCAGGCAAGAACACTGGAGTGGGTTGCCATTTCCTTCTCCAATGCATGAAAGTGAAGTCACTCAGTCGTGTCCGACTCTTCTGCGACCCCATGGACTGCAACTCACCAGGCTCCTCCATCCATGGGATTTTCCAGGCAAGAGTACTGGAGTGGGTTGCCATTGCCTTCTCCTACGTTTAATGAATGTTTGCCAAATGAATAGAATAGTTAATGAAATTCCCACTGGAATCTGCTATCCACAAGGGCAAGATTTTCCCTTATTGGTGTTGGTGTTTTACACAGTTCTTAAAAGAGTATCTTACATATAGCAGATATTCAATAACTATTCATTGTATTAAATATCTATTTTAATATACATAAACTGTAGGATTTTGAATATATGTCTGTTTTATAAATGAAGTAATAGGCTTAGAAACAAGCAATGTAATCAAGGTCAAAGAACCTTGTTGGTTGAGCCATACTTTAAATACAGGTTTTATTTCCAAAGCATGTACCACACATGTGGAAAGATCTCCATTAGTACATTCCTGAAAACTTCATGAGATTTTAAACACATTGTTATTTACAAGTTATTTGCAAGTCTTCACAGAAACTTCTATTTCTATGTAAAACATCAGTTATATCAATTCTTCTCTTCCTCATTTACTTGCTTATAATTATGTCTTTAATTATATTTCCATAATCCAAGGCATACATTTTATATACTCAAAAATACCATAAACACCTTGAGGATATCTTTTATAAAACCCACATGAGGTTCTGAGTAAGCCATTAGGTAAAACATGTCGCATCTCCTTATACTTTGCTTTTTATTATCACTGTGATTTGCTTACATGTTGATGTGCTTTCTGAGTACTTTTCCTCAAGCTGTCTCATTCTTGAAGAAAAGTAGCCTCTTGATATGTTCTACTTTAGCTGTTGGAAAACAAAGACAGTCTTTGAACTAGGGATCAGGTGGTTTGGACATATGTGTATTTACTAAGCTCAATGAAATTGAAATTAAATCTTTTTATTTTATCAGGTGATGGTAGTTTAGTTGCTAAGCTGTGTTCAACTCTTGCGACCCCACGGACTGTAGCCCACCAGGCTCATCTGTCCTTTGGGATTCTCCAGGCAAAAATACTGGAGTGGGTTGCTATTTCCTTCTCCAGGGGATCTTCCTGACCCAGGAACCAAATCTGGGTCTCCTGCATTGCAGGCAGTCTCTTGCATTTAAGGAAGATTCTCTACCAAATGAGCCACATATATATTCCTTTATTTTATCAGAGAGAATCCTAACTCTTTGGCACCTGTATATTGAAACAACTTTGCTTCTGAAGCACCATTTAATACACTCAGAGAGCATTTGGTCCTTAAAGACATTAAAGAAATACTAAATGCTATTTAAAGTTTTGTGGTTTTATATATATATATATATATATATATATATATATATATATATATATATATAAAAGAATGAAGTTTGGGGGACATTAGCCCTGTTGAGAAGAAAATGGTATGTGAATTACATCATGCTAGGAGATCCAACCAGTCCATTCTGAAGATCAGCCCTGGAATTTCTTTGGAAGGAATGATGCTAAAGCTGAAACTCCAGTACTTTGGCCACCTCATGCGAAGAGTTGACTCATTGGAAAAGACTCTGATGCTGGGAGGGACTGGGGGCAGGAGGAGAAGGGGACGACAGAGGATGAGATGGCTGGATGCCATCACTGACTCGATGGACATGAATATGAGTGAACTCCAGGAGTTGGTGATGGACAGGGAGGCCTGGCATGCTGTGATTCATGGGGTCACAAAGAGTCAGACGCGACTGAGCAACTGAACTGAACTGAACTGCAGTGAAGATTCTTTACGACAAAATCACATGACTAAATTAAGTCATGGAGGGCTCTCCCCAATGAGAGAGTGGTGAATACAATGTTACCATCATTATAAATTCTTGTCCCACTCCAGTCTGATGGCAGAACAAGAAGAGGGACCAAAGATTGTTAATATAATTTAAATGATGTGTAAAATATCAAGCAAATGATAATAATTTCTTTCCCAAGAGTTTGTGCAATTAAATTTTCCATCCAAATCATTATGTTCAGTGTGATTCATGAAGCAGTGAAGGCAGCAGGGAGGGGCTAGCCTGTGGCATATGTGCGGCCATGGCTGCTTCCATGCCTGAAGCAGTTATCATTTATTGATTACACCGCACTTTCCTACCAAGTCCAGAGGAGGCCTCAGAATTCTTTTCAGCATGACTTTAAAGCCAGCCAATTCCAAAATTAGAATTGGAAGCAAAGGTCAACACAGAGCAATAGAATCATTAACTGAAAACAGGAGGTGGAAGGAACATTGTTAAACATGTGCATATCAGAGCACTGAGCAAAACGAAGCAATCAGATTAATCCACTAATACCTCTTCTTCTGCTCTGTGATTAACAAATTTGACAAATTATATTGAGCCCACCTGGAATCTAAATCAGGTTCAGATGCTGGCAATCTGAAACACTAGTAGTTTATATCCCTTCCTTCCCATGAAAAAAGAAATCACAGTTGCTGAGTTTATGTAGAAAACTCTGTATATCAATGTGTATTTACAGTGAAAATGCAACTGATGTAATTATGAATAGGAAAAAACAGGTGATGTGAAAAACAACGTCAAGAAATGGAGAAGCTGGGCATCACAGTAGCAAAATAACAATTACCATATGACATCTACATTTTCCCTCAAATAATGTATTCTCGAGTAATTTAAGTGATTGGTGATAACATTAACATATTGCTCCTTACAATATGTTCTCCTTACAGTATGAATTGCACTTATAACCAGAGCTCTGTGGGAGGAGATCTTTAAGATGCATTTTTACCAGCTTCATTTCATTGATAAAGTAATCAGTTACCTTCTGCAGCTATATATAACTAGTGGGTCATGACTTTGGAGCTAAGATTCAGATCTTCAGTATCTCTAACCACTTTTCTTTCACTAGGCTACATTTCCCATTTGTCTACACAGATTCCTGCCTATATTACATGAATTTTTATTCACCTGACCTCTGCTTTAATCAAATGTCAGAAGTGCCTTCTAATAATACCAAAGAGCCTTCTTAATTGGGAGGAGACATACATTGGCTGCCATTACTAATTTTTAGTCCATGCAGATTGAAAGAATTTATCCACAGATTTCTTATTTACAACCAAGAGAGGCATGCCTCAGTGTAATAATGTGCCTCAACTCAATTAAACATAATTGCATTCATTCCCCAACTGAAAATGACACTGTAGAAAGGAAGTCTGTGCTGTCATTGACCTCCCTTAGTACATGTTTAGCTGTAGGTACTGGAGCATGAAATGGCTAACTATGTTCACTATTGTTTTGGGTTCGGTAGGCTTCTGTTCACAGTTTCCATCACAGCTACATTACCAGAATTAATATAAAATGTATTACTAAACACCACCTTATTATATTTCCAATATAGTAAGTAGCCCACAATATAAAAATTTAGAGATAGAGCATATGGGTGTATATTAATCACGTGGAATACATATTTCCTTTAGTATGAAAACTCATTCTCTGAATATTTCTATACATTATAACAATACTATGAAAGGGCAAAATATTCACCATGCAAGCCAAATCTGGCTGTAATGAATCTGCTAATGCAAGCCAATGAGAAAATTTAAGTTTGTGATAGAGGTTAGAGTGCACAATATCTCAGCTCTTTGCCTGGTGCAATCCAGCTCATTATGTTCATCAACTTCACATCCTTCATGATGGACTGCCTTTCTAGGCACTAGCTCCTGGCAACCAGTACTACTACAATTCACAGAGTGATGCAAAAACTTAAAAATAGCCAAGGCAATATTGAAGAAGTATAAAACTGCAGACTTTATCAGAATCCAAGACTTATTGTCAAGCTATATTCACACATTGTATATTACACAGCATAACTTTGGTAATGTGTCTCTGAGATGTAACACCAAGATCCAGCTTCCAAAATGCAATTTTTATATACAGAAGAACTTGGAAACGAAACTTTCTCTCATCTCAGTGTAATGAGATATTAATCCAACTTGTAGATAATTTATTTTCAGCCCTTCTTAGAAAAAATCCTGCCATGGGATTTACTGACCAGTCACAAGCAATGCAGTCAAGTCCACCAGTCCACCTCTTTCAGAATCTGCCTCAATTGCAAGGAGTGCTTTGCCTCTGGCTGGCTCTTCCCAGAGCAGCCCACACCTAAGAAATGAACGAGAGAGGGATGTAAATTCTGAGCCATTTTAGCTCAGGACACCCTGATGGCAATGCTGACTTGAGGCGTTGTCAGGTCGACGTCACAGTTCAACTTCTTTCTCTGCCCATTCCTGTTTCTGCCCGCTTCCTTCCTTTTACAGGTGTAGAGCACTCACCTGCATCTCACAATCCAAATTCCTCAGCACCTGTCTTTGAAGAACACAACCTCTAATGAATGAATAGTGAATGAATCACTCATATATTAAGTTTGCACAGAAGAAGCTAAGCACTAAAAGGTATATATTATGTGCTTAAAGAAATTTCATTTTTAAAATAAAACCAAACCAGGATGGTAGAAATCAGAACAATGATTATCTTTGAATAGCTATTGACTGAGAGGTGACATGAGAAGGCCTTCTTGTATGGTAATAATAGTCTATACTTTCATCTTTGTCATAGTTGAATATATACTCAACTGGATATACATATGCATATATATAATGCATAAAATAAAATATATAGAATTACAAAGAAAACCATTTATATTGAAATAGATCATCAAAGTATTTAAAATATGCCATGTAGTAATATATGTATTTCTTCTTGGGGCATCAAATAATAAGATCGAGTGGTGGTTCTAAGAACTACAATTATTTGGAATTAGTCGGGCATATACATGACTTCTGTATATGTACCACAACTATAATTTGATACGAAAATATCTGTGAGTTCTATTAACAGTTGATTACCTACATGCATAACTGAAGAAGTGCTGTATTTCCAGGAGGACTAAGTTAAAACAGACACAATTATTTTCCTCCCAAGTTCTCATATTACCCCTCACAAATTCCATCCACAGTCGCTACACATTTAGTGGACTCTAAGTATAGAATCCCTGGTCTATAGCAATTTTATAAAAGAGAACTTCAGAGAGGGCATCTCAAGTATCTCAATGTAGAACACAGTAATCCCATTTTTAGTTATTTCCAGCTTACATATTTCTCCCCTTCGTCTCTCTGTCCCTCCCTGTCTCTCTCTTTCTGTCCTGCTTGGGTGATTCATAATTACTAAGCACTTACTAACTTCCAACAAACTGGTAGGTACTTTATATGGAAAAGATACTAGCTTTGGGAATTTGTTTATATCCATGTTGAAACAGCATCTCCAATAGCTTCAGCTTCACCGATAACTTAGCTGTGCATTCTTGAATAAGTAAAGATATCAATTCTCTCATCTAAAAATTGGGGTGAGGGGGTAATGTTATTCTGTAAGACTGCTGAGAGAATTCTAAAAATTTTGTGGACAGTTATCTTATTTGGGGGTTCTCTTTCTTGCATTTTTTAAGCTCTATACAGTCAACAAAAACAAGACCAGGAGCTGACTGTGGCTCAGATTATGAACTCCTTCTTGAAAAATTCAGACTTAAATTGAAGAAAGTAGGGAAAAACATTAGAACATTAAGGTATGACCTAAATCAAATCCCATATGATTATACAGTAGAAGTGACAAACAGATTCAAGGGATTAGGACTGATAGACAGAGTGCCTAAAGAAATATGGACAGAGGTTCATGACATTGTACCAGAGATGGTGATCAAGACCATCCCCAACAAAAAGAAATGCAAAAAGGCAAAATGGTTGTCTGAGGAGGCCTTATAAATAGCTGTGAAAAGAAGAGAAGCTAAAGGGAAAGGAGAAAAGGAAAGATACATCCATTTGAATGCTGACTACCAAAGAATAGCAAGGAGAGATAAGAAAGCCTTCTTCACTGATCAATGTGAAGAAATGGAGTAAAATAATAGAACGGGAAAACTAGAGATTTCTTCAAAAAAAATTAGGGCTACCAAGGGAACATTTCATGCAAAGATGGGCATGATAAAGGACAGAAATGGTATGGACCTAACAGAAGCAAAAGATATTAAGAAGAGGTGGCAAGAATACATAGAAACGATACAGAAAAGATCTTAATGACCCAGATAACCACAATAGTGTGATCACTCACCTAGAGCCAGACATGCTGGGATGCGAGGCCAAGTGGGCCTTAGATCACTATAAACAAAGCTAGTGGAGGTGATGGAATTCCAGCTGAGCTATTTCAAATCCTAAAAGATGATGCTGTGAAAGTGCTGAACGCATCTGGAAAACTCAGCAGTGGCCACAGGATTGGAAAAGGTCAGTATTCATTCTATTCTCAAAGAAAGGCAATGCCAAAGAATGTTCAAACTACCACACAATTGCACTCATCTTACACGCTAGCAAAGTAATGCTCAAAATTCTCCAAGTAAGGCTTAACAGTATGTGAACTGTGAACTTCCAGATGTTCAAGCTGGATTTATAAAAGGCAGAGGAACCAGAGATCACGTTGACAATATCCATTGAATCATTGAAAAGGCAAGCGATTTCCAGAAAAACATCTACTTCTACTTTATTGACTACACGAAAGCCTTTGACTGTGTGGATCAAAATAAACTGTGGAAAATTCTTCAAGACATGGGAATACCAGACCACCTTGCCTGCCTCCTGAGAAATCTGTATGCAGTCAAAAAGAAACAGTTAGACCCAGAAATAGAACAACAGACTGGTTCCAAATTGGGAAAAGAGTACGTGAAGGCTTTATACTGTCCTCCGCTTATTTAACTTATATGCAGAGTGCATAATGAGAAATGCTGGACTGGACGAAGAATAAGCTGGAATCAAGATTGCTGGGATAAATATCAATAACTTCAGATTTTCAGATGACACCACCCTTATGGCAGAAAGTGAGAAGGAACTGAAGAGTCTCTTGATGAAAGTGAAAGAAGAGAGTGAAAAAGCTGGCTTAAAACTCAACATTCAGAAAACTAAAATTGTGGCATCCAGTCCCATTACTTCATGGGAAATATATGGAGAAACAATGGAAACAGAGACAGACTTTATTTTCTTGGCATCCAACATCACTGCAGATGGTGACTGAAGCCATGAAATTAAAAGATGCTTGCTCCTTGGAAGAAAAAGTATGACAAACCTAGACAGCATATTAAAAAGCAGAGACATTACCTTGTCAGCAAACGTCTGTCTAGTCAAAGCTATGGTTTTTCCAGTAATCGTGTATGGATTTGAGAGTTGAACCATTAAGAAAGCTGAGCACTGAAGAATTGATGCTTTTGAACTGTGGTGTTGGAGAAGACTCTTGAAAGTGCCTTGGACTGCAAGGAGATCCAACAAGTCAATCTTAAAGGAAATCAGTCCTGAATGTTCATTGGAAAGACCGATGCTAAAGCTGAAACTCCAATACTTTGGCCATCTGATGTGAAGAACTGACACTTTGGAAAAGCTCCTGATGCTGGGAAAGACTGAAGGCGGGAGGACAGAGGATAAGATGGTTGGATGGCATCACCGACTTGATGGACATGACTCAGACGACGACTGAACTGAACTGAGTTGCTTTACGTCTTATTAACGTTTAAGATTACGTTATGAAACTTAGAAAATTTAAACATCTTGCCCCCAAGATCACACAGCTAAAAAGGGGAAAAGATTGCTCTGATATCCAAAGAACTGTTTTGTAGCTCCATTTACCCAGGTGGCTCAGTGGTAAAGAATCCATCTGCCAATGCAGGAGACACCAGAGACATGAGTTGGACCCATGGCTGGGAAAATCCCCTGGAGTGGAAAATGGCAACTGACTCCAGTATTCTTGCCTGGAAAATCCCAGGGACAGAGAAGACTGGAGGGGTGCAGACCTGGAGGGCTACAAAGACCAGACAGGACTAAGCATGTATATGCCCTGCTTTATACTTATAATATCCATGCCATTCAATTCCAGTTTCATTTTTGCTTGGCTCTTTTCTCTTGACCTGAGGCTAGAATTTTGGAATAAGCAGTTTTCATATTTCTTCTTTTTTCTTTTTTTAATGAATGTGGACACAAGTATAAATTGTTGAGAAATGTCTACCTAATGAAAATAGAAATGAATTTATGCTACTGCCTTCTTTGAGAATTCCTAAATTTGAAGTCCATATAAAGAAATTCCCTTTAAATGTTATTTTAAAAATTCTTATTCTAACAGGGGTACCTGCCTTTTTGGAATCAGTTAAACTATTTTAATCACTGGCAGAGCATAGCATATTGCAAATTATCAGTGGTGCCTTTTTTAAAGTGATATTTAAGCTTCAATAATGCCCTCCAAGAAGACTTCTAGCAGGTTTTCCCTCTTCTAGGTACCAAGCAGGTAAAAAACAAGGGACTTCTGTCACTCACAGTGAATTACAAACACAATGGGTTTAACAAACACAAAGATTAATATGGACAATCCCTAGGTTTAGCTCTTCTGTCCATTTAAGTCTTTTCAAATTAAAACAAACAAAACCTACTGCTCATTGCCTTTTGTCCTTTGATTTATCAGTTTTCCATGTATTACCAAAGTCCTCTGATCAAACAACTGTCAATCAACAACATCACCATAAAACTATCCTTCTTCTACCCAGGCCCAAGAAGTCCATTGTAAATAAAAGCAATTCTTGCTGACTAAAACTTTGAGTCTGAAATTCTGAAATGTCTGGCAGAATTCCTTACTTAAATATAACTGTCCAACTTGGGCTACAAAGAGCATGCATAAATGAATCCTCTCATTTGACTACTAACAATAAAAAACTCAACAATTACAACTGAATCATATTAGTCAAAAGGAAAAATCTGGTGGTTTCCCTGGTGGCTCAGAGGGTAAAGAATCCGTCTACAATGCAGAAGACCTGGGTTCAATTCCTGGGTCAGGAAGATCCCTGGAGAAGAGAAGCTACCCATTCCAGTGTTCTTGCCTGCCAAATTCCATGGACAGAGGAGCCTGGCAGACTACAGTCCATAGGGTCTCAAAGAGTTGGACATGATTGAGTGACTAACATTTCATTGCAATGAAAGAGGAGGCATTATTAGAGCCAATTAGTAGAAGTAAAATATGTTAAAATCAGAGAATTCAGGAAAATGAATTCAGGAAAAAAATTCAGCAAAATGTTATGGATAAGTAGAAAAAAATATGAATGAGAAAATTGGGGAATATTTACAAACTGTGACAAATCATTGTGGGGAAAGCTTAAATGGAAGTTGACTCAGAGGGAACGGAGAATCCAACCAAAGCTGGCTGTGCAGGGCTCTCTTCCCCAACGAGAAAACAATGCCAGCTCTCCAGAAGTATAAAATTTAGAAGATTGATAGCAATGTGGAGCAACAGAACTCTCATACAGTGTTACTGGGAGTGTAAAATGGCACAAACTTTTTTGCAAAAGGTTTTGGCAGTTTCTTATTAAATTAAACCTCTTGGAGGAGGGCATGGAAACCCACTCCAGTATTCTTGCCAAGAGAATCCCCTTGAACAGAGGAGCCTGGTAAGCTACAGTCCATGAGGTCGCAAAGAGTCGGACACGATTGAGCAACTAAGCAGAGCACATACTCACCCTGTGACCAGTAGTTACACCAAAAGAAATGAAAAATTGCTATAATAATATTCAGAGCTGCTTTATTCCATAACAGATTAAAAACCAAAACAGTCCAGCTGTCCATTAGCGGAAATAAGGAATAAACTACTGACACTTAAGATAAAATGAATTATTATCAAAATATCTTATGCTGCTGTGACAGAATCCTTATACAAAAAAGTACATACTGTTTCCTTTCATTTATATGAAATTCTAAACAGGCAACATTCATTTATGGTTAAACAAACTAACAATGAACCAGAAAACCAAACAATGGTGTCCTAAAGGGGGTGGAGGGGATGGAACTTGACTGGAAAAGGACATATGAGAACTTTCTGGTCTGAGAGCAATGTTGTGTATCAGGAGAGAAATTCAGGCTGCACAACTGTATGCATTTGTCTGAAATTATTGAGTAACACACTTTAGATCAGTGTGTTTGATGACCCAATCAAAAATGGGCCAAAGAACTGAACAGACATTTCTCCAAAGAAGACATACAGATTGCTAACAAAGACATGAAAAGATGCTCAATATCACTCATTATCAGAGAAATGCAAATCAAAACCACAATGAGGTACCATTTCAAGCCAGTCAGAGTGGCTGCTATCCAAAAGTCTACAAGCAATAAGTGGTGGAGAGGGTGTGGAGAAAAGGGAACCCTCTTACACTGTTGGTGGGAATGCAAACTAGTACAGCCACTATGGAGAACAGTGTGGAGATTCCTTAAAAACTGGAAATAGAACTGCCTTATGACCCAGCAATCCCACTGCTGGTCATACACACCGAGGAAACCAGAATTGAAAGAGACACGTGTAACCCAATGTTCATCGCAGCACTGTTTGCAATAGCCAGGACATGGAAGCAACCTAGATATCCATCAGCAGATGAATGGATAAGAAAGCTGTGGTACATATACACAATGGAGTATTACTCAGCCATTAAAAAGAATATATTTGAATCAGTTCTAATGAGGTGGATGAAACTGGAGCCTATTATACAGAGTAAAGTAAGCCAGAAAGAAAAACACTAATACAGTATACTAACACATATATATTAAATTTAGAAAGATAGTAACGATAACCCTGTATGCGAGACAGCAAAAGAGACACAGAAGTATAGAACAGTCTTTTGGACTCTGTGGGAGAAGCAGAGGGTGGGATGATTTGGGAGAATGGCATTGAAACATGTATAATATCATATAAGAAACGCATTGCCAGTCCAGGTTCGATACAGGATACAGGATGCTTGGGGCTGGTGCACTGGGATGACCCAGAGGGATGGTATGGTGAGGGAGGTGGGAGAGGGGTTCAGGATGGGGAACATGTGTACACCTGTGGCGGATTCATGTTGATGTATGGCAAAACCAATACAATATTGTAAAGTAATTAGTCTCCAATTAAAATAAATAAATTTAAATTAGATCAGTGTGTTTCACTGTATTTTTATTTCAAATTTTTAATAAATCTATAAGCCAGTATTGAACTTCAGTTAATAATATGCATGCTGAAGTAATGAGTTAAAGACTACTGATATCTTCAATCTACTGTGAAATGCACTTAAAATTGAGATAATGATAAAATTATGGGATAACTAGACGGACAGATATACAATAAAGCAAGTAGTGTGTGCTAAGTTGCTTCAATTGTGTCTGACTCTTTGCAACCCTATAAACTGTAGCCCACTAGGTTCCTCTGTCCATGGGATTCTCCAGACAAGAATACTGGAGTGGGTTGCCATGTTCTCCTCCAGGGGACCTTCCCAACGCAGGAATTGAACCCGTATCTCTTATGTCTCTAGCGCTGGCAGGCAGGTTCTTTATCACTAGCCCCACCTGGGAAGCCCAAAGCAAGGAGGATAAAATGCAAATTGTAGAATCTAACTTGCAGCTATACGAAGGGCATCCTGTGAAATGCTTTTGACTTTTGTATGCGGGAATTTTTTCATAATAAAATGTTGGGGAAGTGCAATGGTTAATTAACCAGTATTTTAAAATTATTATCTCCTCCTTTTCTGCTTTGATGAGGGCAAAGGCCAGCAGGTTTCTGAAGTAGGTAGATCATGTATCTCTTGAGTACTGAGAAGAAAGGGCACTGAAAGTGAAACCAGATGAGTGTTCAAATTCCAGGTCTGTTACTTGTGCTGATGAATTAGCTAATCACTTAGCTTTCTGAGCCACAGTCTTATTACATTTAAATGGAGATAGTAGTTTCTATTTCATAAGGCTGTTGAGAGGATTAAATTAGATGATAAAAGAAGAAGACATTAGCTGTGTCTTGGAGTCAGATTTGCCTATGATCTGAAGCCCCTTAGATTCTGCTCACTATCCATGAAAAATCCAAATTTGGGCCTCTCTTTAGTCTCTCTCAATTAATCCATTTTCTAGCCTCACTCTTTCAACCACAAGGCTTTCAGATAAACATGTATTTTCTAATTTGTTTGAAGTAATATTTGAATAGCAATTTTCAACCATCCCATTGAATTAGCATATATCCCTGTACCAGTCAATCCTAAGGGAAATCAATCCTGAATATTCATTGGAAGAACTGAGAGCTTCAGTACTCTGGCCACCCGATGTGAACAGTCAACTCACTGGAAAAGACCCTGATGCTGGGAAAGATTGAGGTCAGAACGAGAAGGAGGCAACAAAGAAAGAGTTGGTTGGATGGTTTCACTGACTCAATGGACATGAGTTTGACCAAACTCTGGGAGATAGTGAAGGACAAGGCAGCCTGGTGTGCTGTGGCCCATGAGGTCACAAAGAGTCGAACACAACTCAGTGACTGAACTACAATAAGTATACATTCTCCTAAGAATAAAATGTCTCACCAAGAAACAAGCTGCATTGTTTCTGAAAATGGGGATGCAGCTGTACTCTTAGCAATAAATTATATTACATAAATATGGTAATTAATGATGCAATTATCACTATACAGACAAACCTATACACACACGAGATCTTTGCATAACCAAGAGTTTTGAACTGGCTCTCACAAATATTTTTCTGGCTTATATCAAGTCATCTGGACCAAGAAATCAGCCTATCTGCTATCATCTGGGGGTAGTTTATCCAAATTCTGACTTAACTTTTCTTGTCTTTGAATAAAGACCTTGATCAATACAACTCTCAATCTATAAATCTAAAGCATGGAGCCAACTCAAAACACTTAGACGAGTACATTTCTAGGTTTGGGGGCATCTGTCCAGATGCTTCATTTACTTTGCTTCACACAGCAAATCATTCTCAAAAGGAAGATCTTTTAATGATTTCATCTAGTATTATTCCAGCTTTACTTGTCATTGCTTCCATTCACACAATGCACACTCCAACAAAATTATCTACTTGCTGTATTTTATGCATAGTCTGTGATTCTCCCCAAAGCTAGGATGCCCCTACTCACGCCCATCTCTACACACACATCAAGTACGCTCCTGCCACCTCCTCCAATAATCTTTTTCACTTTGCCCAGCTGCCCAGCTGGACATACACTTTTTCTTCTCTTATCTCCTACAGCAGTTCATTGTACCACCTGTTCTCATAATATGTAACACTTTGTAGCATACTATAGTCACTCACACACTTCATCCAGCTTCCAGGGAAGCACAAAATATAAATGTGCCCACTGCTGCTGCTGCTGGTAAGTTGCTTCAGTCATGTCCGACTCTGTGTGACCCCATAGACGGCAGCCCACCGGGCTCCCCCATCCCTGGGATTCTCCAGGCAAGAACACTGGAGTGAGTCGCCATTTCCTTCTCCAATGCATGAAAGTAAAAAGTGAAAGCGAAGTTGCTCAGTTGTGTCTGACTCAGCGATCCCATGGACTGCAGCCTAGCAGGCTCCTCCATCCATGGGATTTTCCAGGCAAGAGTACTGGAGTGGGGTGCCACTGCCTTCTCTGAAATGTGCACACTAGCGTTATACAAAACTATTACTATGATTCTTAAGAAACACATCATTTTCATACATACCAATAGGCAGTTTAGAATCAGTGGTTAGGCTCTGGGGTCACACTGCCTCGGTTCATAGCCCAGATCTGTCAGTAAGCATCTCTGTATTTTTAAAATTAATTTTTATTGGAGTAGCCCAGTAGTAAAGAATCTGCCTGCCGATGCAGGAGGTGCAAGAGATGCATGTTTGATCCCTGGGTCAGGAAGATCCCCTGGAAGAAGGCATGGCAACACACTCTGGCATTCTTGCCTGGAGAATCCCACAGAGGAGCCTGGTGGGCTACAATTCACAGGGTCGAAAAGAGACATGACTGAAGCAACTTTGTATGCACACAACACATATTTATTTATTTATTATAATGTGCATTGACTGTAGAAGAAATAGAGGGCTAGTAATACATCATCTCTATCCTCAATAATCAGCGCTTGAAATGGAGATGGGGTTACAAGAATAAGCATATTCACAAATAACTGCAATATAAGACAAAAAGTGGATAAGAAAGCAGTGGTACATATACACAATGGAGTATTACTCAGCCATTAAAAAGAATACATTTGAATTAGTTCTAATGAGATGGATGAAACTGGAGCCTATTATACAGAGTGAAGTAAGCCAGAAAGAAAAACACCAATACAGTATACTAACACATATATGGAGAAGGCAATGGCGACCACTCCAGTATTCTTGCCTGGAAAATCCCATGGGTGGAGGAGCCTGATAGGCTGCAGTCCATGGGGTCACTAAGAGTCAGACACGACTGAGCGACTTCACTTTTACTCTTCACTTTCATGCATTGGAGAAGGACATGGCAACCCACTCCAGTGTTCTTGCCTGGAGAATCCCAGGGACGGAGGAGCCTGGTGGCTGCTGTCTATGGGGTCGCACACAGTCGGACATTACTGAAGCAACTTAGCAGCAGCAGCAGCAGCAGCAACACATATATATGGAATTGAGAAAGATGGTAATGATAACCTTCTGTGCGAGACAGCAAAAGAGACACAGATATACAGAATGGACCTTTGGACTCTGAGGGAGAGGGAGAGGGTGGGATGATTTGGGAGAATGGCATTGAAACGTGTACTATCAGGTAAGAAACGAATCACCAGTCTATGTACGATACAGGATACAGGATGCTTGGGGCTGGTGCATGGGGATGACCCAGAGAGATGATATGGGATGGGAGGTGGGAGGGGGGTTCAGGATTGGGAACTCATGTACACCCATGGCTGATTCATGTCAATGTATGGCAAAACCAATACAGTATTGTAAAACAAAATAAAGTAAAAATAAAAATTAAAAAAAAAGACAAAAAGTGGACAGCAATGTAAAAGGGCTGCAAATGGTTAAGATCTATAGGTTCAGAGGAGACTGATATATCCTGCTAGAGTAATTCAAGAAGAAAACTTCCTTTTAAAAGGTGACTATAGAAATTTGAGCACCAAAATAAATATAGTATTGGATTGTCATTCATAAAATAAATATTTATAAGTCCATGCTTGCTATTGTTCAGTTGTTAAGTCATGTCTGACTCCTTGTGACCCCGTAGACTGCAGCACGCCAGCTTCCCTGTCCTTCACTATCTCCTAAAGTTTGTTCAAACTCATGTTCATTGAATCGGCGATACCATCCAACAATTTCATCCTCTGTAACCATCTTCTCCTTTTGCCTTCAATCTTTCCCAGCATCAGGGTCTTTTCCAGTGAGTCAGCTCTTTGCATCAGGTGGCCAAAGTACTGGAGCTTCAGCTTCAACATCAGTCCTTCCAATGAATATTCAGAGTTGAATATGCTTATATTAATATATATTTGAATAAATAAAAGTCTCTAAAATCAATTTTTTAAATTTATTTATTTTAATTGGAGGCTAATTACTTTACAATATTGTGGTGATTTTTGCCATACATTGACATGAATCAGCCTTTGGTGCACGTGTCCCCCTGTCCTGAACCCCCCTCCTGCCTCCCTCCCTGTTCCATCCTTCTGGCTTGTCACTTCCCATGGAAGAACCCCTAGAGAAGGGAATGGCTACCCACTGCAGTATTTGGCCTGGAGAATTCCACTGGGTCACAAAGAGTCAGACACGACTGAGACCGAGCGACTTTCACTTTCACTGACTCACTAACTTTATAGGCCAGTACACGATGGATGAAAATTCACAGCTGGCTATGTAACTCGTGTATGTTGCTGCTAAAAGAATAACTCTGAAATAGATAGGTATGGAGAAGCATTAGCAATTCAGTGAATTTTGGTTCTCTTGGAACTACTCTTTTTTTTTTTTTTTTCAACTTTATTTTACTTTACAATACTGTATTGGTTTTGCCATACATTGACATGAATCCACCACGGGTGTACATGCGTTCCCAAACATGAACCCCCCTCCCACCTCCCTCCCCATAACATCTCTCTGGGTCATCCCCGTGCACCAGCCCCCAGTATGCTGTATCCTGCATTGGACATAGACTGGCAATTCGATTCTTACATGATAGTATACATGTTTCAATGCCATTCCCCAAATCATCCCACCCTCTCCCTCTCCCTCTGAGTCCAAAAGTCCGCTATACACATCTGTGTCTTTTTTGCTGTCTTGCATACAGGGTCATCATTGCCATCTTTCTAAATTCCATATATATGTGTTAGTATACTGCACTGGTGTTTTTCTTTCTGGCTTACTTCACTCTGTATAATCGGCTCCAGTTTCATCCATCTCATCAGAACTGATTCAAATGTATTCTTTTTAACGGCTGAGTAAAAAGAATACATGGCTTATCCATTCATCTGCTGATGGACATCTAGGTTGTTTCCATGTCCTGGCTATTATAAACAGTGCTGCGATGAACATTGGGGTACATGTGTCTCTTTCAATTCTGGTTTCCTTGGTGTGTATGCTCAGCAGTAATAAATGCTGGAGAGGGTGTGGAGAAAAGGGAACACTCCTACACTGTTGGTGGGAATGCAAACTAGTACAGCCACTATGGAGAACAGTGTGGCGATTCCTTAAAAAATTGCAAATAGAACTGCCTTATGACCCAGCAATCCCACTGCTGGGCATACACACAGTGGAACTACTATTCTTAACAGAAGTGTTTTATTTCTCCAAATGCTCTCCATTTTCATTAGGGGTACCATTATAACCGGGAGAAATATCAATAACCTCAGATATGCAGATGACACCACTCTTATGGCAGGAAGTGAAGAGGAACTAAAAGGCCTCTTGATGAAAGTGAAAGAGAAGAGTGAAAAAGTTGACTTAAAGCTCAACATTCAGAAAATGAAGATCATGGCATCTGGTCCCATCACCTCATGGGAAATAGATGGGGAAACAGTGGAAACACTGTCAGACTTTACTTTGGGGGGCTCCAAAATCACTGCAGATGGTGACTGCAGCCATGAAATTAAAAGATGCTTACTCCTTGGAAGAAAAGTTATGATCAACCTAGATAGCATATTCAAAAGCAGAGACATTACTTTGCCAACAAACGTCCATCTAGTTAAGGCTATGGTTTTTCCTGTGGTCATGTATGGATATGAGAGTGGATTATGAAGAAAGCTGAGCACCAAAGAATTGATGCTTTTGAACTGTGGTGTTGGAGAAGACTCCTGAGAGTCCCTTGGACTGCAAGGAGATCCAACCAGTCCATTCTAAAGGAGATCAGCCCTGGGATTTCTTTGGAAGGACTGATGCTAAAGCTGAAACTCCAGTACTTTGGTCACCTCATGTGAAGAGTTGACTCACTGGAAAAGACTCTGATGCTGGGACGGATTGGGAGCAGGAGGAAAAGGGGATGACAGAGGATGAGATGGCTGGATGGCATCACCGACTCAACGGATGTGAGTTTGAGTGAACTCCACGAGTTGGTGATGGACAGGGAGGACTGGCGTGCTGCGATTCATGGGGTCGCAAAGAGTTGGACACGACTGAGCGATTGAACTGAACTGGACTGATATAACTGAAATTAAAATTGGTATCTGGGGACTTCCTTGGTGGTCGAGTCCATGCAGAGGAATCCTGTTTGATCCTTGGTCAGGGAACTAAGATCCTACATGCCAAGGAGCCACTAGACCAGCTTGCCACAACTACGGAAGCCCATGTGCCTAGAGTCTGTGCTCTGCAACAAGAGAAGCTATTGCAACGAGAAGCCCAGGTGCTGCAACTAGAGACTGGCCCCCACCCTTCACAGCTAGAGGAAGCCCACACAGTGACAAAGTCCAACCACAGTGAAAAATAAGTGAACAGTAAATAAAATAATTGATACCTGGTATTGCCATAACAAAATCCTAGAACACTGACTTTAGGGCTAGTAGCCAGCAGAAGCCAGAACAGGCTCAAGGAGATTATAAATAGTGGCTGGACATTGAGGACATTATTAAAGACCAAAAAAAAAAAAAAAGATCACAGATTCAGAGAAAGTTATGTACTGACAAAGACTTTTGGCAACATTCTTAATAAAATTGTAAATATGGCTAAGAACATTTCCAGGCAGTATTTTGAAAATGATAAACGTTTTAACTGTGTGCTCAGTTGCTAAGTCATGTCCAACTGTTTGTAACCCCATAGACTGTAGCCTGCCAGGCTCTTCTGTCCATGGGATTTACCAGGCAAGAATACTGGAGTGGGTTGCCATTTCCTTCTCCAGAGGTTTAACTGTGTATGGCAAGATAAAAATAGATGAAACATTTCCAAACCCAGAATTACTGGTTTGGATAATAAAACTCTTTGTCAATCCTAAAATCCCAGTTCACAAAATAAAATATATTCAAAGTAAATTAAAACCTGGAGGCAATGCCAGGGCACTGCCAGTAAAACATAGCCCGAGGGTCAAAATCAGTTCAGGGGTATGGTCGTTCTTACATGTTGGAACCTCAGAAAAATGTAGTACAGCACTTTCTATACCTTCTGAGCTAGACTATAGAACATCTAAGAAGCTTAAAAACCTGTTGTATAGACCAGGGGTCCTCAACTTCCGGGCCACGGACTGATACTGGTTAGGAACTAGGTCACACAGCTGGAGGTGAGCAGCACACTCGAGAGTGAATGAAGCTCCATCTGTACCTACAGCTGCTCCCCATCGCTCTCCTATCACCCTGAGATGGGACTGTCTATTTGCAGAAAACAAGATCAGGGTTCCTACTGATTCTGTATTATGGTGAGCTGTTTAATTATTTCATGACATATCACATATCACAGAAATTAAGTGCATAAAAAACGTAATACACCTGAATCATCCTGAAACCATCCCCCACCCCCATCAGGCCCATGAAAAAAATTGTCTTCTACAAAACCGCTTTCTGGTGCCAAAAACATAGGGGACTGCTGTTATAGACCCTCTCAATCTAAAAACCGGGACTGCAGGGACCACAAATACATGATTCTTATACCCTTTATACTACACTACAAGGGATTTTAAGAATATTTAATGTGTTTTCCCTTAGACCAAGATAGAGAGGAGAAATGTATAGGTGTTATTTTTGTCTAATGGAGTAGATTACAGTTTGATGCATAGAAACCTGCATAAGTTGAAAAAGAATTATACAGACTTGGACCAACTACTAGAATGAAAGTGAAAGTTGATCAGTTGCGTCAGACTCTGTATTATTCATGGAATTCTCTAGGCCAGAATACTGGAGTGGATACCTGTTCCCTTCTCGAGGGGATCTTCTCAACCCAGGGATTGAACCCAGGTCTCCTGCATTGCAGGTGGATTCTTTACCAGTTTAGCCACCAGCCAAGGCCAAGAATACTGGAGTGGATAGCCTATACCTTCTGCAGGAGATCTTCCTGACCCAGGAATCCAACTGTGATCTCCTGCATTGTAGGCAGATTCTTTACCAGCTAAGTTATCAGGGAAGCCCTGGAATATTATAGAGGCAATTTAAAATTAGAAGAGGTTTCTGGACCCCCTAGCTCCTATGGGTAGGAAGCAGGCTGAGAAAGCTATTCAATTCTAAATGTGGGCAATTTCTTACAGAAAAGGAAGGATGATTCAGAGGGCAGAGTGAAGAGTCCATGACCCTGCATGGGAAGCGGTGGGGCGGGGGAAGATCTGAGAACCACAGAACTAAAAAATTCACACCCAGGGAACAGAACACCCTGGTGTTTCCTGGAAATGGCAACGTGTGCAGAACCATAGACTGATGACTCCTAGGGTTCACCTACTTGATCCTTTTTTGAACAGGGATGTCTATTGCAATTATGCTATCCTATATCATCATTGTAGGTTAGGAATTTGGATGATAGCTACTTTGTCTTTCAAAGGTCTCTTTACCTGAGAAACTGCACCTGAGGAGCCTCATCCATGCCTGGACCTGATTTAGATAACAGGACTAAATCATCCTGGCCTTTGAGCTGAGGCTTTGGGGGTTTTAGGGAAGAATGAAGACATTCTGCACATGGTAGAGTCATGAACAGCTGGGTTCAGAGGACAAAATACGTAGCTAATCTCCAAAGATGGTCCTCTACCATTTCTTCCCTTCATGGATGTATATACCACTCTTTATATCAAGTGAAAGTGAAAGTGAAGTTGCTCAGTCGTGTCCGACTCTTTGCAACCCCATGAACAAGAGTACTGGAGTGGGTTGCCGTTTCCTTCTCCAAGAGGTGGAGCTAATTTCCTGTCTCCTTGAAAGTGAAAGTTAATGCTCCAGTTGTGTCTGACTCTTCAACCCCATGGACTGTAACCCTCCAGGCTCCCCTGTCCATGGAATTCTCCAGGCAAGAATACTGGAATAGTAGCCATTCCCTTCTCCAGGGGATCTTCCCAACCCAGGGATCAAACCTGGGTCTCCTGAATTGTAGGCAGATTCTTTACCATCTGAGATACCTAGGGAAGCCCTATCTCCTTGAATCTGAGCTAACCTTGTACCTAGATTTGACCAATAGAATGCAGCGGAAATGCCATTCTTAGGTTTCCAAACCTAAGTCTTAATGGCATTGACTTTTTACTTTCTTCCTCTTGGAATCCCAAAGCACTTGGAGAGGAACCAAGGCACTCTACAGCCTCAGCTGAGCTCCCAGCAAAAGCCAGCAGCATTGCCAGCCAAGTGAGTAAGCCAACTGGTACTCCAGCCCAGCCAAGAGTCCTGTGACTGTGGCCCTAGTGGACATCACATGGAGCAGAAGAACCAATCAGCTGAATGCAGTTGACCACCCAGTTTCACCTAGTTAACCAAGAGATCTGTAAACATTAAAAAGAAAAATTGTAACTATAGGCCTTTAAAGTGAAAGTGAAATCGCTCAGTCGTGTCCAACTCTTTGCGACCCCATGGACTGTATGTAGCCTACCAGGCTCCTCTGTCCATGAGATTTTCCAGGCAATAGTACTGGAGTGGATTGCCATTTCCTTCTCCAGGAGATCTTCCCAACCGAGGGATCGAACCCGGGTCTCCCACATTGTAGATAGACACTTTACTGTCTGAGCCATAAAGTGGGGAGTAATTTCCTATATAGCAATAGAGAAATGAAAAAAACAAATTTGTATTCTGATTATTAGATCTTCAGTATATAGTATATTTGTGAAATTCAAACATGCTTATTGAAATTTATTTTATTCCTTTTCCTTTATGAAAATCCTGCACAAATAAACTCTGAATTAGAAAATATTTCTACAAAAACAAGAATAGCACAATTTGTGACCTGCATCTCACAAACTCTAGCCAAAATATATAAAAGTCTTCTCTATATCAGCCTACAAACTATTTATTGCATTTTGATTATCTGATGTTTTGCACTGTGAGGAAAACAGCATTTTATCTTCCTGAGGGAATTTTATTGTTAAAGTACTAAATTGCTTTATATCTTTAAAGTGCATTTTAACCATAGTTTACATGTTTTTTATCATTCTGAGAAAGGAGAGGTATTCCAGTACCTGATTTATCAGCTAGGAGATGAGACTGAGCATTGAGATTCCTATATCATAATAAATGATGTGCAAAATTATGATTTAAATTCCAAGTCTGTGACCCATTTTATTCATCTTTTCCAGTTTTTCCTATTTCTTGAATAAATAACCCGTGGGCCACCTACTCTGTTGCTCTTGAAGTGTAATGACTCAGGTCCTGTATATTCCCTGGGAGTCTGCATACTAAGTAAACCACAATGAAAATGCTCTGGGAGAATGGGATTCAATTCTTTTGGGCCTCTTCTCTGCTACCACCCACCAGACAGACAGAGGTTTGGCTTAGGGCTATCAGATAGGTCGGCTGCTTTAGAAGTTGAAGAGGCAGGGGGAAAGGCACATGACCTGGCCTCAGGCCAGATTTTGCAAGCTCTTTTTCCAGGGTGAGTCAGACCTGGCTTCAGAAAGCAAGACACCCCACTGAAACACACACTGAGCCAAAGCCAAAGAAAAAGAAACTTTGGCTCTAACCCCAAAAGTAAACTCACATTGCAGAATCCAGTGCTCAGGGGCCATTTTACTTAACCTATCAGCAGCACTTCCAAAGCCCACCCCTCTTCTCCCTCAAAGCACTTTCCTCATTTGGCCTCTAGGACACCACCCTCCTGTTTCCTCCCTCCCTCACTGTTCTTTCATTGTTCTGTCTCAGGGTAAAGAACTGGTTTCTGTTCTTATGTCCGGCTTCTTAATATCAGAGTGTCTTAGGGCTCAGGACTTGGTCCTGGGTCTTCTCTCTTCCTCACCACAGTTCAATCCTGAATATTCATTGGAAGGGCTGATAGTGAAGCTGAAGCTCCAATACTTTGGCCACCTGATGCCAAGAGCCTACTCATTGGAAAAGACCCTGATGCTGGGAAAGATTGAAGGCAGGAGGAGAAGGGAATGACGGAGTGTGAGATGTTTGGATGGCATCACTGACTCAACGGACATGAGTTTGAGCAAACTTCAGGAGATGGTGAAGGAAAGGGAAGACAGTCCATACGATTGCAAAGAATCAGACATGACTTAGTGGCTGAACAACTTCTCTCTCACTCTCTGTGCTCTCATCCACTTGTGTTATTTTAAATACTTCCTGATAGGTAGGCGATCCCCAAATATGTCCCAACTCCCCAGGATAGACATCTTCCTAGACATACAATTCCCACCTCCTGGAGGTCTACACTAGGATATCTAACAGGCCTCTCAACTCGAGGGGTCCAAGCTGCACACTTGATCTCACCATGATACTGTCCTTCCCATGTTGGCATATGGACACTATCCCCTTCTAGTTGCTCAGACCAAAACCTCAGAGTCATCTCGGATTGTTCTCTTTACTCCATACAATACTAGTTACTTCCTGAGCAAATTTTGTTGCTTCTCTCCTCAGAGTGTATCCAGAATCTGACCACTTCTCCCTATTTTCAGACCAGGATCACTGCCTCCCTGGATTATGGCAATGACTTCTGAATTTGGTCTCCCTGCTCCCATACAGTCTGTTCTCAACATAGCAGCCAGAGTGGAGTGGTTAAACCTTAAGTAAAGGCACTGTCAGGCCTCTTTTCAAAATGCTTAATGGTTTACCCTTTCGTTCAGTAGAAAAACTTTGCAATGGCATTGAGGGCCCTGTGTTGTCTGAGCCATTCATCACTTCTTTGAGATTATCTTCCACCCCATTCCCTGGATCGTGCCACTTCAGCTACACAGGTTGCCTTGCTGTTCCTGAAGTCGCCAGGCATTCTCTTGCCTCATTCTCTGCACCAGCTGTTTCATTTTTTTTGGAAACCTTCTCCCCTAGATTCCCACATAATTGTTCCCTTATCTCTTTTAAGTGTGCTCTGCTGCTCAGTCGTGTCCGACTCTTTGCGACCTCATGGACTGTAGCCTACCAGGCTTCTCCATCCATGGGATTCTCCAGGCAAGAATACTGGAGTGGGTTGCCATTTCCTCCTCCAGGGGATCTTCCCAACCCAGGGACTGAACCTGCATCTGCCGTGTCTCCTGCATTAGAAAACAGAGTCTTTACCACTGAGACACCTAGGAAATCTCTTTTAAGTCTTTGCTCAAATATGCCTTTCTCAGTGTGGTTTTCCCTGATAGTCCTAGTCATAACTGCAACCTACACCATACCTTTACACTCCCTAATGTCTTTCAAGTTTTATTTCTCTCCATAGCATTTACCACCTTCTATCATTCTGTGTAATTTACTTATTCATTCCCTTGACTCTCTGTCTCTCCCCCAGAAAGAAAGCAAGACCCACAAGTGTGGAGTTTTCTGCTTTGAGTTTTTGGTTTTTTTTTTTCCACTAATATATCCTTACCTTTTAGAACAGTCTGACATACTGCAGGTGCTAAATAAATATTTGTTAAATGAATGTTAATTTCATGTTCCAGACAGCTCTTCATCCTATACACTTCCTCATTAACTAAATTTACCTTCTATTAGTTGTTCTAGAAAATACGTAGGGGAAAAAAGTTTCAAACTTTGAAGAAAACAAATAAAGTCTCTGTCTTCAAACAAATTAGTCTTAGTATCTTAGAAAATGCCAAGTTACTGCTGGAAATTTGGTGAGCTAAGCTGAAAATTGGTTTAAAGAGAAATAAAACTCCCCAGCTAGAATTAAGACACAAACACTGTTTTGTTTTGTTTTGTTTTAATCAGGCAAGCCTTCAAAACACTTCGTATATATAAAAGGCATTTCGTTTAACAACTTCAGCCTCCCCTCACTAAGTAGTTTATTCACTGCCTTATACTTTCTGTCTCAAGAGAGTTTCCTGAAAAGAACACAAGAAAACCAAGAAAGCCTGACATTACCTTAGATTTTCTTTTGACAAAACCTAATCTGGGCTTTTTATCAACTGCTAGCATCTTAATGGAAAAAGGTTTTGATATCAAGCCATAAAATGAAGGTAAAATGACTATGTAGAAAGCACTAAATTTTAGCTCTTTATTTGACTTTTCTGAACAAGTACTTGGTTGCTTGAGGTGGATGGGTCTGAAGGCTTCCTGTGTCAACTTTGAGTCTCAAATCCCTTTTTCAGGCATCCCTGGGCATGGACTACAACACTTTCTACTAGGTCCAAATCCCTAAATATAAGGCTCCACTATGGAGCCCTCAGTGGGCATTTGAAGACCTCAGGCATGAAAGGAGTGCAGGTGTGGGTTTTTCCTGAGGTATAAATACACCATTCACATCCAGACCTGGGTGTGTCTTGAAGAACAGAGGACATGGAGGTACAATGCTCTTTCCTTTTCATCCCTTAATGCGTGATTTTGGTGAAAGTGTCCAATTATCTAGCAAATAATAATTTAAGTTTAAAAAATGTACTACACGTGAAAATTAGAATTTTAGAAAACTTTTTTTTACTGCCTATAGAGAAGATATCTATTTCAAAGCCAATCATTTGTCTTGATAAAAGTACATGTGAGTTAATTTTTTATCAAAAACAAGCATGCGTTGACTTAGAGAACAAAGAGTGGTTACCAGGGGGGAAGGTTGTGGGTAAAGGATAGTTAAGGAGTTTGGGATGGTCATGTACACACCACTATATTTAAACTGGATAATCAACAAGGTCCTACTGTATAGCATAGGTAACTCTGCTCAACATTATGTGACTACCTGGATGGGAGGAGTTTGGGGGAGAATGGATACCGCTATATATATATATATAGCTGAGTCCCTTCACTGTTCACCTGGAACTATCACAACATTGTTAATTGGCTATAATCAATACAAAATAAAAAGTTAATAAAAACAAACAAATAAGTATGTGTTTCGCTTCTCTCCAGCCTCAGCCAGACCCAATCCTCCCTCGAATCTTATTCCTACTCCAGTTCCTTCAGCTCCCAGGTATGGTCTCCGGTGGTTTTCTGCTTTCTAGATCTATGTGGCAGTGTTACCTGGCTGGTCCAGATTTCTCCAACAGCAGTGCTCTATTTGTGGACTTTCCAATTGGAAAAAAAAAAAACACCTACTTTTTCAAAATTGACCTATTTTGCATCTTATACCATTAGTCTTAAGATTTTTCTTTCTAAAGGTTAATGCTTCTCTTTTTTTTTGTCTTTTATTTTTTTTAACCTTTTATTTTTACTTTATTTTACTTTATAATACTGTATTGGTTTTGCCATACATTGACATGAATCCACCACAGGTGTACATGCGATCAAGAAGCTTAAACTTTAACAAGGATCGATCTTCTTGAAACACTGCTGTGTCCCTAATACAGAATGTTTAGGTGCCAAGAGTGACCATGTCATGGTGAAAGGAATATTAGATTATGAGTAAGAAGGCTTAGGCTCAGGCCCCAGGGCCATTATTTATTAGCTATATGGCCTTGAGCAAGTCAACTGTGAATATTCACTGGAAGGACTGATGCTGAAGCTCTAATACTTTGGCCACCCGATTCGAAGAGCAAACTCACTGGAAAAGACCTGATGCTGGGAAAGATTGAGGGCAAGAGGTGAGGGATTGACAGAGGATGAGATAGGATAGCGTCACTGACTCAATGGACATAAATTTGAGCAATCTGGGAGATAATGAAGAACAGGGGAGCCTAGCATGCTGCACCGCATCCGGTCACAAAGAGTCAGACAAGACTTTGAAGCTTGTCTGCAAAGAGTCGGACAAGCAATTGAGCAACAACTTGAGCAAGTTATTTAAATTGTTCAAGCATCTGTTGCTATATACTTAACCTATTTGATTGTGCTGGAGATAAGATTAACAGAATAATATATTCAAATAACATTACTGAATTCTCTACAAACTTAATATCACATTACTGACAGTATGGATGGATTTTGGGGACACAGCCCTTTTGGTGACCTTCAGTTCACACTGTCTGTGTGCGACCTACGCCACCCACATTTAGAGCTGTACCACTGTATGGGTATTAAAAAAATAGACTTTTAATAACACAAGTGATTACCATGATCACAGAGGAACTATTATTAAAAATATTACTTTGATTAAAAATGTCAGTTTTGAGGAGCTTTTAATATCTTCTGCCAGTGTTAAACTGACATCAATGACATTTTAATATTAGTTTCTAAAAGTTGGTTTTCTTTTATATCTTTATTTAACTAAGATTTCCATCCTGTCAGTTTGTAAAAGGAAGTGGTTTTCAGTAATCCTCTTATTCACAGAGAATTTGTTTGAAAGTTAACACAACAACCCCTATATATTCTGAGTGTATATAAACATTTTCTCAATAGTGGAATGCTCTGACATTTTATCAAATAGATTATAATAAAACTATACCCTACTTATATGAGTAAAGAGTATTATTAATATTTTCCTCTCAATATAGTAAATGTTTATTTTTCATTATTCCCAGAGAAGTTCAACGTTAGGCTTTCCATGATGAAACTGGAATTTTGATGATCATCTTAGAAAATTAGAGGATTTGCTGTGAAACCAAGGATGAATGGCATTCACTCATTCAGCCAATATCTATAGGGCATCTTTTATTTAGAAGATTATTTGTCTGGCATTGGGCATATATCAGTGAAGAAAGCAATCTGTTTCTATACCACAGAACTTGCATTCTCCATTATTAAAAAATATATAATCCTAGATAAGCATGTAACCTCAATGAACTCTGAAATCTTAGATGAATACGTGTGTATATGCATGCATGTATGTGTGTATATATGTTTCGCACACTTTTTGAAGCTGAGATAAAGCGTATTTTAGGATAAAGTGGAAGAAGGAAATAGGCTGTCAGTTCTTCTCATGCAGAAAATGTATCCTTAGGGATTTACAATGCCAACAAGTTATTGAGTCATAATATTTAATTCCCCCAAAGCTCTCAAACCTTAAAGCTGACACTTCCTGGGCATACCATAACTACTAGGTTTTATGGGAAGGCTCTGAGAGATGAATCATCATTCAGATTATTTATGATGTAACAACACTTCCAGGGTCTTTGCTAATCATGTAATTTCGATTTCAGTTTTGAAATTTATATGTTAGCTTCACCTTACCATGTTTGTCTACCTGTCATCCTGATCTGCCCCTTTTGCTGTTTCTCAGCAACATGGACTATTTTTTCAATCTGGTTCATCAATCCTTTTCCTAGGCTCTCTACTCCTGATTTCTATAAAATCAATTCTCATCTTTCTTATCTTTTCTTCTGTCTTTACCTCCAATACCCCCATCCCTTTGTCAAAGACCTAAAGTTAAAATGAAACTGGCTATTCATTCTCTTGACACAGGTGTAACCTGAACAATGCAACTCAGCAATCATTCTCAAAAGGTATCACTGACCAGTCTGTAAGCCCTAGTACTCTCCTGGGCTGTCTTTTTCTGGCTGTGTTCCAGGTACAGATAACAAATGGTTCAATGAATGTCATTTCTACTGTAAATAATGCTTGTAAATCTTACTGACAGTGGGAAAATAACATTGTCAAAAGGAAAGTTGAAATCTTTGAAAACAAATAGTTTTAAGACTATGTTTCTTTATTCAGTCATATTCTCTTTCACAGTATCTTTCTTGGGGCCTATGTTTCTTCATAAAAATTAAATATTAATTTTAAAATCATAATCTAGTATTTTACACTTTAAAAATATTTTTTCATATAAGAAACACAGATGATGAACTACATCTGTTTTATACACCAGGAACTGGTGAATCTGTCTTACTTGCCATCAGCTACCCACATCATGTGGCAGGATGAAGAATGAAATCGAAGCCTTCTGAGGCAAGAGCATGAGATTGTTTTCACTATGTAGCACATAGAGGTACACAAATTATTTATAAACCTTTCAGGTTATATTATCTTAAATACAAAATGGTTCATTAAAATCTACCCCTTTTGTCTAGTAAATAGAATGTGCCTTTATTGATATACTTTATCTGGTAAAGGTGGTAATGACCAAGAGGAGAGTTGAAGGGGTTAAGCTACTCAGGTTCGTATGCGTCACTCATTTACTTACAAGCTGCGTAACTTTGTAAAATTTAGACAATTTACTGAGTTCTTCTGGAATTCAGTTATCTCAGCTACATAATGGGAATCATAATACCAGTCTCTTACATTGTTTTAGGGATTAAATATGTTTGTGGCTCAAGGGTGTTTATCCTACTCTTTGTGACCCCATGGACTGTAGCCCACCAGGCTCCTCTGTCCATGGAATTCTCCAGGCAAGAATACTGGAATAGGTTGCCATGCCTTCCTCCAGGGGATCTTCCCAACTAATTAATATTAAATATTCAGTAAAAACTAGCTGATATTATTTATTACTATTCTAAAATTTGGTAGCATGTCTTTGCTAAGCTTTCTTTAAAATTTAGCACTCCATATATCCTTCTCTTGGTAAATCCAGAATTATCACAGTGTGAAGTAATTAGAGTCCATTGATTATTTAATCGATATATACTAATCTATAATATGTAATTCAATATAATAATATACAAATCCATTTTAAAATTTCAGTTAATAATTTTTAAAATCATTTCTCCCTTAAAAAACAATTTAATACTTTTTTAATACTTTTTTTTGCTGTTGTTTTTTGAAAACAGACAAATAGTGGCAATCTAGCAAGGATACCATCCAATTTTACCAAATCATTCTTTCTCTAATTTTCCCTTTGTTAATATATGCTCATGAATTCCTTTTATTTATTTTATTGGCCACAAGGCATGTGGAATCTTAACTCACCAATCAGAGATCAAACCCACAGACCCCTGCATTGGAAGTGCAGAGCCTTAACCACTGGACTACCAGAGAAGTCTCTCTTTCTATAAATTTCTGCCTATGGAGATAATATTAACTTTACTGAAACCTTGGAGAGTTGCTTTATATTTCAGATTTTACTGTAGGTATAAAAAATGAAACATAAATATATAGCTTTTATGGGTCTAAATGTGTACAATTGTGAGTCATTTCTAACATGCAGGTCGTTTATTTGCAACTTCCAGTGAAAATTACAAAGGACATTTCTTCCCCCTCTTAAATAAATGCCTTCTGGTAGCATTTCTCTTAAGAGTAAAGAACTAAGGTGCCCAGGGCTGCCGGAAAAAAGATACTGTCATCTTTTTACTGGTTTTCTTTATCTTTTCCACCCAGAAGGCTAACAAGAAAACCGGGTGCTCATGCTTCATCATGCTTCCATTTCTGCACACTTTAGATGACTTGCTATCGCTTCTGGCGTTTAAAGCCCAAAGTCTACCCTGAAGATCTGACAGAGAAAGAGAACTAGAAATATCCTGAGCTTGTTGAGTAGACTCCCCCAAGTGTTTTCATTTCTTGGTCACCAGATTGGAAATGATTGGACCAATTCGATGTTTTATTCTCTTTGGCAATTAGCTCTGTAACCCCAAGGTTCCAGGGAGAGTTTCTAAAATAGTGTTTAGACATTGCATCTAATTTACTTTGCTTGACCTAGAAATTAGTTCTACTTATCCCTGTCCCTCAGCCCAAATTTCCATTCTTCAACTTTGGCAAGATGGACAGCAAGAAATCATTTGCCGTTTTAAGATTCAATAAAATAGAGCTACTCTAAGAAATAATTCCCTTCCACAAGGGCTTCCCTTGTGGCTCAGCTGGTAAAGACTTTCCCTGGAATGCAGGAGACCTGGGTTCAACCCCTTGGTTGGGAAGATCCCCTGGAGAAGGGAAAGGCTACCCACTCCAGTATTCTGGCCTGGAGAATTCCATGGACTATGTTCACAGGGTCGCAGAGAGTCAGATATGACTGAGTGACTTTCTCTTTCAAGAAATAATTGGACATTAAGCAGCACTTGTCTCCCACCTATTCTTGAGTCACTAAAGGGTTTCATGCAGAAAACTATCCATTCTACAATGCATGTGAGACGTGGATGGTAACCATTTGAAATACATATACATTTAGTCTTTGAGTGTCTGATATAATTCTTTGAAGTTTTCCAGTTATGAAACCTATAGCAACCAGAATACTTTTTTGGTCTCTTAAGCAGAAAATATTTTTATAAGAAGTTTAGCAAAAGTTCATGCAATCAATGGTAAGTTGGAGACAAGACTTGGGAACTGAATAAAAGTTAGGATAGTAACAGAGAATCATAAAGAACAAGCAAAATAACTGTCTTTTTGTAGAAGCCATCTCAACAGGAAGCCACCAGCTTCATTTGCTTCAGACAGAAGCATCTGATTGACTGAGGCTTTGTCATGTGCCCATATCACCTTGGGTGGTAAAGTGTACCTAAAATATATCTGGTTCTTAAATATTGAATGAGTAAATGAATAAATGAACAAATGAAGTTGTTGAATTTGTAGTAATAAAAATATCTTTTGCTTAAGTCACTTCTAGTGTCAAAACCGCATTTTGAATTTCATTTGATTTTCTGACAACTTCAGAGGGCTAATGTGAGTCATAGACCATTATTTTCTATCTTCAACTCAATGGGTCATTATAACTAACTCCAAATTTTGTTTCAGCCCCTGTTTATCCTCCTCCAAAATGGAAGAAACAGGACTGGGATGGATAATATTAAAATGAGGCAGGATGTACTTTAATTTACTGGGTCTGACTTCCATTTTCCTTACAGATCTCTTGAAATTTCATGTGAGGGATGGACACAATAAGCAGCAGGAAAGCATTAAGAAGAGAGTTCTGAGTGTACTGAGACAATTTGGAATAAAAATATATATGAAGAAATAAGTACCCTAAGTTGATTTTTTTAATGGGTGTTTTGCTGCATCTGAGGATCTGGGAGTAGATCTTGATGGAGAAGATGTTGTCCTTCTACCTGGGTCAGACATGTTGTGCACAGAAGCCCTAAAACCATCTATTTTGAAAAATATATTAAAGCCTACCCTGAGTTCTGTCCACAGTGACCATTCTAGATGACTACCTCTTGGTGAGAAATGACATTTTTTCTTCTCTATTGTGCACTCTTTCTGGGTGAGTGCTTTCAGTCTCTGGGTTATAAATACCATATCTATACCAGTGACTTCCAACTTTGTATGACCAGCCCTGACACACTCAGGAAGTTCAGACCCATATTTCCAGGTGCCAAATTGAGATCTCCAAAAAATAACACAGCCAAAGTAGAATTCTAGATTTTCCCTCCAAATTTACTCTGTCTTGATCCTTCTCAAGCTCACCACCAAGTTACTTAACCCAAAACTTATTGATCCTTCTCTTCCACTCACAATTAGAGGCTAGCAGTAAGAACTGTGGCCTCTGACTAGAAACACACACCAGACCTAACTAGTCCTGTCCATCTGTACAACAACCAATCAACCAGCACAAACTACCCAATCTCTTGCCTAGACAACCAGGATAGCCATCTAACTGGCTTCCTTTCATTTGTTCTTGACCCCTAAATCTATCCTTCACCTAGCAACCAATGTTATCTTTTATTTAACATTTATTTATTTATTTATTTGGCAGCACTGGATCTTAGTTATGGCATCAAGGATATTCACTGTGGCATGAGGGATCCAGTTCCTTGATCAGGGATTATTACCCCCTGCACTGGGAGCACAGAAGCACACAAAGTCATAACTATTAATACTAGGCCACCAGAGAAGTCCCACAACCAGCATTATCTTTTTAAAATGAGTATCCAATAATATCACTTCTGTGAGTCACACTCTCCCATGGCTATCCATTGCACTTAAAATCAAACCAAACTCCTCTTCCTGCTATCTAAGTCTTATATCATCTGAGGTTGGCTTAGGAATCCAACCTCATTTTCTATCATTTTCTATTAGATCTAATTCATATCTGCTTTCTTATGGTTCTTTGATCCATAGAAACTAGCTCTGTTTATCCCCTTTGCTGGATGCTCTCTTCTCCAAGCACCATATGACTGACTCCTTCCTATTACTGGGATCTTGGCTTAAATATCTCTTTCTTAGAGAAACATTCTCTGGGTATCCAATCTAAAGTAACGCCTCCATCACTCTCTAGCCTATCAATCAGATTCCATTTGATCTTACAGTACTTGCTTAGTGCGTTAGATTGCTAGGGCTGCCATAACAAAGTACCATAGACTGAACTGCTTAAAAATAAGTTGTTTCCTCCCAGTTTTGCAGGCCAGAAGTTGGAGGTGAAGGTATGAGTAGGATTAGTTTCTTCTGAGGCCTTTCTCCTTGGTTTGTATATGGCTACATTCTCACATGTTTTTTCCTTCTGTATTCACCTGTGTCCCACTCTTCCCTTCTTGTAAGGATATCAGTCAGATTGGGTTAGGGCCCAATCTTGTGACTTCACTTTAACTTAATCATATACTTTAAAACTCTATCTCCAAATATAGTCACATGCTGAGTTACTGGGGGTTAAGACTTTAACATATGAATTTTAGAGGAACACAATTCAGTCAATAACTTTTATATATTTGTTTATTAATAAATACCAGACATCCCTATACCCCTACTTCGAACAGAAAATAAGTTCCATAAAAGCAGGGACATTACCTGTCTTGAAAACCATAGTATCTCCTGCACTGAAATGTGTCTAGAGTAGAGCAGATATAATGTATATAAAGTCTACCATAACTTACAATTTATTAATTTATTAATATAAGAATTATTTCTGGATGAGTATTAACTATCAACAAAGGTCATGATTGCTTATTTTTCTATTCTCTAACCAAACTTCTTTTTTAGAATCTGTTAATAAAACAATTATTTAAACTTAGAATTTTTAGTTCCAAATTCCTGAAAATTTCACAATATGTACACATTAAGCAATATTTAAATTCAAATTGCTCCTAGAAATATTATTTGACATGGGGGAAAGGAAAGGGACAGATTCCATTTTACTTCAGTAAAATCAGCTCATGCCAAAGTTTATATTCAAATTCTATGTAGAAATCTTTCCCAATTTACTTTTATCAATCCTTTGCATAAAATTTGTTTGAAAAAAAAAGAAAACAGTAACTTTATAGCCAGAAGGAATAGTAATTCATTCAATAGTGAATAATTTAATAATTTAAGTGAAATATCATTTCACTGTTATTACAGTAACTATACCATGTGCAAAAAATAATGCGGATCAAAATACTATATGTGCATGCCTGCCTGCTTAGTTATGTCTGACTCTGCCACCTCATGGACTGTAGCCCACTAGGCTTCTCTGTCCATGGGACTGTCCAGGAACGACTACTGGAGTAGGTAACTATTTCCTCCTCCAAGGGATCTTCCTGACCCAGGGATAGAACTCATGTCTCCAGCATCTCCTATAGTGTAGGTAGATTCTTTACTCCTGAGCCATTGGAGAGGCCCCAAATACTATATCTATCTGCAGTTACCTAACTGGTCCCAGTGATTTTACTTTGAATTGATTATACTTTCTACTTTGGTTCACAGAAAAACGAACACTGTAAAGTACCAAATTCAGAAATAAGAAAGTTCATAAGCTAAAGATACTATATAGTCTAAAGGAGACAAAATATGTGCAACTTCTTTATAGACAAGATTGTTAGGTGAGCGGATTACAGGCCCCAGAGCCAGTCTGACTAGGCCTGCTCCATCAGTTGATAAATGCAAGAGAGCTTGGAAGGCAGCTGTGCTCACCACTGTACCACCAATGTATAAATGTGAGAAGTCTTTGTAACCTCTCTCTAACAAGCTTTCTAACCTCTCTGCAAATTAAATGCCTCATCTCTAAAATGGAGATAATAATAGCACCTATCTCATTAGGTATTATGTTGCTATGAAATATAATCAAAATTATACAGGGCAAAGTTTAGCACAGAATCCTGAATATGGTAAATACTCACTAAATATGTTTATTAACAGACTAAATTATCTTGAAGTTATTTCATTTAAAAAAAAACTAGCTTTGAATATAAAAGACATACTAGATATTGTCAGTTCTCCATGTTGAAAAACAAGATATTTGGACATATGCAGTATGAAAGTATGTTATTAAAAAGAAAAAAATAAAGGAGTTTCGAGGTGTGACTTTAAGCCCATGGTCCTTTGTTAATCTTCACCATAAAATGAAATTAATTGGGTTCCATCAATCAAACAAAAATAAATAATTAGTTTTATACTAACTGGTATTAATTTTATATTTTAAATTGTTTCTTAGGTATTTTTTTTAATATAATTTTATGCTATCAGAAACAACCAAAATGGGATTTCCTGGTGGTCCGGTGGTTAAGAATCTGCTTTGTAGTACAGGGGATGCAGGTTTAATCCTTGGTCAAGGAACTAAGATCCCACATGCCATGGAGCAAGTAAGCCTGCGTGCTACAACTGCTGAGCCTGCACACAACTAGAGTACATGTGCCTCAGTGAAAGATTCCGCACGACAGAATAAAGACTCTACATGCTGCAACTAAGACTTAATGAAGCATCCAAGTAAATCAAATAAATAAATATTTTTTAAAAAAAGAAATGATAAAAACAAAACCTCAACATTACCAAGAAGAGAAGAAAAACGTTATAATAGCATTGAAACATCAATCAGGAAATATGAGACAATGAGACTGAAAGCTACATAGAAGTAGTCACGCCTCTGACTTAGTCTTGGTAATATGCTATTTTTATCAGGATGGCTAATTATTAATATTTCTTCATATAAATTAGAATGACAAATGATAAAACATAATAAATGCATGCTAAAGAGTAACCAAATGCAGCAATCAAGAGAGTGTGGTACTGGCAAATCAACGTGAATAGACAAATCAAGCCATGGAACAAAACAGATAGTTTAGAAATAGACCCTTACTCAACTGATCTTTGACAAAGAAGCAAAGGCAAGGCAATGAAGCAAAGACAGGGTTTTCAACAAATAATTCTGGAATCACTAGACCATGCAGGAAAAGGTAAAAAAAAAAAAAAAGAGAGAGAGAGAGAATCTAGATACAGGTATAACACCCTTCACAAAATTTACTCAAAGTAGATCACGAATTTAATGTAAAATGTTGTTGTTCTTTAGTCATTAAGTTATATCCAACTCTTTTGTGACCCCATGGACCCCCCTTGTGATCAAACCCACATCTCTTGCATCTCCTGCATTTGCAGATGGATTCTTTACCATTGAGCCACCAGCGAAATGCAAAACTATAGTTAGGAGAAAATCTAGATGATATTGGATTTGGCAATGCCTCTTCCCTGGTGCTCAGATGGTAAAGCGTCTGCCTGCAATGCGGCAGACCCAGGTTCGATTCCTGGGTCGGGAAGATCCCCTGGAGAAGAAAATGGCAATCCACTCCAGCACTCGTGTCTGGAAAATCCCATGGACGGAGGAGCCTGACAGGCTACAGTCCATGGGGTCGTAAAGAGTTGGACACGACTAAGCGACTTCACTTTCACTTTCACTTTTTGATAGAACACCAAAAGCACAATCCATGAAAAAAAGAAGCTGGACTTCATTAAAATTAAGCATTTCTGCTCTATGAAAGAAAATGTTAAGAGAATGAAAAAACAACAAAATGCAAAATGATAAAGCTACTCTGAAGGCAGTTTGGTGGTTTCTTACAAATTAAACACACTCTCAATAACTTGATACAACTCAAATGTCCATACAAAAACCTGCATGCAGATATCTACAGCAGTTTTTATTCATAATTGCCAAAGCTTGGAAGCAACCGAAATGTTCTTCAGAAACTGAATGAGTAAATAAACTGTGGTCCACTCAGACAATGAAATATTAGTCACTGCTAAGAAGAAATGAGCTATCAAACCATGAAAAGACATGCATGGCTTAAATGCATGTTACTAAGGGGAAGAAGTCAATCTGAAAAGTCTACACAGCATGTGATTCCAACCGTATGACATTCTACAAAAGGCAAAACCATGGAGACAATAAAAAGATCAGAGATTTTCAGGGATTAGGACAGAGGGAAGAATGAATAACAGGAGCACAGAGAATTTTTAGGTCAGTGAAAATACTCTATATTGTACTATAAAGATAGATACATGTCATTATAGATTTGTTCAAATTCACAAAATGTACAAAACCAAGAGTGAATCCTAATGTAAACTATAGCCCTTGTATGCCTACAACATGCTGATATAGGCTCATCAATTGTAACAAATGAACCAAGTTTGAGGGGAAGCGGGGCAGGTGTTTGTAACAGGGAAGTCTATGTACATTGTGTTGAGGTAGGGGGTATGTGGGAAGTCTGTTTAGCCATTCCATTTTTTCTGTGAACCTAAAACTACTGTAAAAAATAGTCTATTGAAAAATAATACAAGCAAAAATAATTTCTTAAGGAAGAGTGGCCAAGTGAAAAATTATGAAAGATGGTTGTGTGTGTGTGTGTGTGTGTGTGTGTGTGTGCCGTTGCTTCTTAGTCATGTCCTGCTCTTTGTGACCCTATTGACTGTAGCCTGCCAGTCTCCTTCTGTCCATGGGATTCTCTAGGAAAGAATACTGGAGTGGGTTGCCATAATTATAACTAAATGCCAATTTTGATAGTGATGTAACCTGACATAATAATATTATAAAACATCAGAACAGAAAAATTTAAATGATATTGTGCTCCAAATATAAGCATTTTCATTTCTTTTTTCTTAAAATTTTTGGCCACACCATGTAGCTTCCAGGATCTTAGTTCCCCAACCTGGAATTAAACCTGCTACCTGCATGGTGAAAGCACCGAGTTCTAACCACTGAACTGTCAGGGAATCCCCTAAACATACACATTTCTTATTTTTATTATTGTTATTATTTTATTATTATTATTATTATTTTGTTTATTCCTGAGCACACTATTTTTTCATTAAAAATAATCTTAATGACTGGAAATATTATATTTATAAAGAAA
The DNA here is from genome assembly GCF_016772045.2 of Ovis aries. Lineage (NCBI taxonomy): Eukaryota > Metazoa > Chordata > Mammalia > Artiodactyla > Bovidae > Ovis > Ovis aries. Next base: position 235,492,280 of record NC_056054.1, on the reverse strand, counting down.
TGCATATAGTAGATTGCAAAAGGACATTAATTAAAGGTTGTGAGTGCTCGGGCACTCAGTTGAGTTTGACTCTTTGAGACCACACGGACTGTAGCCTGCCAGATTCCTCTATCCATGGAATTTTTCCAGGCAAGAATACTGGAGTGGGTTGCCATTTCCTCCTCCAGGGGATCTTTCTGACCCAAGGATTGAACCTGTGTCTCCTGCATCTTCTGCTTGGCAGGTGGATTCTTTACCACTGAGTTACCTGGAAAACCACTTAAAGGTTGTACAAACCAAAAACTAAAACAACTGGTATTCAAGACTTAGGTTAGGCTTTGTTACTTAATATTCAGTCTTTCTGTCACAAATAGAAACAAAAATATACCCCCAAAATTTTATTGAACATTTATTATGTGCTATGTATGTTAGTCACTCAGCTGTGTCAGACTCCTTGCAACCCCATAGACTGTAGTCTGGCAGGTTCCTCTGTCTATGGAATTTTCCAGGCAAGAATGCTGGAGTGGGTTACCATTTCCTAATCCAGGGGATCTTCCCAATCCAGGGATCACACCCAGGTCTCCTGCATTGCAAGAAGATTGTGTATCATCTGAGCCACCAAGGAAGCATTGTTTTAAAATTCAGGAAAGAATTTTTTAAATCTAGGATTCTTATGAGACAAAAAAATGAATGTATAAAATATGAAACATAAAGTTTATAGTACTAATCATACTATACAGACTCTCTAGAAAAGAAATCTTCAGGGAGGAAGTAAGATCTCAGCTAAATTTCCAAAGGGTGGTCAGGATAACCAGAAGAGAATTATTCTTAATTCAGAATTGTCACACTATGTGAGTATTTGCAAGAAAGAGAGCTTCTAGATAGCAGACAGCTTGGTCACATTCCAGACTTTGCATTGTTAGCTGTGTGTCTGGTGAGCTCCATGAAGTACTTAAACTTTTATACCCCTTCTTCCAGTTGACCCTTACCAGAGCTTTAGAAGGCTAAAGTTATTAGCTTCACTTTAAAGAAGAAAATAATGAAAGAAACCAAGATCAAATACTTAACTATATAATAGAGCTATAATTTGAAAATATTGATCTCTCTAGTTCTAAAATTGTGTTTTATCCACTATATCAAACTCTCTTCTTTGCATACTCATATATTGTGACATTTATTTCTGCATATATAACTGTTCAGTTCAGTTCAGTTCAGTTGCTCAGTTGTGTCCGACTCTTTGTGACCCCATGAATTTTCCTTTGTGTGCCATTTCTCAAGGACTCTCTGTTCCTTATCAGTTCCTGGAATACAGGAATGAGTAGAGCTGCATGCAGTTCTCAGGACTGAGATCATGGGAGAAAGCACCGGCTTGGATTCCTTTCAGTGACTCCCTTCAGTGACTCTCTTCAGTGACCTTGTATGTATTCAGTTCAGTCGCTCAGTCGTGTCCGACTCTCTGCGACCCCATGAATCATAGCACACCAGGCCTCCCTGTCCATCACCAACTCCCGGAGTTCACTCAAACTCATGTTCATCGAGTTAGTGATGCCATCCAGCCATCTCATCCTCTGTCATCCCCTTCTCCTCCTGCCCTCAATCCCTCTCAGCATCAGGGTCTTTTCCAATGAGTCAACTCTTCACATGAGGTGGCCAAAGTATTGAGTTTCAGTTTCAGCATCAGTCCTTCCAATGAACACCCAGGACTGATCTCCTTTAGGATGGACTGGTTGGATCTCCTTGCAGTCCAAGGGACTCTCAAGAGTTTTCTCCAACACCACAGTTTAAAAGCGTCAATTCTTCAGCGCTCAGCTTTCTTCACAGTCCAACTCTCACATCCATACATGACCACTGGAAAAACCATAGCCTGTAATCTTATCTGAATAAAAATAAATATAAGGTATATACACAAAGCTAATATACATAGTCTTGTTCTTTTTGAAAAAAACAGTTTTTTAACAAACAATTTTTAATAGTTGTGTTTACATGAAGAATTCACAAATCAAAACAATAAAGTATAAAATGAGAAGTCTGCCTCTACCCCTGCCTTTTTTTTCTCATTCTTTCCTCCACTCATTCTAGGTAATGATTCTGTTAGCTTCTCGTTTGTTCTTCCACGATTCTTTAACACAAGAAAATATGAATATATATAGTCATTTCCTTCCTCTTACTCTCTTTACACTCATACTGTCCTCTTTTCATTAGCAGTTTATCCTGAAGATCATCCTGTATCCATCACTAGGGGTCTTCATCATTCTTTCTTGTGGCTACATAATAGTCCACTGTGTGGACATGCTGTAATTTATGTAACTGGTTCCACATGTGTATAGGTATATTTATTGAATAAACTCCCAGAAGTGAGATGATTGAGTCAAAGGTAGATACATCTTCAGATCTAGTAAATACAGCCACTTTTCCTGCTATAGACAATGTACCATTTTTATATCTACCAGGAAATACATAAGAAAGCAGTTTTCTCTAGCAACTTGACAACAGAGTATGTGCTCAGATTTCTGGGTTTTTGCCAATCTGATAGGTAAGAAATGACATTGCAGTGTGAATTTCATATTTGTTTTTTATTGGTAAATACTCTTTTTTGAAGATTTTTTCATAATAAGATTGGGGGCCATTTGAGGTCTATGTTCTGTGAATTGTGCATGTCTTTTGCCTATTCTCTATTGTATTCATTGACCTTTCTCTTTTCATCTTCTAAAACTGTTTCATAAACTAGAGAAATTCATTTTCTGTCTGCAGTGTGAGATACAAATATTTTCCCCAGGGTCTTAACATTCATTTTCCTTTGGCTTATGATGTTCTATTGTAATGTAAAAATTAGTCTGTGTGTGTGTGGGGGGGGGGTGTAGAGTAAAACTCATCAATCTTTTCTTCCTGACTTCTAAAATTTGAGCCATACCTAAGATCAGCCTTCCCTATTCATTGGTTTTAGAAGAATTCTCCTAAGGTTTTCACTAGGAAGTCTGACTGAACACACATTCTTGTCAGACATAAAAATAGACTTTGTATTGCTAGCTGACTGAAAGTAGTTTGTTTCAAGTTATCATGTACTAGGCTCCTACCAGGCATAAGGATGATAATACTCTGGCCATGCCTTTGAAGTGCTTACAACCTTATCTACTCTGATAAGGGATTAGGGAAGGGCTTTGTGCAGAGGGCTGAGAGAGCTCAGATATGAGACACTTAACCCAACCTCATGGTCCAGGAAGGTTTCCTAGAAGAAATGATGCTGCTTTATAATTCTAGGGAGAGATGATGAAAAATATTGTTTGTAAAAAAAGAAAAAAAAGAAGGGCAAACAATATATGCAGAAGGAAAAATATGTTAGAAACAAAATCTTAACAAACTCATGAAATACTGGGTCAGACAAGAATTAAGAACAGGTATTAAAATCATTAGATGTATGATTTATGAAGAATGAGATTTTTTTATATTCCTTAGAAATCACACTGATTACTTCAGAATTTCATAACTTAGGCAGATGGTCAAACTTAACAACACAGATGTTGGGATCTTCGGAATGTTGGACTCACAACAAATACCAAGTCCACCTGAAATGTTTTAAATTTTTTATCAAGCTCTCAGATATGACTTACACTTTATATGAAATAAGGAAAATTTTTTTAAAAAGGCAAAAAAAAAGAGAAAAAAAAAAACCCTAAATTAAGACCATGTACGAACTGCATCAGTTCAGTTTAGTTGCTCAGTCGTGTCTGACTTTTTGTGACACCATGGACTGCAGCACACCAGGCTTCCCTGTTCATCACCAACCTCTGGAGGTTGCTCAATCTCACGTCCATCGAGTCAGTGATGCCATCCCAACATCTCATCTTCTGTCATCCCCTTCTCCTCCCACCTTCAAACTTTCCCAGCATCAGGGTCTTTTCAAACAAGTCAGTTCTTCACATAAGGTGGCCATCAGCATCAGTCTTTCCAGTGAATATTCAGGACTGATTTCCACTAGGATTGACTGGTTGGATCTCCTTGCAGTCCAAGGGACTCAAGAGTCTTCTCCAACACCACAGTTCAAAAGCATGAATTCTTCAGCACTCTGCTTTCTTTACGGTTGAACTCTCACATCCATACAGGACTACTGGAAAAGCCATAGCTTTGACTAGACAGACCTTTGTTGGCAAAGTAATGTCTCTGCTTTTTAATATGCTCTCAAGGTTTATCATAGCTTTTCTTCCAAGGAGCAAGCATCTTTTAATTTCATGGCTGCAATCACCATCTGCACTGATTTTGGAGCCCCCGAAAACATAGTCTCTCACAGTCTCCATTGTTTCCCCATCTTTTTTCCAGGAAGTGATGAGACCAGATGCCATGATCTTCGTTTTCTGAATGTCAAGTTTTAAGTCAGCTTATTCACTCTCCTCTTTCACTTTCATAAAGATGCTTTTTAGTTCTTCTTTGCTTTCTGCCATAAGGCTGGTGTCATCTGCCTATCTGAGGTTATTTATATTTCTCCTGGCAGTCTTAATTCCAGCTTGTGCTTCATCCAGTCCAGCATTTCACATGAGTATTCTGCATATAAGTTATATAAACAAGATGATAATACACAGCCTTGATGTACTTCTTTCCCAAGTTGGAACACTCTATTGTTTCATGTACAGTTTTAACTGTTGCTTCTTGACCTGCATACAGATTTCTCAGGAGGCAGGTAAGGTGGTCTGGTATTCCCATCTCTTTAAGAGTTATCCAGTTTTTTGTGACTTGCATACAGGTTCCAAAATGGACAATTTCTTTTGTATATTAATTTAACAATTACTAATTTCTCCCATAAGGGAGCTTCCATAACCCTCTTATCTGTATCCATCAGAAGGCAGACAGAACGAAAACCAAATCACAGAAAAATAATCAAACTGATCACATGGACCACAGCCTTGTCTAATTCAATGAAACTATGAGCCATGCTGTGTAAGGCCAACCAAGATGGACAGGTCATGGTGGAGAGTTTCTCTGACAAAACGTGGTCCATTGAAGAAGGCCATGGCAAACCACTTCAGTATTCTTGCCTTGAATACATGAACAGTATGAAAAAGCAAAAAGATAGGAAACTGAAAGATGAACCCCCCAGGTCAGTAGGTCCCCAATATGGTATCAGAGATCAGTGGAGAAATAATTCCAGAAAGAATGAAGAGATGGAGCTAAAGCAAAAAAAAACAAACAAACAAAAAAAAAAAACACCCAGTTGTGAATGTGACTGGTGATAGAAGTAAAGTCTGATGCTGTAAAGAACAATATTGCATAGGAACCTCTAATGTTAGGTTCATGAATCAAATTAATTGGAAATGGTCAAGCAGGACATGACAAGAGTGACATTGTAGGAATCAGTAACCTAAAATACACTGCAATGGGTGAATTTAATTAAGATGACCATTATATATACTACTTGGGCAAGGATCCCTTAGAAATGGAGTAGCCATCATAGTCAGAAAAAGTGTCCAAAATGCCATACTTGGATGCAATCTCAAAAATGACAGAATGATCTCTGTTCATTTCCAAGGCAAACCATTCAATATCACAGTAATCCAAGTCTATGCCCTGACCAGTAATGCTGAAAAAGCTGAAGTTGAATGGTTTTATGAAGACCCGCATGACCTCCCAGAATGAACACTCAAAAAAGATGTCCTCTTCATTTTAGGGGACTGGAATGCAAAAGTAGGAAGTCAAGAGCTACCTGTAGTAACAGGGAAATTTGACCTTGGAGTATAAAACAAAGCAGGTCAAAGGCTAACAGAATATTGCCAACAGAAAACACTCGTCATAGCAAAAACCCTCTTCCAACAACACGAGAGAAGACTCTACACATGGACATCACCAGACGGTCAATACTGGAATCAGATTGATTATATTCTTTGCAGCCAAACATGGAGAAGCTCTATACAGCCAGTAAAACAAGACCAGGAGCTGACTATGGCTCAGATCATGAATTCCTTATTGCCAAATTCAGACTTAAATTGAAGTAGGGAAAACCACTAGACCATTCAGGTATGACCTACATCAAATCCCTTACAATTATACAGCAAAAGTAACAAACATATTCAAGGGATTATATCTGATGGACAGATTGCCTGAAGAATGATGGATAGAGGTTCATGACATTGTATAGGAGGCGGGATCAAGATCATCTCCAAGAAAAACAAACAAAAAAAGGCAAAATGTTTGTCTGAGGAAGCCTTACAAATAGCTGAGAAAAGAAGAAAAACTAAAGGCAAAGAAGAAAAGGAAAGATATAAACATCTGAATGCAGAGTTCCAAAAAATAGCAAGGAGAGATAAGAAATCCTTCCTCAGGAATCAATGCAAAGAAATAGAGGAAAACAATAGAATGAGAAAGACTAGAGATCTCTTCAAGAAAATTAGAGATACCAAGGGAACATTTCATGCAAAGATGAGCACAATAAAAGGACCTAGCAGAAGCAAAAGTTATTAAGAAGATGTGGCAAGAATACACAGAAGAACTATACAGAAAAGATTTTCACGACCCAGATGACCACAATGGTGTGATCATTCACCTAGAGCCAGACATCCTGGGATGGGAACTCAAATGGACCTTAGGAAGCATCACTACAAACAAAGCTAGTGGATGTGATGGAATTCCAGTTGAGCTATTTCAAGTCCTAAAAGATGATGCTGTGAAAGTGCTGCACTCAAGATGCCAGCAAATTTGGAAAACTCGACAGTGGCCACAGGACCGGAAAAGGTCAGTTTTCATTCCAATCCCAAAGAAAGGCAATGCCAAAGAATGTTCAAACTACCACACAATTGCGCTCATCTCACATGCTAGCAAAGTAATTCTCAAAATTCTCTAAACCAGGCTTCAATAGTATGAGAACCAAGAAATTCCAAATGTTAAAGCTGGATTTAGAAAAGGCAGAAGAGCTAGAGATCAAATTGCCAACACCCAAATTGCTTGTTGATAATCAAATTGCCTTTTGGATAATCAAAAAAACAAGAGATTTCCAGAAAAGTGTCTATTTCTGCTTTATTGACTATGCCAAAGCCTTTGACCATATGGATCACAAAAAACTGTGGAAAATTCTTCAAGTGATAGGATTAACAGACCACCTTACCTGCTTCTTGAGAAATCCATATGCAGGTCAAGAAACACCAGTTAGAACTGGACATGGAACAACAGGCTGGTTTCAATTTGGAAAAGGAGTACGTCAAGGCTATATAGTGTTACCCTGCATATTTAACTTATATACAGAGTACATCATGCGAAATGCTGGACTGGATGAAGCACAAGCTGGAATCAAAATAACCGGGAAAAATATCAGTAACCTCAGATAGGCAGATGACACCAATCTTACAGCAGAAAGTGAAGAACTGAAGAGCAAATAGATAGGGAAACAATGGAAACAGTGAGAGACTTTATTTTCGGGGGATCCAAAATTACTGCAGATGGTGACTTCAGCCATGAAATTAAAAGGTGCTTGCTCCTTGGAAGAAAAGCTATGACAAACCTAGACAGCATATTAAAAAGCAACTTGCCTGACTTCAGGCTCTACTACAAAGCCACAGTCATCAAGACAGTATGGTACTGGCACAAAGACAGACATATAGATCAATGGAACAAAATAGAAAGCCCAGAGATAAATCCACACACATATGGACACCTTATCTTTGACAAAGGAGGCAAGAATATACAATGGAGTAAAGACAATCTCTTTAACAAGTGGTGCTGGGAAAACTGGTCAACCACTTGTAAAAGAATGAAACTAGATCACTTTCTAACACCGCACACAAAAATAAACTCAAAATGGATTAAAGATCTAAATGTAAGACCAGAAACTATAAAACTCCTAGAGGAGAACATAGGCAAAACACTCTCAGACATAAATCACAGCAGGATCCTCTATGATCCACCTCCCAGAATGCTGGAAATAAAAGCAAAAATAAACAAATGGGATCTAATTAAAATTAAAAGCTTCTGCACAACAAAGGAAAATATAAGCAAGGTGAAAAGACAGCCTTCTGAATGGGAGAAAATAATAGCAAATGAAGCAACTGACAAACAACTCATCTCAAAAATATACAAGCAACTTCTGCAGCTCAACTCCAGAAAAATAAACGACCCTATCAAAAAATGGGCCAAAGAACTAAATAGACATTTCTCCAAAGAAGACATACGGATGGCTAACAAACACATGAAAAGATGCTCAACATCACTCATTATTAGAGAAATGCAAATCAAAACCACAATGAGGTACCACTTCACACCAGTCAGAATGGCTGCGATCCAAAAATCTGCAAGCAATAAATGCTGGCGAGGGTGTGGAGAAAAGGGAACCCTCCTACACTGTTGGTGGGAATGCAAACTAGTACAGCCACTATGGAGAACAGTGTGGAGATTCCTTAAAAAATTGCAAATAGAACTCCCTTATGACCCAGCAATCCCACTGCTGGGCATACACACCGAGGAAACCAGAATTGAAAGAGACACATGTACCCCAATGTTCATCGCAGCACTGTTTATAATAGCCAGGACATGGAAACAACCTAGATGTCCATCAGCAGATGAATGGATAAGAAAGCTGTGGTACATATACACAATGGAGTATTACTCAGCGGTTAAAAAGAATTCATTTGAATCAGTTCTGATGAGATGGATGAAACTGGAGCCGATTATACAGAGTGAAGTAAGCCAGAAAGAAAAACACCAATACAGTATACTAACACATATATATGGAATTTAGGAAGATGGCAATGACGACTCTGTATGCAAGACAGGGAAAGAGACACAGATGTGTATAACGGACTTTTGGACTCAGAGGGAGAGGGAGAGGGTGGGATGATTTGGGAGAATGACATTCTAACATGTATACTATCATGTGAATTGAATCGCCAGTCTATGTCTGACGCAGGATGCAGCATGCTTGGGGCTGGTGCATGGGGATGACCCAGAAAGATGTTATGGGGAGGGAGGTGGGAGGGGGGTTCATGTTTGGGAATGCATGTAAGAATTAAAGTTTTTAAAATTTAAAAAATAAAAAACTAAAAAAAAAAATAAATAAATAAACACAGAGACTGGCTACAATGACAGAATATTTTTATGTAGAAGTCTTTGTAGTTGGTCTGAAACAAAGATTGAATAAATGGACATTTGGGATAAGTCTTGGAAAAAAAAAAAAAAAAAGCAGAGACATTACTTTGCCAACAAAGATCTATCTAGTCAATGCTATGGTTTTTGCAGCGGTCATATATGGATGTGAGAGTTGGACCATAAACAAAGTGGAGCACCAAAGAATTGATGCTTTTAAACTGTGGTGTTGGAGAAGACTCTTGAGAGTCCGTTGGACAGCAAGGAGATCCAACCAGTCCATCCTAATGGAAATCAGTCCTAAATATTCATTGGAAGGATTGATGCTGCAGCTGAAGCTGAACTCCAATACTTTGGCCACCTGATGTGAAGAACTGACTCATTTGAAAAGACCCTGATGCTGGGAAAGATTGAAGGTGGGAGGAGAAGGGGATGACAGAGGATGAGATGGTTGGATGGCATCACTGACTCGCTGGATATGAGATTGGGCAAGCTCCGGGAGCTAGTGATGAACAGGGAAGCCTGGTGAACTGCAGTCCATGGCGTCGCAAAGAGTCACACAAGACCATTCTACTGAATTGAAATGAACTGAATTTCACATAATACATGTAAATATAACTAGAAATACATATGGCAACATAAACCTAATACATATGTGTCTAAGATTATTCTAACATGCTTTATTTGTTAATAATACAGTTAATCTTCTTGGACATCGTAATTCTGTCTCTGATTTAGATTATCTTTCTCTTGAGTCCCAATCTGATCAGTTCCTTCTATAACAGTAGCCAGAAAGTCTATCCTGTCAACAATTTTCTCTGTAGTTCCTTTATGCTTTTTTTACAAAGGAAAATTAATTCTCAGTAACCAGATTTACCCTGAGATAACCAGCAAACCAGGGCAGCTTGGCTGCCATTGGTATGTCGACCAATGCTTTCTGTTATTCTATAAGTGAATTAAAAGTTTGCTGACAGAAAATGAGATAGTTGGCAAAGAAAATTAGCTTCTGGAAAACAGAGAGAAAACAGTGCATTCAAATTTAAAGATGTGGACTCTGTGGTGATGATGGAACATTTGTGTGCCCAGTATAAGTTCTGGATTATCTCTGCCTGCATGTACGCTGCTACTCTTCTGGGGCTGGGGTTTACTCTCCTTTAGAACATTATGCTTTCAGAGAGGTCTTCCCCAATCTACCCACATCCAAGTCCTCCCCTCCCTTTGCCATCATCCTATTTTCTGACTATCCATATTTATTCATATCCATAATTACCAGACTATCTATGATTATCATGTTTGTTGATTTGTGTGTCTACTCTCTTCCCTTCATTGGGATATAAGTTCCATGAGAGCTGAGGCTGGATCCAGTTCATCCCATGCTGTACCCTCAGTGCCTGTAACAGTGCCTTTCATATAATAGGTCCTTGATAAAAGTTACCTAACTGATCAAGTACAATACACCACGGTCCAGTGTCTTCCCCTGCAAGAGAGCACACACTCTTAACTAAAAATAAGGCCTCTGTTCCTTTAAGAGATTCCCCAAGAGCTGATAAGATTATAGTAATCACATCAAGTTTTAGTTGTGATAAAAATGTCATTCTAGCAATTTTTTTTCTTTTTTATATTACCTATGGGAAAACCTGAAGTATAAGTTTATCAGTTAAATTACAACAGAAGTTATTTGTGACAAAACATGAATTTGGGTGATCCTTCAATAGTCTCTTATCTCTTTGGGAAAACAGTTCAATAGGGCACAGGTTTTACCCTGTGAGTAACAAGCAGCACTTAATTACAACAGACAGAATGGGAGCAATGTTATTTACACTGCAGTTACCTGAGTTCTCCAATGATAACTTTTACTTAATTGCTGTCAGCTCAGCAATGGGGTCTTGGGAGAGTAATGAGGCTTGGGTTCTCGTCATTTCTACTTTTTATTTACCTGTTGTGAAGATTTGCTTAAATTTTTGAGGCCATATTTTATCATGTAAAATGACTGTGCTCATTTCTTTGAAATAAATTCTTTAGACAATTTAAGATGAATATGAAGACATAATTTATATTTTAAAATATTCTCAAACTTACTGCAAAACAAATCTGAAAAAAATCATTCTGTTGACTTGTACATTAGCAAAGAGATAAGACTCAATTCCACCTTCAGAGATGACACTTAATTTTAAAGTATGTAATTCTGAAATAAACTTTTTCAGATTTATTCTAACTATCTGTAATGTCTGTTTTATTGGTGAATATTAAAGGGTGATGCAAAAAATGATTCATGAATTTTCCCACAGTGAACAACAAATTTGGCAGGTGTCTTCCTGGGTACCAGGTAGGAATAAAAATAACAAATTGGAAAATATTTCATGGAGGAGGTGGGAGTTCGTGGATTAGAAGACTTTTCTCTGTTAAAATCATGCTTTTCTATTGTTTGAACTTTCTAAAATATGTGTTTGGAGTTTTTTAAAAAGAAAACAAAATTTTAGAAAAGAATATAAGGTAAATTATTTACATAATTGACACAAATTGATATGGTTTTAAATTAAGTAATGTTACAAACATCTAAAAATAATAAATGCCATGCCCACTTCAGTAGCACATGCACTAAGCCTGGAACTATACAGACAAGACTGGCATGGCTCCTGCACAAGGATGACACATAAACTTGTGAAGCGTTCCATATTTTCTGGTGTTGGGAAAGTTGGCTGCATGTAAATCAATGTAGTTAGAGCATGCCCTCACACCACGGACAAAAATAAACCCAGAAATGGCTTAAAGACTGAAGTATAAGATACCAAAAAACTTTTAGAAGAGAACATAGGCAAAACATTTTTGGACATAAATCGTACCAATGTTTTCTCAGGTCAGTCTCCCAAGGTAACAGAAATAAAAGCAAAATAAGAAAATGGGACCTAATTAAACTTATAACCCTTTGCACAGCAAAGAAAACCATAAATAAAATGAAAAGAGAACCTACAGACTGGGAGAAAATATTTGCAAATGATGTGACTGACAAGGGCTTAATTTCCAAAATACACAAACAATTCATATAACTCAATGACAACAACAACAACAAAACACCCCAATCAAAAATTGGGCAGAAGACCTAGATAGACATTTCTCCAAAGAACACATACAGATGGCCAATAGGTGAAAGATACTCATCATCACTAATTATTGGAGAAACACAAATAAAAACTACAGTGAGTTACTATTTCAGAATGACCATCATTAATTAGTCTACAAATAACAAATGCTGCAGAGGGTGTGGAGAAAAAGAAGCGCTCCCACATAGTGCAAACCACTATAGAAAATAGCACAGGTGTTCCCCAAAAACCTTAAAGTAGAGTTACTTTATGATTCTGCAATTCCACTCCTGGGCATAGATCTGGACAAAACTATAATTTGAAATGATATATGCACACCTATGTTCATAGCAGCACTAGTCACAATAGCCAAGACATGGAAATAACCTAAATGTCCATCAAGACATGGAAATAACCTAAACGTCCATCAATAGATAAATGGATAAAGACGTGTGTGTGTGTGTGTGTGTATAAGTTAATATATTGTAACACACACATACACAAAGGAATACTAATCAGCTATAAAAAAGAATGAAATAGTGACATTTGCAGCAACATGGATGATGAATCTAGAGATTATGATACTAAGCGAAATAAGTCAGAGAAAGGCAAATACCATATGATATCACTTATATGTGGAATCTAAACTATGACAGAAAGGAACTTATCTATGAAACAGAAACAGACTCACCGATATAGGAAACCGATTTGTGGTTGCCAAGGGGATTACGGGGTGGGAGAGAGATGAACTGGGAGTTTGGGATTAGCAGATGCAAACTATTATATACAGAATGGATAAACAATAAGGTCTTACTGTATAGCACATGGATCTGTGTTCAATATTGTGTAATAAACCATAATTGAAAATAGTATGAAAAAGAATATATATATGTATAACTGAATCATTTTGCTGTATAGCAGAAACTAACAGCATTGTAAATCAACTATACTTCAATAAAATAGATTTTAAAAATAAAATTAAAGTTAAAAACATAAATGTCAAGAATGAAAATAATTCAATATAGACTCACATATTCAATTTTTTCTTCTAAGGACAATAAGTAGTTAGCTGAAAACTGAAATGTTTACTGGTTTCCTTCATTTTCTTAGAATTTTCTGTACAAAGGAGGTTAGAACTTGTCATAACAAATATACTTTGATGATTTTATCTGCTTTCATTAATTAGGCCCTGATTTTAATATTTTTGATTTCTGTAAGTCCAAGAAAATGACAAACAGAAAAAAGTAAACACAGAAAAGGTGTTGCAAAGATCCCCTAGAGGAGGAAATGGCAAGATTCTAGTAAAACCTTTGTCTTCCTAATAATTAACAATCTTTGCTAAATTAAATGATTTCACCTAATCAACTTTGGCATCAAGCCAGAAATGAGTACTGACTGGGAACTAACAAAGCAGACAGAGGTACATGCATACAACACGAGTATATGTTTTAGAGGTGGGATGTGAAGGAAGATAGGAAATAACGGTGATGGAATCTGAAGAAAACCAGAAGGTTGGCAAAGCGGCAGCCTGTAGGCACTAAGGCCAAGGTGGGTGTGCAGGGAGGTGTTGAGTGAATGAAAGGTTTCTCTCTGGGAAAGAAAGAGGAAGATGGTTGTACGATGGCTGAAAATTTGAAAATCCTTAGATTCTCTCCAGGTCAGCTCAATGGTCACGAAAAGCATTTTAGATATTTTCGCACTCAATTTACCTTAAGTATGTCACTCAGTTATGTCTGACTCTTTGCAATCCCTTGGACTGTAGCCTGCCAGGCTTCTCTGTCCATGGAACTTTCCTGGCAAGAATACTGGAGTGGGTAGCCACTTCCTCCTCCAGGGGATCTTCATGACCCAGGAATGGAACCCTCATCTCTTGAGTCTCCTGCATTGGCAGGCAGATTCTTTACCCTTATCACCACCTGGGAAGCCCATCTTAAGTATGTTAATTCAAAAAAGGCTTCAGTTAACCAAACTTGAAATTTATTAATCTAAAAAGAAATTTACAGCCTCTTTCAGTTTGTATCCTGAAAGATATAGAGCAAAATTTTTCTCACTCAAAATTCCAATATCCTCAAACAGGAGCTATGCCGAGAGAGATTTTTGTAGCCATCAAGATTCTGGAGTAGTGCTCTGATTATCTATTGCTGTGGAACAAACTACCCCAAAGTCACTGGACGAAAACAACAATTATTCATGTTGCTCATGAATCTGCAGCTTGGAGAGAGCTCGTGAACTGCCAGCTTGGTGGCTGAAAGGTTAGAGTAACTCAGTGATTAGGGGCTGGAATCATCTGAACTCTCTTTCACTCATAAGTCTGGGGGTTGATGCCAGCTGTTGGCCAGGACCTCATCTGGGATTGTAAGCTAGAACATGTGCACCTGCCCTCTCCCCTGGGACTTGTCGGCTTCCTCAGAGGATGGTGGCTGGGCGCGAAGACTCACTCCTAGCCCAAAGGACAGGTAACAGGAGCTACAAGCTTCTCGAGTCTTTGGAGTGAGGAGCTGGCACAGTGTCACTTAAGCTGTTTTCTATTAATCAAACAGTCACAGAGCACATGACTAAGGAGAGAGACACCGTCCACACCTCTCAATGGGAGATCACCGCCACAGATAGCAACCCCACTGGCATTCTCTCAAGGATTAAGTTGACAATTTTCCAGAGCAATCTAAAATTATATCCTGTTACTCAATAAATTGTCCAGATATGGGTTGATGAGGGCTTCCCTGATAGCTCAGTAGGTAAAGAATCTGCCTGCAATGCAGGAGACCCCAGTTTGATTCCTGGGTTGGGACAGTCTGCTAGAGAAGGGATAGGCTAATCACTCCAGTATTGTTGGCCTCACTTGTGACTCAGCTGGTAAAGAATCCCCCTGCAATGCAGGAGACCTGGGTTGGGAAGATCCCGTGGAGAAGGGAAAGGCTACCCACTACAGTATTCTGGCCTGGAGAATTCCATGGACTGTATAATCCATAGGGTCACAAAGAGTTGGACATGACTGAGTGACTTTCATTTTCATGGGCTGAGAAGACAATATGCAAATTATTTTAGTACTTAAAAGCTCTAAAGACCAGAGTTCAAAGTCACTGGATACATTTCACCTGATTAAGGCCTCATGAAAGCAAAGGTGTTAATCTCAGTTGCGTCCAACTCTTTGCAACCCCATGTACTGCAGCCCACCAATCTCCACTGTCCATGAAATTCTCCAGGCAAGAATACTGGAACAGGCAGCCATTCCCTTTGCCAAGGGATCTTTCCGATCCAAGGATCAAACCCAGATCTCTGGCAACCATCTCTTTACCTTCTGAGTCACCAGGGAAGCCATTAAGGTCTCATGCAGTTCAGTTTATTAAGGTGTTAAGCAAAATATTTCATTGTAATATTAATTATTAAGTGAAGCCATGCTTCAAGCTGCATAATCTGATTTTTATGGTATCTGAGAGTTTAGAATAGTAACTACCAAGCTCACATCATAAGGGGTTTGGACATCATCCACCCTTGGGATGATGTTACAGACATCTTTCATGCAGGAGACATAGGAAACTTGGGTTTGATCTCTGGGTTGCAAAGATCCCCTGGAGGAGGAAATGACAACCCATTCAGTATTCTTACCTGGGAAACCCCAGGGACAGAGGAGCCTGGACAGCTACAGCCCACAAGGTCACACAGACTCAGACACAGCTGAGCACACATGTACACACATCCTCTAAACTAATTCTTGGTGGTTTCTATTTCCTCAGAACTTGGAAGATTATTAGAGATGAATGTTGACTAGCTGCAAAAGGGAAGAGAAATGAGAGATGGCCAGTGAGCTGATAGGATATTGTTAGCTGATCTCAGGATACGGAAGAGTCATCCTGAAGTATTTTCCTGCAGTGTTATCCTTTCAGAGAAGACAAGATCTTTTGGATTTAGTCACTGTGATTCCTGGAATCATTGGCAGGCGTTTTCTCCAATGACTGTTCTTTACATAGAGTTGTCGGCTGAAGACAAGATCTAGATATGCAGGATACTCATCCCCTCACATGTCTGTAGCTGTAAGATGGAAGCACAGATTTATTCATCTCAAATCTTAAGCTAATTTGTTAACGCTACTTATACTGTATCTGACTAGAAAATATGGAAACTAATTCATTCAATCCAAAAAATTTTACCCATAATTATAAAAATGACTGTTTTCTGATATTACAGGGTACTCTGGTACCCTGATACCCAAAGCTAAGCATCTTTTCTTCTTATATCTCAGGTTTCAAGATGTATATTAATCATAATTATTGATTGAAAGTGAAGTGAAGTCACTCAGTTGTGTCCAACTCTTAGCGACCCCATGGACTGTAGCCTACCAGGCTCCTCCATTCATGGGATTTTCCAGGCAAGAGAACTAGAGTGGGGTGCCATTGACATACCATTCATTTAAAAAGTATGTATTGATTACATATAGGTATCTGGCACTCTTGTAGATGCTTAGGATACATCAGTGAATAAAAAAATGACACTGCCTCTTGGAACTTATATTCTGGCAGGGAGAGACAGATAATAAATAATAAATGTATAATATAAATATTTTTATTTTAAATTTATTATTATTTATTTTTATTAAATATATTTGTATATGATATATACTGGTTATTATCTGTTTTTTCCTCTCCTCAAATTTATTCTCTTCAGGAGCTGCAAATTATTTTAAAATATGTAATGTGGATCAGTGGTTTATATTCATCATTACCAGAGACTTCCACATTGCATGAAACAATAAATCCTGGAGGAATCCTATAGCAAGCTTTTTCTTTTTTGAATCTCATGATATATTTCAGTCTAAAACACTTTTAAAGCAATGTTTGTAGCAATCAGTAACAACCACCTACTTAAGTATCTTTAATGTTGGCATTTAAAAGGGAAGTAAGTCATTGGCTTGTCGGCCCAGTGATGCTTGAGTAATGATGATGATTTAGGCAAACACAAATCATGCTTCTCATTGGATTGTCAGATATACAAAAAAAAAAAAAGAAATTAAATAATCTTTCATGATGTTAATTTATTGTTTTTCTTC
Source organism: Ovis aries (assembly GCF_016772045.2). NCBI lineage: Eukaryota > Metazoa > Chordata > Mammalia > Artiodactyla > Bovidae > Ovis > Ovis aries. The sequence continues at coordinate 235,475,120 of NC_056054.1, read as the reverse complement.
CTATGTTCCCCTCTCCTCCCTCTCATTTCAAGCAGTTTGCCGTCATGTCTTCCTTGCATCTGGAGCACAGCCAAAACCCATTCAGGAAATTATGCTGTTTACTACTCTAGAACAACTTTTAAGAAGATTAGCAGGTATCTGGGAAAAATATGGCAGAGTTGAGGTGGGAAAAAGGAGGGGTGAGATATGAGTTTGATTGCTCTTTAGGCCAAACATGTTGGGTGCCCTTTGATGCCATGCCAACAGAAAATAATCTGACTTGAAAGAGAAGTGGTTGAGCATTGCCAAGGCAGGTAGGACCATAAGCAGCCTTGACAAAGATGCCTGTGCCCCCTGGAATGGCACAGAAATGGCAGGGGACTGAGGATGTGAAGGTCTCTGTGAGCGAATAAACCAATGATGATGCAAGGTAACCAAGGATGGGATGAGTCACAAGTTGACTGGGGCAGAGCAATCAAGGATATGGATAACCAATGGCTGAATGGACTTGCTGCATCTCATCCACGTAGGCACTGCAAATATCACAGATTTGTGGATAAATGAGAGTGAAGGACACCTTGCAAGATATAGATTATAGTCTGAGTTTTATTCCTTTCTCCCCTTGACAGTCAGACAAAAGAGGTAATTGAAATAAAATTAAGTGGAGCTTTAGAAAAGAAAGAATATTATATTTATTATACTCCTGAGATTGTAAAGTAAGACATACTCATACTTGATGACAGTAACCTTTGTGTTGATATTCCTCAAGAGTCTGAGTTATGTGATGGAAAGTCCAGTGCTTCACTGAGCTTGAAGATCCCAAGCAATTTCCAAAGAGGCACTACAATGGATAGTTGTCACTTCTACCCATTAGAACATGACTGGAAGAAAGCAGGCTGAAAATGCAACAAGTGTTAATTATGTGAAAGACACAGAAAACCAGAAACTCCCTTCAGCTCTGCAATCTTTGAATGCTGGAGCCAAGGCTTTGCTCTTCATGACCTGCATTCAATACTGTGACCCTCATTCTCTCAGCTCTCCAAACTCTTTGGTCAGTAATCCCTAAACATTCAGAGCCTTACACTTGATCCTCTTGGCTCTGAATTTTCCTTCCTCTGGTACTCTGAGAGCAGCAATTGTAATTTCTGTAGACCAGGAAGGTGAAGCTGTCATTCAACTTTTTCTTTCCAAGTTCTCCCCTTTCTACTGTAAGAAACACTTTCCATTATGAACCCTCAATATCTTCCCAGAAAGCATTAACAAGTTTCCTCTCTGGAATTCTGTCATAAAATTCCTCTTTCACAATCAGCTTATCATTTCTGCCTAAGCCTGATGTGAATGCATACAGATACTCTAATAACCATGGATTGTACTAGTGCCCTGTGGTACAGTTTATCCTGTATTAAGTATCCTGTATTAAGTGCATGATATACGAAAGTGAAAAGTGAAAGTGAAGTCGCTCAGTCATGCCCGACTCTTTGTGACCCCGTGGACTGTAGCCTATCAGGCTCCTCCGTCCATGGGATTCTCCAGGCAAGATATTACTTTTCCTCTTGGATCAGTCCTTTTAGTTTTCTTTCCACCCAGACTTTGGTTTACTTGTGAACTCTAACCAGCTTTTGCTTTTGTTTGGCTTTATCTATTTTTCACTACCCATGGAGGCAGATGCTGGCAGATTTTCCAGATACCACTCACTCATTTTATCTTTCACTAATGGCGTGCTTGTGGTTCATGGGGTCACAAAGAGTCAGACACGACTGAGCGACTGAACTGAACTGAACTGAATCAATAACCTATGCAACCTCTTTACCCTAAGCACTCAGCATATAGAAACAAATGGTTGATAACACTGGCCATCTGAAAACAAAACAGCGAATAGTTTTATTTCTCATTGAGAAAAGAAAATAGCCTAGAAACAGTAACAGTGACAATGAAAGAGTCAAGAAAGGGCGGAAAGTGATTATGACGTCTTGTAGGAAGATGGGTGGATGATGCAAAGAGAGAACGAAAACTCGGCTTCTGTCCCTCCTTCTCTGTAGATACAATCTCCCACTGGGTGCCATCTATCATGTGACTTTATTCTAGAAGGTTTTACTGGTAGAAACAAACACCAGGAGTTGTCCAGATAGATCATCATTCCTCTTAATAGAATTAACTCTTTAGTGATGTTCTCTGAGTTTGGCCCAAACTCAATTGGCCAGAATAGTTCCACTGTGACTTATTTTTTTCCAGCAACTTCTCTCTCTTTCCATTTTCCATAATTTAATATCATTGGTTACTTTGTAAATAGTTTATTGATATTTCAGATAAATGTTTGCTCTTTTCCAATATTTATAGGTTTTAGCATAGTAACAGCAAGTGCGAGGTTTTCACTGATGAACCAGAGAGTCTGGAATACCAAAACCAGTTATAGTATTAGAACTTCAGGTTCCCTGGGTTTGATTTGATACCATATCATTTTCTGCCTTTGGGCAGTAGAAGGGTAATATATCTACTCTGAGAGGGAGCAGTGGAACCCAATGTGGGGGAAGCATGTAATAGCAACACAAATGACAAGAGTTTAGTGAAAATTTCTTCTGCTAAAGGACAGAGCAAAGAAACTGGCAGGTGCTTACAATTAATTCCAAAGCTTTTGTACAAGCTAGAGTTGAATTTTAAATCTCTTACTCAGAAGAGTCAACAACATGACACCATCAATAATTCATCATTTTTAAAAATGTCTTACAAATATTCAATGGAGCACCAGTTTGGAAATAGAGAAATATGGATTCTCTTCCTATTTTAATATTGGCTAACTGCGATTTTAAGTTTTCTATCCTTCAGTTTCCTGATATTTAAAGAGGAGTCATTTACTATTTTATGAGACTATGTTCATATGCCAAAGCCTTTGACTGTGTAGATCACAACAAACTGTGGAAAATTCTTCAAAAGATGGGAATACTAGACCACCTGATCTGCCTCCTGAGAAACCTGTATGCAGGTCAAGAAGCAACAGTTAGAACCAGACATGGAACAATAGGCTAGTTCCAAATAGGGAAAGGAGTACATTAAGGCTGTATATTGTCACCCTGCTTATTTAACTTGTATGCAGAGTACATCATGAGAAATGCTGGACTGGATGAAATACACGTTGGAATCAAGATTGCTGGGAGAAATATCAATAACCTCAGATATGCAGGGGACACCACTCTTATGGCAGAAAGCGAGGAAGAACTAAAGAGCCTCTTGATGAAAGTGAAAGAGGACAGTAAAAAAGCTGGCTTAAAACTAGACATTCATAAAACTAAGATCATGGCATCTGGTCCCATCACTTCATGGCAAATAGATAGGGAAACAAAGGAAAATAGTGACTTTATTTTGGGGGGGTTCCAAAATCACTGCAGATGGTGACTGCAGACATGAAATTAAAAGATGCTTGCTCCTTGAAAGAAAAGCTATGACAAACCTAGACAGCATATTAAAGAGCAGAGACATTACCTTGCCAACAGAGGTCTGTCTACTCAAAGCTATGGTTTTTCCAGTAGTCATGTATGGATGTGAGAGTTGGACAGTAAAGAAAGCAGAGCACCAAGAATTGATGCTTTTGAACTGTGGTGTTGAGAAGACTCTTGAAAGTCCCTTGGACAGCAAGAAAATCCAACCAGTCCATCCTAAAGGAAATCAGTTCAGAATATTCATTGGAAGGACTTATGCTGAAGCTGACACTCCAATACTTTGGCCACTTGATGCGAAGAACTGACTCGTTTGAAAAGACCCTGATGCTGGAAAGATTGAAGGCAGGAAGAGAAGGGGACAACAGAGGATGAGATGATGGGACGGCATCACTGAGTCAATGGACATGAGTTTGAGTAAGCTCTGGGAGTTGGTGATGGACAGGGAAGCCTGGCATGCTGCAGTCCATGGGGTCCTAAAGAGTTAGACTCGACTGAGCGACTAAAGTGAACTGAATGTTTATATTTTGTGTTAATTGTAGGGCACTTATTTTAATATGTTTATAAACAATTTGTACTTTGACTTTAGTTTACTATTTCTTATGAAAAATTGCTGGGCATTTTTCTACATGTGTTTTTTTTTTCTTATTTTGCATAATGGGTCTAAACATCTTTCCACCTAGCCAATATGTGAATATTCACAGTTAACAAAAATTTAAAATTATGATATAGTCAGTGAAGGTGTTTTACTTGCAGAGGCACAACCATACTACATCACTTACAGAAGACATACTCTGAGATGATTAAATAGCTGTTTTATTCTTTGATAGATGTTAATTAGTACCACCTGACAAGTGCTATTGAAAACGAACAAGATACAAATAAAACAGGAAACATAATTTTTCTTTCAAAAGAATAGAAGCCACATATTTTCAACAGAATTGCCTTACTTTCTATAATAAATGTGGTGTGTGCTAGAGAAATGTACCTGGAGGATGTTTATTTTTGCTTCATTGACATAAGATCTCTGACTGGCTAATGAGTTCTGCCCAAGACCAGATGCAATATTGGAACTTCAAGTTGTTTGTTACAGTAGTCTAGAGAAGGTTTTGTATCCTAGTAATCACATATATGTGTAATTATATATATATATACATATATATATATATACACACAGCCTTGTCATTATATATATGTGTGTGTGTGAAATATATGTGTGTATGTGCGTGTGTGTGTGTATATATATATATATATTTGCACACATAAATTCTACAATAATTTATTGAGTGGTAGGTATGATGTGTTTGAGGGCTTCCCTGATGGCTCAGCAGGTAAAGAATTGCCTGCAGTGCAGGAGACGCAGGAGATTCAGGTTCAATTCCTGGGTCAGGAAGATACCCTGGAGGAGGAAAATGGCAACCTACTCCAGTATTTTTGCCAGAAGAACTCCATGCACAGAGGACACTGGCAGGCTATAGCCCAGGGATCGCAAGAGTCAAACGCAACTGAGTGATTGATGCATGCACGCACACACAGATGATGTGTTTTATGACAATTTCAAGATGCAAATATACATTTTCATGATCCTTGGTACAGAATCAATAAGCTCCTCCATTTTTTAATAAACATGTTTCCCTTTTATCATGAACAAGTGAAATCTGTTTATATCTATATTAGAAACAATTGTATTCCATTTTCTATGGCAGAAAATAAAACAAATAAACAGATGTTTCCCTTTTATCATGAACAAGTGAAATCTGTTTATATCTATATTAGAAACAATTGTATTCCATTTTCTATGGCAGAAAATAAAACAAACAGTAACTAAAACAAGATATTTCCATCTCACATTAAATAAGTCTAGAAGAGATAGTATAGATATCACGGAAGCTCGAAACATCAGAAACTCAGGCACCTTGTAATTCCCTGAACTCCTTCTCTTTGGTATAAGCCTCATCCTCATGCTTCAATATGCCTGCTAGCCATCTATGTCAATAGCCATCTATGTCATTATTCCAGGGAGCAAGATGGAGGAAAAAGAGAAGAAAGATACAGCCATTCTCTCACAGGAGATCACCTGGAAATCCTCACTCAAATTTTTTGCTACCATACCACTGATGATAACTTAGTCCCATAGTCATATTTAGCTGCAAGGGAAGCACCTAGCGATGTGTTAAGGTAAACGTAAGGATTCTGTTACTAACGAAAAAGGGAGGTAAGAGATATTGGGAAGCCACTAGCCATCACAGCTACCATAGAAAGTCATGTTTATATATATGTATGTATATATATATATATATATATATGTGTGTGTGTGTGTGTATACATATATATATACACACACATATATTACACACAGAGATATATGTATATAGAAATATCTGTGTGGAGAAATATGTATATGAAGAAATAGATTGTCCTGAGATACTCAATAACCCTATATCACCCAATACATCTGCATAAATATTCATTGATATGTTCCCTTAAATATACACTTTATAAAGATGTTTCTCAGTTGAGAATAGTGTGCCTGATAATTGGGCTTATTTACATTGTAAGTAACATTTTGAGGTAAAGATTCTGTTAGTGCAGAAAACAGACAACCAAGTCTAAGTCATAAAATTTTTCATGTCTAAAAAATTAGCTAATAGAAAGGATATAAGGAAAATGGTACAGGTTAACCTGAGTGGAAAAAAAGAATCAACTCCTTACTGTATATTACACTATGGGATTTATTATTTTATGGTACAACTTGGAGTTAAATCTATGAATGTGTTTATTCAATGTTCTGACCTCAGATTCAGAGTCCACTGACAACTGCTGCAAGTTTATTCAGCAGAAACTGAGCAAGATGCTTTTAATTATGATTTCTTATTTAAAAGTCACACAATTCTGGAAGGTGCCACTAGATTGTATGGTTAATGTATAAATCACAGCTGAGAGACCTTAGCTACACTAGGCAAGGTGACACACATCAGCAGAAAGCTGGAGTGCAAACCAGACCCTCTAACACCATGTAGTTTTTTTTTTTTTATCCTTGATCAAACTGCTGCTCCAGTAAATGATGATTCTAATTTTGAGCATCTAAAGAAGAGATATACATACAAATCTCAGGCTCCAAACTATGAGACACAATGATGAGTGTCTGAAGTCTTAAAATAGTTGATGTTACAATGAGCTGCCTTTATTCTGTAACAAAACATAACATTCTTGAGGCACAAGTGGCTATAATCCTGGTTGCAAATATTGAAAAGTTAGAGGAGAGAAAAGTAATTTACAATAGAGACTTGAAGTAATAAAGAATAAAAATGCCTTATTCAGTATGTCTCATTCAAGGATATTAGAAAGCTGTATAAGTCCATAGAGCATAGATTAACAAACTTTGTAAAGAGTCAGATAGTAAATATTTTAGGGTTTGCAAGCCTATATAGTTTTGGTGGCATATTCTTTGTTTGCTTTGTTTGTTTGCAATTCTTTAAATGTAAAACAGATTTAGATCAGCTCTGACCCCTTGAATGTAGTTTACCAATTCTTACGTAGTGAAATAACTACTTTTATGCTCAAAACAACAGCAAAAATCAAACTTCTTGGCTTTGGTGAAAAGGTTGATTGGAAAGTTAATGCTTTCCACCTAACCCATAGCAAAACCATAATATTGATATCAAGAGTGGCAAGAGACCACTTGCTTCTGCACTGTGCTGTGTGCTAAGTCACTCCAGGCATACCCGACCCTCTGTGACCCCATGGACTGCAGCGCACCAGGTTCCCCTGTCCACGGGATTCTCCAAGCAAGAATATTGGAGTGGGTTGCCATTTCCTCCAGGTTCCCAAACTGGAGCCTTTAGCTCATGGTTTAGCGCAATTGCAAGAGCCATCCTCTGAGCTGCCCACTATTTTACAGCTCTTTCTGCAAGAAGAGAGATGCAGACTTGGAAAATTAAACTAATCAATCAAGGTGAGAGAGACTTCCAACAAATGGGGGGGGGGGGTGTAATAGAGAATTAAAGGGAACCATGTGGCTTTCATTATTCTTCCTACTCAGAACTTAACCCCTTAGAGTAGTATATGATTGTCTTAGTAATTATGAGGACTTGTGAAAGGTGTATTTGACCAAGGCTATGGTGTTTCCAGTAGTCATGTATGGATGTGAGAGTTGGACTGTGAAGAAAGCTGAGTGCCAAAGAATCGATGCTTTTGAACTGTGGTGTTAGAGAAGACTCTTGAGAGTCTCCTTCAACCAGTCCATTCTAAAGGAGATCAGCCCTGGGTGTTCTTTGGAAGGACTGATGCTAAAGCTGAAACTCCAGTACTTTGGCCACCTCATGCGAAGAGTTGACTCATTGGAAAAGACTCTGATGCTGGGAGGGGTTGGGGGCAGGAGGAGAAGGGGACGACAGAGGATGAGATGGCTGGATGGCATCACCGACTCGATGGACATGAGTCTGAGTGAACTCCGGGAGTTGGTGATGGACAGGGAGGCCTGGCATGCTGCGATTCATGGGGTTGCAAAGAGTCGGACACAACTGAGCAACTGAACTGAACTGAAAGATGGTACTGAACTCTCTTGATGTATGATTATGCATATTTCCATATCTTTTCTTTTATATATAAATTTGGTTATTTATTCTTGGCTGCACTGGGTGTTCATTGCTGTGCACGGGCTTTCTCTAGTTGTGGCGAGCAGAGGCTACGCTCTAGACGCAGTATGCAGGCCTCTCCTTGCAGTGGCTTCTCTTGTTGCCGAGCACAGCCTCTAGGCCATGTAGGCTCAGTAGTTGTGGTTCCCGGGCTTCTAGAGCACAGGCTCAGTAGTTGTGACATACGGGCTTAGTTGTCCCATGGCATGGCTTGTGGGATCTTCCAGGATCTTCCACTTCCCTTGCATTGGCAGGCTGATTCTTAACCACTGAACAACCAGGCAAGTCCCTCCAGATCTTTATCAGTGAGGGATCCACTACAGCAAGCAGCTGTTATGGAACCATCTAATTTACATACCAAATGCCTTAAATGGTCTGGATGAAGATAATATAGTCAGTACCTTCTGTTTTCCCTTATTTAATTTACTGAGAAATCAATAACTTAAATGGTGTTCACATTTTCAGGCTTATCAAACTGTAAAAATATTACACTCCCTTTCAGTTTAGGTGTTGTCTAAACTATATACTCTCTGAATCCTCAATATTTTGATCTTTCAGTGGCAGTATATTTCTTAGCAGCACTTGAAAAGTTTTTTACTTAGAGCGACTGTGTCGAAAATCAAATGGATTATGGGCCTTCATCAGTTCTCGAAGGTAATGGTTCAATTGTTATGCAAAGTAATTGTAATTACCGCTAAATTCACTGTGACTGGAATTACCACATATTTCCCACCATTAGAAAATTGCATATGCATTTCATCAAAAACCTTCTAACTATGAGCATTATTTTCATTACTTTTGAACTGTAACAATTCTGGTGCCCAGTAATTAGTAGCAAATGTAAAAACCCAATTGTGAAGTAATTATACTTCTTATGGTCACTCTATCATCTCAACTGTGCATTCTGCTTTCTGGCTGTTTGACTTCAAGCCAACCACACCAAGCAAGCCTAAAGCAATAATAAAATCAGAAACATAAGGCCATAATGTATTTTTTCCTCTTTATTCTAATTTGTCTTTAATTCAAATGAGACAACCCAAGGACTTAATTAACTAGTCCCCAGAGGTAAATGCCAAGATCTTTAAAGTGAATTGTTCATGGGTTTTTTTCCCCCTCTGGAAGCCACTGCTTAGCTTCAGAAAACAGGTAGTGGGCATACTAGGCATAAATCTGACTATTTACAAAGGACAAAGCAGCAGGAAGCTTATTGATGGTCTCTCTTTATTTTCTTCAGGCTGTAGGCTTGACAGCTACTTTTTCTGAGAATTGTTTGCTTATACAAAAGATGAATTTGAAATATATTCAGCTGTTAACGGGAGAAAAAAAAAGATAAAACATGGCAGACTGCACTTACATGCTTTTACTGAATGAAACCCAAAGCAAAGAGTTTTAGTTTGATTATTAAATTATAGGTGTTGATTTTTGCCTGCATAAAATACTCATTTGTTTTAGATTGCATTTTCCTTTCAAAAGGCTGGCCATGGAAGGAGTGACCTGTGGACAAATGTCTTAAGAGTGGAAGCCATATATATGACATGGTCCATTCAGTTCAGTTCAGTCAAATAGTCATGTCCAACTCTTAGTGATCCAGTGGGTTGCGGCATGCCAGGTTTCCCTGTCCATCACCAACTCCTGGACCTTGCTCAAACTTGTCCACCGAGTCGGTGACATCATGCAACCATCTCATACTCTTTCGTCCCTTTCTCTTCCTGCCTTCAATCTTTTCCAGCATCAGGGTCTTTTCCAAGGAGTCAGTTCTTCACATCAGGTGACGAAACTATTGAAGCTTCAACCTCAGCATCAGTCCTTCCAATGAATATTCAGGACTGATTTCCTTTAGGATTGACTGGTTGGATCTCCTTGCAGTCCAAGGGACTCTCAAGAGTCTTTCTCCAACACCACAGTTCAAAAGCATTAATTCTTCGGCATTCAGCTTTCTCTATAGTCCAACTCTCACAGCCATACATGACTACTGGAAAAACCATAGCTTTGACTAGACAGACGTCTGTTGGCAAGGTAATGTCTCTGCTCTTCAATATGCTGTCTAGGTTGGGTCGCACAGAGTCGGACATGACTGAAGCGACTTAGCAGCAGCAGCAGCAGCAGGTTGGACATAGCTTTTCTTCCAAGAAGCAAGCATCTTTTAATTTTATGGCTGAAGTCACCATCTGCAGTGATTTTGGAGCCCAGAAAAATAAAGTCTGACACTGTTTCTACTGTTTCCCATCTATTTCCCATGAAGTGATGGGACCAGATGCCATGATCTTAGTTTTCTGAATGTTGAGTTTTAAGCCAACTTTTTCATTCTCCTCTTTCACTTTTATCAAGAGACTCTTTAATTCTTCTTCACTTTCTGCCATAAGGGTGGTGTCATCTGCATACCTGAGGTTATTGATATTTCTCCCAGCAATCTTGATTCCAGCTTGTAGTTCATCCAGCCCGGCATTTCGCATGATGTACTCTGCATAGAAGTTAAAGAATCCTTGACATACTCCTTTCCCAATTTGAAAGGGAAATTGGGAAATTGGGAAAATTCCCAGTTTGTTGTTTCATATCCGGTTCTAACTGTTGCCTCTTGACCTCCATACAGATTTCTCAGGAGGCAGGTAAGGAGGTCTGGTATTCCCCCTCTCTTTAAGAATTTTCCAATTTGTTGTGATCCACACAGTCAAAGGCTTTGGCATAGTCAATAAAGCAGAAATAGATGTTTTTTGGAATCTCTAACTTTTTTCGATGATCCAATGGATGTTTGCCTTTTGATCTCCAGTTCCTCTGCCTTTACTAAATCCAGCTTGAACATCTGGAATTTCACAGATCATGTACTGTTGAAGCCTGGCTTGGAGAATTTTGAGCATTGCTTTGCTAGTGTGTGAGATTGAGTGCAATTGTGTGGTAGTTTGAACATTTTTTGGAATTGACTTTCTTGAGGATTGGAATAAAAACTGACCCTGTCCAGTAACATGACCACTGCCGAGTTTTCCAAATTTGCTGGCATACTGAGTGCAGCACTTTCACAGCATCATCTTTCAGGATTTGAAATAGCTCAACTGGAATTCCATCACTTCCACTAGCTTTTTTGTAGTGATGCTTTCTAAGGCCCACTTGACTTCCCATTCCAGGATGTCTGGCTCTAGGTGAGTGATCCCACCATCATGGTTATCTGGGTCATGAAGATCTTTTTTGTATAGTTCTGTGTATTCTTGCCACCTGTTCTTAACATCTGCTTCTGATAGGTCCATACCATTTCTGTCCTTTATTGTGCTCATCTTGCATGAAATGTTCCCTTGGTATCTCTAATTTTCTTGAAGAGATCTCTAGTCTTTCCCATTCTATTGTTTTCCTCTATTTCTTTGCATTGATCACTGAGCAAGGCTTTCTTATCTCTCCTTGCTCTTGTTTGGAACATTGCATCCAGATGGGTATATCTTTCCTTTTCTGCTTTCCCTTTAGCTTCTCTTCATTTCTCAGCTATTTCTAAGGCTTTCTCAGAAAACCATTTTGCCTTTTTGCCTTTGTTTTTCTTGGGTATGATCTTGATCACTGTCTCCTGTTCAATGTCACAAACCTTTGTCCATAGTTCTTCAGGCACTCTGTCTATCAGATCTAATCTTTGAATCTATTTGACATGGTCAGGGTAACTCAAGAGGGCAAAACTGAATCACCATATTAGATGGACAGTCTTGATTCCGTTATTCATGTCAATGTCCCACACAGCAAATACAGACATAAATACTTCTATTATCATGCATGTCCATACAGTTTCTTAAACCAGGATAGATAACATCCTAGCAAACACGCCATTTACCCAGGGCACTCTTAGGGCTGAAAATGGAATTGAGGTATGCTTTCCTTATGATAACCCAGATTTTACTTGATTCCTTTATCTATCACCTCTTCTCTCCAATATATCCTAATTATACACCTAATCATCCCAGATCCTTTCCATATTCCTTCCCTAGCATTCAAAGACTTCTTCATTTTGATACTGTCTACAGCAATACGTGAACCATGAACTTCCAGATGTTCAAGCTGGTTTTAGAAAAGGCAGAGGAATGAGAGATCAAATTGCCAACATCCGCTGGATCATCAAAAAAGCAAAAGAGTTCCAGAAAAACATCTATTTCTGCTTTATTGACCATGCCAAAGCCTTTGACTGCATGGATTGCAATTAACTATGGAAAATTCTGAAAAGATGGGAATACCAGACTACCTGACCTGCCTCTTGAGAAACCTATGTGCAGGTCAGGAAGCAACAGTTAGAACTGGACATGGAACAACAAACTGGTTCCAAGTAGGAAAAGGAGTACGTCAAGGCTGTATATTGTCACCGTGCTTATTTAACTTATATGCAGAGTACATTATGAGAAATGCCGGGCTGGAGGAAGCACAAGCTGGAATCAAGATTGCCAGGAGAAATATCAATAACTTCAGATATGCAGATGACACCACCCTTATGGCAGAAAGTGAAGAGGAGCTAAAGAGCCTCCTGATGAAAGTGAAAGAGGAGAGTGAAAAAGTTGGCTTAAAGCTTAACAGTAAGAAAACTAAGATCATGGCATCTAGTCCCATCACTTCACAGAAAACAGATGGGGAAACAGAAACAGTGGCTGACTTTATTTTTCTGGGCTCCAAAATCACTGCAGATGGTGACTGCAACCATGAAATTAAAAGATGCTTACTCCTTGGAAGGAAAGTTATGACCAACCTAGACAGCATATTAAAAAGCAGAGACATTACTTTGTCAACAAAGGTCCATCTAGTCAAGGCTATGGTTTCTCCAGTGGTCATTTATGGATGTGAGAGTTGGACTGGGAAGAAAGCTGAGTGCAGAAGAATTGATGCTTTTGAACTGTGGTGTTGGAGAAGATTCTTGAGAGTCCTTTGGAGTGCAAGGAGATCCAACCAATCCATTCTAAAGGAGATCAGTCCTGGGTGTTCATTGGAAGGACTGATGTTGAAGCTGAAACTCCAATACTTTGGCCACCTGATGTGAAGAGCTGACTCATCTGAAAAGACCCTGATGTTGGGAAAGATTGAAGGCAGGAGGAGAAGGGGATGACAGAGGATCAGATGGTTGGATGGCATCACCAACACAATGAACATGGGTTTGGGTGGACTCCAGGAGTTGGTGATGGATAGGGAGGCATAGCATGCTGCGGTTCATGGGGTCTCAACGAGTCAGACACGACTAAGCGACTGAACTGAACTGAACTGAGAGGGGGGGGTGTGTCTTGGAAAAAACACTGAACAGCAGTTTATGGTTTCGATCCCAGCCCAGTTTCTGATAATTCTGAGATATTAAGGGGATCCATTAATTTCTCTTGCCCTTAGTTTCTTCATTTGTAAAATAACCTGACAAGCATTATGATCATTCAAAGTTCAAAGATTCTTAGTTTACTTATCAAGATGTACCCTGTACTATAGGTCATCATCTCTGAGACATGCTCTTTGAGCATACTGTGTGTTCACAGGACCCCCAGCAGACTCCAAACCAAGGATCACTTAAGATCTTTCTAAGTCTACTTTGCAAATCTCACCTTCCCCTTCCACATTTCACAACACTAGTCTTCTCTGACTCCCTTGTCAGGATTAATTTCTCCTTCACCCATATCTACCTTTCATCCAAGTTGTTTTTCGATTCTATTTCATGGGTTTTAGCAAGTTATGAGGTCAAGAAGCAAGGATACTATACTTATACATTTGTGATTATAAGCCACTCCATACAATGTTTTATAATTAACATAATCTCAAGTAAAATTAGTTGACTCAAATTGGATTGTCTGTTATGCATTAGTCAAAAATGTGCATTATATTTTAAAAGCTTTTGTTTTGAATAATATTTTCTTTGTTTTGGCTTCCTAGTGAAACCTAATGAGAAAAAATTTAGTTGGAACAACTAGTCCTAAAATCAAATAATATAGTCATCACTACCTAGGTCAGAAATAATAAATCTACTCTATATCTCTTTAGTCACATGTAAGTATTCTCTTGTGAGTACTCTGCCTTTGAATACTTCACATCTCAGTGTGCCCATCTCAAGTGTTGCAACCACTGACATATGGGATATGGGGGTGGATAAATGTTTGTCTGGTATTGCCTTTGCATCTGTGGTCTTTCAGTTCCAGTCAGTAATTTATTGGCTTTATTCTAATTGGTAAAGAGGGTTAATCAACAAAATTGGCACGGTTCTTTGCACTGTCCTGCTACTACACGCTGAAATGTATGAGTGCATGCACACATATACATATGCCCACATTTACACCCACACACGTTTTTGTGTGTATCACACAGACACCAAACATGTTTTTCCACACTTTAGGACATACTGAGAAAGCAGGGGAAGGACTAACAAATGAATTTTCAAATTTTTGTCCTTAGCAAACTGTAACAATTTCTTGCCTTAGCACTGAGTACTGAAGTTCAGTTGTTAACACAAATCATGGCAATAGTGCATCACAGAACCTCTGTGCCCTGATAACCATCTTACATAGAACACTATGCATTCTCCTCTCTACATCCTCAAAGTACACTCAACAGATCTAGGGAGAACCCCTGCTATTGACTGAATGTGTCCCTTTGAAACAGGAGGGAAGGAATCAGGGAACAAACTTGAGAACAATTACATAGCCCAAGGACATGACAGAAACTGGCTGGAACCAAATAAGTCCAAGGTGGCAGATGAGTCGACTTCCACTATACCCTGAGCCTCAGGATATGCTCATCGTAACACATTAGCAAGCTAAATGACACACCCACCAGCATCATGGCAGTTCCAAGGCCAACCATCAAAGGCCAAAAAATGGGCCATGCCCCAAATCCTGGAAATCCTTGCTGCTGCTGGTGCTGCTGCTAAGTTGCTTCAATCGTGTCCGACTCTGTGCAACCCCAGAGATGGCAGCCCACCAGGCTCCCCTGTCCCTGGGATTCTCCAGGCAAGAATACTGCAGTGGGTTGCCATTTCCTTCTCCATGGAAATCCCTAACCTTTCCCAAAAATAGTTGGAATAATCTTTCTAATCATTAATCTATAAAATTACCCAGTCAATAAAAACTAACCATGCCATACTTTAAGGTCACTTTTGCCTTCTGAAATGGCCCACACTCTGTCTGTGGAGCTTCTTTCTCTCTTAATAAATCCACTTCTTACTTTTCACTTTTTCTCTCACTGAATTCTTTCTATGACAAGACATTAGGAACCTCAGCTTCACTAAGTCCTGAAACCAGGTGTGTGATCTCACTTAAAAGACCATGGATACAAGTTCCAATCTGGGTCTTAATGTAGGAGATAGATGGGCTTCACGTTAGACATTTACAACTAGTCTTCTGTTTGCATTTCCTGAGCCAAAAGACAGGTGGGCTCCAGTTGAGGCATTTACAATCAGCCTTCAGTTTGCCCTCTGAAATGGAAGTAACAACAGAAACAGGATAAACAGTCAGTGCCTGTCTCTTGTAAACACCTTAAGGTAACAGTCATGGCAAGGACAACCAGGGGCAAAATCCTGTTTGAGTAAAGGATTAAGAGATCTCGGCTTCCCCCTCTTTGGGGACAAGGAAGACACTGCACATGCACATAAGGGCTCTTTGTGGGTCAAGGGATAATGCCAGGCCATAATGAGTCTTGCTCCTCCCAGAAGCCTTCACTTCAAGATCCATCTTAGGTGAGGGAGTGTGTGCGCACCCCAGGAGAGGGTCCCAGGGAAGGTCAGGTGTGGGGAAAGAAACCAGATAATTGGCTTGTAGGAAGACAAAGTCCCAGAAGCACTGACTTACATAAATGATGTGACAGTCTTTTTTACTGCGCTCCTCCTCACTAGGCTGGATGCCCACACCCTCTCTCTGGGTGTGCATCTCTGCCTTGCTTCCATCTGACCTTAAAATAACCATTTATCTCTGTGCTCTCCAACTTGCTGTTGTGCTATATCTCTAATAATAAACTTTGTACCTGCATTTACAATTTCTGCCTCCAGCATAAATGCATTTTTCACTAGGAGCAAAGATCCAGGGAAAGACAGCTTCTAGCCTCTAGCCTTTGCTGGTTTGGTGGCTAGGATTTTTGGTTTTCATCCAGACTACCCAGGTTCAATTCCTAGGTAAGGAATTAAGGTCTCGTTTCATGCCACTATTCACTGCTGCCTTGCAAAAATCAGTTTTGGCTGGGCTCAAGTCTTGCCTGTGTGGGTTCAAATCTCAATCAGAGGTACACAGTTTCACCTCCACAATACATATGTAGAAATCCAACCCCCAAAAGTGGTGGCAATAGGAGCTGAAGCCTTTGGGATCTTAGGTCACGAGGGCAGAGCCTTCACGAATGGAACAAATACTTGAAAGAAACTCCACAGAGCTCCCTCATACTTTCCGCCATGGGAGGTTATAGCAAGAAGACAGCTGTCTATGAAGCAGTGCTCACCAGATCTCAACTGCCAGCACATTGGTCTTAGCTTTGCCAGCCTCCAGAAATAAATATTTTTCATTTATAAGCCATATGTTTGTTACAGCAGCCTGAACAGACCAAGACAACCCAATTAATTCAGTGATGGGTGAATTAAAAAGAAACTAACAAAAAAATTGACAAAAATTGACAAAATAATCTAAGGCAGAGAGGCTGGAAATGGTAGCAACATTTGGTAACAAAGAAAGCATTTACCAAAAACTATAACAACAAAGCAGATGAAAATTATGATCATATATTTCACCAATAATTGTGTTAGAAACTTAACATGTTAATTCATATAGTTAAAAATCAATATGAACCAAATAACATTGCATCAATATGCATAGAAAAAATAATAGTGGATGTCAAGGAAACAGAAATAAATATTACTATGAGAATTAAGTTTTACTCACTCAGAACAGAACAAATGAACAAACAAAAACAAGTACACAGACTGTTAAGGTATGTCCTACCCATATGTCTTTTCAGGAAAATCCATCTTGTCCCAGAGATGCATGCACACACCTGGTAGGATGATCCTAAGATGCACCGAATATGGGAGCTCACTCAGACTCACGCCCGTCGAGTCAGTGATGCCATCCAGCCATCTCATCCTCAGTCGTCCCCTTCTCCTCCTGCCCCCAATCCAAGGCTAACCAAAATCAAGATGATCTAAATAGCATAATTAATAAAGCATATATAAATATTATGTTTGAACTCTACAAAAAATAGAGAATGTATCTTCCTTTGAAGTGCTCATGAAACTTTCAGGGACACTGGTTACAAACTTGCTTCAAAAAAAAAAAAATCTATAAATTTCAGAAAGTAAAAATGATCCAGGATACAGGTAACACTTTCTGAACTCACTATACAAAATTTTTTATAAAACAGTAACATTAAAATGCCTTCTTAAAATAATTCTAGGTGAAAAGAAATAAAAAACAAAACTAAAGATGGTCTAAAAGAAATTATAAGGAACTTCATTGGTAGTCCAATGGTTAATAATTCACCTTCTAATGAAGGAAGTGCAGGTATGATCCCTGATTGGGGAGCTAAGATCCCACATGTGCCTCCTGGCCAAAAAAAAACCGAAACACAAAACAGAAACAATATTATAACAAATTCAATAAATACTTTAAAAATGGTCAATGTAAAAAAAAAACCACACCACTTGAAAATTATTTAAACTTTTTAAATAAGAGAAATTGTAATAAAAACTGCATATCTGATGATATACTGAAGCAGGGTTGAGAAGAAAATTATAGAAGCATATCATGGACATAAAAAACTAGTGTAAAGATATGAGTGTATGTACATACACACACACACCAATAAATAAGAAGGAATAAAACAAACTGTGTGTAATTCAAGAACTTGAAGAAAGAATAAGTAAAATAAAAGGAAGAAATTTTTTCAAAAGATAAATACAGTTATAAAATTAACAAGTAAATCACAAAATTGTATCTGAACAAAGGATAAAAATAATAAGACATATAAATTATCAGCTAACCTAAAATAGGAAAAATGAGAAAAAAAATATTCTGCCCATAAATAGCCAGTTAAACAGAGGAAATTTTAAAACCATAAGAAAGAAATTTGGTCCAATCCGTGGAAATAAAGTTCCCAAATTTTGGTTAAATAGATAATTTTCTAAGAAAAAAAATTTTTAAACTGATTCCAGAATATATATATCATGAACTCCTTATTACCAAATTCAGACTTAAATTGAAGAAAGTAGGGAAAACCACTAGACCATTCAGGTATGACTTAAATCAAATCCCTTATGATTATACAGTGGAAGTGAGAAATAGATTTAAGGGCTTAGATCTGAGAGATAGAGTGCCTGATGAACTATGGAATGAGGTTCGTGACATTGTACAGGAGACAGGGATCAAGACCATCTCCATGGAAAAGAAATGCAAAAAAGCAAAATGGCTGTCTGGGGCAGCCTTACAAATAGCTGTGGAAAGAAGAGAGGCAAAAAGCAAAGGAGAAAAGGAAAGATATAAGCATCTGAATGCAGAGTTCCAAAGAATAGCAAGAAGAGATAAGAAAGCCTTCTTCAGCGATCAGTGCAAAGAAATAGAGGAAAAGAACAGAATGGGAAAGACTAGAGATCTCTTCAAGAAAATTAGAGATACCAAGGGAACATTTCATGCAAAGATGGGCTCGACAAAGGACCAAAATGGTGTGGACCTAACAGAAGCAGAAGATATTAACAAGAGGTGGTAAGAATACACGGAAGAACTGTACAAAAAAGATCTTCATGACCCAGATAATCACGATGGTGTGATCAATCATCTAGAGCCAGACATCCTGGAATGTGAAGTCAAGTGGGCCTCAGAAAGCATCACTATGAACAAAGCTAGTGGAGGTGATGGAATTCCAGTTGAGCTATTTCAAATCTTGGAAGATGATGCTGTGAAAGTGCTGCACTCAATATGCCAGCAAATTTGGAAAACTCAGCAGTGGCCACAGGACTGGAAAAGGGCAGTTTTCATTCCAATCCCAAAGAAAGGCAATGCCAAAAAATGCTCAAACTACCGCACAATTGCGCTCATCTCACATGCTAGTAAAGTAATGCTCAAAATTCTCCAAGCCAGGCTTCAGCAATATGTGAACCATGAACTTCCTGATGTTCAACCTGGTTTTAGAAAAGGCAGAGGAACCAGAGTTCAAATTGCCAATATCCACTGGATCATGGAAAAAGCAAGAGAGTTCCAGTAAAACATTTATTTCTGCTTGATTGACTATGGCAAAGCCTTTGACTGTGTGGATTACAATAAACTGTGGAAAATTCTGAAAGAGATGGGAATACCAGACCACCTGACCTGCCTCTTGAGAAATCTGTATGCAGGTCAGGAAGCAACAGTTAGAACTGGACATGGACCAACAGACTGGTTCCAAATAGGAAAAGGAGTATGTCAAGGCTGTATATTGTCACCGTGCTTATTTAACTTATATGCACAGTACATCATGAGAAACGCTGGACTGGAAGAAACACAAGCTGGAATAAAGATTTCCAGGAAAAATATCAATAACCTCAGATATGCAGATGACACCACCCTTATGGCAGAAAGGGAAGAGGAACTAAAAAGCCTTTTGATGAAAGTGAAAGAGGAGAGTAAAAAAGTTGGCTTAAAGCTCAACATTCAGAAAACAAAGATCATGGCATCCGGCCCCATCACTTCATGGGAAATAGATGGGAAACAGTGGAAACAGTGTCAGACTTTATTTTGGGGGGCTCCAAAATCACTGCAGATGGTGATTGCAGCCATGAAATTAAAAGACGCTTACTCCTTGGAAGAAAAGTTATGACCAACCTAGATAGCATATTCAAAAGCAGAGACATTACTTTGCCAGCAAAGGTCCATCTAGTCAAGGCTATGGTTTTTCCTGTGGTGATGTATGGATGTGAGAGTTGGACTGTGAAGAAGGCTGAGTGCTGAAGAATTGATGCTTTTGAACTGTGGTGTTGGAGAAGACTCTTGAGAGTCCCTTGGACTGCAAGGAGATCCAATCACTCCATTCTGAAGGAGATCAACCCTGGGATTTCTTTGGAAGGAATGATGCTAAAGCTGAAACTCCAGTACTTTGGCAACCTCATGTGAAGAGTTGACTCATTGGAAAAGACTCTGATGCTGGGAGGGATTGGGGGCAGGAGGAGAAGGGGACGACTCAGGATGAGATGGATGGATGGCATCACGGACTCAATGGACGTGAGTCTGAGTGAACTCCGGGGGTTGATGATGGACAGGGAGGCCTGGTGTGCTGCAATTCAGGGGGTCACAAAGAGTCGGACACGACTGAGTGACTGAACTGAACTGATATATATATATATATAAAATCCAAAAAATTTCCATAAAAGAAATAAAGTTAAACAACTGACTCTCCCTCAGAAAACACAGTTCAGTTTAGTTCAGTCGCTAAGTCATGTCCGGCTCTTTGCGACCCCATGAATCGCAGCACACCAGGCCTCCCTGTCCATCACCAACTAACACAAGACACAAATAATTTCACCAAAATTTCAAATAACAGATAAATCCATGCTGTTGCATAAAAAAAGGGGAAAAATTTCCAATTATTTTTGAGAAAGCAAGACTGAAGTCAAAACTAGAAAAGATTTTAAAAGGAAAGAAAAGAAAGAAAGAAAGAGAAGAGAAAGGAATGAAGGGAGAAAGGAACAGAACCACATATTCTGCCCACAAATGAATAAAACAAAAAAATTCTAAATAAAATTTTACAAACTAGAATCCATCATCTCAGTAAAAAACAAGAACAATATATATTATGTCCAAAAGAAACTCATCATAGAAATGCAAAAATGTTTTAACATTATGAAATTTATTAACGTAATTATCCATATTATTACATTTGAGAACAAAATCATATGAATATCTCTTTACTCATTTAAAGGACCTTTTTAAATAAAAGTTCACATCCATTCCTAATGAAAATGGATTATGGAATATGAATAGAATAATATAAATAGATATGAATAAATATGGACAGATAAAATAAGTCTATTTTCACTCAAGTCAGGTACATCCCCAATCACCACTATTATTTGTATGATTGCCCTGAAAGTACCATGCAATGCAGTTACACAAAGGAAAGAAGTGAGAGATATAAACATTAAAGAGAAGAACTATGATTGAATTCTTAGAAATCCCGAAATTGATTAGAAAACATCCCACAAACATAAAAGAAATTTATAAGGAAGAATAGTACATAAATATGAAATTCAGTAGCATTCTATATATTTTTAAATGCTTAAAAATGTTTGATAAAAGAGAGACAACAGGCTCAAAATGGAGTGACTTGTGCTAAGCCCATACTAAACTGAAATTTAATATCTAACCCAACTGCAGTTTCAATGTCCCCCAGGAAT
The DNA here is from genome assembly GCF_016772045.2 of Ovis aries. Taxonomy (NCBI): domain Eukaryota; kingdom Metazoa; phylum Chordata; class Mammalia; order Artiodactyla; family Bovidae; genus Ovis; species Ovis aries. Next base: position 235,453,752 of record NC_056054.1, on the reverse strand, counting down.
GTAATCTTAATCAGCCAATCTAGAATTTTCTGGTCTACAGTAGTGAAGTGTTCTGCCTGATAGATACCGTCCATTTTCCAAAGAAAGATGAGATAGTTCACTTTTTCCCGTGTTCTTGCCTGCTTCTGTCTATAAAAATCTTTCTTTTTCTATAGCTGTTTGGAGTTCTTTTCTACTTGCTAGATGGGATGCTGCCTGATTCATGAATCATTGAATAAAATCAATTAGATCTTCAGATTTACTCAGCTGAATTTTGTTTTTCAACAACCTAACCAACTGCCACTTAAGAAGATATAATAAAAGAAAAGACTCCAGTTAAATAACAACAAAAATAACAAAATGCTTAGGGATAAACTTGATAAGAAATGTGTGTATCATAAGAAGGAAATTTTAAAATACTTATGAAGTATATATACAAAAGTGACTCAAAAAACTGGAAAGGTATACCATTTTTGATATGAATCAATATCATATCAATGATTCTTTGATAAGAATCAATATCATAAATGTAAGTATAATCAATACATGTAATCAATATCAATTCTCTGTAAGTTAAGTTAATATATAAACTTAGTGAAATTCAATCTCAATAAAATGTCAAAAATTTTAACTACTCAGGTGATGTTAAAGTCCTGGAAAAATAAATATTTATTTCATTTGTTTGTTTAATAAATTAAACTCATTCTTTGGAAATACTTGAATATCTATAAAACTGCAGTTATGCAGTATTGTTTGTAAAATCAAAAAAGTATAAGCAAGTATGTGTAAACAGGATTAGTTCAATAAAAGTGTATCCATATAATGAACTTGGGCAGCTGTAAACACACACACACACACACACACACACACACACACACACACACCCCTAAGCCCTAAGAATTTCTCTGAAAAAAGAAAAGTAATGCAGGAGAAATAGCTTTACCATGTCAGCCAATTAAAACATCTTATATTGCCTCAATAAATAGTGCAGCAATCATACCTGAATAAAAAGTAAGACAAATTAAATAAATACAATGTTCAAAAATAGGCCTGCAGAAAGAGAATGTGTTTACTCACATTAGGGCTCATTCATTCCTGGTGGTGTACATTCTATGGGTCTGCACAAATGTATAATGATATGTTTTCACTTTTATAGTATTATATAGAAAATTTTCACTGCCCTAAAAATTCTCCGTGCTCCTCCTATTCATCTCCTTCTTTCTTAACCCCTGGCAATCACTGATCTTTCTATTGCCTCCACAGTTTTGCTTTTTCTAGGATGTTAGAAATCCTAGTTGGAATCCACATAGTTGGAAATCATACAATATGTATCCTTTTAAGACTGACTTCTTTCACTTAGTAATACTCATTTAAATTTTCTTCGTGTCTTTTCATGGCCTTGATAGCTCATTTCTTTTTAGCACTGAATAATATTCTATTGTCTGGATGTACTATCTACTGAAGAACATCTTGGTCGCTTCCAAGCTTTGATAGTTTTATAAAGCTACTGCAAATACTTATGCGTGGATTTTTGTGTGCATATAAACTTCCAACACTCTTGGGTAAATATCATGAAGCTCAATTGCGGGATTATATGGTAAGACATTGTTTTAGTTAAGAAATTGCTGAACTGTCTTCAAAGTAGCTGTACTATTTTGCATTCTTACCAGCAATGAAGAGAGTTCTTGTTGTTCCATATCCTTGCCAGAATTTAGTATTGTTAGTATTCTGGGATTTTGCCCTTTCTCATAGGTATATAGCATATCTCACCATTTTAATTTGTATATTTCCCTGATAACATGTGGTGTGGGGCATTTTTTTATGTGCTTATTTGTCATCTTCTTTGGTTAGGTGTTTGTTAAGGTCTTTGGCCCATTTTTAAATCAGGTTATTTTCTTGGTGTTGAGTTTTAAGAACTCTTCATGTATGTCAGATAACATTCCTTTATCTAATGTATCCTTTGAAAATGTTTTTTTCTGAGTCTGTGGCTTGTCTTTTCATTCTCTTGGTCTTTTTTTCCCATAGAGCAGAAATTTATAATTTTAATGAAGTCCAGTATATCAGTATTTTCTTTCATGGATCCTACGCTTCATGTTATATCTTACTTATCACCACACTCAAGGTCATCTAGGTTTTCTCCTATATTATGTTCTAGAAGTTTTATAGTTTTGCATTTTACATTTAGGGCTGTGCTCCATTTTGAGTTTAATTTTTGTGAAGGGTATAAGGTCTGTGTCCAGATTTTTTTTTTTTTTTGTGACTGCATGTCCAGTCCTAGCATCATTTGTTGAAAAGACTATTTTTATTTATTGCCTTTGCTCCTTTGCCAGGATCAGCTGACTTTATATATGTCACTCTATTTCTGAATTCTCTCTTACATTCCATTGATCGATTTGTCTGTTCTTTCACCAATACCACATGGTTCTTATTATGGAATTTTAAAAATTTTTTTATTTATTTTTCAACTGGCATATAGTTGCTTAACAATATTGTGTTAAATTCATACAACAATCAAAACTATTGAACTGGTTCAAAATTTAGAGGCGCATTATAAAAATTCTATCTAATGAGGTGATGAAATGCTTACATGATTTTATGTTTCACTTATGTAGCAAATATTTACTAAGCATCTATTCTGTATTTCTCTGCATTATATTAAATGTTAGAGAAACAGTGAGTAACACAACATTTATGATTCCTGGCCTCATGAAGTTATCAGTTATATGAAATAAAGTATATTTACTTGTACTATATTTTTATATATATTCACTTTTTTGTAATATGTCTGTATAATTTTATGGAACTAAATTATCCCCCAAATAAAAGCATAATTATGGAGACAGATCAACGGGATTATGTAAGTTAGGAAGGGATGTCGTGTAGCCTTACCAATCATAATAAGAAAAATAGCATTAATTCCATTCCAATAATTCCTTGAAACCTCTGTCTGTTAATGATCAAGCTTTAGAAACATGGCTAATAAATCCCAAGAGTTCCCCAAAGTTAGAAAAGTTTCCCAATAGAAAATGGTTCCTAAGACTATTCTCCAAGTCCTAACTCCAAAACAAGAAATGGCTAGCCAGGGAATACATGTCACTGCCTGGTTTATAGAAGACCAAGAGTTTTAAATACACAGAACAAAATTACACGGTCTCTAAATGTGGACTTGTGAAAAAATATATATGAATAGAGAATAAAAAATAAGTATTCTCAGGAAACAACTGAATTTTATTCAATATTTTTTATACGTTTGCCTGGTGGCTCAGATGGTCAAAAATCAGCCTGCAATGCAGAAGACCCAGGTTCAAGCCCTGGGTCAGCAAGATCCCCTGGAGAGTGAGTGAGTGAAAGTCGCTCAGTCGTGTCTGACTCTCTGCGACCCTGTAGACTATACAGTCCATGGAACTCTCCAGGCCAGAATACTGGAGTGGGTAGCCTTTCCCTTCTCCAGGGGATCTTCCCAGACTAGGGATCGAACCCGGGTCTCCCGTATTGCAGGCGGATTCTTTACCAGCTGAGCTATCAGGGAAGGGAATGGCAACCCACTCCAGCATTCTTGCCTGGAAAATTCCACGGACAAAGGAGCCAGGCAAGCTATAGTCCATGGGGTCACAAAAAAGTTGGATATGACTGAGCAGCTAACACACACTTTTTATATTGCACATTATACCAGTTCTGTTCCCAATGGGTTCTCACTTCTTCAATTATATAATTATATTAATGGTCACACTCCATTATATACAATCTTGATAATTTCTCAGGAACTTAAATTTTTGTTTTATGGTCATAGTGGCTCAGGTTTCAAAGAAAATTCTTTTAGCTAGTACAAGTTCTCACTGTATCTAACTGACATTAAAAATAGTTTAAGATTCAATCCTTCTTTGTTCCATGCACCTGGATAGAGGTTGAGAAGACAGACCTGAAAAGAATATAGGCCTTATATTTGAAAGATCCATAGCCAAATGAGAAGGAGACATACCTAGATTCAAGTTATGAAGGCAATAAGGTGTCTAATGTGTAATGTGGCATGACAGACAGGGGGAGGATGTACTTATTCTCTGAGAAACCACAAAAGAGCTGGCATTTGAGCTGAGTCCTGAAGGATAAATATGAGTCCATCAAACAGACAAGGAGATAGGGGAAGTGACCATAGAAAGGACGGCATATGGTAGCTTGGTTTGGCAAAGGAGACAGACACTGAAAAAGCTATTTGGGAAATCTCTATTTGAGTTGGAGGTGAAGCACCTTGTCAGCTGGTAGGCTATTCTACTAGGTGATTGGTCATCAAGCTACCTGCTTTATTTTGAGACCTCTAATTGTCATTATGAGTAAGTTCTTCTCTTTAAGGCTTCCCTGATGGCTCAGAGGTTAAAGCGTCTGCCTCCAGTGCGGGAGACCCAGGTTTACTCCCTGGGTTGGGACGATCCCCTGGAGAAGGAAATGGCAACCCACTCCAGTATTCTTGCCTGGAGAATCCCATGGATGGAGGAGCCTGGTAGGCTACAGTCCATGGGGCATAAAGAGTCGGACACGACTGAGAGACTTCAGTTCACTTCTTCTCTTTAAAGAATACATAATTTTCTCCAGGTAGGAATACTCCAGTCTCACATATAGTAGAGGTTAGGTTGGTATATTGTCATATGTCAAATTATATGATCCAGGGAGGTGAAAGGAGTTCTCATTAATTGTACTTACTATTCTCCCTTTCAAGCACTGTGGCGATCCCTACCCCTGCCCCCCTTTCCTAGGCCTCTCCAGGTTTATAGTGGATAGGCCTACTTCTCCTTGACTTTTTTACTTTATTCTATCACAAACTTATCTTTCACTTTCTGTAGACTTTTAGATCAGTAACTATGCGTGTATTACATTTTTTGCTTCAAAAAATATGGGTCCCTTGCATAAACTGTCATACAAATTCAGATTTATGCATTTTAAAATTCTTTATTGTGATTTTTGAGTCTTAAGAAATAAATGGAAACAAACATCTATCTTCAGTCTGCCATTTATATTTAGATGGCCTAGTTCCATTTCTAAGTGCTAATAAATTGTGCTTTTGGTAACTACTTTTGATCTTGCTCACAATCAAAAGTTGCCTCTTCAGACTTCAGAGTAAAATTTTATTCACTTATTTATAGAATTGCATTTTTCCCTCAACTACATTTGCCAGTCCCTAGGCTTCAGAAATAGTCCTCATTGTCATGGACCACTGTTATTGCTTCATCAGTCTGAATCAGTCACTGCTTCTCTCAATTCCCAGCATTTAATCTGTCTTGGCTGAAGGAAATGACTGGGTGATATTGGCATTGTGGTAGCCTGAGATTCTCCCTTTGTGTCTCTCCCCTTCAATCTACAACTAGTAAAATATCCATCATTCAGCAAAGATTTCCCTGCCCAACACATCCAGATGCCAGAGAGAGTCACCCACCTGTGCAGCTAAAGAGGGGCAACGGGAACAGAGAGGAGGTAGGGGATGGTGGAAGCAGTGCCTGAGATCGAGGCCCTGGTCTTGGTGGCTTAGCCTGCAGCTCCAAAGAACCTGTCGCAGCAGAGAAAGTGTAGCACACGATGCCGGCCTCCCAGCTACAGTGGCCACAAGGAACTGGGCAGCAGCAGCATTAGAAATCTGTGACTCGGGTCCCTCCAGCCATCACAGTACCCTCGACTCTGGCCCCTGGGCCGACAGTGACAATACCCACAAACCCAACAACCCCACGGAGCAGAGGCACCCACCATCCTGGTGCCCCTGGTGGCAAGATCAGGAACACCAGCAGGATCAGGAACACCAGCAGCAACAAGCCACCAGCAACCCCAGAGGCATGTGCGGCTACAATGAGGGCATCAGCTAAACACGCACCGCAGAGGCAGAGTTGGCGGAGGGTGCAAACTGCAGATTCTCAAATATAGCCAGAGGCAGCGCAGGTAAAAGAAACCCAAAACTTGTGCTATAGCACCACCTACCGGAAAACAAAAGAAATACCTATAGTTATCAACAAGCTATACTGTTAGAAATAATTTAAAAATCTTTACATAATAAGAAAAGTTTTTACAAATAAAGAAATTATACAAAAACTTCATTAGGAGAGGCAACTTAAGTATAAAGAGTATTCCAGAGAAAAATAGTAGGAGATGGGAACAGAGAGTTTATTTAGAGAATTAATAGCTGTGTTTGTATGTTAGTCACTTAGTTTTGTCCAGTTCTTTGTAACCCCATGGACTATAGCCCACTGGCTCCTCTGCCCATGGGATTGGGGCAAGAATCCTGGAGTGGATTGCCATTTCCTTCTCCAGGGGATCTTCCTGACCCAGGGATCAAACCCACATCTGGGTTTGATTGCAGGCAGATTCTGAGCCTTTCCTTGTGGCTCAGCTGGTAAAGAATCTGCCTGCAATGTGGAAGACCTGGGTTCAGTCCCTAGGTTGGGCAGATCCCCTGGGCAAGGGAAAGGCTACCCACTCCAGTATTCGGCCTAGAGAATTTCATGGACTGTATAGTCCATAGGGTCGCAAAGAGTCGGACAGGACAGAGCAACTTTCACTTTCACTTTAATAATAGCTGAGAGCTTCCCAAATCTGGTAAGGAACTGGATATGCAAATTCACAAAGCTAAGAGAACACTTGATTATCTCAACACAAAAATACGTTCTCCAAGACACATTATATTAAAACTATCAATGATAAATAAAGAATTTTAAAGGCAGCCATGCACTGGAGAAGGAAATGGCAACCCACTCCAGTGTTCTTGCCTGGAGAATCCCAGGGACGGGGGAGCCTGGTGGGCTGCTGTCTATGGGGTCGCACAGAGTTGGACACGACTGAAGCGACTTAGCAGCAGCAGCAGCAGCAGCAGAGAGTAAAAAAGACAGTTACCTAGAAAGGTACCCTCATCTCATTATCAACTGATTTCTTCACAGAAATTGTACAGATTAGGAGAGAATGGAGTGACATCCAAAAATATTTAAAGATAAAAAAGTCAGCCAAAAATATTATATTGAGCAAAGCTATCATTTAGATATGAGAGAGAAATAAAGGCTTTTCCAGATAAACTAAAGCTGAAGGAGTTTATTACCACTCAACTCTCCTTACAATAAATTCTGAGAGCTCTTCTATCTGAAACAAAAGGAAAAAGTACATGAAACTTTTAGTATGGTGATAAACAGAAAAAATAAGAAAACTGCAACTCTATATCAGAATAGACTGTTTAACACTTAATTCCATCTTGATTATTAATGGGAAAACAGCAGTGAAAATAACTATACTTGCTAACAAACTCACAACAGTAAAAAAAAAAAAAAATTGAGACCAAAATTAAAAAAAAAAAAAAAGAGGAAAAGGACAAAACACATGTAGGCCAATGAAGATAGGATACTATCATCAGAAAAAGGAATATTTTTATCTAGGAAACATCTTATACAAAATTCATGGCAACCACACATAAACAAAAAAAGTCCAGAGCCAAGACACAAAACATTAAAGAGAAACTGAGAAAAACATGTTCAGTTCAGTCACTCAGTTGTGTCCGACTCTTTGCAACCCCATGGACTGCAGCACACCAGGCTTCCCTGTCCATCACCAACTCCTGGAGCTTGCTCAAACTCATCGAGTCGGTGATGCCATCCAACCATTTCATCCTCTGTTGTCCCCTTCTCCTCCCACCTTCAATCTTTCCCAGCATCAGGGTCTTTTTCAATGAGTCAGTTCTTCGCATCAGGTGCCCAAAGTATTGGAGTTTCAACTTCAGCATCAGTCCTTCCAATGAATATTCAGGACTGATTTCCTTTAGGATTGACTAGTTGGATCTCCTTGCATTCCAAGGGATTCTCAAGAGTCTTCTCCAACACCACAGCTCAAAAGTATCAATTCTTTGGCCCACTGAAAAAACCATAGCCTTGACTAGATGGACCTTTGTTGACAAAGTAATGCCTCTGCTTTTTAATATGCTGGCTAGGCTAATCAAAGCTTTTCTTCCAAGGAGCAAGCGTCTTTTAATTTCACGGCTGAAGTCACCATTTGCATCTGACTCTGGCGACCCCATGGACGGCAGCCCAACAGGCTCCACCATCCCTGGGATTCTCCAGGCAAGAACACTGGAGTGGGTTGTCATTTCCTTCTCCAGTGCATGAAAGTGAAAAGTGAAAGTGAAGTCGTTCAGTCATATCCGACTCTTAGCGACCCCATGGACTGCAGCCTACCAGGCTCCTCCATCCATGGGATTTTCCAGGCAAGAGTACTGGAGCGGGGTGCCATTGCCTTCTCTGGCAGTGATTTTAGAACCCCCCAAAATAAAGTCTGACACTGTTTCCACTGTTTCTCCATCTATTTCCCATGAAATGGTGGGACCAGATGCCATGATCTTTGTTTTCTGAATACTGAGCTTTAAGCCAACTTTTTCACTCTCTTCTTTCACTTTCATCAAGAGGCTCTTTAGTTCTTCTTTGCTTTCTGCCATAAAGGTGGTGTCATCTGCATATCTGAGGTTATTGATATTTCTCCTGGCAATCTTGATTCTAGCTTGTGCTTCATCCAGCTCAGCATTTTGCATGATGTAGTCTGCATATAAGATAAATAAGCAGGGTGACAATATACAGCCTTGATATACTCTTTTCCCAATGTGGAACCAGTCTGTTGTTCCATGTCTGGTTCTAACTATTGCTTCTTGATCTGCGTATAGATTTCTCAGGAGGTAGGTAAGGTGATCTGGTATTCCCATCTCTTGAAGAATTTTCCATAGTTTGTTGTGATCTACACAGTCAATGGCTTTGGTGACATCATGGAAAACCACCAAGCTAAAATGGCAGAATGAAATATAAGGATAAAGAAATCAAGGAGATAAAGAGCATCTAGAAAACAAAAGCCAAAATATCGCTATGAAATCTTATTTATACAATCACTCTTACTGTAAATGGATTGAATCATCAATTGAAAGACATAGATTGGTTATATGGATTTTTTAAAAAGACCCAAATATATGCTGCCTCCAGGAGATTCATCTCAGCTCTAAACACAAACATACATTCAAAATGAAAGGATGCAGGATGATAATTCAGGCAAATGGTAGTTAAAAAAAATGTGGGTGCAGCCATACCCACATCAGACAAAACATAGTTTAAGCCAAAAAAGGTAACAAGAGACAAAGATGAACTTATATCACGATAAAGGGGACAATCCATCAAGAAGGCATAGTTATAATATTAATATATGAGCATGCAACATAGGAACTAACATGTTTAAAACATTTATTAACAGATTTAAAGTGAGAAATTGAAAGCAACACAGTAATAGTAGGGGACTTTAATACTTCAATTACATCAATGGATAGATCATCCAGACAGAAAGTAAACAAGGGAACAGTGGCCTTAAATGAAACACATGCCAGATGAACCTGGATCTGTACAGAGCATGCCATCCAAATGCAGAATACACATTTCTCAAGTGTACATGGAACATTCTCAAAGATAGAGTATATGTGGAGACACAGAACAAGTTTCAACAAATTTAAGAAGATTGAAATCATAGCAGTCATTTTTCCAACTACAGTGGTACAAACTAGAAATCAACTACAATAAGAAAACTGGAAAAATCACAAATATGTGGTGACCAAACAACATGCTCCTGAACAACTACTGTGTCAATGAAGAAGTCAAAGAGGAATTTAAAAGACAGGAAGACAAGTGAAAATGAAGATGCAACATACCAAAATTCAGGATGCAGCAAAAGTACTGCTAAGCGAGAATTTTCTAGCAATACAGGCTAACCTCAAGAAAAACTTTAAGCAATAATCTAACTTACACATAAAGAAACTAGAAAAAGAAGAACAAACAAAGCTCAGAGGAAGTAGAAGAAAAGAAATAATAAAGATCAGATCAGAAATAAATTCAAATAGAGACTTAAAAGGCAACAGAGAAGATCAATGAAACTAAGTGCTAGTACTTTGAAATGAGAAACAAAATTGACAAACCTTAAACTGGACTAAGAAAAAAAAAGAAGGCGCAGATAAAATCATAAATGAAAGAGGAAAGCTTACAATGGATACCACCAAAATACAAAGAATTATAAGAGAATACTATGAGTAGTTACTTGCCAACAAATTAAACAACTTAAAAGAAATGGGTAAGTTCTTAGAATCATGCAACCTTTCCAGACTGAATGATAAAGGGAAAGAAAGCCTTAATAGATTGATGACTAGTAAGGAAATTTAAACAGTAATCAACGCTCCCCAAAAGCAAACGTCTAGGACGGGTAGACTTCACAGATGAATTCCACAAACATTCAAAGAAGATTGAATAGCTAGCCTTCCTCAGTTCAGTTCAGTCGCTCAGTCGTGTCCGACTCTGCGACCCCATGAATCACAGCACGCCAGGCCTCCCTGTCCATCACCAGCTCCCGCAGTTCACTCAGATTCACGACCATCGCTAGCCTTCCTGCTGCTGCTGCTGCTGCTGCTACTGCTGCTGCATCGCTTCAGTCATGTCTGACTCTGTGCGACCCCACAGACGGCAGCCCAACAGGCTCCCCCGTCCCTGGGATTCTCCAGGCAAGAACACTGGGGTGGGTTGCCATTTCCTTCTCCAATGCATGAAAGTGAAAAGTGAAAGGGAAGTCGCTCAGTCCTGTCCGACTCTTCGCAACCCCATGGACTGCAGCCTACCAGGCTTCTCTGTCCATGGGATTTTCCATGGAAGAGTACTGGAGTGGGGTGCCATCGCCTTCTCTGGCTAGCCTTCCGAAACCCTTCCAAAAAACTAAAGAGGCAAGAATACTTCTTAACTCTTTTTTTTTGTTGTTTGAGGCCAACCTGACCCTAATACCAAATCAGAGAAAGACAATACACACACACACACACACACACACACACACACACATACACACACACAGAGGCTATTATCACTAATGAACACAGATGCAAAATTCCTCATAAAAAGAGGAGCAAACCAAATTTAGCAATACATTAAAAGAATCATATACTATAAGTGAATGAGATTTATCCCAGGGATGCAAGGGTGTCCAACACCCACAAAGCAATCAATATCATAGACACATTAACAAAATGAAAAATTTGTATGATAAAAAACTGTATGATCATCTCATTACATACAGAAAAAGCATTTGACAAGATTCAATCCCCATTTATAAGAACTTATTATAATAAAATATATGGGGCTTCCCTAATAGCTCAGTCAGTAAAAAATCCGCCTGCAATGCAGGGAACCCCGTTTCGCTCCCTGGGTTGGGAAGATCCACTGGAGAAGGGATAGACTACCCACTCCAGTATTCTTGGGCTTCACTTGTGGCACAGCTGGTAAAGAATCTGCCTATAATGTGGGAGACCTGGTTTCGATCCCTCAGTTGGGAAGATCCTCTGGAGAAAGGTAAGGCTACCCACTCCAGTATTCTGGCCTGGAGAATTCCATGGACTGTATAGTCCATGGCATCACAAGAGTCAGACATGACTGAGTGACTTTCACTTCATAATAAAATATACATAGAAGGAATGTACTCCAGCGTGATATGGTTACATATGACATACCCACAGATAACATCATACTCAATGGTGAAAAACTGAAAGCTATACCTCTAATATTAGGAATAACATAAGGATATCTACTCTCCTAGAAAGAGCAAATTGCAAGAGAAAAAAAAAAAAGTCATCCAGATCAAAAAGGAAGAAGGAAAACAATAGTAATTTTCAGATGACGTGATTTTATATATAGAAAAGCCTAAAGACTTCACTAAAAACTACTAGAAAAAATTTTAAAAACCCATAAAATTGCAGGGTACAAAATCAATATATAAAGACCTGTTGCATTTCTATACACAAACAACAAACTAGCAGAAAGAGAAATTAAGAAAACAATCTAATTTGCAATTGCAACAAAAAGGATAAAATAACTAGGAGTAAATTTAACCATGGAAGTAAAAGACCTGTGCACTGAAAACTGTAAGGCATTGTAAATAATGCAAGTCAGCAACAACAAAAAGCAAACCAACTGATTTAAAAATAGGCAGACCATTTGAAGAAACATTTTTCCAAAGAAGACCTACAGATGGCTGATGGGCACATGTAAAGATATTCATCACTAATTATTACAGAAATGCAAGTCAAAACCACAATGAGATAGTACCTCAGGTCCCTTAAAATGGGTATTATCAAAAAAAAAAAAAGAAAATAACAAGTGTCAGCAACGATGTAGAGAAAAGTGCCAGGAAACAGATAATAACATTCTTATTCTCTTGATTTTTCTGACTGTAACTAAAATAGTGCATGTTGCTGTCCTAGGACATTTGTTAAGTCTGAGCTCATTAGGGGAACTATAGTTGGCATGACATAATACTTAAGGTACTAGGTTTAGAGATAGATTGCCTCCATTTAAATCCTGAGTCTATCGTTTACAATTGTGAGACACTGAGCAAACTAGTTCACTTTGTTTCCTCATCTACAGAAAGATGTTGATGGCGTCTGCTGCACAGGGCTTCTGTGAAATTCTAATATGTAAACACAGAAAGCACTTGGCTCGAGATCTTTAGTCATTCACACAGGAAAATAGTTGAGAAAGGATCCAGGAAGACTGCTTATGGCCTCAGACATTTGTGTACAGCCAAGTACAGAGCATGGGAAATATACAAGGTGCATTTGAAACAGGACCAAAAGTGATAAGTAAAATTCTGTGGATTTCCTTGAATATTAGCTGGATTACATTTGTGATAGAAATGTAGTGTTTATAGGTCTGTTTCTGAATCCAAGCCCCACCTTCTCCTGGGGAAAGTATCTACCTCAATACGGCCCCTGTACTTGGCAAAAGCTAATCCCACACCCACCTCTAGGCATGGAGCCCCTATTAGTTTAAGCCAGTCAGCATGTAACATCTACTAGTCAAAACTGATTGCCTACAGATGAACGTGTGGCCCAGCTGGACACTGAAATACAAGAAAATGTGTCTTGGGAACTTCGCAGAAAGACTATTTTTGCTTTTACCAGAAATCCATAGAGGATTTCTACCTTACTGCTCAGTATGTATATGGCCACTAGAAACAGTTAAAAGTCATCTGTAATGCTTTAGGATAACAAAGCAGTCAAGTCACAAGTTACCTTGCTGAGCTGCTAGATCAAGCTTTATCTCAGGCTTACGCTAATTCTTTTTTTTTTTTTTAACACTAATTCTTGATTTGATTTTACATGAATCAGTAAATCATTTTCATGTCTTAACCTAGTCTGATTAGGTTTTCTTTTAGTGGACACCCAAAACCTCTTAACTAATACAATGATAGATTAGTATTACCTCTTCAAAAGAAAGGGTATTGTTCTCTAAGAGGAAATGTATCTGTGTGCAGAAATCCATAAATGCCAGATTGTATCCATGAAGAAGCACACAGAAGCAGCTCATGTTGGTAAGGACAAAGATGGGGCTGAATGGACATGCTATGTTGCAAATAAGTCAAGCTATAGGCTGCCCAGTCGGAGGAAGAAAACGAGGCTTCATTTCTGAAACACATCATTATTTTTGTTCAGTCGACTGCTGACTATTTCTGTAGATAGAGAATCCGAGCTGAGCTTATAATGACACCCAAACTGCCAGCTATATGAGACAGATGACTTCATAGAGCACATTGTCACAGCTCTATTTGGACTGAATGAAGAAGGGCTTTCAGGAGGAGTTCTAAAGAAATAGAAGAGGGGTTTTGTAATATCAATCAAGGAGAGGAGAGGAAACTGATTTTTTAAGCAATGACATACAGGAGCAATATGCTGAAGTTACATACTGAACAATCACTGTTTTGATATTCATAGTGCCTTGCTCCATCTGAATTACATCATCACATAGATCAGAGGTAAGAAATGTTCTACTGTAATGATCAAACACAGCTGTGGAGTAGGTGAGCACTGTGTGAATGGGAAAGGTGCTCTGGGCACCCTTTGGGATGGGGGGATGAGGCAGAGACATCCAGGGTTGCAGCTGAGTCAACATTCAGCATCCAGGACCAGGCTAATTGTGGGACCAGTCTGGACCCTAGTTGTCCTAAAGAGACTACCAAGGAAAACAACCAATGGAGATGTTAGCCTATATACTTTGATGCAAGAGTTAAAAAAAAAAAAAAAAAAAGCTGAATTGCTTTTCTGGGACATCCTTGGCAGTCCACTGGTTAAGACTCTGTGCTCCCAATGCCGGGGGTGTGAGTTCAGTCCCTGGTGGGGGAACTAAGATCCCAGATGCTGCAAATCATAGCCTAAAAAAATAATAATGAATAAATTAAAAAGGAAAGTTGAATTGTTTTTCAAATGATGTGTGGGTGAGATTACGGAGTTGGAGTTTCTCTCCTCCATCAATCTGTCTTTGGTGTTGGGCTAAGAGGACTGAGTTCATGTACATGAAAAATTTAGAACAGAGCCAGCCCAGGGTAAGAACTCTATTCGTTATTAATATTCTTCTTGTAGGACATAGCATGTCAAATGCCAGAGAAGGAAGTCCTCTGGGCCATAGGCCTAGGCATCATTGGGCTCCAGCTTGCATGAGTTCTCCAGATTTCTCCCTTAAGAATAGCTACTCATTACCGCCAGCCCACTTCCTCCAAAGCCATCAGTCCACAGGCAGAGAGGTGAGTACAGATGGATGGAGAGCCATGTCGGGGGTGACAGAAGGCCACTTTTTTCCAAATCCATGAAAGACACTGTCCATACACAAGGCCCAAGAGCTTGGGCCTCTTTATCTTGCATGCTGGGAGTGCCCAGCAGGTGCAGTGCTTTGTGTTAAGGCTGGAGGAGGCTGTGGGTAGAGAGGTCACGGACTCCGTTCGTAGAATCAGTTTAACCTCAAATGTCCAGGTGGAATGGCCTTATCAGTCAGTATTACCTCAGTTCCCTCTAAGCATTAAAATCCTCTACAGCAAACTCCTGTAAAGTTCCCATGGTGAGGGGTCTCCCTCAGAGAAAACCTGGAAGCAAGGCAAGGTGGTAGCTGACTCAGCTTGGCCAATGAGACGGAGGATGAGAAAAGATAAAACCAAGCGTTGCAAGCAAGGAGAAGGGCTGGAGGAAAGAAAGCAGCACAGAGTGGGACTGAATGGTGGTGAGGGGGTGGGGTTCAAGAGCTGTGACCTTTACAGAAACATGCCAGAAGGATGGCTTTCTCAAGAAAATTTTATGATTCAAGTGATCACAATAAAACATTTATTTTTGTCACTGACAACATATTTGCATTTCACACAATTTGTCATGCTGGTAGAGATCTAGAAAAGAAGAAAATGTATACACTATTACACACTAAACATGAAGTCAGGATGCCTTACTTAGCCAGTAGGTTCAGGGTCATATTTAAGGAGTGAGAACTCCTACCCTCACCTTTCCATATCACCTCCCACTGATGAGGGTACTTGGGGGCAAAACTTGCCTGCAGTGGCAGAAGTTGATAGAAGCCAGCAAACCTCTGTTCTAATTTATCATATTCTATCCTGAAGCAGAACAGAACCAGAAGCCTCCATCTAAACAACCTGTCTGTGGTGACTGCTCCCTTCAGAATTCCCAGGGCTTCCAGCTTGGGCCCATTCCCGAATCTTGGGACCTGCCTGGTTTCTCTGAGGTATGTTTCAGTTAGGGAACAAAGGATCCTATTATTCCCGAGGGAACTCCCTATTAAAGAGGTTTAGTAGAACTTTCTAGGGACTTTAAACCCAGAGCTGAAAGACAATGGAGCTAAGAGAATAGATAGATTTACAGACATTACAATAACAACTTACTCTTCACTCCCTCTTTTGACTGTGGATACCAGCCTCTGCTGATTTTATGTTTTGGTTACAAGGGAGCAAAAATAGCCACCTCCCTCCATGTAAAACTATATTGGAAAAAAACAAAACCCACTCAGAAGTGGGTTTTCCTTCTGGTTACTGCATGATTTTGACATAATACCTTGAGTCAGAAAAACAGAGACTATGTATGTAGGACCAGGATCTGGGCACCAGTCATCAGGCCCTGCTGGAGAATGTAGGTGTTATAGAAAGTCATGAGAGAATGGTACAGAGGAGCCAGAATTGGTGGTGAATTGGGTTTCTAAAGTGACTTGAGGTAAGCATTATTTACGTGAAGACAGTACATCCCACGCCCAGATACTGACACCAACACACAGAGACAAGAACAGCAAGCAGCTATTCAAGGAGGGTTCCGGTGAGTCCTGCTGACCCAGGCTGAATTAGGAGATGCAGCTCTGGGTACATGGGAAAGGGGTTAACAGAACTGAGGGGACAGTGAGGAAAGAAAGAGCAGTTTTGAGGGAGAGAGTCCAGGAGGGATGCTCCTTGCTGGCGTGAAGGTGAAGAATACTCCATAAGAGATGTGTAGAGAATACAGGGCACCAGAGCCCAGGACAAACTGAATAGAATAAAGGAACCATTGATGCATATATAAAATAGATAACCTACAAAGACCTACTCTATAGGCCAGGGAAATCTACTGAGTAAATTGTAATAAGGGAAAAGAATCTGGGACTTCCATGGTGGTACAATGGATAAGAACCCAACTGCAAACATAGGGGACACAGATTCAATCTGTGGTCCAGGAAGATCCCACATGCCAAAGAACAGCTAAGCCCACGTGGCACAACAACTGAAGCCCTAGAGCCTGTGCTTGGCTAAACAGAGTGAGCATGAGGGGTAAGGAAGATTTTGGAGGAGATTCTCAAGTCTGTAATCCTTAAACTCTGACATGCTAACCACACAAAATCCCAGTTTTCCAAACGCCTTATTTCTATAAACTTCTAGCATCCCAGGTACAAGAGGAAAGGCCATAAGGGATACTTATAGAAATCATAAGTATCTTCACATACAGGAAAGAGGACCCCAAAAATTGATGCCCAAGCATGCTCCCTGCTATGTCCAGCTGGCACAGTGACCCTGGGAAATTAAACACATAGGTGAGGTCAAGGCAAACATGTATGCCCTCTGCATGGAGTTCTGAGCTGGAAGATCTTGTGTAACTTTGAGAGCTTCCTTCTCCACCAGTAGTGAGCAATAAAGGAGATTCAAGTAAGCCCAAGGCTGAAGGCCATTGTGAAATATTTCTCATGCTTTTAAATTGGTAGGTGGCCATGTCAAGCACTTTATGAATTAATTGAAACTATAGCAGTAAAACAAAGCCCCACAGCTAAAGATAAGTTAACATAAACCTAACATATACAAGAAATCTAACATAAAGCAATAATTTTAAAAAACAATTAAAACTCATATATTCCTTACATTGTGCAGTGTTAGTATGTTTAATCCTCACAATGCCCTGATATACTAGGCATTTCTATTACCCTCATTTTATAGATGATGAAACTGAGGTATGGGGAGTTTAGGACTTGCCCAAGGATATGCAGCCAGTTAGTGAAAAACAATTTAAACCCACAGAGCCTAGAACTACACTTAACTGCCTTGCTACTCTACCAGGCATAATGCAGAGAAATCACAAATGCAAACAGCCAGTAGGAGTTTGTCGTAGTATTACTTATAAATCAACCAATGAGATGACTTGGGGAAAGATTACATCAACGTAAAACTGTCATTGCTAGAAAAACTCAAACTAAAGAGATCATCATAAAAAATTTATGGAACTCAAGAATATGTCTGGGAACTTGGAAGGGTCTGAAAAACACTGCTCAGGTTCATGGAGGCTGTGCGTGGAGGAGAAATTTGGTGGACGGCCCACATTTTGTCTCTCTCCCATGAATTCCATACCCTACAGTGAAGTCAAATCATATCCAATCAAACCACTTCCCTCCTTATAAATCATCAGTGGCTCCATCGTAATTACTACAGAATAAAATCTAAATTCCTTGGTGTGATCACTAGGCGCTCCCTAATCCAGTCTCCATTAAGGGAGGCCTTCAACATTCCTCCTCTGCACAGATCTCTAGCCACAGAAAATTTCTGCTCTGGCCTCAAATATACCATGCTCTTCCATTTCTCCCAAATGAGGTCAGAAGACCATCACTGCTATAATCAACTGAAGGCCTTTTTTAGAAACATTGACTCCAGGATTCTAATGAAATGTAATGCTTTGGCATTTGACTGAGGAAATGGTATTTTAACAAATTCTGCATGCAGTTTATTTTTCACATACATTAATATTTGAGGTCCACATCTCATTCCTTATGATGATTTCCTCTTCCCATCTGTCACTCCACATTTCAAATATCATCTCCTTAAGATAAGTCTTTTTAACCCTCTCCTTCCCCAGACACAGTTGACCCCTTTCCCTATCTGTGTTGCCACTTTACCTTTTCATACTTCTATTCTGCACCTGTGGGGCCTTATTTTTTTAATTCATGTATTCTTATTGGAATATAACTGCTTTACAATGTGTTAGTTTCTGCTGTACAACAATATGAATCAGCTGTATGTATAGTTCCGTCTTGAATTTCCCTCCCACTGCCCACCCCTTCAGGTCATCTCAGAGCACTGAGCTGAGCTCCCTGGGCTATGCAGTAGCTCTCCACAAGCTGTGTTTTACCCCTGGTAGCGCTTATTTTTGTGATCTAGGTTGATCTGTGATCTAGATCTGAGATTTCTTTCAGGACCTTAATTCATCCGCCAACCAGTCTGCACTGAATTCTGGAGTTCAGCTGATGGAGGGGGCAGCCTGGAGGCCACGGAGCTTGGAGTCTGATGGAGCACAGAGAAGCACGATCAAAAGGAAGTGCGCCAAGTGCTCTGAGAGGCAGACGGTGGGCTGTGTGAGGCTACAGGGGCACTTAGGGGATGCAGACCAGGAAGCTTCTCAGGGAACTGATGTCTCAGTGGATATCTGTGAAAGGAATGATTTACCCACGGGAAGGAGGAGAGGGCATGCCAGCTGAGGGAAAAATGTCCCAAGGCCCAGGGTGTATTTGTGTGTTAGAGAGAGAGGAACAGATATTCAGGGTATCCTCCATAATAACCAGATGTATATTTCTACCTGGGCTTTTTTCCTCAGTTTTCCTCCTCACAATTAGTTTAAAGCCATATTCAACAGATTTGTCTGTTTTGGAGAAAACAGATTCTTCCCAGACCTTGTCAGATGGACTCTTGAGCCTTAAACCCAAAAGTGTCTTTAATCTCTCTCTCTTTCGCATCTTCCCACCACTATGTGCATATATGTGTGTTATCACGAATGAATGAATGATGGATAGATGTTATATAATTAATTAGAACATCATGATATAGTTTGTATAGTAGGAAAAAGCATAGTATTTCTAAAGAGCATGATCTTTAATAATCCTAGTTTCAAATTTTAGCTTTGTCAGTTCCAGGTAGGTAACTCAGGACAGGCTATTTATCTTTCTGAATATCTTTTTTTTTATATAATGGATATAGTAGTATTTATCTCATAAGAATATTATCACAACTAGATAACCAATGAGCTTTCCAGGTGTTGCTAGTGGTAAAGAACCTGACTGCCAATTCAGGAGACATAAGAGACACAGGTTCAATCCCTGAGTCAGGAAGATCTCCCTGGAGAAGGAAATGGCAACCCACTCCAGTATTCTTGCCTGGAAATCTCATGGACAAAGGAGCCTGGGAGGCTACAGTCCATAGGATGGCAAAGAATCAGACAGGACTGAAGCAACTTATGTTTGTGTTAGATGACAAATAGAAAGTACCTAATATGATGCCTGGTATATAGTAGGCTTTTTTTTTAAAAGAGTAACAGGTAATAATAAGATCTCAGATTCACCCCATAACTAAACCTGTATGACCTTGGGGAACAAGCTGCTTTAGTCTTCCTTGGTCTCCCCCAGAGGCTCCCTCATGTGGTGAACAAATGTACACAGGAAACACCGTACAAATGATTGTTATGGTAATTCTCATTATTACTTCCTATTACAAATACATTTTGTCTGGCACTTTTGCCACATACCTACATTATTTATGTTTCAAAGGTTAGCATTTTGAAAGAAATCAGATGATTTTTCATCTGTAAAACATCTTTATTGTACACTATAGATAAACCATTATTTTAAAAACCACTTCCAATTACCAGTGACTGCCACAAGGTGGCTCTAGACCATTTCTATTATTTCGACTTCCCTGGTGCAAATAATAAATAATAATTTCCTGGTCCAAATAATAAATAAATAATAATTATATAAATAATCATTTCTATTATTTCAGTTCAGTTCAGTTCAGTCGCTCAGTCATGTCTGACTCTTTGCGACCCCATGAATCGCAGCACGCCAGGCCTCCCTGTCCATCACCAATTCCCAGGATTCACCCAGACTCACGTTCATCAAGTCAGTGATGCCATCCAGCCATCTCATCCTCTCATCTCATCCTCGTCCCCTTCTCCTCCTGCCCCCAATCCCTCCCAGCATCAGAGTCTTTTCCAGTGAGTCAACTCTTCACATGAGGTGGCCAAAGTACTGGAGTTTCAGCTTCAGCATCATTCCCTCCAAAGAAATCCCAATAATTCTCCTTTCTGAAAGTTGTTTTTCAAGAAATACCATGAAAACAATTGTGGTTTTGTTTTACAAAAAAATAGAGCATATAAAACAAACATCATTTTATGTTTGTCTTCCTTGCTAAAGGTCTAATTTTAATTGAATATATGTTACATATAAGGATATATATTCAGATAATTTCATCATGGTTGATAGTCACTCATTTGTATCATTTTATATATTATTATTATTGTCTGAAATTACATTTCTATTCCTTGTTCATTTAAGCTTGAATACTGGAGAATTTTTATAAATAATGCCAAAAATCTAGTTATTAGGGAGTATCAGAATAAAGAACTGACTTTTTTTTCTGTCTTTTTATTTAGAAGATTGATTTCAGGATAATTCAGTTTTTAACTTTTCAAAATAAATGAAACTTATAGGGCTTTTAATGATGTTTTTGTGGCATTCACTTTTGTAATTCAAGATTCCAAGTGCTTCAGATAAATTGATTTAAGATTTAATGTGGAAAGACACAGGTGTAGTCAAATCATTAATGCATTCACTCTTAGTTCTGCCTTGGTGCTGCCTTTGTTTACTCTGGAGCTTTGTCAGTTAGAAATGTTGAAACTGTTAATTGTGAGATAAGATGTTTGCTTTCTCATTGATCTCCCTGGAAAGCGTGAGTGAGAGTCAGACACTGTTGTTAAATCTTTCTCCCAGCTGACTGCTGGGAGTTTAATTTTAGCATTTTGTTTCTGCTTGAAATCAGGAGTGGTGCTGTTTTTCTCTTCCTGGGAAAACTGCTGGCTTACACTTCCTTAGCTTTCCTCCAGCATGGACTTCTAGATAAACTGTTAAAAGGTTCCTTTCTGGACCCTGATTTTCATTTCTTAGGAGACTATGTTTTACATGCAAATTTTGTAATACATAATACTTTTTACATAAGCAGAGTCTTCTCTCGAGTAGTAGGCAGAAAATATGGGCTTCTCTGACGGCTCAGATGGTAAAGAATCTGCCTACAATGCAGGAGACCTGGGTTTAATCCCTGGGTCAGGAAGATCCCCTAGTGAAGGGAATGGCAACCCACTCCAGTATTCTTGCCTGGAGAATCCCGTGGAGAGAGGAGTCTGGTGGGCTACACAGTTCATGGGGTTGCAGAATCGGACATGACTGAGCGACTAACAACTTTTGGAACATAGCCCAGACTCAGATACACGTGCGTAAGCACCATGTATTTGGAAAGTGTATTTCATATCTATGGAATATATCATCTTACTTACATCTGGATTTGAACCTGGGATTGATGCAGGACCTCTGATGAAGACTCATAAACCGGTTTACCACAGTCCTACCTTCTTTTCTGTTACTTGTCAGCTTTGTTCATTCACACCATCTGACTGGACTCAACATGTTTGAGCTTGTGACCCCTGCCTTCGGTGTTCTGAATCAGGGCAGGAAACACAAACGCATCTAGAGGAAGAGGGAGGTGGGAGAAAGTTGTCTTGTAGCTGGATAATTAATTTGTAAATTGGGGGCTAACTTGGCTGTAACAGCATTAAACAGGACTTTGGAATCTCATGTTCAGAAGCATAAATGAGCTAAAGGAGTCTTCCACCTGTATACTTCTGTGACTCATTTTTTTCAATTGAAGTATAGTTTTTTTACAGTATTATGCAAGTTACAGGTGAACAATATAGTGATTCACAATTTTTAAGGTTATACTCCAATTATATTATTATAATATACTCTGATATAATATTATTATAAAATAATTGGCTATATTCCCTATATTGTACAATATATCCTTGTAGCTTATTTTATACCTAATAGTCTATATCTCTTAATTTCCTAAACCTATACTGTTCCTCCCTTTTCCTTCTCCCCACTAATAGGCATTAGTTTGTTTTCTACATCTGTGAGTTCACTTCTTTGTTATATTCACTAGTTTGTTGTATTTTTTAGATTCCATATATAAATGATATCATAAAGCAAAGGAAATAAAACTGAAAATAAGCAAATGGGACCTAATTAAACTTAAAAGCTTTTGCATAGCAAAGGAAACCACTGAAAAAATGAAAAAAAACTACTGCATGGAAGAAAATAGTTGCAAATGATATGACCAAGAGGGAATTAATATCCAACATACATAAACAACTCATACAACTCAATATCAAAAAAAACCAAAAAAACAATGACCGAAAGCCTAAATATTTTTCCAACTAGAAAATGCAGATATCCAACAGGCACATGAAAAGATGCTCAGCATGGCTAATCATCAGGGAAATGCAAATCTCACTCATTTTTCACAGAACTTAGAACAGAAAAAGGGCATATATAGTATGGAAAGCCTGTGCGATAATGAACATGAAATAGTTAAATATTTGACCCTAACTGTTTCTCTGTAGTACAACTAAGGAAGCAACAGGGAGTACAATCGTCTCCTCAGTGGAGGCTTTACTCAGGTTACAGCAAATCCAGACGTTGCTCAGCCAAAATTGACAACAGGATGAATCATTCTCAGTGGAGGGCCAACCCAAGTTCTAGAATACTGCACAAACCCAGAAGCATCATTTCAGAAGAGTAAGTAGCTAGGGTGAGTGTTTTGTTAATAATGCCACGGGGAGAAAGAACTTCCCTAAGCTTTGCATAATTCTGAGAACAGGCAGCTGTAACCATAGACAGGAATTACTTAGAGCCTAACTCTGAGTGACCGCAGATGGAGAGAGAAATCTCTGTAACTAGCAGTTAAGTCAATGATATGAAAAAGCAGCCTAGTTGGGATGAGTTGAGGATATAAATCCACAACAAGGAACAAACAAGAGGGTAGAGTATATAGCTGATCAAGTTAAACATTTCTGTTCATAAAGGTGAGTTTGTGTATAGTTAAAATAAATGTTTAAAGCACATTCTTTGATTTGCATTTCTCTAATAATGAGTGATGTTGAGCATCTTTTCATGTGTTTGTTAGCCATCCGTATGTCTTCTTTGGAGAAATGGAAACAACCTAGATGTCCATCAGCAGATGAATGGATAAGAAAGCTGTGGTACATATACACAATGGAGTATTACTCAGCCGTTAAAAAGAATTCATTTGAATCAGTTCTGATGAGATGGATGAAACTGGAGCCGATTATACAGAGTGAAGTAAGCCAGAAAGAAAAACACCAATACAGTATACTAACACATATATATGGAATTTAGGAAGATGGCAATGACGACCCTGTATGCAAGACAGGGAAAGAGACACAGATGTGTATAACGGACTTTTGGACTCAGAGGGAGAGGGAGAGGGTGGGATGATTTGGGAGAATGACATTCTAACATGTATACTATCATGTGAATTGAATCGCCAGTCTATGTCTGACGCAGGATGCAGCATGCTTGGGGCTGGTGCATGGGGATGACCCAGAAAGATGTTCTGGGGAGGGAGGTGGGAGGGGGGTTCATGTTTGGGAATGCATGTAAGAATTAAAGATTTTAAAATTTAAAAAATAAAAAACTAATAAAAAAAATTTATAATGGAAAAAAAAAAAAAAATAAAGCACATTCTTGCCTGGAAAATCCCATGGATGGAGGAGCCTGATAGGCTACAGTCCATAGGGTCACAAAGAGTAGGACACGACTGAGTGACTTCACTTTCACTTTCAGTTCAGTCAGCTCAGTTCAGTTCAGTCGCTCAGTCGGGTCCGACTTTTTGTGACCCAATGAATCGCAGCACGCCGGGCCTCCCTGTCCATCACCATCTCCCAGAGTTCACTCAGACTCATGTCCATCAAGTCCGTGATGCCATCCAGCCATCTCATCCTCTGTTGTCCCCTTCTCCCCTGCCCCCAATCCCTCCCAGCATCAGAGTCTTTTCCAGTGAGTCAACTCTTCGCATGAGGTGTCCAAAGTACTGGAGCTTCAGCTTTAGCATCATTCCTTCCAAAGAAATCCAACGGTTGATCTCCTTCAGAATGGACTGGTTGGATCTCCTTGCAGTCCAAGGGACTCTCAACAGTCTTCTCCAACACCACAGTTCAAAAGCATCAATTCTTCGGCGCTTAGCCTTCTTCACAGTCCAACTCTCACATCCATACATGACCACAGGAAAAACCATAGCCTTGACTAGACGGACCTTAGTCGGCAAAGTAATGTCTCTGCTTTTGAATATACTGTCTAGGTTGGTCATAACTTTTCTTCCAAGGAGTAAGCGTCTTTTAATTTCATGGCTGCAGTCACCATCTGCAGTGATTTTGGAGCCCAGAAAAATAAAGTCTTACAGTGTTTCCACTGTTTCCCCATCTATTTCCCACGAACTGATGGGACCAGATGCCATGATCTTCGTTTTCTGAATGTTGATCTTTAAGCCAACTTTTTCACTCTCCTCTTTTACTTTCATCAAGAGGCTTTTTAGTTCCTCTTCACTTTCTGCCATAAGGGTGGTGTCATCTGCATATCTGAGGTTATTGATATTTCTCCCACAAATCTTGATTCTAGCTTCTTCCAGTCCAGCGTTTCTCATGATGTACTCTGCATATAAGTTAAATAAGCAGGGTGACAATATACAGCCTTGACGTTCTCCTTTTCCTATTTGGAACCAGTTTGTTGTTCCATGTCCAGTTCTAACTGTTGCTTCCTGACCTGCATACAGATTTCTCAAGAGGCAGGTTAGGTGGTCTGGTATTCCCATCTCTTGAAGAATTTTCCACAGTTTATTGTGATCCACACAGTCAAGGCTTTGGCAAAGGCAATAAAGCAGAAATAGATGTTTCACTGGAACTCTCTTGCTTTTTCCATGATCCAGCAGATGTTGGCAATTTGATCTCTGGTTCCTCTGCCTTTTCTAAAGCCAGCTTGAACATCAGGGATTTCGCGGTTCACGTATTGCTGAAGCCTGGCTTGGAGAATTTTGAGCATTACTTTACTAGCATGTGAGATGAGTGCAATTGTGCGGTAGTTTGAGCATTCTTTGGCATTGCCTTTCTTTGGGATTGGAATGAAAACTGCCCTTTTCCAGTCCTGTGGCCACTGCTGACTTTTCCAAATTTGCTGGCATATTGAGTGCAGCACTTTCACAGCATCATCTTTCAGGATTTGAAACAGTTCAACTGGAATTCCATCACCTCCACTAGCTTTGTTCATAGTGATGCTTTCTAAGGCCCACTTGACTTCACTTTCAGTTAATTAACCTAAAAGAGCCGTGGTATTCAGAACTCTCAACTAGGTTCTTATTTTAAGTCCATTAGCAAACATCTCCCAGTTACATCAATGGAAGAAAGCTACACCTGCTGTGGGTTCTTCTTATCACCTGACTTATACCTGGTTATAGGTGACTTATAACATAGAGACATGAACAACGGTGGAACAAAGTTGGCAGACTAGGGTGAGACAGTGCAGGCACAAACCTTGACGTGACACTCACTCTCCCAATTTTAAGGCACAAAAATTTAAAGGTGCAAAATTTAAGATACAGGGTCATCACCCACCTTAAATTTTGCATCCTAGGTACCCCTTAGTCCCAGTTCAACATTTACTTACTCTCCTCATATTCATCTTTTTCATACAGTTCAAGGGGGGCATATTTGGTGTTGTTGCCACTATTTTGAGGAGAAAGCTTGGCAGGAAGGACTGGATTCTTTACCTGCATCATTGCCAACATGTCTCCCTCCATCACCGGCTGTTTTGTGAGACAGACAGGCAACGTCAGCTGTCTTAATTCCACCCACCCCAGCAGCTGCCTGGACCTGCTCCAGGCAGTACACAACAGGTGTGTGTGTGGTGTGTATTAGAGAGATGCTTTCGAGACGTGTCATGACCTAAACTGTTCTTCAGACATTTTTCTGTAAATCTCTTTATAACATATCCTAGTTAGATGATGTAACACATACAATTTTCAAAGCAATTTAAAAAGTCTATCAGCTGTTTGATGCTGTTGCAATCTGATATCCCAATCTTGAAAAAAAAAATTAAGACCTAAAAAGATTATCTTACTAAATTATACACTTTTGGAGTTAAAAGAAAACATCAAACATCCTTTTCACACCTTTAATGTTAGATACTTTAAAAAGGTGTATTCTACTGCAGAATAAAATTTTACTCTTTTATAGAAGTATTATGTGAAATTTTCAAATGTCCTTAATAATTCAGTTAAACATAAATATGTAGCTGTCTACAATGTACCCAGACAAATGAAATTAGAGTAAAGGGATATACTATCTATGTATTTTGAGGGTCATAGTGTTTGAAAAAATTGACAATCCTAAAGACTAATTTGATTTGATTGTACAGAAGATATTGAGAAATTAATGAGTCGATACCAGTTACAAGAGAAAAATTGTACAAGCAAAAGACACTTTGACCTTATAAAGAATGAAAATTACTCTGAGTGTCTCTATTATCTGAAACAGGATAATGTGAGCACAGGGAAGTAAAGCAAAGATTTTTATCTGGGATGATTACAAATCTATTACCTAGTAGCATTTTCAATAGGATTCTTTCAAGTACTCAAAAGCAATAAAGTTAGAAGGGTGATATATATTTTCTACATTAAATGAGTTTCAGGAATGGGTGAGTGTCTCTTCAAGACATAGATATTATCTCATAGCATTAGTAATTCAACATCCTATAATCAACCTGATAATATAAAATATACCATGAGGCAATAGCTCAGGGTAAATGGCTTGCATGTTCATTCACTCGTGTCTGACTCTACAACCCCATGGACAGTAGGCCTCTGTCCATGGGATTGTCCAGGCCAGAATACTGGAGTGGCTTGCCATTTCCTACTCCAGAGAATCTTCCTGACCCAGGGATTGAGCCTGTGTTTCCTTGGTTTCCTGCATTAGTAGACGCATTCTTTACCACCTAGCCACCTGGAAGCTAAATGGCTTGGGCTTCACTCAGTTGAATGTATTGAAAATAATGAATAGAATACACTTTACCTACTTAGGAAACTTTTGCAAATAGGCAAACCATTTGTCTCAGAAGCCATGTAAAATCAGTGTTTTGAGTTATATTTAATATGTGCTTAGTCACTCAGACATGTCCGACTCTTTGTGACCCAATGGACTATAGCCCACCAGGTGCCTCTGTCCATGGGGATTCTCCAGGCAAGAATACTGCATTGTGTTGCCATGCCCTCCTCCAGGGGATCTTCCCTACCCAGGGATCAAACCCAGGTCTCCAGCATTGCAGGTGCTTTACCGTCAGCCATTAGGGAAGCCGAAGAATACTGGAGTGGCTAGCCTATCCCTTTTCCAGGCATTCTTCCTGACTTAGAAATCAAACCAAGGTCTCCTGCATTGCAAGCGGATTCTTTACCAGCTGAGCTATCAGAGAAGCCCCTCAATTATATACTAATTGAGATAAACTCAACACAGCAACATACCCATTAAAATACATTTATGGAAGTTTCAGATTTAAGGTTTAAAAGTCTTAATTTAATCACTTCAAATTAAAAAGAAAGAGAGACCTAAAATAAGTTGAAAGCTAATTGTTCCAACTTAAAGCATGTTTTCCCCCAGATTAAATAGGCAATACATCTCATTTTAGAAAATACAGAAATTTAGGAAGAAAGAAAAGGAAAGAAAATAGGCAAACAAAAGTACACATATCCTCCCACAGGGCAGGTTTCTAGTGGCCAAAAATTCGAAACGTGACCAAAACTCATGCATATACAGATAATCATGCCTTTCTGTGTACCAGCGAATCAGAGGGTTTTTTTTGTTTTGTTTACTTTTGATTTTCTACAATTTTCTTCTCTTTTTTACTTTTTCTAGCTTTATAACATCTTCTTATATATTTTTTTATGTGAGGTCAAAATTTTTTAAACAAAAAGATGAATGGTCTACAGGTAAATTAGTGGACTTAGTCTCTGGATGTGAGAATTCTAGACCTGGGCTGGTCCACTGAATCTTAAGGTCTACATGGTCTCAAAGACCCTTCGGTCAGATATTCAGAATTCTTCGAAGCCTTCTAAACCCTTACAAACATCAAACAATTTCTTGACTTAAAAAAAAAAATGCTATATATCATTCATTTCTCCTGATATTTTCTTGTTTTCTTAATGCTTATATCACCAAACTGGAATGTGTACTCCAGGAGATTACAACCATTATCTATCTTGTTCACTGCTACATACAGAACAGCAATACCTGATACAGAGTAAGAGGTCAATAAAAGCTTTATATAACCCACATATAAGCTAAGTTTTTCCCCAAAAAAATTCTAGAATAGAAAATAACTATATATACATATATATGAGTCCTTATACAGTCTACTGTGTTATGAACACTTTCATAAGCCATAAAATACTGCTTAAAATGTTAGACAAAAATGAGCCAACAATTTATTTTCTAAAACTAGTGCTAGTTTTCATGTTTTTAAAGATCATCTGTTGAAATTAGTATAAAAGAAGGCAAGGAAGGTTAACAATTTCAGTGCATTTTAACATTATGTTTGCAAAGGTTGGAGGTCATTATAAACAATACTTTTAAACCTTAAAAGGCAGTAAAAGTTATTGTATTACAAAGATTAGGAAGATGAATCTAGAGGAAGAATAAAAATGAAAATGAAATTGTACTAATGTTTGTGAATAGGACCTTCAGTGTCCACATCACACACACAATCACTGTGCTATATCTCAAAAGAACTGATAAATGATGCTGCTATGATGATTTTAAAATACTGTGGAAATGACAAAAACACTAATGTCAAAGATGCATCTGAAGAAGTTATTTTATAAGTGTAACTAAGGGAAAAATAATATTTCTAAATTCCTCTATTTGGATAAAATGTAATTTAAATGTATGTGTGGCTAAAATAATAAATTTAATTCTATAAGTAGACAAGTTACTGTTTCATCAGCACCCTTTACAATTTACATTTTCCCAAAGGACAACTGACTTACTCGGGGGAATCTTCCCACTAGAGTAAATAACAAGTCTATTTTAAAATACATCCTGTTGGACATAGATAATAGACTAGTGGTTGCCAAGGGGGAGGAGGGTGGAGAGGGACTAACTGGGAGTTTGGGATTAGTAGATGCAAACTGGTATATACAGGATGGATAAACAGCAAAATCCTGCTGTGTAGTACAGGAAATTATATTCAATATCCTACGATAAACCACAACAGAAAAGTATATGAAAGATTACTGAGCCACTCTGCTGTACAGCAATAATTAATACATTATAAATTGATTATACTTCAATAAAAAATTAAAACACTCTGTTATACACTGTGTGCTATTTCAATAAGAAATTTTATTTCTTTTAGTTCTATAAAACACTAAACTATCTTTAACTATTGCTTCTCACCTGTTTCTTCCATTGTCTTTTTCTAAAATTCCTAGTAAACAGCTTTGGAGTCTTTCTATAGCACATCGTGGCTGACTGTTATCTCATAGATATTTTTCAATGTTTTACCTCCTAGGACTACATCCTTTGTATATTTCTCAGTACCTTCTTGCTGTTATTTTAAAATTTCCTCTTTAACTGCATTAGTCTTGAGTTAATTCTGTTTGATGAAAGTGAAAGAGGAGAGTGAAAAAGCTGGCTTAAAGCTCAACATTCAGAAAACTAAGATCATGGCATCTGGTCCCATCACTTCATGGCAAATAGATGGAGAAACAGTGTCAGACTTTATTTTGGGGGGGCTCCAAAATCACTGCAGATGGTGACTGCAGCCATGAAATTAAAAGACGCTTACTCCTTGGAAGAAAAGTTATGACCAACCTAGATAGTATACTCAAAAGCAGAGAGACATTACTTTGCCGACTAAGGTCCATCTAGTCAAGGCTATAGTTTTTTTCTGTGGTCATGTATGGATGTGAGAGTTGGACTGTGAAGAAGGCTGAGTGCCAAAGAATTGATGCGTTTGAACTGTGGTATTGGAGAAGACTCTTGAGAGTCCCTTGGACTGCAAGGAGATCCAACCAGTCCATTCTGAAGGAGATCAACCCTTGGATTTCTTTGGAAGGAATAATGCTAAAGCTGAAGCTCCAGTACTTTGGACACCTCATGCGAAGAGTTGACTCATTGGAAAAGACTCTGATGCTGGGAGAGATTGGGGGCAGGGGGAGAAGGGGGCAGGGGGAGAAGGGGACGACCGAGGATGAGATGGCTGGATGGCATCACGGACTTGATGGACATGAGTCTGAGTGAACTCTGGGAGATGGTGATGGACAGGGAGGCCTGGTGTGCTTCGATTCATGGGGTCACGAAGAGTCGGACACAACTAAGCGACTGAACTGAACTGAATCCTGTTTACTTTCTTCTATAATAGTACTTTTTGATTCCAAGGTTTTTACTTAATATTTTTTCATAAGCTACTGCTTTGGTTTTTCATAATTTTTATATTCTGAAGATTGCTATTCTTTCATCTTGTTAAAAATCTCAAACATACTTGTCTTAATTTTTCAAATTGCTCTTATTTTCATTTCATACAAAGGGATCATACACCAATCTTAAATTTTCTTGGTTATCTTTTCAATTATAATAATTCTGATGTACTTTGGAATTTGGTTTTCAAGCTCATTTTTAT
The DNA here is from genome assembly GCF_016772045.2 of Ovis aries. Classification (NCBI taxonomy): domain Eukaryota; kingdom Metazoa; phylum Chordata; class Mammalia; order Artiodactyla; family Bovidae; genus Ovis; species Ovis aries. The sequence continues at coordinate 235,422,865 of NC_056054.1, read as the reverse complement.
GGGGTGGCGGTAGGGGGGAGGGGTTCTCTCATAGTCTTTGCTTGTTTTTTATGCTCTTGCTTTATAATTATTTCTCCAAGAGATGCATCACTTGGACCACTACGGACCACAATCCAGAACAAGGTCTTGCATAGGTGACCGAGCTTACTTGGGAATGAATAGAGGCAAATGCAGATCTAGGCACTGTGCTAGTGAGCACCTTGGCACAAGTCCTGGATACAAGGCAGTTTTTATTCCCTTCCTACATTCTTGTTTCAATTCAGTTCAGTTCAGTCGCTCAGTCGTGTCCGACTCTTCGTGACCCCATGAATCGAAGCACGCCAGGCCTCCCTGTCCATCACCAATTCCCGGAGTTCACTCAGACTCACGTTCATCAAGTCAGTGATGCCATCCAGCCATCTCATCCTCAGTCATCCCCCTCTTCTCCTGCCCCCAGTCCCTCCCAGTATCAAAGTCTTTTCCAATGAGTCAACTCTTCACATGAGGTGTCCAAAGTACTGGAGTTTCAGCTTTAGCATCATTCCTTCCAAAGAAATCCCAGGGTTGATCTCCTTTAGAATGGACTGGTTGGATCTCCTTGCAGTCCAAGGGACTCTCAAGAGTCTTCCCCAACACCACAGTTCAAAAGCATCACTTCTTCGGCGCTCAGCCTTCTTCACAGTCCAACTCTCACATCCATACATGACTACTGGAAAAATCATAGCCTTGACTAGACGGACCTTAGTCGGCAAAGTAATGTCTCTGCTTTTGAATATGCTATCTAGGTTGGTCATAACTTTTCTTCCAAGGAGTAAGTATCTTAATTTCATGGCTGCAATCACCATCTGCAGTGATTTTGGAGCCCCAAAAAATAAAGTCTGACACTGTTTCCACTGTTTCTCCATCTATTTCCCATGGAGTGATGGGACCAGATGCCATGATCTTCATTTTCTGAACATTGAGCTTTAAGCCAATTTTTTCACTCTCCTCTTTTACTTTCATCAAGAGGCTTTTTAGTTCCTCTTCACTTTCTGCCAGAAGGGTGGTGTCATCTGCATATCTGAGGTTATTGATATTTCTCCCGGCAATCTTGACTCCAGCTTGTGTTTCTTCCAGTCCAGCATTTCTCATGATGTACTCTGCACAGAAGTTAAATAAGCAGGGTGACATTCTTGTTTAGCAATGTTATATAAGCTAAAACCCTAGCTGTTGGTCAAAAGCTTTTTTTTTTAACTTCCTTTCACAGGCTGGAGCTCCCAATCCCTGCCCTTTATTTCAAGCAATGGCCCAGGTTCTGTTCCCCTGTTCTTCTTAGACTGCAGGACCTGAAATATAGCCATCTTTCCAGCTTACTTCCAGAGCTCAGTGAGCCAACTCTCACCCTACTACCTTACCACCAAACTCACTGATATTGTTGCTGAGCTGTATCTTTTAACTTTTCTTTTTATTATAATTGTTATTTTTATGATTCAGTGTACAAGGAATGAAAGGTCTCAATGATAAGCAGTATCAACAAGAGTTTTTGTGGTGTTTCTTTTAATTAGAAAGGGCAAAAGTAAAAGATTATTTATACCTAAAGTAGATCAACTTTTCTCCAAGTGTAATTAAAATGCAGGGACTTGTCTGATTGACTACCGTATCTCCAGCTCCTAGAATGTACTATGCACACAGTTAAGAGTTTAATGAACATGTGTCAATGGAATGATTTGCTGTCCATCCCTAAGTTACTGAGGCAAAGAAGAGGGAAAGATGAACAGAATGTCAGGTTAGCAAAGGACAGTCTAGTGGAAGGGACAGGATGAAAATACACGACCCAACAAACAGTGTGAGACAGTATACAAGGGGACTTGCACACGCTGTGGGTGGGATTGTACACTGGTGCAGCCACTGTGGAAAACAGTGCAGAGGTTTCTCAAAAAACTAAAAGCAGAGCTATCATATGACCCAACTATTTTACTTCTGGGTACACACACCCCAGGGTTCATAGCAGCATTATTTATAATTGCCGAGATATGGAAGCAACCTAAGTGTCCATCAACAGGGGAATGGATAAAGAAGATATGGTACACATACACAATGGGATACCATTTGGCCATAGAAAAGAATAAAATTTTCCCATTTGCAGCAATATGGATGAACTCGGAGGGCATTAAGTGAAATGAGTCAGATAGAAAAAGACAAATACTGTATGATAGCACTTGTATGTGGAATCTAGAAAATTCAACAAAGTAGTGAATATAACAAAAAGAAGCAGATTCACAGACAGAACGAACAAGTGGTTGCCAGTGAGGGGAGGGAGTGGCAATATAGGTATGGGAGTGGGAAGCACAAACTACTGGCTGTAAGTTTGGCTCAAGGATGTACAACATGGACAATGCAGCCAATATTTTGTAATAACTATCAATGGCGGTAACTTTCAAAAACTGTATAAGAAATGAAACATATTTTTTTTTTAATTTCAAAAGGCAGTATATGTTTCTCAACTGGCCAGTGCCAACTACAAGTCATGGTACTTGATAAATTTACAAAGTATATCCAACCATAAGTCTGAATGGAGGATAACGCTATGAGAGATGTAACTAATTGTCACAGATTTTAAAATTGAGAGGGGAGTCATAAAGGAAAGGGGAGAATTATAACCTGTTTTGTTTCTTATATTTAGTTCCCTGTGACCAGTAGGATGTGGTCACCACTTAGGGAAAATTAGTGAATATCTTGTGAAACAGTACAAGGTAACTTATGTAAACAGTAAATGCCAGAGGTTAATTTTGCAGAGCTACTTAAGTAATTTCAGAATGTAGAAAACTGGCTTACAGACCTGGGTGAACACAGAACATCACAGGTACTCTCTTGCAGAAAAGAAAGACTTTTTTTTTAATAAGCAGTATCTCCATGGCAACCATAAAGGCAAATCTCGCTTTGTGTGTATGATAGCGACACCAGTAACAGCTGGAGCAGGTTGAACAAAAATGGCAGGGGAGCAGAAGCTGGGGGATTTGGAAAGAAGGTGAGTAAAGAAAACAACAGCCCAACAGGAAGCTGTGTGACTTAAGACTGCCTTGGTTCATTAGCATTGCGTTTGAAGAAATCAGACTTTAAAATCTATTGTTTTCAAAAGCACTTTCCCTCATCCTGTTCAAATCAAAGGTGAGACAAATTATTATGCCATTTGTTAAAGAAAAATAAATTACTCGAATTGTTTATGTTTTCAAAATCCATAGGTGTTGACAAATTAAAATATATTTTAAAAATTGATGTCTTCGACCAGAGTCACACAGAGAAAATGAAAAGAGACATGCATGTCCAGCCCCAGATAATGAATTAATGCAAGAGGAAAGCTCTGTTGTTCAGGGATTTCTTTTCACATTTCAAAGAAAGAACATCATACAATGCAGGTCTATATAGCAAAGAAATGAGGTATCACAGAATTACTTGTTAGTGTAGTCTAACAATAAAAGCAGGGCACCAATGGAGGGCAGGTGCTTTATTCACTGAACTTTTTAAATATCTACTTTATGGCTAAAAATATGTATAAAAATTTAGCTCTTTTTTTTAGACATGTGGGAAAATAACTCTAAGATAATAGGATTATCTACAATAATTTTTAAATATTTTTTGAATTTTGAGATCATCTAGATTGGCAATAAATGTAAAAAAAAAAATAGTGATCCCATGTACCCATTACTCAGGTTCCTCCAGTGATAACATCTTGCAAAAATATAAAGCATTTCACAAGCAGACACTGACCTTGATGCAACCCACAGATCATACTCAGATTTTCCCTGCTTTTACACGTGTGCAGGTGTATGCGTACTCAGCTCTATGTAATTTTATTACTAGGTGTAGACAGTGTATCTACCATCACAGCAGTCAGACAAAACAGCCCTATCATCACAAGGATCCCTGGCATTGCCCTTTTATATTGCCTTCACACCCAGTGGTTCTATTGCTCACCAGTTCAGTTCAGTTCAGTTCAGTCGCTCAGTCATGTCCGACTCTTTGCAACAATACAAACACTAAGCTGCTCTCCATAATTTAGCCATTTCAAAATGTTATGTAATGAAAATCTGTGCTTAACGTTTTAGAAATGGTAACCTTTTCTCCACTCAGCATAATTTATTTGAGATCTATACAAACTGTTACGTATATGAATAGTTCGTTCCTTTTTATTGCTGAATAATATTCCATGGTATGGATGTACCACAGTTTAACCATCTACCCTTCTGAAGGACATCTGGGTTGTTTCCGGATATATACAGGTTTTTTGCACGAGCACAGGTTTTCATTTCTCTTGGCTAAACATCCAAGACTGCAGCAGTCTGTCCATATAGTAACTGCATGTCTAGTTTTCTAAGTGAAGTCGCTCAGTCGTGTCCAACTCCTTGCGACCCCATGGACTGTAGCCCACCAGGCTCCTCCATCCATGGGATTCTCCAGGCAAGAATACTGGAGTGGGTTGCCATTTAAGTAATTGCCAAAGTGCTTGCAAGAGTGTTTGCCATTCTACATTCCCAACAGCAAGGTACCCATCATCCTTTCTGACATCATTTTTACAAGCTAATTAAAGTAACTACTGTCTCATCAGAGCAATGGAATTGAGAGTGTTTCCTGTTGTCAGGGTTTTTACACTCAGTCGGCCTGGGTTTAAAGCCTGGCTCTACCACTTGATATCAGATAAGTTATTCTTCTACTCAGCCTCCGTTTCTCCATCTGGAGAATGGGAATAACAATACACCAATCACACAGGCATATTATGAAGGTATAATAATTATTATTATTGTTTGATTTATTATTTATAATTGATATAATTGTAAAGAGGTCATGCTCAGTCATTGTCTTTTGCAACCTATAGACTGCAGCTCACCAGATTCCTATGTCCATGGAATTTTCCAGGCAAGAATAATGGAGCGGTTATCTTTTCCTTCTTTCTAGGGGATGTTCCTGACCCAGAGACTGAACCCACTTCTCTGTGTCTCCTGCATTGGCAGGCAGATTCTTTACCACCGAACCACCAGAAAAGCCTGCAAAAAAAAAAAAAAAAGAAAAGAAAAGAAAGAAAAAGGCATAGACCTGCAAAAACAATCTTTTTAAGGCATACATAAGGTTAACAGAAAACACCACCTATTTTATTATGATAGTTTGACAATGCCCATATAATGAAAATATTCTGAGAATGTCTCAAGTGATATGACAATGAATTTACAAAGAAATACTTTCAGACTTAAAATTTATTACATTGCTGATCCACAGTGAAACAGTGGCAAAATAACTATGTTTTGAAATGTAGGTAAGGAACAGAGCTGTTCCTCCAAATTATACAGAGTGCTTTCATAAACCTGTGGTAAGGAGAAGTCTGATTTTACTGAAAGTTGATTGGATGGGAAATAAGATGGCTCTAAGGAGCAAATGGAAGCTATAAAAGATAGCACCTCCTGCCACCAATTACTACTTCTAAAGAGAGGCAAAGAATTACTACTTCTAAAGAGAGGCAAAGAGAATAAAGTGTTGACTTTGTAAATCTTCTATCAAAAAATCCTTTCAAAGGAAATGATACTGATCAGAATCTTACTCTAAACAAGCTGTCATTTCAGTTTGTTTGTTTTTGTTTGTGTCTCCGTGTGTGTGTACGGTTGCCAAAACAGAATACACTGTAAATAGCTAATTTTTATGTCTTGCTATGTAAATGTAACACAAATAATTTTATATTTATTAAAATCACTACTCCAATTAACTTCAAAAATGTTTCTATTTTCATCTTTTGTTTGAACTTTTTAAAATAAATTGATTTCATTTTGAATTTCCACTTCAATTTGAAGTGTTCTTTGGGGGCATTTTGTTATTTTTGTTGTTTTATGTTTTCCTTAATTTGGTTTGGCTTCCAAGAAAATTAAGACATTATCTCTGATATTAAAAGCATGAGAGTACCACTTTAAGAGGATGGCAAAGCTCAAGACAACATGGATCATGAACTCTGAGGTTTGGTTTTCCCAGTTTTCCACTGGCATGCTAAAGCATTTGAGAAAGTTAAGTGGGGCATCCATAAAGTAGTAAGCAGACTTCCAGTTTCCTTTTTTATCGTTCATTCTATGGAATTTAGCTCTTCCTTGTCTCAGTTTAAGTTCACCAACACATTTTGTTAGACATTTTTTTTTCAATATGCCATTTGTTGATTTTTCTAAATGCATAATTACTTCTCTGTTTTATTAAAATAAGACTTATTTTCATATTAATTCTCTTTCTCAATAGGGTTTAAGCAAACTATTTCTGATTATTTCTTTCTTATATTTCACTTATGTTTTAATTAAGATGTTTTCAACTGCAAGTAACAGAAAACTCATTTCTACATTACTTTCAAAAGGAAGCTCTTTATTATTCATGAGACACAAAGTTCAAGGCAAGGCAGCCCCTGGTTGGTTATCTTAGTGACTCTAAAGTATCATCAATGCCCATCCTCCCATTTGTTCATTTTGTCATTTTTGAGGTGTGAACTCATTGCCCTCAGGGTCACAAGATGACTGCAATAGTGCCAGGCATAACATTTTCAGAAACCACTGTCAAAAGCCAGAAAAGGAACTTTTCTCTCTTGTGTTTCTTTTTTTATCCAGAATGAGAAACTTTTCTAGAAGACTTCGCTGTCTCATTGGCCATAAATGGGTTACCATGTCCAAACCTAAACCAATTCCTTGGTCCCAGGCAAGGTACCAAAATTATAAGGTTAGGTAATTATGAAAGAGTGACAGAGAACATCAAGTTAGAGAAAAGCCACCAAAAAACCCCTAAAAAGAAACAAATAAAAACCACTTCTGCCTAACACATTATTATCGGCTTGAAAGCCAAAAAACTTGGGTGAGCTTTTGGCTATATAAACTAAATCTCTGAGCTTCAGTTTGTTTTTAAAACACAATGCATCAGAGAGATACAATATATGTTAATCTCCTTTCCCTGCAAATGTGCAAAATAATAATTAATTAACAGTTAAGGCTAAATAGTAGAAATTTTGAATAACGTAGATTTTCTGATATTCCATTTCAAACTCGGCAAAGAACTCCTAACATGATTTTGAGGAATCTACAGCAATAACAATGCTTTAGAGAATTCTGCAGCTGCTGCTGCTGCTGCTAAGTCGTTTCAGTCTTGTCCGACTCTGTGCGACCTCACAGATGGCAGCCCACCAGGCTCCGCCATCCCTGGGGTTCTCCAGGCAAGAACGCTGGAGTGGGTTGCCATTTCCTTCTCCAATGCATGAAAGTGAAAAGTGAAAGTGAAGTCACTTAGTCGTGTCCAACTCTTAGTGACCCCATGGACTGCAGTCCACCAGGCTCCTCTGTCCATAGGATTTTCCAGGCAAGAGTACTGGAGTGGGTTACCATTGCCTTCTCCATAGAGAATTCTAATTTTGTTATTTAAAATCACTTATAAAAGTAGAACATCTGTTTTAAAAATGTAGGTAGATCCAATATTATATATTTGTAGAACAAGAGAAGTATAGTCTCTGAAATCCTATAATTTTTGTCACCATTTATTCATTTGTTTCTAACACATTCACATAAGGTTTATACAGGATGCCACATACCATTCTAGATGCTGGTGTGTGCTAGTATTGTCCGACTCTGTGATGAGTTGAGCAAAACCTGAGAAGTAAAGGTCCTTGCTTTTTTTAAATCACCTCTAAATTCTTGCTTTTACCAATGAGTATTGATTTTGCTATCAAGTTTCAAACCAAATGCCTTTTCCCTGAAACTCAACTATTTCATTACATTCATTTTTCCCATGTATAAAATACAAAAAAAAAAAAAAAAAATCAACCCTTTTGGAGCAGGAAATGGCAACCCACTCCAGTAATCTTGCCTGGAGAATTCCATGGACAGAGGAGTCTGGCAGACTACGGTCCATGGAGTTGCAGAGTCGACATGACTAGCGCCAACCTTTCAGATGCTTTTCTCCATTACATCACTAGATGGCGACCAAAGAATCTATTTCCCTACAATGGACTGGAGAAAATGTACAGTTCAAACAGCAACTCTTCACAGAGTAGAAGGGACAAGGTCTCTGCTGTCTCTTCAGTTTCTATTTTATTTATCTGTTATTTCACCAAAGATACACAGATGTTTTTCATTATCACTTGGCACTCACAGTAAATTTTTAAAATAGTCTTTGCAAGTCCACTACAATTTAGTAAAGCTCTTTACTTGACAGTAAGTCATTTCTATTCCTCTGTCTTGTAAACGGCAATTATTTATTTTGCCCTTTCCTTACTCTGATACATACACTGCTCCACTTCTTTAAAAGTGGTCATTCTCTCGAGAATTAGAGTTACCGAATGTCATTCCTGCATTCACTGCTTGACATTCTGCCACAACTCTCTTCAAAGTGTATCCTGGAAAATTCGCCCACTGCACTTCTGCCTTCCAGTTATTTTGGAGTTTTCACAACATTTATATCTTTCTTAGGTGTTTATACCATGATAAAATCTAGGGAACTAAAATCTGTATGCTTGCTCTCATAAAAAAGATATTATCATTTCCCAAGCCCTGTCTAAGAAAGGAAAAACCATACACACACACACTCGAAAGAGAAATTAGTTCAGCAGTGAATCAAATTCCAACCAAAGAATTATGAAACCTTTTTTCCCTCCTCTGTATTCTGTACTAAAACTAGGGGAAATTATGCTGTCAAATAATTAGTCAAGGAGTAACTGCCTGATTTATTGAAATAATTTTTGTAGGCAAAATTTGAAATATATGTGCATTTATTTCTGTGGGTATGAATGCATATATGTTTACACACACACACACACACACACATACACACACACACATCCGCACATATAAAATCTTCCTCTGTCATTTCCACCCAGTGTCTGCTGCTGCTGCTAAGTCACTTCAGTCGTGTCTGACTCTGTGTGACCCCAGAGAGGGCAGCCCAACAGGTTCCCCCGTCCCTGGGATTCTCCAGGCAAGAACACTGGAGTGGGCTGCCATTTCCTTCTCCAATGCATGAAAGTGAAAAGTGAAAGGGAAGTCGCTCAGTCGTGTCCAACCCTCAGCGACCCCATGGACTGCAGCCCACCAGGCTCCTCTGCCCATGGGATTTTCCAGGCAGGAGCACTGGAGTGGGGTGCCGTTGTCACTTCCACCCAGTGTCAGAGCCACTCAAATGTAGGAACAGAGCTCTTCATGGAACTTCAGTTTACAGACTTGAATTGGGATCTTGGATCCATTGTCCTTACTGTCCGTTTTTCTTTCCCGTGGATTATGCCTGCAACTGAAATTTCACCATTTTCCCTGTTGTATATGGACCATAATTAAGGATGCTTTTCACAGACAAAATCTTCCTAGAACCCAGATGCTGATCCTTTGGCTCCTTACAAATTGCACATCCTTACATGCCTGAGGTGGAGGTAGAGTTTCTGCACCCATTTTATTTTACAAATTCTATGTGTCCTGCAGTTTTGCTTTTTATTTATGTTATCCATAACATCTCCTGGATACTGAGGAATTGGCTTGCACTCAGGTTTTGAACTTATTCATTTGGTTTCTTCATCTCCATTTATTGAAAAAGGTATTAAGTGACCAGGGAGGTGACTGCAGTGTTATTAAGACACATCCTTGCTCATTTAGGTTATTACAGAGTATTGAACAAAATCCCCTGTTCTGTAAGTAGGTCCTTGTCCTAAATACAGCAGCTTGTACATGTCAATCGTAAACTCCCAATCTCCTCTCCCCTCAGAAAAAGACACACCCTTTAGAAACAGAGTGAAACTTTTCTTGGGAGAAAACACAATGAATTCTGTGACTTTATATCTTTTTCCATAATCAATTAGATGAAATGCCCCTGACTACAAACTGGAAAATTTAAGATCAAACAATCAAAGGCTTGTTTCTATTCAGAAAACTTAGAGGGCTGTAGAAACTCCTAGTTGGAAGATACATGGAGTCATACAATCTGACGCTAGTTTGTGAATTGGCATTCAAGAAAGGTAAGTCTGGACTCTTGAGTTACTACCTCTGGCAAGCCTGAATCTTTGTTTTGCTGTCACTGTGTGGCTGTGGCGGCCAAGTGGTCCTCTCATGCACAGGAAGGAATAAGAAAATGTTCAGTGAAACACTGTGTTCGAAGCGCTCAACATGGTCCCAGGAGCCAGACATCTCGTACTCACAATTCCTCTTCTGCCCCTTATTAACTACGTGACCTTGGGCAAAGGACTTACTTTTGTCTGTCTCAGTTTCCTTATCTGTAAAATGGGGATAATAGTAATAACCTCCTCCTAGTTTTGTTGTAGGGATTGAGTAAGTCAATGCATGGAAAGCATTTAGAATAGTGCCTGGCACTGAGTACAGACCGTTCCTGACTGAATGATGGTTCGGCTTGCAATTTTTTGACTTAGATGGTGTGAAAGTGATATGCATTCAGTAGAAACTGTTCTTTGAATTTTGGTCTTTTCCTAGGCTAGTGATAATGCAGTAAGATGCTCATGATGTTGGGCAGTGCCAGTGAGCTGTAGCTCCCTGTGAACCACACAATCAGGAGGGTAAATAATTGATACACTTAGAACCATTCTGCATTCATACAGCCATTTTGTTTTTCACTTTCAGTATAGTATTCAATAAATTACATAAGACATTCAACACTTTATTATAGTATAGATTTGGGGTTAGATGATGTTGCCCAATATAAGTGTTCTGAGCACACTCAGGGTAGGCTAGACTGTATTAAACAGTCTAGACTGCTAGACTGTTTGGCAGGTTAGATGTGTTAAATGTATTTTTGACTTAACGGTATTTTCCATTTATGGTGGGTTTCATGGGTCATAACCACATCATAAGTTCAGGAACATCTGTAATAGTAAAAAAAAAATGATAACCTTGTTCTTATTATATTATTTATTATTCAGGAAAAAACAAACTCATGAACAATATATTATCCTAATTTAAGAAAAGAAAACTGAGGCTCAAACAAATTAAATATCATGTCCAAGTTGAACAGAGCTGGTGAGTGTTAGAACTGAAATTCAAATCCAAACCTGATGACTTCAAGCTTAGATTCCTTACACCTTAAGAAGCTGCTTGAACACCTCAGCTAATGGCTGGAATGACTACTTACAAAGGCAAGAATTTTTATCACTGCATACTTCTGATAAATAATGGTAAAGTGTGATGAACATTTATAAAGCAGCTGTTGAAAGACCATTTGTTGAATCCTTACTAATGCCAGTTGCTACCTGTAACACTTTGAATACATTGTTGACTCATTTGATTGTTATGATAACTCTACAAGTTAGTTGTTATTTTCCCCTATTTATCAGACAAGGAAATTGAGGCTCAGAGTGGTTAAATATGTTGCCAAACTTTTACAATTAGTATGTGCTGAACAGATAGTTGAACCCCTGACTTTCCAACTGTGTCATTTGTGTGCTTAACCACTTTCTTGAGCTTCTGTTCCTAAAGATGCTAATGAATCAAACACTGAGTTTTCTAGGTCAAGTTAATTTTTGAGTTATTTGGAAAAAGAAATGAAGTTGCTATTTCCTAGGTCAAACATCCAAATTCCTTCAACAAATCCAGAGAGTGGACATGACCTCAGACAGTGGACATGATCTCATCTTGAGGCCTTTTAGCAACAAAGTCACTCCTCTGAATATACCATTGACCTCTTGGTTACTCAAAGTGTGATGTATTAGAGAGAGACAGACAGAAAAAAAAAAAAAAAAAAATGACAGAGAGAGACAGAGGACATCCTACAGTAGGAGGCCTACTTTGACTTCTACCCAGAGGTAATAAGAGCTTCTAAATAGGTCCACGTGGATGACTGTCATCTTAGTGTTGCAGTCTGTTTTCTGTTTTAAGAGCTAACATTATAGGGACTTCCCTGGTGGTCCAGTGGTTAACAATCCACCTTGCAATGCAAGGAACACTGGTTTGATCCTGGTTTGGAAGATTCCACATGCTGCGGAGGAGCTAAGCCCATGTACCACAACTACTGAGCCTGTGCTCTAGAGTCCGGGAGCTGTACCTACTGAGCCCACGTGCCACAAGTACTGAAGCCTACACACCCTAGAGCCTGAGCTCTACAAGAGAAGCCACAGCAACGAGAAGCCCACGCACCGCAACTAGAGAGGAGCCCCTGCTCGGGGCAATTAGAGAAACGCCTGTGAAGCAACAACCCAGCACAAAGAAAAAAAAAGGATAAATCTTTTAAAAATTAAAAAATAAAAGTAACATTATAGAGGAGGTTTTGTTTTGGTTTGGTTTTCAATTATTTCTACCTTTGTGATTTCATGGTAGCCTGTGAAGTGTGAAAATCGCTCAGCCGTGTCTGACTCTCTACAATCCCATGGACCATACAGTCCATGGAATTCTCCAGGCCAGAATACTGGAGTGGGTAGCCTTTCCCTTCTCCAGGGGATCTTCCCAACCCAGGGGTCGAACCCAGGTCTCCCACATTGCAGGAGGATTCTTTAGCAGCTGAGCCACAAAGGAAGCCCAAGAATACTGGAGTGGGTAGCCTATCTCTTTTCCAGTGGATCTTCCCAACCCAGGAATTGAACCAGGGTCTCCTGCATTGCAGGTGAATTTTTTTTACCAACTGAACTATCAGAGAAGCCCCTTTCATGGTAGCCTGAGATAGATGAAAAAAAATTAATATTTGAAATTTTTGTGTTAATTTCTTCACAAGCAATATTTTGTTCAAACCTAGGTTTCTGAATTAGAAAAATGTGTAATTTTTTTTAAAGAGGGGATACATTTTCCATCCAGATGGAATGTTAATCAAAGCCTACTTTTGTATATCGGTAACTAGGTGATGGATCAGAAACCTGTTTGCAATCTTACCTGATATCCACCTGTACAGAGAAATGACACAATATCCAAATATGAATACTACTATTTCAGGTTAAATTTTATTAAGTTCCCTTTATTTCTTCGGGACAAATACGTTTAATGTCCATGTTTCATGATCTTTGTTTCTATGGGATAAGCAGTTGCTTCCCAGTTTCCCTCAACCCATGTAAATGTACTTCATTAAAGATGCTTGTGTTTTAAACTGGGCTTCCCAGGTGGTGGTAGTGGTAAAAAACCTGCCTGCCAATGCAAGTAGAAGTAAGAGATGAGAGTTCAATCCTTGGGTCAGGAAGATCCCCTGGAGGAGGGCGCAGCAACCCACTCCAGTATTCTTGCCTGGAAAATTCCATGGAAAGAAAAACCTCATTAATAGGTATAATAATATAGTCTTCTTTTTAAAGTTTTAGCTTCATTATTTTTAAATCATATGAAGTTGGCTCAAATCTCTCTAAACTATCATATTATTAATGATGAAGAAATACTTTATAACTAAAAACAAATGCTGTCTTTCTTTGGAAATTGGTGAGGTGTTTGAAAGAAGAAAAAGACACTTGTATGGATCCAGAGATCTTTCCAATGGTCCTATTCCAAAATGATCAGAAGGGTTGGATGCAGAGAACCAATCTGTTCTGATTACTTTTTCATGAGAATTCCCACTGATTAGTGAGAATATGTCCAGTAATATGAGTGTTGAAAACCAACATAGTTAGTGGGACTGTTTAGTCTCCATGACTTACCTTGACCAGCTTCAAAATATCATTGCATAATAAATTCTAAATTACTCATATAAAATCTCCATGATTTCTAGAACTTGCTTGGGAATTAAGAATCGGTAGCCCAGACTCTGACATTAATCTTTTTTGTTTCTTTGCCATTTAAATTTAAAGTTTGTTTTAGACTTATTTAAAAATTACTTTTGTAGTAGAAATTCCAGGCACTTTGCTCATTTCCTAACCTACTGGTGAATTTTGAGTTACCACCTCAATATCTAGTCCTTCAAATTTTCTCACCAACAGTACCCAAATATTCCTTTCAGGAATTCAGCCAATTTCTGACTTATGCCTTTGACCCAGCAGCACCAGGAATGGGGCACCTGATCAACACTTCCCAGCACCAGCTCACCCCCATCATCACACATGGATAGTTCAGGGAAAAATATATGACTCAACAAGAGCTGGTGAGAGAATGAATCCCACGGCTTGGGTGGGGAACACAGACGACTCTAAAGCAAAGAGAGATGAGGTCCTAAGGAAGAGCCAAGAGTTTCTGGGAGGCGCAGTGTGGCCTAAAGCCAAAACCAACACTGCAGAAAACAGAAAAGAGAAAGAGAAATTGGGAAAGTGTTGACATGTGTTAAGGTTTTGGACCAAGCTTGACTTCTACATCTATCTCCAGACTTCTCAGTTGAGTGACCCATTAAATTTATTTTATTATTTAAATCTCTTTTCATAACATTTTCCGTAGACAATGGAAATGGAGATAACTTTTCTGAGCCTCAGTTGCTTGTTTTTTTTAATCAGTAAAGCAATGTTAGTACTACCCATCTCATCAGGTATTTGTGATGGTGAAATCAGATAACATCTGTAAAGCATGTGTTATGTGCTGAGTACCAGTATTACATAGTTCTCGAACTATTAACTATTTAATCCTGTTTCCTTTTCTTCTCTCCTCACAGACTTCTGGATACTGCTGTATCAGACCAATGAACGCTCCATTGATCCAGGATGTTTTCAGAGAAGGAGTGGTGTAGGATAAGGAATGAAGTCATTACCAAGGTCACAAAATTCCCAGTGGCTCTCCTTAGACCTGACCGTACACTAGTGCCTTTCCTAGGAAGCATTAGTGGTCAGCCAGGTGGATGGATGTCTGGTAGAAAAGCACTGCCAGCTCCTCAAGGTAAGTGGTAAGACAAGCAGCGAGACAAACTGGAATTTTCTAAGAAGAATATCCTGGAGGGGCCACATTTAACACCAATGGATACTCTGTATTCCTGGGATCTCAAGCTTACTCAAGACAATACACTTCAAATGCAGACATTTAAAGATAACTCTTGCTTTTGATGACAAAAATCTTAGGGACCTACTGATGAAAAAGATGCCCTGTTTAACCTATGTCAAAGAGTTACACTTAACTGTGAGGGAATTTTTTCATTCATTACACAACTCTGGAACAGGAAGAGATGAGTTCATTCAAATTCTTATTTGACAGAGGAGAGAAGGAGGCCCAGAATGGTGAGGGGAACAAGCCCCACAATCAGCTGAGGGCAGAGTCAGGGTTGCCAGTGCCCAAGTAGTCCTCTTTAAATAGACTGTGCTCCACCCTGGCCCCTGCCTAGCAGACTTCACTTTCTCTTACAAACCAAGTGTCTGGCAGACACATAAATACCCATCAGGTCTAACAAGCATAGCTAGTTTTCACAAAGGTGGCACAACTGTCATCTGTGAGTCAGCACTGAGTCTCATGGACACGTTTCCCTGCTGCTGTGCATGCACCGAGCAACTCACATAACAAGGCACGTCTGATTTCTCGGAAAGGGCTAGTTTCACAACCTCAATACCACTCAATTTTGGCTGAATAATCCTTTTTTCAGTGGCAGAGGGCGTCAGGGGTGTGCTGCAGGATGTTTAGCATGATCCCTCTATCCACTAGATGCCAGTAGCAGCCCTTCAGTTTCAAAGGCTAAAAATGTCTCCAGATAACTGTCCAATGTCCTGGGGAAAGGGGTGCAAAATCAACCCACTGAGAACCACTGTTGCAGACAGGGGCCTTTGTGCACTGGGTGGTCCTGAAACCATTTTCTCTTGCAAGCGCAGTCCCCCATGCGGGGAGGGGAAGGACTGGACACAAGAGGTGATGTGTACTGGGAGGTGGAGCATTTCTTTTCAGGCAGGTTAAAAAACTGTCAGACTTCCACAGAACAGACCCTAAGAACACTGGAGTGGGTTGCCATTTCCTTCTCCAAGAACGGACCCTATTTCTTTATCTGATGGGTATTCTAGGTGGAGAGCAAAGACCAAATCTAAAAGGGTCTGATATCTTATTACGATAACAACAATAAGAAAATATACATTAAATAAGAAAAATTAATAAATGGGATGATAACATCTATAATGCAAGGGGATAACTATACAGAGTCTTTGGAAAATAAAGGGTTGAATACTCACGCATACTGGGTCCCCTCCAATTCCCAGGCCTTCCTGTTTCTTGGATGTCCTTACAGAAGGAGCACACAGTGTTGTCATGCCTAAGAACCTCTGCCAAGCTCCTCAGGGCCATGGATGTGGAACCCTAAGGCAGAAGCTGAGCTAGACAGTAGAAGAGAATAGGATAACAATGAGATGTAGAAATACGGGAAAAAAGAAACAGGAGGAAAAAGTAAAAATGAAAAGGGAGTAGGTATAAAATAAAACTTGCCAGAGAATTCTAGCCCCAGCCCTAAAGAAAACATTTTGTTTAAATTAGATTTTCTTAGCATGGATTCTTTTGGGGGGAACTAACATGAATATTTCTCATTCAGAAAGTCTTGCATCAAAGCAGCAATTGTGTTGCTGTCGTTTAGAATACTTAATTATGTCAAATTCACATTATTAAATCTGATAGAACAAGAAATAATACCAAATACTGTATCAATCCTGCATAATCGGTCCTTCTGAATATTATGCTCTGCTGCTATTCCAAGCTGTCCTTGGAGATAGCCTCAGCCTAGCAATACAAAAGGCTTCCCTTCGGCCTTCACAACTGCCTAGGACAACACATTCTTACATCTCATTTTTAATCATCTAAACCTTTTCAGATATACCAGAGTGTGCTTTCAATAGGACAATAAAAGAGACCCAAGACTTCTAAGTGCCTTATGTTTCTTTCTTCTCATGGTTGATAACATGCTGTTTCTGCCTTGTACTAGGTGCCAGATGTGGAGCTGATAGCATGAGGAGGAGAAAGTAAGAGGGAGGCCAGATTCATCTGAGAGTAAAAATAATTTCCTCAAGCCGGCAAGCCTCTTCAAAGAAAAAGGGGGGCAATGTATCCATTCATTTCAAATGCTAAGATAAGACAATTTAGAATGATTGGCACAAAGAATCTTCAGTAGAAGCACTCTTAGGAGAGGACTGAATGACAATTCTTGGTAAGGAGAGTGAGAAAAAGAGGTACTGACAAAAAGAAAAAGAAAAAAGAAAATCCTTCTAACTCAAAAAATTCTCCAGAATTATAAGTCGAGTTATGAAGATGCTCCCACGTATACTGGGAAAATACAGCATTAGTGACGTCATTATTTTAAGAGAAAGCTCCTGGCTCAGTTTTTCTGCACAGCTAATAGACATGAGTGCATTAAGCAACTTCAGTTGTGCCCAACTCTTAGTGACTCTATGGACTGTAGCCCACCAGGCTCCTCTATCCTAGGACTTCTCCAAGCAAGAATACTGGAGTGGGTTGCCATTTCCTTCTCCAGGGGATCTTCCTGATCCAGAGATCACATAAAAGCAAGATGATGGAAAGTAGAAGTAAATGTATTTACTGCAAGGAAGGAAGCTGAAACTCCAGTACTTTGGCCACCTCATGCAAAGAGTTGACTCACTGGAAAAGACTCTGATGCTGGGAAAGATTGGGGGCAGGAGAAGAAGGGGATGACAGAGGATGAGATGGCTGGATGGCATCACCGACTCGATGGACATGAATTTGAGTGAACTCCGGGAGATGGTGATGGACAGGGAGGCTTGGCGTGCTGCGATTCATGGGGTCGCAAAGTGTCAGACATGACTGAGCAACTGAACTGAACTGAACTGAACAAGTTTCTCAGTGGTCCCCAAGCCCCCAACAACTACAATCAATTTGATCTTCCCCTACACATTCTGATTTAACAGTGTTAGGTTGAGGTCTGGAACTCTACTTCTCACAGTCTCCCTAGATCATTCTGATGCTTTGTCAGGCTTAGAAGCCACTGGAGAATTTGAGTTATGGGACAGTTTTTTAAAATATCCTTGTATTTTTTAGAGCTGTATTAAAAATGACTTAATTTCCAAATATGCCACTCAAGTTCATTTATTGCAAGGCCTTATGGGCCAGTGACCTTTAGAGGTCATACAGCATTTTGTTGAGCTGATGAAAAAGGCAGACCCTACTGTAGAAAAATACATGTCTCTAGAAAGTTAAAAAATTTACACACATTTTAGGGTATCTATAGATTGCTGAAATCCATCTTCATCCACGTGGGGAGGAGAAGTCTGTTTGAATGCGTGCCCTTATGGTTTGTGAGTGTTAATAGTTCAAATCCCCCTCAAGTTTCAGCACTTGAAGATAGCCTGAAACTTGAAAGTTGCGACATTTAACAGACCAGGTTTAAGAAACAGGAAATCCAGAGGCAATAATGCAGATTCTACGAGAACCTCTTACATGGTCCCTCTGCCTCCAGTTTTCTCCCTTCAATCCATTCTCCACTAGTCAGCCAGAGGAATAATTACAAAGTGAGTCTGACTATAACCTGCTCATGAATAAAAAACTTCAAGATTATCATTTTGCCCTAGGTCTAGGTCTAGGTTATCTTCCCTCATAGCTCAGTGGGTAAAGTATCTGCCTGAAAGGCAGGATACCTGGGTTTGATTTCTGGGTCGGGAAGATCACCTGGAGAAGGAAATGGCAACCCACTCCAGTATTCATGCCTGGAGAATCCCATGGACAGAGGAGCCTGGCAGGCTACAGTCCATGGGGTATCAAGGGTCAGAAACAACTTAGCGACTAAACCATGCAGCCACCTAGGTTACAGGCTGTTGTTGGTGAAGGGTGAAGTACCACCTTCAACTGTTTTCATTGCCTTGCCCTTCAGCATCACTAGGGCTTCCCTGATAGCTCAGTTGGGAAAGAATCTGCCAGCAATGCTGGAGACCTTGGTTTGATTCCTGGGTTGGGAAGATCCCCTGGGGAAAGGAAAGGCTACCCACTCCAGTATTCTGGCCTGGAGAGGGCCACAAAGAGTCAGACACGACTGAGTGGCTTTAACTTTCAGCATCACTAGATGATTTTTAAAATACCAATGCATGGGTACCACCCTTGACCAGTTACCTTAAAATCTCTTGAGGGCAAAAAGGAGTGACTTATAGGAAGGGGCAGAGTCTAGCATTAAAAATAAGAAGGGAAGGGAAGAGGAGGAAAACACCTCCTAAGATTTGGTTGTGTAGGTGAGTCAGGGCTGAACTGATCCAGTCTAGGACCCACCCTCTAGGTCTTCTACATGTTTTTCCTTCTGCTTACCACAGTTTTCTCCTTCTGTTTCTTCACTAAGCTAACCCTACCCATCCTTATTTCTGAAATCAAAATTCCCGAAGCTCGAGCCCTCCATGGCTCATCTCTGATTACATTGTAAGCAGTTTGTAAGTTTGGTGTTTGGGATTCTTTTCCAGTTCTAGAACTAAAGCCTAGTACTAAATCTAACATATTAAGTAGCCATTTGTAAGTAGTTAATGAATAAGAAAAAATTCAGGATCTGCATATTAGTATATGCAGATTACACCCAAGTTCACTGGTTCTGCTCTTGGAAGGCTGCATGATACCTCAACAGGGAACCTCGATGGTGCACATGAGAACTTTTCTGTTTGCTCAGATCTCTCTTTAAAAGATGGTAGCCAGCAAGGGTGATCAAACAAGTCTCAGTTTGGTACTCAAGCTCTTCATCTTTTAAAATTATCTTTCTAAGCCTTCTTCCTAGCATCTAAAGGTAGCTGGAAATACTGTAGTTTATCATCCAATAAATATTAGTTAAGTGACTGAAAGAGTGAAAAGGTTTCAGTCTGTGAAACTTGGTTCTATGGGGCTATAGCTTATGAACCTGCAATATGTGTTAAAAGCATATCTCCCAAGTACACTTGGTCTGAAGTTTCTGTATGGAGATACGATATTTGTTATGGTAAGTAATTTTATACTAATAATATCACTTTGGATATTTTTCTTAGAATAGATAATAACAGAATATTTTTGAGTCCCCTCTATAAGTCACATACTTTTCCAAGCATTTCAGATATACTGACTGATTGTTCTTTTTTTTTTAAATGAAGTATAGTTGCTTTACAAAATTGTGTTATTTACAGGTATATAGCAGTGATTCTTTTTTTTTTTAAGGTTATATCCCATTATAGGTTAATATAAGATATTGGGTAAAGTTCCCTTTGCTATACAATCATTCATTCTCTACAAACTAAAAAGAAGCTTCCATTATAATCCCCACTTTACAGATGAGGAAATTTAAGCATAAAGAGGTTATTTAACTTCCCTAAAATTAATAGCTATTAAATAGAAGAGTCAGAAGTCAAATTCTGGTATCCTGGCTCCAGAGACCATGTTTTTAGCCATTCCACTGCCATTCAAAAGACAGCATCAAGGCACAACACTGTGTATTTTATGAAATGTATATTTAATCAGAATCCGTACCTGTAGTGGATTTTAAATTTTTTAAGAAGAAACTAAACTGTTCTCCTCTGGCCTGGAGAGGGTTGGATAATTTTTTTTTTCTAGAGAGAATTTATCAATATGCATCTTTTCATAGGCTCTAAAATCTACAATAAAACCCATGTTTCTATGGCCTTATTCTTAAATTTTTAGGTCAGGAAACACTTTTTATGTGTCATTCAGAACAAAATGCTTCTCTTTCTTCCCAAATAGACAGCAGGAATAAGAGAGAAGTTAAAAAAAAAAAAAGAATGGAATCTATAAAACAGAGGTTTAGAGAGATCTAGAGAACAGAGATCTAACAGAAGTCTCCCCCTAATTTTTTAAATTATAATTTTAATGCTACAATACTTTTGAGAACCTATTTTCAGTTAATGTGCTAGGTGCTGATAATCTCTAAACATAGCTGAGCAAGTCAGTTGCTAATTAATAGGTAAAGATATCACAGAGATAATTTTAGATAGTAATGAGTGCTATGAAAGAAATAAAACAGGGTGTTTTAGTATAGGGTGACTAGATCACAGGGTTATTTTCACTTCACTTCATAAAATGCAGGGTGTAAAATTAATCATTTACAGTTGACATTAGTTTAGGGGTTTTGGTTACAAAAGCAAGTCTATCTCACTCTCTGAGTTGTTTTTATGTTTTACCTGAAACTAACTTTTTATCAAAATTTAAAATTCTTTTTGTTTTTCCTATTCTGTACTTTTAATATAAAAATGTCAATCAATATTATCTTTCCCCTTCAAATGATGTCAGACCTGAAATTTGGGGAAATTTTCTCTGTGATGTTTTCTATCAATTTGTGATTTTTTTCATGGAAGTGTTTCTGAATAGTGGTATTCCCTACCTTATCAATTTAATTAAAGACTAATTGCCAGTTAAATAAAGGAATGGGTGCTTTTGGGTAGATATTGCTTAATTTTATTAGTAGGTCTGAACTAATTCTGGAATATCACTATAATCCTACCAGAAAACAGAAAGTGAAAATGAAACTAGTGATGTTAATTTTAATAACTCAGAAATTTACAACTTGTAGAATTAAAACATGGAAGAGTAAATTTACACAATTCCATAGTTCAGTTAAAAGTTTTTAACTATTTATTGCTGAGCTTAAACTTGCACAGTACATCATGAGAAACGCTGGGCTGGAGGAAGCGAAAGCTGGAATCATGATTGCCAGGAGAAATATCAATAACCTCAGATATGCAGATGACACCACCCTTATGGCAGAAAGTGAAGAAGAACTAAAGAGCTTCTTGATGAAAGTGAAAGAGGAGAGTGAAAAAGTTGGCTTGAAGCTCAACATTCGGAAAACTAAGATCATGGCATCTGGTTCCATCACTTCATGGGAAATAGATGGGGAAACAGTGGAAACAGTGGCTGACTTTATTTTGGGGGGCTCCAATATCACTGCAGATGGTGACTGCAGCCATGAAATTAAAAGACGCTTATTCCTTGGAAGAAAAGTTATGACCAACCTAGACAGCATATTTAAAAGCAGAGACATTACTTTGTCAACAAAGGTCCGTCAAGTCAAGGCTATGGTTTTTCCAGTGGTCGTGTATGTATGTGAGAGTTGGACTATAAAGAAAGCTGAGGGCTGAAGAATTAATGCTTTTGAACTGTGGTGTTGGAGAAGACTCTTGAGAGTTCCTTGGACTGCAAGGAGGTCCAACCAGTCCATCCTAAAGGAGATCAGTCCTGGGTGTTCATTGGAAGGACTGATGTTGAAGCTGAAACTCCAATACTTTGGCCACCTGATGTGAAGAGCTGACTGATTTGAAAAGACTGTTGCTGGGAAAGATTGAGGGCAGGAGGAGAAGGGGATGACAGAGGATGAGATGGTTGGATGGCATCACCGACTCAATGGACATGGGTTTGGGTAGACTCCTGGGTTTGGTGGCGGACAGGGAGGCCTGGCATGTTGCGGTTCATGGGGTTGCAAAAAGTCAGACACGACTGAAGCACTGAACTGGACTGAACTGAAACTTGAAAAACTGAAAATAAATCCACTGTGATAATTTTATCTTCAGTTGTTTTATATCAGTATTTTGTCAAACCATGTTTTCAAATCAAAACTACACCTTGGTTAAACATTTGACTCTTGAGTCATTTCCTGAAACAGAATTTCTTTCTTGCATTGTTCGTTATTAATTCTGAACGGTTTTAGGCATTTTGACTACTTACAAACCCACAGCTTTTATGTTGGTCCCTTTTGAAAGATACTGTATTATGCATACTCCCTGTCTTTAAAATAAATGGCAATAATAGAAAAAACAGCCCCCACCATGTCATATCAGAAAGGAATTGTTCTCTGCAGCTGGGTGATTACAGTGTGTGTTTTGTGAGACAGTCCTTGAAAATGGCTCATAATGCTTCCATTTTTCCTCTGGACTGCAATATATTGTTGGTAATAAAATCTATGAGCTCTGCCAAACACAAAACTGCAAATCGAGACTGTACAGGGACTGTCATCCAGTCTGTCACTGTTTAGAGTTACCATCATTAGTTTTAGTCTATAACTAAGACTGAGGCTCTCTATTAGGCTTCTGACAGGCTGAATACACATTTGTTTGGTAATTACATTGAAGGATGTACAGCAACCATGTGGTATTTTTGCTGAATATGTATTATTGATAAATAGAAATGACAGGAACTATAACATCTGACACGCCAAAGGTCTACATGATAGCACCTTTTCAAGGTTTCGGTTTTGGAGATTAACTAGTATTAGTTACAAGAATTCAAGGTTGTAAAGTACAACAACAAAAACTAACTCTTATCCAGTACTTTGCAATTTAGAATGTTTTCCCTCCCCCCCCTAATTATTTGAATCTCATTACTTGGAGAGAGGTATAAATAATTCAGTACCCAATCAGGAAGAGAGAAAAACCATGACTTGGATCCATGAACACGGACTTCAAGTTAGAATATGCTGAGGCCCAGATGTTTATCCTCAGTGTTTAAAGTTCAGAAGTGTATATTACCTCAAGGCCATTCAAGAAGTGAAAATCAGTACCGTTAAGCTTAGAGACCAATGCTATCCTGAAATACATAGTCGGCTATTTCTCCAGCAAAGCTGGGTTCATGTGGAATCAGCAGAAAATTATAATTCAGGGTCTGCAATCATGATGAGCCCCATGCAAGTCCCTGCAAGGGAAGAAGAGCGCTTTTATAGAGAGGAAAAGTAAGTGGGGAGGGCTGTAGTAAACAAGAGTCCATGAGTTTTCACTGTCTAAGTCCTTGCCAGGGAAGGAGTCTATTTTCTTCCTGTTGGGCTCTACTATTGCTACATGAGAGCTCCCTCTTCTGGTAATTCCACTCTATTTAACTGAGATTTCTATTTATTAATTTTAAACACCAAAGGGCTTCCCTGGTGGCTCAGACAGTAAAGAATCCGCAAGCAATATGAGAGACCAGGGTTCGATCCCTGGGTTGGAAAGATCCCCTGGAGGAGGGTATGGCAACCCATTCCAGTATTCTTGCCTGGAGAATCCCCATGGACAGAGGAGCCTGGTGGACTACCAGGGTATATCACCATGGTGTACGCTGGCAGGGAGCTCTGAATAGTAGGTTTTAAAGTTTAAATTATCATCTATTTAAAGAACAAAGAAAAGGAGAGAGGCAGATGGAAGTAGGGGAGAAAGAGAGAAGCAGGGAGAGAAGGATGGAGAGAGAAAGGAAAACAAAGAAAGAGGAAAAGACAGACAGAGGTCTTAATTGCCTGTGTAATGTTCCAGCCACTCAGCATTTTGCATTCTACAAGGTCATGATCATATTTTCAAGATGTCTAGTGAGTTATCAGTATGGTTTCTAACCCTTCCCTGACTCTAAACTCTCTGTGCTCCAGTTTTCCCAGCTATAAAACTCTACATGCACATAAACACATACATGTAATACATTTCAATATTATAAGGATCAACTGAGATAAGCCATTAAAAAAAGGTGGCAGGGGGGGCTATTTCCTTCCTTTTGTTTTCTTTCTTAATGTGTGCATTTTAAGACTACCCAAACTGAAGTATATCTGAGCACTGTTTTCATAACAGTGACCTGATTACAGAATTATACTGAATTGGGAAAAACAGATTTTGATACCACTCTGACCAGGACCATTGTCCTCTTGCTGGGTGTCTCTCAGACCAACAAGAGTTCTCCATGTCAAGGGCCAACTGGATGAATGCCAAATACCTTATGCAGCAATCCTTCTCTAGCTTTTCTGTTTTAAATATGACCTATATCAGTGAATTAAAACTTATCATTCTAAGGGCCTAAGGATAGTTTCTGTTTTTATAACAGGTAAATCAAATTCCACTAAGATATTACATACAAGAAAGTTAGCTAGATTGGCTATTTTCAAAGTATGGTGACTAAGGGATTACATATTTTATTACTGAATCCCTGGGTAAATGGTAGTTATACTCTGAATTATAATTTTCTAGGCCGGAATACTAGAGTGGGTTGCCATGCCCTCCTCCAGAGGATTTTCCCAACCAAGGGATCAAACCCAGGTCTCCTGCATTGCAGGCAGATTCTTGCTTACTACAGCCCTCTCAACTTTCTTTTCCTCTCTATAAAAAAGTTCTCTTTGCCTTGACTTACAGGGACTTTTGTGTGGCTCACCATGATTGCTGAAGGGGGTCTGTGTCCAGACTTCTCTATAGCTCAGATGGTAAAGAATCTCCCTGCAATGCAGACCTGGGTTCGATCCCTGGGTCAAGAAGATTCCCTGGAGAAGGAAATGGCAATCCACTCCAGTATTCTTGCCTGGAGAATTCCATGGACAAAGAGGCCTGGCAGGCTACAGTCCATGGGGTCACAAGAGTAGGACACAATTAAGTGACTAACACACACAAGATATTAAGAAGAGGTGGCAAGAATACACGGAAGAACTATACAAAGAATATTCTCATGACCCAGATGACCATGATGGTGTGATCACTCACCTAGAGCCAGACATTCTGGAATGTGAAGTCAAGTGGGCCTTAAGAAGCATCACTAGGAAAAAAGCTAGCGGAGGTGCTGGAGCTATTGAGCTCCATAGTAATAGCAGCATCAGTTCAGTTCAGTTCAGTCACTCAGTCATGTCCAACTCTTCGCGACCCCATGAATCGCAGCACTCCAGGCCTCCCTGTTCATCACCATCTCCTGGAGTTCACTCAGACTCATGTCCATCGAGTCCATGATGCCATCCAGCCATCTCATCCTTGGTCATCCCCTTCTCCTCCTGCCCCCAATCCCTCCCAGCATCAGCATAGCATAGCTCAATAGTAGCTGAGCTACTTCAGATGCTAAAAGATGATGCTGTGAAAGTACTGCACTCAATATGCCAGCAAATTTGGAAAGTTCAGCAGTGGCCACAGGACTGGAAAAGGTCAGTTTTCATTCCAATCCCAAAGAAAGGCAATGCCAAAGAATGTTCAAATGACCTCACAATTGCACTCCTCTCACATGCTAGTTCAAGCCAGGCTTCAACTGTACAAGAACTGTGAACTTCCAGATGCTCAAGCTGGATTTAGAAAAGGCAGAGGAACCAGAGATCAAATTGCCAATATCCACTTGGATCATCAAAAAAGCAAGAGTTCCTGAAAAACATCTACTTCTGCTTTATTGACTATGCCAAAGCCTTTGACGTGTGGATCACGACAAACTGTGGAAAATTTTTCAAGAGATGGGAATACCAGACCACCTTACCTAACTCCTGAGAGACCTGTATGTAGGTCAAGAAGCAACAGTTGGAACTGGACATGGAAAAATAGACTGATTCCAAATTGAGAAAGGAGTACGTCAACGTTGTATATTGTCACCCTGCTTCTTTAACTTCTATGCAGAGTACATCATGAGAAATGGCTAGATGAAGCACATGCTGGAATCAAGATTGCCAGGAGAAATACCAATAACCTCAGATATGCAGATTATATCACACTTATGGCAGAAAGTGAAGAAGAACTAAAAACCCTCTTGATGAAAGTGAAAGAGGAGAGTGAAAAAGTTGACTTAAAACTCAACATTCAGAAAACTAAAATCATGGCATCTGGTCCCATCACTTCATGGCAAATAGATGGGGAAACAGTGGAAACAGTGACAGATTTTATTTTGGGGGGCTCCAAAATCACTGCAAACGGTGACTGCTGCCATGAAATTAAAAGACACTTGCTCCTTGGAAGAAAAGCTATGAGCAACTTAGATAGCATATTAAAAAGCAGAGATGTTATTTTGCCATCTAGTCAAAGCTATGGTTTCTCCAGTAGTCATGTATGGATGTGAGAATTAGACTATAAAGAAAGCTGAATGCAGAAGAATTGATGCTTTTGAACTGTGGTATTGGAGAAGACTCTTGAGAGTCCCTTGGACTGCAAGGAGATCCAGCCAGTCCATCCTAAAGTAAATCAGTCCTGAATGTTCATTGGAAGGACTGATGTTGAAGCTGAAACTCCAATACTTTGGCCACCTGAGGCGAAGAGCTGACTTATTGGAAAAGCCCCTGATAGAAAGACTGAAGGGAGGAGGGGAAGGGGACGACAGAGGATAAGATGGTTGGATGGCATCACCGACTTGGTTGACATGAGTTTGAGTATGCTCCAGGAGTTAATGATAGACAGGGAAGCCTGGAGTGCTGCAGTCCATGGGGTTGAGTCAGATACAACTGAGCAACTGAACTGAACACACAGGAAAAAGGCAACAATGTCCATTAACATGAGAACTTTTCTATTACTAACCTGCTCACAAATCTTAGTTGATCTGTTTGTACTGACTTCAGCATTATGTCGTTAATTTAATCTGAAAACAGAATAACACTTACAGTTAAAAAATATTAATTTAGCTAAAGTTCCTCTGAGTGCTTGCTAAGCACTAGCCACTGTCCTAAGCAACTCATATGAATTAACTCATTAATCTTCACAAATATCCTGCTATGCCTTCTTATAGGTGATAAAACTGAGGTTCAGAGCAATTAACTATCCCAAAAGCCTTCTATATTTGTGACTTTATGAAGTTAATTCAGCTTAAAAATATAAAGCTGTTACCTCTGGCTGTGTGTGTGTGTGTACACCTGCTCAGTCATGTACAATTCTTTGCGACCCTATGGACTATGGCCTGCCAGGCTCCTCTGTGCTGCTCTGGTTGTCCCTTTCCTGGTTTTACCTTATACCTGCTTTGTAAAAATCAGTTCTATAATAGGTAAACTGAGCTTACTTTAGAGAAAAGGCCTTTTATTACCCTAGGGAGTTTGGTATTAATATGCCCTTAGTACTTTACAATGAATTCTGTTTTGAACTGCTACTTTTATTTTTCCAAAAAGTATACCCAAGGATTGTTTGTCCATATCCACTTTGCCCAGAGGACGAAACAATATCCACAGCACTCATTCAATGCAGTGGTCCACTGAAACGGATCTCCTTGGATGTTCATAAATACAAAATCTCTCTTACACAGATAGATGTGATTAGATTGAGAAATTGAACAGGAAACTGATGATTCCACAGTAAAGATCTCTTGTTCTTCAGGGGTTTCTTGTTTTTTGAGTCTTACTTCAAGACCAGGATGATTTACTGATGGAAGCAAGACCAGTATCCTGGTTTTCAGTCTCCGTTTTGCATACAGAAAGGCTTTGAAAGGCAAGGTAACAGCCATCTCTACTGTAATTAGCATTAGAGGAACTTTCAGATGATGCAAAAAGCTATAGCAATTTCTAAGAGTGCTTTCCACTTCCCCTCTGAGTTTACTTTCTTGTCTGTAAATTAGGAATATTTCTAATCTACTATAGAGCTGGCCTGAAAACGGTCAAATGCTGCAAGGTGAAGCTGCTAGTGCTACCATTTGTTTTCTATGATGACAACTGTCTTGAGATTTCAATGCTGTTTTCAAAGTAAACCCATGTGTACTGGCTATTTTCATAGGTTCCTTAAAGGAGCATACTATACTTCTAGAACAGTCACCTATGGTCTCTCTAGGGCAGTGATCCCTAATCTTTTTGGCACTAGGCACAAGTTTTGCAGAAGACAATTTTTCCAGAGAGCAAGGGTAGGGGTGAGGGTTGGTTTCCAGATGATTCAAGCACATTACATGTATTGTGCACTCTATTTCTATTATTACTACATCAGCTCCACCTCAGATCATCAACCGTTAGATCCCAGAGACTGGGGGCCCCTGCCCTAGAACAGCAGTTATCAAACTTGCATGCATCACCCAGAGAGCTTATTAAAATACTGGTCACTGGGCAGCATCTCTAGACTTTATGATTCAGTCAGTAAATCTAGAGCAGGGGCCAGTAATTTGCAGGCCTAACGAGTTCTCGGATGATGCTGATGCTACTGGTCCAAGGACACTTTAGCACTGCTGATCTAGGAAACGGTACAGAGATCTATTTGTTGGAGTTAGTATGACCAACTAGTGAGGTCTATTTCAAACTGCCACTGCACTGAATGAATGCTGTCCTCCAGATAAAGTGGATATAGACAAACAATCCTCAGATACACTCCTTGGAAAAATAAAAGTACTAGTTCTACACAGAATTTGTTGTAAACTATTCAGTCAGTTCAGTTCAGTCGCTCAGTCGTGTCCAACTCTTTGCGACCCCACGAATCGCAGCACGCCAGACCTCCCTGTCCATCACCAACTCCCAGAGTTCACTCAAACTCACGTCCATTGAGTCGGTGATGCCATCCAGCCATCTCATCCTCTGTCGTCCCTTTTCCTCCTGCCCCCAATCCCTCCCAGCATCAAACATTATATGCATGTTAATGCCAAGTCTCTAAGATAATAAAATAAAAATCATAGAATATGGACAGGGTAGAGGAGGCAGATGGAGAAAAATATTTGTAGTCTTAAGACTGTGTTCACTGTCAACTCTTCAGTATTTATTTAACCAATCCCAGAAGACCATGCCACTGAAAGGATTGTCTTTCAGCTATTGACAGGGAGGACATACACAGAATTCTAACACAAGCTGAGGCAAATGTGTTTTCTGGGTGAAGGACTCAATTCTTTGTCTCTCCTTAGCGGGAAATTTCAGTAAATTGCAAGAATTATAGATTAGGGCTATCATCCAATTTTCAAAAATAATTTGAATCTGGACCATTGTTCTGTTTTTCTCAAGGTGAAAACAGAAATTTATCTTCTTCATTTTATCTTTACAAAAATGTTCTTGTATAAAAGTCTGAAAGACTGAAAACTGTTATCCCAAAATCTAAATATATAGGTATGCTTCTTAAGTGTACAGTCTCACAAAATTTTCAAGTAGCATCCAATTTTTTTATTTTTTCGTAAGCTGTCCTTGTAATAATACCTTAAACCAACATCTCTGAAAAGTTCAAAGCTTCTATATCTTTATATCACTTATTCTCAAAATACCTCTGGGAGGATGCAGGCAAGGTATCATTAAACCCATTCTACAGACAGTACAGCTGAGGTCCAGACTGCTTGCATCACTTAGAAAACTAGTGGGGCAGAGTCTGTTATTATACACTTGTTCTAGAATTTCAACATCCTACCTTCATTTTAAAGCCACATTATATAGTATTAAAATGAAAACTTCCATTTAAATTTTTTTTAATAATTTTAAATTTAGTTCTTACTCCCTTTTAATTTTTTTACTTATTTAGTTTTAAATGTGGCCTTGTCATGTGACATGTTGGATCCTAGATCCCCAACCAGAGATTGAACCTGCAGTCCCTGCATTTTAAGGGTGGAGTCTTAATCACCCAACGGCCAGGGAAATCCCAAAAGTATTCTATTGTTGAATCAAGGCTTTTTAAAATGCCATGTTATTTAATCCTAACAGATCTTGGTCAACTCTCTTACTACTAGCATATTCTCATTAACTCTACTTAAAAAAAAATATTTATTTTTGGCTATTCTGGGTCTTCACTGCTGTCTAGGTGTTTTCCCTAGTTGCAGTGAGCAAGGGCTACTCTTCATTGCGATGTGCAGGCTTCTCCCTGCAATGGCCTCTCTTGTTGCAGAGCACAGGCCCTAGGACTGGGCTTTCAGACGCTGCGGCACATGGACTTAGGGCTCCACGGCATGTGGGATCTTCCTGGACCAGGAATCAAATCTGTGTATCCTCTATTGGCAGGCAGATTCTTTTACCACTGAGCCACCACGGAAGCCCTCTTACTCACTCTTTTCTCTGTTTTAACAAACTTACATATATACGTTTCTCATTTTTTAAATGATATTATTTTGACTTTTTTTCTTCCGACAAAAGTAATACATACTTATGGTAATATTTTAAAAAATATTTAAAATTACCTATCATTCTATTACCCAGAGATGTCACCAGTGCCACTTTGTGAACATCATCCACTTATTTTTCCATAAAAATAGAAATATTTTTCTATATAACATGATTTTTCTAATAAGATTTTTCTCTTTCTGTTCTATCCTTTAAGATGGAAAAGGATTTTTTATATTAAAATATATGCTGAACTTCTTTCTATGTTATGAATCCTTCTTACGACTTTTCATCTTGTAAATGTTATTGAAGTAACTGAAGTACAACAGACATTCAGGAAAGTAAACAATCATCAGTGTACAGTCTGATGAACATTTACAAAGTGAACATCCCCATGTATCAGTCTGAGACCAAGAAAAGAACACTGACAGAACTCCAGAAGCCCTGTGCCTACCACCAGTCACAAGGCACTTTCAAAGTTATCCATTAGTTATTTTTGCCTCATTTTGACTAGATATGAATGACATCGGGCATATATTCTTTTTTGTCTGGCTTCCTTTGTACAACATTGTGTTTATTAGATGCATTCATGCAAAAATTCTTTTTAGTGGCTGCACAGTATACTATGGATTTAGTGGATTACTATGATTTACTCAAGCATAAAAGCAAAAAACCACTCTTTTATGGGACATTTAAGGCATTGCGTATTTCTCACTGTCATAACAGTGTTGCTATGAGCACCCTCGTTGATTTGTTCATGTTCTTATATGTTCCATTGGATAAGTTTCTAAAAATGGAAATACTGAATTGTGAAGATATCCATGATGTTAAGACTTTTGGTGAATATTACCCGATTGCCATTTAGAGTGATGAAAATACATTTCTACCGGTAACATGGGAGACAGCCTTTTTCCCATTATTTTCTCCATCACTACATGTTTCAATTTTCTTTAGTCCTTAAGGTGCTGATGGATTCTGGTCTCAGCATATTAGAATTCTTAACAGAAATATTTCTCAGTTCAAATCTTGAATTATTTTAGAGGACCAGTTTTTCTTTTTTGTTTTTTAATTGAAGGATAATTGATTTACAGAATTTTGTTGTTTTCTGTCAAACCTCAACCTATGAATCAGCCAAAGATATACATATATCCCCTCCCTTTTGAACCTCCCTCCCATCTCCCTCCCCGTCCCACCCCTTTAGGTTGATACAGACCCCCTGTTTGAGGTTCCTGAGCCATACAGCAAATCCCCATTGGCTATTTTACATATGGTAATGTAAGTTTCCATGTTACTCTTTCCATACATCTCACCCTCTCCTCCCTTCCCCTCACGTCCATAAGTCTATTCTTTATGTCTCTCTACTGTTGCTCTGTAAATAAATTTTTCAGCACCATTTTTCTAGATTCCATATATGTATGTTAGAATATGATATTTATCTTTCCATTTCTGACTCACTTCATTCTGAATAATAGGTTCTAGGTTCATCCACCTCATCAGAATGGACTCAAATGTGTTCCTTTTTATGGCTGAGTAATATTCCATTGTGTATATGCACCTCAACTTCTTTATCCATTCATCTGTCGATGGACATCTAGGTTGCTTCTATGTTCTAGCTATTGTAAATAGTGCTGCAGTGAACACTGGGATACATGTGTCTTTTTCAGTTTTGGTTTCCACAGGGTATATGCCTAGGAGTGGGATTGCTGGGTCATACGGTGGTTTTTTCCTAGCGTTTTTAAGGAATCTCCATACTGTCTTCCATAGTGGCTGTATCAGTTTACATTCCCACCAACAGTGAAAAGGGTTCCCTTTTCTCCACACCCTCTTCAGCATCTATTGTTTGTAGACTTTTTGATGATGGCCATACTGACTGGTGTGAGATGATATCTCACTGTAGCTTTGATTTGCATTTCTCTAATAATGAGCGACATTGAGCATTTTTTCATGTGTTTGTTAGCCATCTGTATGTCTTCTTTGGAGAAATGTCTGTTTAGGTTTTTTTCCCACTTTTTGATTGGGTGTTTTGTTTTTCTGGCATTGAGTTGTATGAGCTGCTTGCATATTTTGGAAATTAATCCTTTGTCAGTTTCATTTGCTATTATTTTCTCCCATTTTGAGGGTTGTCTTTTTACCTTGCTTATAGTTTCCTTTGCTGTGCAAAAGCTTTTAAGTTTAATCAGGTCCCACTTGTTCACTTTTGTTTCTATTTCCTTTACTCTAGAAGGTGGGTCATAGAGGATCTTGCTTTATGTCATTAAGTGTTCTGCCTATTCTTTCCCCTAAGAGTTTTATAGTTTCTGGTCTTACATTAAGTCTTTGATCCATTTTGAGTTTATCTTTGTGTATGGTGTTAGGAAGTGTTCTAGTTTCATTCTTTTACATGTAGCTGTCCAGTTTTCCCAGCACCATTTATTGAAGAGGCTGTCTTTGCCCCACTGTATATTCTTGCCTCCTTTGTCAAAAATAAGGTACCCATAGGTGCATGGCTTTATTTCTGGGCTTTCTATCTTGTTCCATTGGTCTATATTTCTGTTTTTGCGCCAGTACCGTACTGTCTTGATGACTGTAGCTTTATAGTATAATCTCAAGTCAGGAAGGTTGATTCCTCCAACTCCATTTTTCTTTCTCAAGACTTCTTTGGCTAGTCGGGGACTTCTGTGTTTCCGTAAGAATTGTGAAATTTTTTGTTCTTGTTCTGTGAAAAATCCAACTGGTAATTTGACAGGGATCATACTGAATCTGTAGATTGCATTTGGTAGTATAGTCATTTTCACAATATTGATTCTTCCTACTCAGGAACATGGAATATTTCTCCATCTGTTTATGTCATCTTTGGTTTCTTTCATTGATGTCTTATAATTTTTTGTGTACAGTTCTTTTGTCTCATTAGGTAAGTTTATTCCTAGATATTTTATCCTTTTGTTGCAATGGTGAATTGGATTGATTCCTTAATTTCTCTGATTTTTTTAAATTGTCAGTATCTAGAAATGCAAGTGATTTTTCTGTATTGATTTTATACCCTGCAACTTTGCTAAATTCACTGATTAGCTCTAATTACTAATTGCTAATTATTTTTTTAATTAAGTTACTTTTATAATATGTATTTGTATGAGCCAGATTTTTTTTTTGTTGTTGTTTAGTGCACTCTTCAGTTACTAACTCTTAAATGCTAACAGACATCATGATATAGGATTCCTTGAATGTGTACAGCCTGACCTAGCTAAATATTTCACTTCTCAAATATGCATTGTTCTAGTGTGTGAAAGAAATATAAATTCTGTGTTCTTTATGTCTGTATTTTAATTGCTTTCTGTTCCCTTAAGTCTAGAGATTTACTAGTCTAAGTAATAATCATTGCCCCATGTTTTTATGACTTAAATGTTTCCTTCCCTAAAGCCTTTTTTAGAACTTTGTCTTAAAAGAAACATTATTGTGTGAAAACATAAGTCAGAAGAAAGCAAAAATCATCTGTATTCCCTCTACTTCACTCCTTGTTTGTTTGCTATGTCTCACTGCAGTCTTAGTGTTGCATATTTATAGAATTATTTTCACACAAAACAATGAACTGTACTGCACATGCTGTTTTGTAAACTGCTTTTTTCCCCCTTACTATATCATAGACAGTTGTCCATCCAATCATTTTTTGATCCAAATAACATCCCTCAATTAATTAGTGTTATAGACTTACATATATTCTCTCCAGAGTGCTTTGTAAACACCACAGTGCAAAGAAGGTGAAAGTTCCTTCTTGTGGAATTATCTGGCAACAACTGTGTTTTGTGTTGAAAGAGTCTTGGTGTCCTGGGACCCAGTGAACCCAGGTGAGAATATATTTATTGATGTGATTCTCTAGGCTCCAGCCCATCTCCCCAACCATCCTCATTTTGCTCCTAGCACTTTTGTCTGACCAAAAGGAAAAGTTAGCAATTCACTTTCTTATCTTTCACACACATTTCAGTTTCCAGTAATGAATCCTGAATGCAGAGATCTGCAGTTTTCTTGGATTTTTGCTAAACAAGCTATCCCTGGGAAGCAGGCAAATGGTTACATTTATTTCCCAAAGTGTCACTGTTGTTTTAACTTCATTTATAAGCATGCAGTGCTTATCAATTAGGAGTGCTGTCTCCATTCATAAAATGTATGAGCTGATGGTACAATGGCTAGTTAACTAAAAAAATATGCAATTACTGTGTAAAACACATGGTCTTAAGCTAGTAAGGATCTGGAATGGGACCAGTATTTTTCTCATTAAATGTGGGTTTGGGGGGCGGGGAGCTTATTACTATAGTTCCCCAGCAGCATAATTATTTTCAGAAATACTCCTTTCTAGTTACCTAACACAAACTGGTATGTATTTTCAGTTGTTTGTGTCCTTGAACAGACAATCCAATGAGAGACATAGATTCCCTGATTTAACTTTTAGCCCAGGATAAGAGAAGTTACTTAGTTATAAAACTTGACTTTATCCAGGGGTGAAAAAAAAAATCTCTCTGAAGATCAACTATGATTTATTTACCGGGCCCAGCCAATGTTTGAGTATCTTAAAGGGTATTAGGCGTGACAATATGTTTGAAAAGTGTGTTGTCTTCATCCTTTGACAGAGCTAAATCCACAAATCATTAGGTCCAGAACTAAACTTGAGATGAAAGCTCACTGCTTTTTTCCACCAAGCCATCTAACCTCTAGTTTAAGCACAAGTATAAAACCATCTGCCTACCAGGAGGTTGAGGCCGCTCAAAATCCATTAACACCATATGTATCAACAGAAGTGTGATTTCAGAGCCTCAAATGTTTTTCTTTTTTTTTTTTCCTTTCCTTCATTATTGTCTGCCAGAAACTTAGCTGGGATGCTTTCCCTTTCCTTAAAATGCATTGCATTTCAGTTTAATTATGCAAGTCCCCCTCTTATTAAGTAATTACACACATTTTCTCATCTGTGTGTCTGTAGTTCAGAAGTAACCACTTCATTTAGTTGAAAAATAAGCCAAAAAGAGGAATAAAAGATTTTATTTTCAATTTCCTTTCTTCCTCCCTAGGGGAACTAACACATCTTTCAATGCATCACAAGATAAAGATGCTGACTCAGTCTCTTAAATCACCCCTGGAGTCTCCAGTACAGTCCTTAATGAGATGGAGTTTGCTGTACAAGAAGTTGTTTTATTAAGTGAGTGAAAAATAACTTTTCCTCCTCCAAAAGTGCCCTTGGTGAAATAATTTATGTCTGAACCCAAACCTCCTATGCTTATCCCCAAACACAGGGAAGGGCAAACAACACAATTTCAAAATGACAAAATGGCTACTTCGTTGGAAGTCATACTTTGGAAACATCACCCCAAATGAGAGGTTAACTGTGGTCAACATATGGAAGTAAAGTACCTGCCAACTGGGTTGGGGGCGGAGGCAGGGGGAAGGGGGGGGGGGGGGTTTGAGGGGGAGAAGACAAATCATGCAGATCTTCAGAGAGCAAGGAAGGAAACAAAGCGGGAGAATTTCTACTGTAGTTCATAATGATTTTGCCTTATTTATGTGGATGGAGATTTTCTCTAATCTTTGGCATTTGTGGCTTATAAAAATAAGCATTTTTATATCAGTTACCTCATTCAATCCTCATAACAGCCTTAAGAATGAGGCAAAAAATAGATTACCCTTCCCCCAAGTCACAGACATGTGATCTGCGTTCAAGATTATTAAATGACTTGCCCAAGGTTCTATGTGGTT
The DNA here is from genome assembly GCF_016772045.2 of Ovis aries. Taxonomy (NCBI): domain Eukaryota; kingdom Metazoa; phylum Chordata; class Mammalia; order Artiodactyla; family Bovidae; genus Ovis; species Ovis aries. The sequence continues at coordinate 235,386,718 of NC_056054.1, read as the reverse complement.
GATCAGTGCTCCATGACAACTGATTCTGAATGAGTCGTGTCCTACTGCTTTTTAAATTAACCGATAGAAAATTATTTATAGTATAGAAGTTCTTTGCAGGCTATAGTGACTCAGCAGTACTGGTGGAACAAAGGGAAGTTAAGAATTATTGGTGCATATAATCCACATAAAATGCTAAATTCAAGTGGTTAATTTCAGCTTTGTCCACCCAAATCTTTCAAAGATGCTTACATTCACATAGTAATCACAGATATTTAAGTTCCCCTTTTGTTTATGATGACACTGGTTGATAGAAGTTTCACTGATTTTCTTTTTGCCTGCTAGCAGAACAATCCAATGGTAAAACAGCAAGAGGGAAAAGGAAAGAAAAAAAAACCCTGCATATTCTGAAGAGTCAAAAATAAAAAGTTGATATTATTGATTGACTATGAAGTAACATCTCCCTGAGGATTCGACCCCATGGATTGTAGCCCACCAGGCTCCTCTGTCCATGGAATTCTCCAGGCGAGGGGTTGGCATTTCCTACCACAGGGGATCTTCTCAACCCAGGGATTGAACCTGGGTCCCCACATTTCAGGTAGATTCTTTACTGTCTGAGCCACCAGAGAAGCCCACTGATCTACTAGCTTACTACAAAGTAGCCTCCTAACTTATCTCCCTGTCTCCTCTCCCCACCCCACTTCCCTCTAGTCTTATAAATTGCTGAAGGATTATTCCAATTGTAGTTACCTTGTGCAAACCCTTCCATAAACTGGCTAAGAAAATAGAAACTCTTCACCCTTGTATTCAAGACCTCTGAAAAATAATAATACCTATATTAAACACCTACTATAGAATGAATGGGCTTCCCTGGTGACTCAGTGGTAAAGAAACCGCCTGCAATGCTATAGAGGCAGGAGACCAGGGTTCAATTCCTGGGTCAGGAAGATCCCCTGGATGACATCATGGCAACCTTCTCCAGTATTCTTGCCTGAAAAATTCCATAGACAGAGGAGCCTGGCAGGCTACAGTCCATAGGTCACAGAGAGTGGACATAACTGAAGCAACTTACTAGGCACACACACAGAACGGATATCTCAAATGATCCTGAGAAATGTATGATTAGGTTCGTTTTAGAAGTGAGAAAACTGAGGCTGAAAGAAGCTAAATAACTCTACCTACGTTGGGTATTTATTCAGTGGTGCCACCAGTGTCCAAACTCAGGCCCACTTAACTCCAAGGTCCAGCTTGTCTAGATTTGTTTCTGACCACTAGGACATGTGTGTGTGCATGCCTCCAGCCCCTGTACCATAGCCTGCCAGACTCCTCTGTCCATAGGATTCTGCAGGCAAGAATACTGGAGTAGGTTGTCATGCCCTCCTCCAGGGGATCTTCTGGACCCATGGATTGAACCAGTGTCTCTTAAGACTCTTGCATTGGCAGGCAGGTTCTTTTCCACTAGGGCCACCTGGGAAGCCACCACTACCACATTCGTAGCCTAAATTAACAGGAGCCTGCCCTGCTGCTTTGCAACCATTCCTGGCCCCATCATAGTCTCATGCTATGTGGGGAGTTTTTCCATCTGGAATATTCTCAATCCTACTGCCTTATAGAAATATTAGTTCTGGAACTTCCCTAGTGGTCCAATGGCTATGACTGTATGCTGCCAACGTAGGGGGCCTGAGTTCAGTTCCTTGGCAAACTAGGTCCCACATGCTGCAACAAAGACCTAGTGCACTGAAATAAATAAATTTTAAAAATAAAATAAGTAGAAGTTAGTTGTTCAGGACACATCTCAAACATCACCTTCTCCTTGAAGTCTTTTGCTGAATCTAATTTCCAGTGACCTCTAACACTTGAAAAAAAATCTCTCTCTTCTTTGAATACTTTTACGTCTTTGCATAATTCTTATGGCACTTACCTTCTTCTTTATTGTAGCTGTTTTCCTGTCCCCATGAAAAATTTGCGAATTTCTTGAAAATGGGAAACTCGGATTTATTCATTACTAATGTCCTTATAGCCCTAGTACGAATTAAATGTAGCAGGAATTCAGAGCTTCAAAATAGAATTGCAATATCCCAGGGACAGGGGAGCCTGGTGGGCTGCCGTCTATGAGGTTGCACAGAGTCGGACACGACTGAAGCCACTTAGCAGCAGCAGCAGCACTGCATTAAGAAACATCACCGGCAGCAGCCCAACCAATGAGAAGCCTCCATACTTTGGAATCCCGACTTCCACCAATGAACTCCTTTATTATTACAGCCTCCTTTCAATTCTCCGCTTCCGCCTCAAACTTTCCCCTATTTAAAAGCAAGTCCTGACTTTGCTTAATGTCAGGCATAGTTCACAAATTCGGGATGATGCTTTTCTTGGGTACTCTTGAATAAATTGCTTTTGCTGGTAGAAAAAAGAAAAAGAAAAAAGGGACAAAGAAATACTACGTAGAATATACCATATGGAAAAACACTGTTTCTCACTCCACTTCGTGTCCTGAAGCCTCCCCGCAGACTTTCTCATACACTCTGTGCTCTGTGCGAACTAAGAACCCTAGGAAGCCCCAGGATTGGGGCAAAGCTGGCTGGTTCCCCCGAGGCCTAGGGGATCCGCTCTGTGCCGGCGATGGGGTCGCCCTGAGGGACGGCATGAAGCAGGAGTAGTAGGTTGGGTCCTCCCAAGCCTGGGTTCTGCAGCAGACTGGAGCGGGACCCCCCCGGCCGAGGCCCCGCAGGCCCAGTTGCCAGTCCTCATCGTACGTTGGACGTTTTCTGGGTCCATGAAGAAGAGGGCCTGTCAGTACCTGCTACAGAGGTACCTGGGCCTCTTCCTGCACGAGGAGCTGAGCCTGGAGCTGCTCAGGCTGGACCAGATCCTCGAGTACCCCTCCCAGGTCCTCTGACAGAAAGGTAAGAGCAGCCGGCAGCCAGCGGGGAGGGACTCTTGCGGGTGATTTGAAGGCGAGTCATCCGGGACTGATGATGTATGGCAGGACTCAGAGAAATGTGTTCAAGTGTTGTTTAATCTTTCTAGCTGTTTTGCACCTCCCAGTCTCCATGTTCTAGAAACTTAACAGAGGTAATGGCATCTACACTGTGGCAGTCAGTTAAGCCAGTGGTTTGAGGGAGTCCATGAAGCTGGCTTAAAGGGGTGCATCCATGGAAGGAAGTGACCAGTGCTGCACCTTTTAGGAGTCGTCAGGGAGTTCTGTGCAGACAAACCGTATTTCATGGGATGAGACCTCCCGAGAGACTAAGGCTGAAGAAGATCTTTGAGAATATCAGAATGCCTAGTTATTCCTGTATTTATTTGGGGTTGGTTACTTGCTTGTGGCAACCTATGTACAGCGTTTGCCATCTGGAGGAAAACAAGTGAAGGCCTCCTCTGCCAGGTTGCCGGCTTTTACTCGATGATGTTTATGAGATCAGCCTGTGGGTGGGATGGTTGTGGGCCCCTAATTGTGCTATTTGGTTATACCTGTTTGCTTCACGTGACAAATCCTAAAAGCAGGTGTTGCAAATGGCGCTGGCGTTGCGGTCTTCAAACATTCAAAAACGTGTTTTCTACTTGTCCAGAGGTGGTGAACTGGCTTGCCTTAACAGGTGCTTCTTGTACGGTTCACCTCACCACATCCAGTCGTGTCTGTATGTTCCGTGCATCATATTTGCTTCATGTGTATTCAGCCTTGAGTTTGGCAAGAACAGAGTGCCTTTCTCACTTCCCTCAACTCTATGTACTGCTAGAATTTGCTGCTTACCATTTGAATTGGTTTTGCCACTCTTAATATATTACTATTCTAAAAGCGTTCCTACACAGTTTACATTTAGGAAATCATCAACATAGGTGAGTTTCCTGTGGTAGTTAGGCAAAAGAAAACTTTTGTCTTAATTTAAGCTGTGTAAAAACCTTAAGTGCTTATTTTTTTTAATTTATTTTATGGAAGAGTATTTTAACTGAGTAATAACTTCCTTAGCTATAGAAACCTGAAAAACTCAAATTATCATTAACATCTTATTACAACCCTAACATTAATTTGTACTACTCTAAAGAAGCATATAATTGTTATCAGCAAGTATATAAGTTAACCTATGCAGAGTACACAGGATAGTGGGAAGAGCCCTTGAGTAGCGGAAATACCCAGGCTAGTTTATCCTGCCACAGTCAGCTGACAGTGGACATAGTAATTCACCTGAATTCAATAAACATTAGTAGAGGGTCCACCCCATGCCAGGTACTGTGTCAAGGTACTGGTAATTCTTATCAGAAGACAGTGATTCTGATGGATATTTTTAAATTCATTGACCCGTGAGCATTGGTACTCTTGGTATACTATACCAAGAATACTGGAGTAGGTTGTCATGCCCTCCTCCAGGGGATCTTCCAGACCCACGAATTGAACTAGTGTCTCTTAAGCCACCTGCATTGGCAGGCAGGTTCTTTTCCACTAGGGCCACCTGGGAAGCCACCACTACCACATGCGTAGCCTAAATTAACAGGAGCCTACCCTGCTGCTTTGCAACCATTCCTGGCCCCATCATAGTCTCGTGCTATGAGGGGAGTTTTTCCATCTGGAATATTCTCCTCAATCCTACTGCCTTATAGAAATATTAGTTCTGGAACTTCCCTAGTGGTCCAATGGCTATGACTGTGTGCTCCCAACGTAGGGGGCCTGAGTTCAGTTCCTGGTTGGCAAACTAGGTCCCACATGCCACAACAAAGACCTAGTGCAGTGAAATAAATAAAAAAATAAAATAAAATAGATGGATTATGTCTTTGAGTGTGCAGGAGGTGAGGGTCAAGGGTGGCACAGTGTTGATTAGAGAAATACCTAAAGAGGGAAGGGGATGAACTTAATAAATCCTGTTAAGGTTTTAAACTTTCTTCAGGTGGTTTATTTGTATAGACACTGTGTGGCAACATGTAGGAATCTAGTCATTGCCTTTCTGTTTAGATATTCAGTTCCAAGATGGAAAAATGTGATTATGTCCACAAAAAAACGTGCTTCAGTTGTTTATCCCTTTCAGCACCTTTCTTCCCTCCTCACTGTCCTCTATTCTCTTTCTCTTGTAGAACAACTGATTGCCCCAGGTGGTCTGTTACAACAAGTTTCAGTGCCTAGTGACTTATTGAATGCCCCTGACTCACTGAGTGTACAGGGCCTGCAGGGCTGTACCTGCCTGAGGATATCTGTGCTGCAAATAAACTCCAGCCCCTTCCCCACCCTCCCAGGGCTGCCTAGTTGGGGGTGATTGTCTTTATGCATCCCTGATAAACTCTGTTGCCTACTAGGTCACCACTGCCATAAAAGAAAGGAGGCTGGTGAGAAGTTTCTGTGTTTTAGTACTCAATCTGCAAGGAGGAGAGAAGGCAGCAAGTTCAGTTCAGTTCACTCAGTCATGTCTGACTCTTTGTGACCCCATGGACTGCAGCACTCCAGGCTTCCCTGTCCATCACCAACTCCCGGAGCTTACTCTAACTCTTGTCCACTCAGTCGGTGATGCCATGCAACCATCTCATCCTCTGTTGTCCCCTTCTCCTCCTGCCTTCAATCTTTCCCAGCATCAGAGTCTTTTCAAATGAGTCAGTTCTTCCCGTCAGGTGGCCAAAGTATTGGAGTTTCAGCTTCAGCATCAGTCCTTCCAATGAATATTCAGGACTGATTTCCTTTAGGATTGACTGGTTGGATCTCCTTGCAGTCCAAGGAGCTCTCAAGAGTCTTCTCCAACACCACAGTTCAAAAGCATCAATTATTTGGCGCTCAGCTTTCTTCAATCCCAGGGCTTCCCTGGTGGTGCAGAGGTTAAAGCGTCTGCCTGCAATATGAGAGAACTGGTGTTCGATCCCTGGGTCAGGAAGATCCCCTGGAGAAGGAAATGGCAACCCACTCCAGTATTCTTGCCTGGAGAGTCCCATGGACGGAGGAGCGTGGTGGGCTACAGTCCACAGGTCACAAAGAGTTGGGCACGACTGAGCGACTTCACTTCACTTTCTGCAGTCCAACTCTCACATCCATACATGACTACTAGAAAAACCAAAGCTTTGACTAGACGGACCTTAGTCGGCAAAGTAATGTCTCTGCTTTTTAATATGCTATCTAGGTTGGTCATAGCTTTTCTTCCAAGGAGCAAATGTCTTTTAATTTCATGGCTGCAGTCACCATCTGCCGTGATTTTGGAGCTCAAGAAAAAGGTCTCTTGTTTCCCCACCTGTCCTTCAGCCACTGAGCTTTACAGACAGCACTGCAGAGGCAGCAGAAGCTGATGTGGGCAGTGCTGTCCAAGAAGTAAATCACAGGCCATTTCCCCACAAGAGGCCTAACTGTTTAATTCAGAAGTCTCCCTGTCATCTTGGACCCAGACAAACCTATAAGCTTCAGCTGTCCTGTGAACAGGGGTTGCTAGGGGGGCCTACCCTCCTTCTGTTTAGAAACACCTGATATATAGGTCATCTTCTCCTCTACTGCCATCTGTAAGGCAGGAAACCTGTGGTCTTATCCTCAGTCCCACGGCTTGACTTTGTGAACTTGACAAGCTGCTTAACATTTAGATGCCGTGATAGTTTGTTTGTTTGTTTTTTCTTTTCCCCACCAGGAGTAGTAATAAGTATCCCCTCCTAACTTCCTAATATGCTGGATGCATTTGATTGGGGCTTTTTGGAGCAAATGGTTAAAATACATGCCCCTATCGTAATCAGCTAATTTGTATCAAAATTATTTTTTTAACATTCTTTTTGAGATGGAAAAATATATATCTTTCCAAAGGAGAAATGGTCTTCTTTTATTATCTGTTGAAAATGAACACACAGTAAATTGTGTTAAGTTTTAAAATATTAGTTCCAAAGAAAATGCTTTATTAAAAATGACTGCATCAAGATATTTACTACTCTATTAGCTTCCCAAAAGATAAGGCAAAATAGAATTCTGGAAATACTTCTAATATCCTGACCAAAAGATTTGATCAATATCTTGCTGTATTTTAAACTATAAATGAAGTCATAGAATGTAATATTCCACTAGTATGATGTAAATAAGTGACTATTATCTTATAACTCAAAGGTGTTAAGTCTATTTCTTAGTGAAGAAGACAGATTCATTTTTGAAATTCCCTTCTTTACCTCTCAGAACACTGTAGTAATGTTCCGAGAGGTATATAATTAATCTTCTTTTTACTCAGACCAAACCAAAGCTGTACTTAATGACAAGAAAAGGGGTGGAAGGGAGCCTGTCAGATAGGATCATTCATAGGAAAGAAAACTAAAGAGATTTAAAATTGCAACCTGTCATTACCTTCTGCATCATATCGGAAGGACTGAAAAATAAAATACCACTTTATAAAAAATATAAGTCTAGAAAGGAAAAACAACGTCTGTTTTTTTAAAAGTGTTATTTCAACTATCGTGATTATCTGGTAGCTTACATAGCTCAATATGAAGGTATTATAAAGCAGCATTAGTGGCTGGGGGCGGGTGGTGGGGTATACTTCTTGACAGCTCTATTCACTATCAGGTATTAAAGGTCAAGGGTAGCGTACCACTGAGGGTGTCAGAAATTCTTAGTTAGGTGACTGATAACTTTCATTTGTCTCAAATTTTTGCTTCAGTTCAGTTCAGTTGCTCAGTTGAGTCTGACTCTTTGCAACCCCATGAATTGCAGCACGCCAGGCCTCTCTGTCTATCACCAACTCCCGGAGTTCACTCAGATTCACGTTCATCGAGTCAGTGATGCCATCCAGCCATCTCATCCTCTGTTGTCCCCTTCTCCTCCTGCCCCCAATCCCTCCCAGCATCAAAGTCTTTGCCAATGAGTCAACTCTTTGCATGAGGTGGCCAAAGTACTGGAGTTTCAGCTTTAGCATCATTCCTTCCAAAGAACACCCAGGACTGATCTCCTTTAGGATGGACTGGTTGGATCTCCTTGCAGTCCAAGGAACTCTCATGAGTCTTCTCCAACACCGCAGTTCAAAAGCATCAATTCTTCGGCACTTAGCCTTCTTCACAGTCCAACTCTCACATCCATACATGACTACTGGGAAACCATAGCCTTGACTAGACGGACCTTAGTCGGCAAAGTAATGTCTCTGCTTTTGAATATGCTATCTAGGTTGGTCATAACTTTTCTTCCAGGGAGTAAGTGTCCTTTAATTTCATGGCTGCAGTCACCATCTGCAGTGATTTTGGAGCCCCCAAAAATAAAGTCTGACACTGTTTCCACTGTGTCCCCATCTATTTCCCATTAAGTGTTGGGACTGGATGCCATGATCTTCGTTTTCTGAATGTTGAGCTTTAAGCCAGCTTTTTCACTCTCCTCTTTCACTTTCATCAAAAGGCTTTTTAGTTCCTCTTCATTTTCTGCCATAAGGGTGGTGTCAGGCACAGTATAAACCATTAGCTGACAAATCTTCAAATAATTATGTAGATTCAGGAATTTTCTCCTGTATTTTAGTTTTAAGAAACTGAAAAAGGACAGTTTGTCTTCAGTGTCCCAAATAACCCCTTTTTATGCATTTGTCTTCTCACCTTCCCTGACTTACTCATGTGCCTAATCCTAAGCCTCTATCTGTGTCAAAGTGAAATCTCTCAGTCGTTTCCCACTCTTTGCGGCCCTATGAACTATGTAGCCTGCCAGGCTCCCCCGTCCATGGGATTTTCCAGGCAAGAATACTAGAGTGGGTTGTAGTTTCCTTCCTCAGGGGATCTTCCAACCAGGGATCAAACTTGGATCTCTTGCACTGCACGCAGACTCTACCGTCTGAGCCACCACGGATCCATCTGCATATGTATATGTAGACACATTGCTGTCACAAGGCTAAGGGCCTGGTGATACAGTAAACTGATTATTAAGTCATAGCATGTTATTAGAGTCTTAGTGTAGTATGTCCCTCTGCTTTTTGAAAGAGAAGAAAAGTCTTAAACACAAATGACTTGACCTTCAATAATAGAACATCATGCACTTCAGCATTTTCTGTGAAAAGAGTACTAATACCCCCACAAAATTACACTTTGTAAGTCTCCATCCTCTCCTTATGAATAGGGATGACTTGGTTGCCTTAAGTCAAAACATCAATCAACAGTAAACCAGAAATGTAAATTTTGTCTTCTAATACCTGATTCTGAGTTCTTACTGTCAGACAGATTCACACAGCCTCCTAAGTAATAGTTAGTGATGGGAAAAGCAGATGGAATTATGAAATTACTATAAAGCAGAGGAAATCCTAAGGTCATCAGTACCTTCATGCTAGAGTTGTATCTGTAATTATTAGCTGGTGCTCCAGCTGTTGGCAGCACATTTTGAACCAAATTTTAAAATTTAGCATTAAAGGACTTCCCTGGTGGCTCAGGGTAAAGAATTCTCCTGCCAGTGCAGGAGACATAGGCTTGATCCCAGATTCGGGAAGATACCACTTGCCATGGGGCAGCTAAGCCCATGCAACACAACTATTGAGCCTGTGTTTTACAGCCCAGAAGCCACAACTACTGAAGCCCATGTACCTACAGCCTGTGCTCCACAGCAGGAGAAGTCACCACCAGGAGAACCCCATGCACTATAACCAGAGAGGAGCCCCTGCTCTTTGCAACTAGAGAAAAGCCTGCACAGCAAAGAAGCCTCAGGACAACCCAAAATAAAATAAATTAAAAACTTTTTTTTTTAAATTTAGCATTAAAAAGTTCATTTATATACTCAGTAACATGAATCTGGCAGATTTAGCCTCTCTGTGCTTGTGCTTAGTCGAGTCTGATTAATAATATATCATATAGACATCTATTTAAATATAAGGGAAAATAAAGAGCTGATATTTTAAAATCTAACTTTCTCAAGTGATAAATGCTGAAGAAGAGGGCAAAATAAGCCATGGAGGAGTTGGAGCAGGAGAAAAGAAGAGAGGGGAAATGTGCTATGCGTCTCCTGAAGCAGATTACTGCAGAAATTTAGTTATTATGGTTTTATGCGGAGAACAAATTAAATTAATTTGGAAACCCCAAGTTAGAAGAAATCAAGCAAATCTACAAATCTTAGTTAAGTAACATACATAATAAATGGGATGCTACAGAGCTCAATATCATCTCTTTGTACTGAAATGCCCCTTAGGATAGGGTATAATTTCAACAAAAATTGAATTAAGGGGATGGATAGCTTAGGAAATGCCATAGGGTACATGCAGACTTTTATTTTTAGACTGTTCATTTACATGGAGTTCCAATCTGTATGTGCTGCTTGCGATTAGTCCACCAAGTAGCCAGCCATGGAATGATAGGAAATAGCTTTATTTAAGAGGTGGGGGTGGGGGGTGGGCCTTAAAATTTTATTATCTGTTAATGGGCAGAAATAGAGATCTGAGTGATCAGGGAGTCAAAAAACTAGATGCAAAAGTGAGATGATTGCTAAAGTGTTAAGTTTCACAACTCTTCGTCATCCCCCATCTCCAAGGAAGCTTCTAGGTAGAAAGGAAAATCTTAATTGAGGAAAGGAAATACGGCACTTTAAAGCTATCCAGTGGGGAGCACTATGTTGAAGAAACTGAATTTCAGGAAACCGAATTTCATCTAATGTTTATGATATGTGATCATTTTAGTCCCCTCCAACATCATTTTCCAAGATGAAGTGCTCTTAGAACACCTTTTGAGGCTATCCTGATGGTAGATACCATGTTCAACAAGTGCTTTTCTACTAGTATACTGGTGGCATGGTTTGGGGTTTATCATTATACCAGTCTCTGCAACTACTTGCTTTAATCTGAGACTTAGAATATTTCTTTAATAGCAAACCATGCATATTCATTCACTCATTCATTCATTTGTCCTTTTATTCTATAACCTCTGTATACATGGGTGGATACTTTATATACCATGTTCCCTAAAAATTAAAAAGAATGACAGTTCCTGTCCCCCAAAAGTTCATTATCATAGAGAAAATTATTTATATATGATATAACACAATGAGATACAAAATTTGATTTTATACAAGTTCAACAGGCCTCTGTCTCTCCATGTGTGTATTTAAATATTCAACTATGTTCTATTGTTGAGAAGCAGTACTGGAGTTTGCATAATTAAACTAGCATGCAAGTCCTGACACCATCACTAACTAGTCTTGTGACCTTGAGATCTGGGTGGAATTTAGCCTCTCTAAATCATTTCACCTCTCAGAGCCCCAGTTTCCTCATAATAGATAATAGTTAATGATTGGGCTTCCTTGGTGGCTCAGATGGTAAAGAATCTGCCTGCAGTGCAGCCTGCAATGCAGGAGACCTGGATGCAATCTCTGGGGTTGGAAGATCCCCTAGACAAGGAAACGGCCACCCACTCAGTATTCTTGCTTAGGAAATCGCATGGACAGTGGAGCCTAGTGGTCTACAGTCCATGGGGTCACGAGTCTGACATGACTGAGTGATTAACATTTTCACTGATAGTTTAGTATGAGCTTTGCTGTTGTTTAGTCACCAGGTCGTGTCTGACTCTTTGTGACCCTATGGACTGTAGCCAAGCAGGCCTCTCTGTCCATGGGTTTTTCCAGGTAAAAATACTGGGGTGGGTTGCCATTTCCTTTTCCAAGGGTTCCTCCCAACCCAGGAATCAAACTGGAGTCTCCTGCATAGGCAGGTGGGTTCTATACCACTGAGCCATCCGGGAAGCCCTTAAGATGAGCTAGGTACCATTATATGCTTTATGTGTATTAATTTATATAGTCCTGTCAGTCAACCCATCAAAAGGTTGCTAATGCAGTCCTTGTTTTGTGTATAAGAAAACTTTGGTATACATGGGCTGTATACCCCAAGGTATTCCCCAAGGGTGAGACAGCTTAACAATCTTTGAACCCTGGTCACAGCATCTCTGCTGTTACTCAGTGCTCTATATAGCCTTTTCACATAGAGTGATAATAGTTATAATAATGTGCTTAAAATTAGAGTACCTGTGGGAAAGGATTTTGAGAAGTTTGCAGCATACCAAAGTAAAAAGTGTCATTTTTAAAGGCTTTTAAATCCAGAACTGCATTGAAGGAAATCAACTAACAGCTGTAGTGTCCTGCTGTATTTCCTTAGCACCTGAACTATCTTCCTTAGGGAATAGCATTTTGATTTCCTTCCTTAACCCTCAGTCTCTTTAGGTTGAGTAGGAATAGCCCCATTCCTGTCTCCAGCGATGAGAAAATTGAAAACTGGTTGTGCACGTTGTTGTTCAGTCACTCAGTCGTGTCCTACTCTTTGCGACCCCGTGGACTGCAGCATGCCAGACTTCCCTGTCCTTCACTCTCTCCCAGAGTTTGCTTAAACTCACGGCCATTGAGTTGGTCGTACACGTGTTCTGGACCAAAAGCTTAAGGGAGAGCTAAAGTCAAATCCCTCTATATCCTCCAAACTCTGAAATCCTGGGCATGCCTAGCCTTGGAAACCGCTGTCAGAAGCCTTTGCTTTTCCTCCTGAAATCTGTTAGGAAGCAGCTGTTAGGCTTCAATTTTCTCATCTATACTAGCCACTGAGTTTCTTTGTTAGTTATTTCCAGGAATCAGCAAAATTATACATCTATATGAGTCTCTTGACCTATAGGTTGTATCCAAAAACTAGGAACACATGAACATACTTCTAGGCAGGCAAGTTTTCCTCTCATCATCACCAAGTATGACAGGGAGCAAAGGAGCGATTCCTTGCTAAAGGACATAGCCCAGAATCACACCAATCTCATACCCCACTGGAGCTAACTGACATAGTACTTCGGAGGCTGGTCCAATAAATGTAGCCATTTTGCTAATGGTCATAAAATTGTAGAAACCAGGTCCCTAAGGCTACCTACAGAGATCGAAAGCCACCATTTTTTGAGGCTCAGTCATGGCCCTCAGCATAGGGTGGCAGCACAAACATTATTCTGCCATATAATTTAAAGTTGGCATTCATAGTTACATGTTGTAATAGAATTAATGACTGTTTTAGCCCTGTAGACTTTTACTAATGTAACCATATCAAGAGAGCATCATTTAAATGGTGCTTTGAACTGAAACAAGTCAGAGAAAACTAAGATTTCCTTCCAGCCATGGATTCCTTCTAGGTTTATATTTCTGATGCAATTACCACTGCCCTCCATTTGCTCTCACCGCCATCTTTGTATCTCTCAGCCCCCCTTCTTTTCCTCCACACACTTCAACTGGAATCCAGTAGTCTCCTCCTGAACTGCAGGGATAAGACTCCCCAGTGAATTCCTGAAACTGCTGATAGTACTGGACCCTGTATATACTATGTTTTTTTCCTTAGACGTACATAACTGTGATAAATTAGGCTGGGCACAGTTAGAGGTTAATCAACAATATCTAATAATAAAATAGAATAGTTATAATAAAATTCTATAATAAAAGCTATGTGAATGTAGTCTCTTTCAAAATATCTTGTTATACAAACTTAATGCCTTTCATGTCTTACCTAAACACTTATGTGCTGTGGCCAAAAGATTTTCAGTTAGAGGTGCAACAGCAAAACTAGCAGAAATTTCTTTTTCCTTTTTCACAATTTCATGCATATAAGATTCCTTCTTACCATAGGTCTTAGGAACCTCAGTATACGATTTTTGTTTTCTTTCCTTATTAAGTCTAGAACCATTCACATTTTTACTTTACAAAAGCACTGTATATCTGCTCTTTGCCATATCCAAAATTTCAGCATCACTTCTCTTGCTTTGGGACCACTATAGTGGTGCTGCTAGTAAAGAACCCGCCTGCCGGTGCACAAGATGCAAAAGATGAAGATTCAATCCCTGGGTCAGGAAGACCTCCTGGAATAGGAACCGCCACTCCAGTGTTCTTGCTTGGAAAATTCCATGGGCAGAGGGGCCTGGCAGGCTACTGTTCATGGGCCGCAAATAGCTGGACACTACTGGGGCACTGAGCATGCATATTGAGTAAAATAAATGTAATTTGAACACAGTGAAAATATGATACTGTGACAGTCCATCTGATAGCCACTGAGTGACTAACAGACAGGATATGCTAGTCAAAGGGATGATTCACCTCCTGGGGACAGGGTGGGACAGGGTGAGGTTTCATCATGCCAGTCCGAATGGCGCACAGTTTAAAAGTTAAGAAGTTTATTCCTGGAATTTTTAAATTTAATATATTTGGACCTTGTTTTACTGTGGAAATTGAAACTCTGGGTAAGGAGGGACTAATGTGATAGATTTCTCAGTCTCTGTGAAAAGAGCAAGGTTTAAGGACAAAAGCAGGATAGAAAGGTATTGCCCAACAGAAGGATACTGTCGACTCTGGAATCCGCTATTGCAACAAGCATACTTGTTCCTCAAGTCGATTATAACACTAGCTGCAGCATGAAAGCCCATCAGCGGAATTACAGGCCGGAATCCAGTGAGTCTAGGAATACGGTATATCTTCTATTGTTGCTTTTAACCTATAAGAGTCCCAAGGCATTCTGCTACATTCCAGTCAGCTGACTAAAACAACATTTTCTTCACTGCATTTAGCAGAATTTCAAGAAGTATGACCTCAAAGATCTCAGACATGGTTTTCTATACTTGATAACAAATAAATTCAGTATTATGAGGCTTTTTTTCCCTGTTTTTCCTATTATTCTAGGCAAATTGTTCCTAAATAATTCCTTCACTGAGGTTCTATCTTTGTTTAGGCAAGGCTTCCCTCTGTCCCAGCCCATATTGAACATCTGTATGCAGCCTGAATGTTCTTGGTGCTGACAGTCCTGCTTTTCCACAAACTGTCACCATCTGGCCATCAGCTGTGCACTTCTGAGAACCCACGCGTGCGAATGCCAATCTTCTCCCTGGAAGGCTGTGAGCTTAGCATTTCTCTAGGATTCTAGCCCAGTGACTCAAGTGAGTCTAAAGTTATTTTTCCCCTCAGTACTCTCATTTGCCTAGCCTTTAATGTAATAGTTTACATCCATCAAGAAAACAATAAAATGCCCCTTTAATTTGAGGAAATATTTTCAGATTGAAGGTGAAATATGTATTTTTCAACGTGATTTGTTATGTCGCATCATGGAAATATACATTCTTCTAAGAATTATGACATACATACGTGGAAAGCAGCCAGTTTCAACTGTCTCTTTAACAATAAAAAGCATTAATATTTCTTTAAGAGACACTTTACTTTTCTCACTTATTTCAAAAGAATCAGTTCAGTTCAGTTCAGTCGCTCAGTCGTGTCCGACTCTTTGCGACCCCATGAATCGCCAAACGCCAGGCCTCAAAAGAATATGCCTTCTAAAAAAACACACCTTTTGCAGCTTTATAAAATTACTTTAAAAATTCTACATGGAAATTAAAAGGTTACTTTTATCACGTCTTTGTTATTTCAGCAAGTAACTTTAAATACATAATAAGCATTTGGCTCCATTAATTACTTAGTTATTTTGAGAAACATTTATCAGTGCTTACATTAGATCAGTGTCAGAAATATATAGGTATCCAAGACATGGCAAATGTTCTGGAGCTTGCAAGCAAGTAGGTAAGGCAGAAAGAAAAGCAATACTTTCAATTCAGCTCAGAAAGTAGAAGCATAGAGACACAAAAGCCCCTCAGAGGACTGTACTTGATTTAGCCATTTTAGTTTTCTTTCAAGGCAGAGCTAGATGATTTTTAATGCAGATTTAATTATCAAGGCAAACAAGGCCTTTTGCCCATAAATAAATGTTTTAAAACACTGTTCCCTCCCTGATACTTTTTTTTTAAATGTATTTTGTTTTTCTTTAATTAAAGGTGGTTTTCATCTCTGCAGTGGTTCTTAACCTTTTAGGAAAAGTCAACACAAATATGTCAGAATTAGAATCCCAGGGGGAGGTTTTTCAGTCTTCACATGATCTCTCTATTCCTATACTTACATACTTAATAGTGGAGGCTTTGTAAAAACAGATTGCTGTACCCACCCTCAGAGTTTCTGACTAAGTCTGGAATAGGACCTGAGACTGCATTCCTAACTAGTTCCTGGGTGATGCTGATGGTCTGGGCATCCAGCTTTGAGCACCAGTACACTGTCCCATCAATGGCTCGGTGGTAAAGAATCTGTCTGCAATGAAGGAAACATGAGTTTGATCCTGGAGTGGGGAAGATCCTCTGGAGGAGGAAATGGAAACCCACTCTAGTATTTTTGCCTGAAAATTCCCATGGACAGGGGAGCCTGACAGGCTAGAGTCCAAAGGGTCACAAAGAATCAGACATAACTACATGCACGCACGCTCTCACACACACTGTCTCTCTTTTACTCTTTCTTTCTCTCTCATCAGACTCCAAAGTAGGGGTTACATCTGGGATGAAATCTCCCAGGTAATTGCAATACCCATTTCTTAACCACTAATTACTTCTGAACTTTCTCTACCAGCCACAGCAGATCCCTTTATTCTTTTTTTTTTTTTTTTTTTTTAGTGCACCAGATTGTGCAGGCACAAACCTACAGATTAGCCTTGTCCCTAACTTCCTATTGGTGATTTCTCAGTCTCTCTAATTATAAAATAGGATCAACGAAGTTTTCTGCCTACATGTTTTATCAGGGATTTATAAGAATATATTTGGAATAACACTAACACTACTATAGAAGTAACACATACCAGACGTGGTTAAGAACTTCATATATGTTAACTCATTTAAATTCTCACAACAACCCAATAAAGTAGGGATTATTATTATCCCCATTCTAGAAAGCTCGAAACTAAATGGCTGCCCCTTAAAGTTAAGAAGCTTGCCCTATGTCATCAGCTAGTGAGTGATGGGGCACACGCAGTCTGACTTCCAGTCCATGCAGCTAACCATTCTCTTTCCTGTTGCAATCTGGAAAAGTTAAAAGCTATTAGTATATCTATTAGTGATTTTTAAAAATTAAAAAAAAAAACTTTCTAAATTTCTATAATATTTTCAACAGTTGTGTTATGTGCATATCCTAAATTTAAATGGTATCACCATTAAGCATATAATACCTCAAATATTTCTAAATCTCTCTTTTACTATCTCTTTAATCACTGTAGGTCAAGAAGCATCTACTATGTGTTTATCATATGATAGATGGTTTAATGATTAATGGAAGAAAGATAAGCTTTCTATGAATTTTGAAAAAGCAAAAGGAAAGACAAAAAAATCCTGATACTTTTCAAGAGAGATTATCAAAACTTCATCATGGATAGCTGATAGGTTTCCCAGGTGGCTCAGCAGTAAAGAATCTGTCTGCCAAATTGGGAACCACAAGAGATGCAGATTCAATTAGAGTATGCATATGACTCTCCTGTGACATATTCAAATATGTCCCAAAGTTGAATAGGCTCTTTTCTCCCATTTCTCTGAATAGCTCCTTGCGGAAGAAGATTGGGAAGAATAGAAATAGCATGTTTGCTATTTGGAAGTTCTCATTCAAGATGTCCAAGAAAAAAAATCATATCAATTTATAAGAAAAATGTCCCATAATTTCATTCTAGGTGAATATAAACTCTGGGTAAGTTTTAAAAGGTTGAAGACCAGTAACACTGAATTTCACCCCAGATTCTGAAACTCAAACTTATCTTTTCTCTTCTGGTTCTCTTGGGTTGGCCAAAAAGTTCGTTTGGATTTTCTCATAAGATGTGATAGAAAAAGCAAAGGAACTTTTTGGTGAACCCAATAGTGTGTGGGCCTGAAGACTCTCTTCCTGCCCCTCATCCCAGGTACCCATCATGGAAGTTCAATATATTGGACCTTGTAACTTAGGTCACATGATATTAAGTCTTCAAAACATTTCAACAAATGAAACCTTTTGGTTGAATTGTACCAATTGCGCTGTTCTAAAGTGACAGTGTCTTGACGTTTTGGTTTAATTTTGGTCTCCAGACTAAAAAGATTTAATTAAAATTAATAGAAAATAGCATGTTTTTAAAAAATATCCTTTTAAAACCCATTAGTTTTCCTGAGGCAGAGACAGTTGCTTTCAATAGTTAGCATTTCTATTCAATCAAGTTATAATATCTTAGAGTTTAAAGACAAGGCTCAAATTGGATTGGATTATAAA
This sequence comes from Ovis aries, assembly GCF_016772045.2. NCBI lineage: Eukaryota > Metazoa > Chordata > Mammalia > Artiodactyla > Bovidae > Ovis > Ovis aries. The sequence continues at coordinate 235,368,771 of NC_056054.1, read as the reverse complement.
ATCATAAACAGTTACACCTACAAACTATTATGCTTAAGTGTCCAAAATAATGATAATAAAACCAGCTCAAGAGCCCAGATACTAGAATGCTTTCTACTACTAGATCTAGCCTTGCCTTTGGCTTTAACATCTCTGTACTCTTTGATAGTTACTTGATACTTATAATTTTTCAACCACTTAATGCAAGTACAACACAAAAATCAACTGCCAATCAACTGTACTTCAATAAAAAATATATGTGAAAAAAAATCAACTGCAAACTGAAGTCAAAGATCAGACACAATGATGCTGGGGCTGCAAAAGAGAATAATTTGCCTATCAAAGGATGAATGAGTTCTTTGGGCCTAGACTATTTTGCACTCTCCTATGTACTCTCACGCCATGACCTTTCTTGCAAGCTGCAGGAAAGTTAAATGTGAGGTGAAAGCTCCTTGGAAAAAATTTTACATCAAAATAAGACAAACCACATTCCTATTGCTCTCATTATTCTAATATATCTTTAGGTACTTTTATATCCTTCACTGCATGATAACAAAAATAAACCTATTTTCATAATTTTAAGCTTCAGCTTTCAAAGCAGAGTGACCTGTTTTACATGCGCTCACTTTAAATGACCCTTTTCTGGAAACAATTATCTTCGTATAATCGGCACTGCCTATATTTTAAAATGTCTGATGGAAATAATAAATTTTACCACAGTCAACCCATCCAGGTAAACTAAAAATATCAAATTCATTTGGCTTTGGCCAATAGTATATGTACCCCATGTGGTAATCCTGGATATCTTATACTAATCAGAGGCAGTGATTAATATTCTTCATTAATAAAAATCTGAGAAAGAATTTATTAGTCATCAGATTCAGTTTGGTTAGCAAATTTTCAAAGTATAGGCCCTATGGTGAGTGAATGAATAATAAAGGGGGTCCTTAATATGAATATATTGGGATTTGACAACATATACCAACTCTTAAATTTTACAGAAGCAGAAACCGAGGCCAAGAAAGGTTGCAATTTGCCAAAATCCTCTTCCAACTCTGAATTTTTATTTGTCTACTGAATCAATGGTACATTCCTAAGCTTTTCATATACTACAAGGCTTAATAAATCTCACTGGTGATTAAATATATTCAACCTCAATTCCTCATGGTTCAACTAAAACCCATTTCCTCTGTAGGTAAATTCCATTCCATCATACCTTACAAAAGTGACTGATTAATTAAAACAATCCCATGGCTTGTGTCATAATAGGCTAATGTTAGGCTTGGTTACCTTAGTTCAGTAATCCCTACTAGTAAAACATATTTATAAAAACATTTGTACCATATGCATTAAATCCCCTTCATAGAACATGTGGCTTTAAATAATGAGGGGAAAATTTGGCAAAAGCATTTTGTGTTCTGCCAAACCCAGAACAAAATGATTTATGAAATTTAACTAAGGCTTAAAACCCTGGTTCCTACTTTTTTTTCCCCTCTCTGAATTCTTTGTCCTCTTTGAGGACAAAGCTTTTCTTAATTTTTAATATTTAAATTCTCAAGGCAACTTTTTGTCGTTCCAGAAAGATGTAAAAGAGTGTTAATTGAAAACTAAGAAATGAAGAAACACTCATTTAAATTATCTCATGTTTAGTATTATTAAAAATCTATTTTAAATTGCATGATGAAAAAGCTTAATATATTTTATTTCTATGAGTCATCTTAACATTCCTATAGAAAATGAAAGATTAGAATTCAAGAAAAAGAATTCTGTAAAATGCTACTCTGATTGATCTAAACCATTTTGATTATACACAACTCTTGAATCCTATCTGACCCTGAGAAAGCTTGGGTGGGAAAGTTTTAGCTCTTCCCCAGCAAACTGGTTACCATCTTATAATGAAAATAAATCTCAGACCCAATTTTTGGTATATAGTCATTTATTTAACACTTATTAACAAGCAGATTCAGAAACAGTTCTTAGAACCTGGTCTGGAAGCCTGAAGACGTGCTCTCTGTTCTTCAGGCATTCTGCATGAAAGTTTACTCGAGACAGAGAAAACAACAATCCACAGGTAGAATTCTGCCTTGAACAGCCAGTGAACCTCAGATCCAAAGGATGAACACAGAAGAATGTGGGGGTCCAGCCTCAAGTCCCCTCCCTGCTGGTCCAAATTTTAGCATTAACTAGATTCACTCAAAAGTAAAAGGTGTTTCTAAAATATCTCAAAGATCCATGAATACCTTTAATGTCACCAATAATGGCCTGTTACTAACATTCATCTTGCCTATAAATAAACCATGAATTTCCCAGATAGAAACTACTTCTGACATTTAGTATGCTAATTAGCCAAGTCTCAGGTGTTGAGATGCAGAGAGTTGAAGTGCTTGTACTAGTTACTTCTGAAAAATGGCATTTTCTGATAAATTGCTTGCTGCCCGTCTCTGGAATCTCCATTAAGGCAACTGACTGACCCTTGGGTTAAAACTGAAACTAATAGACACATTTGTAATATTATACTGTCTAAGAGCATTTTTAAATGGATCACAAATCTTATAACCAAGCCTTGATAATAATTATTAGGTATTTTGAGATAGCATTTGTAGTAACAGGCGAAATAACAAAAGGAGTAATTCTGTTTAGAATTCTCTTTGATAGCGTTTCTAAATGGTAGTTTTCTTAGTTCAGAGAGTTAATTTTCCTTTCACCATATATACTCAATTTTACCATGGACCTTTACCTCTGTGAATTGGTAAATACTATTCGTGGTAGAGATCTTGAGTAGTTAATTTACTGCTGTGTTAAACTTGGAGTTCATTATATTTTGCCTTAATTCCCACTGATTTAAAGCACTCACAGCTAGAGATGGCTTTATAAACAGAATGGTCTTTAAAGGAAAAGGAATGTTACTGTGCTTTTCTTTCCCTTTTTAATGCTAGTTGCTAAGCATTAGAATTGTGAAAACTATTTTTAAATTTAAAAGCATTTTCATTATCTAGCTCTTTCGAATTCATATGTACACAGAGGCATCTACCAAAGTAGTGAACAAGCTTTGACACTCAGTCAAGAGAAATAACCATTATGGCCAATCTTTTAGTGAAGCATATTCCAAATTGGCATTCCAGAAGAACTAGGAGAGCCGGAAAGGGGTGATTTAAATGCTATTGTCCTTTAAGCCTGTGGTGTTAGGGGAAGTAAACTGACATTTGTTGAGTCATTATGTGTCAGGCAGTGTACCAAGTGCTTTACAGGCACTGTTTTATTAAATATATTCACAATCATTCAATTAGGGATGACAATGGTATAGAGTTAAAAGAACAGGCCTTGAAGTCGTGAAGATCTGGAATTTCTGCCAAATTGTCCTCTCTGAGCCTCAGTTTCTTCATCAGTGAATAGGACTACTTACCTTATGGGGCTAACACATATTTGCTCGTGTCTATTTCAATGGCTGAAATATAGTCATCGCTGCAAAATATCTCTTTTCTTATTGTTAATGAATTAGCATTTCTAACAAATACGTTTAGGGTAAGTTGAATTCACCCCAAAGTCCCAGCCCCCAGAATGCTAAAATCTAACTCTTTGGGGACAGGACCCTTTTAAAGAGATGATTAAATCAAATGATGCCTTTGGGGTGGCCCTAACCCGATCTAACCGGTGTTCTTATAAAAAGAGGAAATTTGGACACAGATACCAAGGATGTGTGTGCGCAGGGGAAAGGCCACGTGAGGATACAGGGAGAAGACTTGCCGTCTGCTCGGGGAGAGAGCTCAGGAGAAACTAAACCAGCTGACATTGCTCTTGGACTTCAGAATTAGCCTCCAGAATTATGAGAAAATACATGTCTGTTGTTTAAACCACCCATTACACAGTATTTATTATGGCAGCCCTAGAAAAATAATATCAAATATAAACATAACTATCTGTGTGTTACTCCTGACACCAATTTAACTAAATATTTCTAAAATAAAATTTTATATCATCAAATAACCCCAGTGTAGAAATTAACATGAATTATCCTGAAAATAAAGTATTTTCCAAGTGACAGAATAGCAAATGGGATACATTTTAGGGAGCCCTTATAAAGTTTATGTAAGTAGAAAAAGGAAATAAAATTTCACATGTCAGCATTTATTCATTTATTTATTGCACATGTATTATCAGGAATCTAATATGCATTCCTAGGTGATAAAAAGATAAATTTAACACAGTCCTTGTCCTTAGAGAACTCGGAGGCAACAGTAAGTCATGCACTTTGTAAAGATTTCAAACTGTTCAAAAAGGTGGTAGGTTATGAGTTGTTTCATTTCCCAGAGTCATAGGGCTAAGGACCCTTAGGAGTCTACATAGACTGTTCCATGAAGACATTGATGCTATTACCTAGTTTGGTCCACAAAAGTCAACAGAATTCTAATAATATTAATTGTGGCATTGGAAATAAAATAGGAAAAAACATCTTTATGAAAAAGCTATAGACTCTTTACATTTGTAGGTGTCTCTGTTGCCTTTACTTCCAAATCATTAAAAAAAAAAAAAAATCCACTTCACTCTATGTTTGCTCCTACCACAATGTCCAAGTCCCTCTCATTCCCTGTCTGGACTGAAATAGCCATTGGCTTGCCTCTCTATAGTCTTGCCTCTTCACAGAACAGCAAAGGGGATCTTTTTAAGTCCTAAGTCTGGTCACATCACTCTTATGTTTAAAATGTATCAAGGATTTTTTGTTTTCAATTAGGAAAAAAAAAAAAATCAAGGTTCCTGTCTACTGTCTCAAAGACCCTGTGTGATCTAGTTCCTGCCTACCACCCTGACCTCATTTCCCATCACTATCTTCCATGCCCACTTTTCTCTATTTTGTAAGTATGCACAGCTTCTCCTCATTTTAGGGTTTTTGTATTCCGTGTTCTCTCCCTGCCTAGAATGCCCTTATCCCCAAAACTTAGACGCTGGCCACCTTTGCATTTCTGCTTAAATGTTGACATAATCTCCATAGAGAAACCTCTTCTGAGAACACAACATTACGCACCAGGTACTATATAGCAGTTTATTTTGTTGTTATCACAGCACTTCTCATTAACTGGCATTTCCTTATTTGTTTCTTGGTTGCCTCTGTGGAATGTACATTCTCTGACAGGCAGGGGATCTTGCCTGTCTTGTTCACAGCTATATGCCAGCTTCTAAAGTGCCTGTCTCACAGTAGACGTTCAATAAACATATTTTAATTAGTGTATTGATAAACAATTCTCAGGCAGAGTCACAGAGGTATAGTGGTATGCTCTGGAAAGGAATGCCTGCAGTGGAATATAAACAGCTTGTATAAACTGTGCTTAGTGTGAATGTGACTGTAACTCTGTTCACACAATTGCAGTATATTGGATTTAAGAGGAGCACTTCTCAAAAGTGGTAGCTTTAAGACACACACACACAAAATAATGACTAATAAAAAAAATTGGGGGTACTTTCACTCAAAAAGCAATCTGAGCACATAGATTCGGTTGGTTCATTTCTTGGAGATGTAGCCTTTATGCGGTGACCTGTGCTGCCATTAAAAGTAAACACCAGGCTTCCTGGTGGTTCAATGGTTAAGAATCTGCCTTGCAATGCAAGGGACACCAGTTCAGTCCCTGGTTCAGAAAGATGCCACATGCCTGAGGCAGCTAGGCCGGTGCTCCGTAACTACTGAGCTCACGCACTCTGACAGCCCATGCTCTGGAACTAGAGAAGCCACCACACGGTGACAAAGAGTAACCCCTGCTCTCCAAAACTAGAGAAAGTCCAAAACACACAGCACAGCCAAAAGATTAAATAAGGAAATCTTAAAAAAAATACACATTTCCCCCATCATGCTAACCACTACCCTGATTTAATTAAAAAAAAAAGAAAAAGTAAACACTGGAATGATTTAGGTGCTGCATTCTATTTTTGCAAACAGATGCTTACTATATACAGATAAGTGAAAGGTAAACTCCAATCTTCAATTCAGTTTTAGGAAAAGTCAACCTGAAAGGTTCCTTTGTCCTTAGATATTTGTTAAACAGTTGAAGTATGCTGTTTTTCCTTCATTCATTAAATGGAATAACTTGACAGATTTCTCAGTTGATCTGAATTGGATTAAAATGAGAAGTTTATGAAAATTTTCACGTTTCAAACATTTGATTTTCCATGGGAGAATAATTTAATAGAATTCTTTAAAAGACTTGTGTTATGACATAGAACTCTTAAGTTAACTTTGTCTTAAAAATTTAATTCTACAGCTACATCTTGGAGAACATGACTTAGAACAAAGTATCTAAAATACATATTCATCAGCAAATTGGTTTTATTATCTTGTAGTTTTAGAGAGTGAATTTTTGACAGCATGGATGGCAGTACTCCACAAATGAGTTACTTTCTGCTTTTGAAGGTCTTCAAAGAAAATTAATTCATTTTACAAACTTTATTTCCTTTGTTCATAAAGACTAAGCAAATGCTTAGTCATTAAAAATTTTTTAACTTTTTATCCTCAATGATGTAAAACATGCAATTTTAATTTAGCATATATGTGCTGGTCATCCTGACTCATAGTCTTCTATTGATATTAACTAAATATTTGATTTAGCACATTCTTATATGTTTGTTGTTTACTTGACAAGTATGTTCTTAGAACCTACTTTAAACAAGGCTTTGTAGTGGTTATTAATTCACTCATTCATTAATTCATTCACAACCTAATGAGACTTCTTTTTCTAGGCATCCTTCTGTATGCTAGGGATAGATGAATAAGATTTCTTGTTTGTTTAGATATTTGATTTTTCTCTCACTGTTACAGATATCTAAATTTGGAAATTCTAATATTAATTAACTCTTTATAGATCAGCATCAAAATTCAGTTTGTTTTCTGAACTCAGAATAAGCCTTTTCTGTGGATAACTCAAGACAACTCAAATGCATAAGAGAATTGTGCTCTAATAGCTTATTTATAAGTTGTTGAAGTTGGAACACATTTCCCTATGGGTGCTGTATTGCATGACTTGGTTTGACTCTTAAGCTAGTTTCAAAGCCTACTTAACTCATAATGTAATTAAAGTACATTAGTAACAGCACAGGCTTGAGGCCTGGCTATTAGAAGCAACAGTCATTTGGAGCAGGAGGAACAGAGGCATTTCCCGACTTTCTTAGTCATAGAGCCTCCTTTAGGGTAATTATTTGAAATAAGAAATAAAAATTTAGAGCAGATTTCTCAAGCTCTGATTAGCATCAAAATACTTGAGGTTTTGTTAAAATGCAGATTCAGCTACTATAGCCTCGAGGAGGACCTTGAGGTTCTGTATTTCTAACAAGCTTCCAGGTAATACCATGGTCCTCAGACCATGCTTTGAGTGACAAGATCTTTGATTACCTAAACTATTCATAAGACTTCTTTATTTGCCATTCCTCTGCCCTGTCCCCACCTGTTTTGGTGGTTCTCTCAATTTACTGTGACAACCTGCCATCTCCTCTTAAAATATTTCCCACTCCCAACCTAGCCACAAAATTCCCCATCTCTACAAGTAAAGCTGATTTCAGTTAATGTGTAGGGGAAAGCCACCTAATTTAAATTGCTTTATCTTTGTGAGACTAATGTCACATTAACCCTAAAAACTCCCTGCTAGCTCAGACAGTAAAGTGTCTGCCTGCAGTGCGGGAGACCTGGGTTCGATCCCTGGGTCAGGAAGATCCCCTGGAGAAGGGAATGGCAACCCACTCCAGTATTCTTGCCTGGAGAATCCCATGGACAGAGGAGCCTGGTGGGCTACAGTCCCTGGGGTCACAGAGAGTCGGACACGACTGAGCGATTTCACTTAGCTAAATTGAGTCTTCAGTTGTCATCGACTTAATGAACATGTATTTGAGCAAACTCCGGGAGATGGTGAAGGACAGGGAAGCCTGATGTGCTGCAGTCCATGGGGTTGCAAAGATCAGACATAGCGACTGAACAACAACAATTTTTAAAAAAAGAAAAAACACAGATGCTGAGGAAGGGATATTTTTCAGTCAAGGCCAGCCGTGGAGCCCTGTGTCTACCTCAGGGTTCAGTGTCCCAGAGTTATTCTAACACCTTGCAGATGCTTCCCTTCCTCTACTCTTGGACTGAGGATGCCTTTGAGACAGCAGGCTGACTACTTATTCATTATCAAGTTCTATTTGAAACAACTAATGTTTCACCTCCTTTGTATGATGCACTATGATAAATATAGTATATTTAGATACATAAGGTCTCAGGGAACTTATAGTTTAATTATAACTTCAATTTCAGCTAATTGTTTCCTTAGAGGAAACTGAATTTTGCATCTGTCCTAGGTGGCTCTCCTATTGCCTAATATTTGTTGTTGTTGTTTAGCCACTGAGTCATGCTTGACTCTTTTGTGACCCCACGGACTATAGCCTGCCTGTCTCCTCTGTCCATGTGGCTTTTCTACCTAGATCCCAGAGTCCAGTGCTTTATGACTGTGGGAGGGGGATGAGAAGAGTGGGCATGGAGGGAGAGTGGCAGTATAGTTGCTCTTGGAAAAATCAATAGATATTTCCTTCTTCCATTGTAACTAAAGGATTTTGTTCTAGTCCCCTTTTTAGAAGTCTTAATTCCAGAATTATGAGAAACATTTGAAAACTCTTTAAGCTTGAATTTCACGTGATGAAACTATAAAACATAATCCTTAACAGAAGTAGTCATTTTCACTTTGCATTTATTTATATATTGAACTTCTAACAACTTCTAATTCCTTTCATGGGAAGAAATCTGTGAAACATTTGTGGTGACTCTAGGTGGTCCCTTTGTTTTATATTCATTTTATTTGTGATTTTGACAAATAAAAATTATTTAATCTTTAGACTTATACAAAGTGAGATAAATGGCCAAGTTTACATCAAATGCAAATCAAAACTACAGACTACTGTTAACATGGGAATTGAAATTTAAGAATGGGAATTGAAATTAAGCTCGAACTAAAAGGATCACAAATTGTTTTTTGACATACTCTCTGGGACTTTTCAAAATAAGATAATTTGGGTATAAAAAGTCATTACTTTGTTCATGTATCAGTTTATATGAAATAGTTTATCACAAAGCTAACATTCAGTTTTTAAATGTAGAAATATTAGATGGTAGACAATTAAAATCTACATCATGTTTTTTAGTCAGATAAAACCTGATCCATGAAGGAATTAGGAAGTCTGTGCCTCATATTCCAGCTTAAGGAGAGATTATTATCCTATTAAACAGCTCTTCTTTTGAGTGGTGGTTTTATATCCTCTTTCTGAGTTCCAGCAGTTTCCTCTATAGCATTGCTGTAGTTTTGCGCAAAGAAGTTACTGTCTCTGTTTTGACTGATTCATTCGTAAACACATCAAGTTCACACCCTTTAGAAGGAGAGGGCACAGGATAGTGGCAAGAGGGGAGAAGTCTTTAAAAAAATCCATCAAGAAATGAGCACAGCACATGAAGATGATATGAGTTACCAGTATTAAAAAAAAAAAAAAAAAAAACTCTACCTAGGAATAACCTTCTCTTTCTGCCTCCCTCCCTCAACCTGAAACACTCCAATTCTATTTAATCTTGTGTTAAACCTTGATTATTTGCCTGCACATTACATTGTAGAAATCAATGCTAATATACATAGAAATATGCACATTTAATAGAAGTTTTATGTTAGCAAATGGTGCCAAAAAATTTTTGCATATTTATTGCCAAGTAAAAAAAAAAAAACTTGACTCCTTTTAAATTTTTCTCTATTAACCACATATTGCAGAGTAATGGGATATTCATATCTCTACTTTCCTACCTGACTGTAAACTTCTGGAAGGAAGGGGTAGACCTTATTCATCTTTGTTGGTAGAAGAACTAGCACTGGTGCAGTGCCTGGCGCACAGAGCACATCTCTGAGAAGAGCTGAATGAAGCATTGTATCAGGTCATTTCAGTCGCTCAGTCCTGTCTGACTCTTTACGACCCCATGGACTACAGCACACCAGGCCTCCCTGTCCATCACCAACTCCTGGAGTTTACCCAAACTCATGTCTGTTGAGTCGGTGATGCCATCCAACCATCCCATCCTCTGTCATCCCCTTCTCCTCCTGCCCTCATTCTTTCCCAGCATCAGGGTCTTTTCAAATGAGTCAGCTCTTCGCATCAGGTGGCCAAAGTATTGCAGTTTCAGCTTCAATATCAGTCCTTCCAGTGAACACCCAGGACTGATCTCCTTTAGGATGGACTGGTTGGATCTCTTTGCAGTCCAAGGGACTCTCAAGAGTCTTCTCCAACACCACAGTTCAACAGCATCAATTCTTCAGTGCTCAGCTTTCTTCACAGTCCAACTCTCACATCCATACATGACCACTGGAAAAACATAGCCTTGACTAGACAGACCTTTTTTGGCAAAGTAATGTCTCTGCTTTTTAATATGCTGTCTAGGTTGGTCATAACTTTCCTTCCAAAGAGTAAGCGTCTTTTAATTTCATGGCTGCAGTCACCATCAGCAGTGATTTTGGAGCCCTGAAAAATAAACTCTGTCTCTGTTTCCACTGTTTCCCCATCTATTTGCCATGAGGTGACAGGACCGGAAGCCATGATCTTAGTTTTCTGAATGTTGAGCTTTAAGCCACTTTTTCACTCTCCTCTTTTACTTTCATCAAGAGGCTGTTTATTTCTTCTTCACTTTCTGCCATAAGGGTGGTGTCATCTGCATGTCTGAGGTTATTGATATTTCTCCCGGCAATCTTGATTCCAGTTTGTTCTTCCTCCAGCCCAACATTTCTCATGATGTAGTCTCAGTTCAGTTCAGTCGCTCAGTCGTGTCTGACTCTTTGCGACCCCATGAATCGCAGCACGCCAGGCCTCCCTATCCATCACCAACTCCCAGAGTTCACTCAAACTCACATCCATCGAGTCAGTGATGCCATCCAGCCATCTCATCCTCTGTCGTCCCCTTCTCCTCCTGCCCCCAATCCCTCCCAGCATCAGAGTCTTTTCCAGTGAGTCAGCTCTTCGCATGGGTGGCCAAAGTACTGGAGTTTCAGCTTTAAGAAGTTAAATAAGCAGGGTGACAATATACAGCCTTGATGTACTCCTTTTCCTGTTTGGAACCAGTCTGTTGTTCCATGTCCAGTTCTAACTGTTGCTTCCTGACCTGCATACAGATTTCTCAGGAGGCAGGTAAGGTGGTATGGTATTCCCATCTCTTTCAGAATTTTCCACAGTTTATTGTGATCCACACAGTCAAAGGCTTTGGCATGCATAGTCAATAAAGCAGAAATAGATGTTTCTTTGGAACTCTGTCTCTTTTGTGATGATCCAGCAGATGTTGACAATTTGATCTCCAGTTCCTCTGCCTTTTCTAAATCCAGCTTGAACATCTGGAAGTTCATGGTTCACATACTATTGAAGCCTGGCTTGGAGAATTTTGAGCATTACTTTACTAGTATGTGAGATGAGTGCAATTGTGTGGTAGTTTGAGCATTCTTTGGCATTGCCTTTCTTTGGGATTGGAATGAAAACTGACCTTTTCCAGTCCTGTGGCCACTGCTGAGTTTTCCAAATTTGCTGGCATATTGAGTGCAGCACTTTCACAACATCATCTTTCAGGATTTTTAATAGCTCAGCTGGAATTCCATCACCTCCGCTAGCTTTGTTCGTAATGATGCTTCCCAAGTCCCACTTGACTTCACATTCCAGGATGTCTGGCTCTAGGTGAGTGATCACACCATCATGGCTATCTGGGTCATGAAGGTCTTTTTTGTACAGTTCTTCTGTGTATTCTTGCCACCTCTTCTTAATATCTTCTGCTTCTGTTAGGTACCATTTCTGTCCTTTATTGTATGATACTAGCATAAGTCATTGTTGATAAATGGATGAATAATAAATGAGTATAGATGCAGTATGTTGGGCTTCCCTGGTGCCTCACAGGTAAAGAATCTCCCTGCCAATGCTGGAGACACAGGTTAGATCCCTTAGCCCAGAAGATCTCACATGCAAGGAGCTACTAAGCCCATGTGCCACAGTTACTGAGCCTGTGCTCTAGAGCCCAGGATTCGCCAACGACGAGGCCATGTGCCACAACTACTGAAGCCTGAGCACCCTAGAGCCTGTGATCTTCAGAAAGAGAAGCCACTGCAGTGAGAAGCCTGAGCACTGCACCTAGAGGAGCCCCCTCTCTCCTCAACTAGAGAAAGCCTGCATGCAGCAACAAAGACCCAGTGCAGCCAAAAATAAATAAATTATATATATATATATATATATAAAGAAATTGTTCTGTTTATGTTAATTGGCAAAATAGCTGTTTTGACTTTAAAGGCAAACCACTTCACTGTGGTTAATATCCCATCCCTCACACTGCTCTGCCTCCAAATTCTGTTTATTCTCTTTGGAGTAAAATTTGAAAACTTCAAATAACATTTTGAAAAACGAGTATCTTCACAGACATCATACATGGTTTAAACCACATATTACAGAGCATAGTAAGTAATTAAACCTGATAAGTAGAGACATAGAAATTATACCCATTTTAAAAATAATAATTAAGTTTTATCTTCAGAGCATCCTTTCTATCCCATATCTTTTGACTCCAGTTTATATCAAATCCATTAAGTAAAATTATTTTTCCCACACTAAGACGGTAGAAAATTTTTTCTTGTTTTCTGTTAGGCCAAGTGTGTGCTGATTACTATGTAAACACAGAAGTAGAAATATTGATGTATCTGCAGTGATAATATTTAACAGTAATACTCTAACACATTCCTTATAGTAAGGTTTTATTATATTAAAGTTCTCTTTTCTCAATGTAACTATCACTTCTTAAATTCCATAGCACTTGACAGATTTTATAGAGTGAATGCTTTGGTTTTACCTGCTCAGCCATTTCCTTAAAAAAAAAAAAAAAGGACAGTTAATAATAATAATAAAAATAATAATGGCTTACACTTACAAAGCACTAGCCATATGCTAGCACTAATTAAAGTGCTTTTCAGGCATCTACTCATTTATTGCTCAAAACATTCTATGCGGTAGGTATTATTTTTGTCCCTCTCTTACTTATGAGGTCTTGGAGGCATGGAGAAGTTAAATAACTTTTTCAAAGTCACACACAGTAAGTAGCAAAGCTGAAATTTGAACCCAAGCAATTTGTCTCTGAAGTCTGTCTTCTTAACCACCAGGAAATATAAATTTTAAAGTAAAATATGTATTATGAATATCAGCCCTGTATTGACAAGGATTGTGTCTGTTTGATTTACCTTTGGATACACTGTCTTATACAGTATCTGGCATATAGCTCCATAAATTGTTATAAAATGAATATCAAAGTAATGCAGATTCATTGCAGGAGGTCTAGAAAATCCTGATAAGAAAAAAAAAATAACCTGTAACCCCAACATACAGAATTTTATATGTGTCATTTCAGTCTTTAATAAACATAGATACTTCTTTTTGCATATACATACACAAAATATCTTCTTTTATTATTATTGTAAATATTATTCGTATCATTCTCTTATTATTATTTTTTCATTTTGAATTTTCTCAGGTAGAAAAGTACTGTCTGCAACAGTAATTCTTCCCTTCTATAACATTGTACATTCTTCCATGATCAATTTTAATGTACATCTGTAAGTAAAATCCATGTTGATCCCAAAGTGGTACTCTATGTAGATGTTTGGGGTTATTGTTGTTAAAATATAACAACATTGTTAAAATGTAAAATAGTCTCATGTTTCTCTATCTGTAACACAAAATTATCATCTGAAATTCTAAAAATTAGTAATATTTGAAAAATGATCTTGTTCTTAGCTGATGTAAGAATGAGTAAATTAAATGAATATACATATGAAAGTTTGTCAGCCAGTGAGAACATGGTATCTCTTCACCTGTCTTTGTTTAAATGTTAGAGGACTATCTGTTTTGTTTTGATTCTTTGAATCATTTTGTTTTAATTATGTTGTTTTCAGTTTACAAATTGCATTGCCTTAGCTCGTTCTAGTCTGAATTTAAAAATGCTATTAAAAATATGACAGCAAAAAAAAAAAAAAAGACAGCAAATTTATCCTCATCCTAACACCACATAATTTCAAAGCTTGGCATTTCTATGCTAGAGCCAGTGGGCTATTTCTGTTAACAAGAAGGATAGGGGAAGCCAAAATAGATGTGCCTTTTTGATTAAATGTTAAAACTTTCAAGTTTCAATACACTGTGTTATCCAGGGATAATGGGTTTTCAGGTCTTCCTTTAATTAGTTTAAAATGGAAAATTTAATTACATATAATTATAACTTTGCTTGAGTATAGGACTTCCGAAACACTGACAGTAGGTAAAGAGCAGCTCTTTTACTAATAGGTATACTGACTTGGCTTGTGACATCCCAGGAGGGATTTTGTGGTACTGTTTTAGATGACATTAACTTAGTGCTATAAACTTGGAACCAAAACATACAAAGAATAATGAAATGTTTTTAAACTTATAAATCTTTTTCTTTATGATTCACGTCTTATTCTGTCAATGCCTTCTGATAAACCAAAATCCCTTACAATATCATGGCTCTGTCTTTTTGTAAGCACTGATTTCACGGAAATCTTCAAGGGATACTGGTACTGTAGATAGACTTTCTTACTATTGTCAGAAAATTTAGAACAAATGAGAATTATCAAAATGGGGCTGGCACTGGGTACACAGAAAGTTTGCTCCATAAGTATACAGAATAATTGGCAAAAGTTGTGCAAAAACTTCATTAGTTAAAACAGATGTTAGAAGTACAAAAGACATTTTTCCACATTGAAATAATATAATAAATCAACAAAGTCAGTGGCTTTTTCCTTGGTCCTCATACATCCAAAGCTAGTACATTTCATTTGATTATTCATCTACTTGTGTGTGTGTGTGTGTGTGTGTGTGTGTGTGTGTGTAGGTGTGTAGGCAATTCCTGCATCACAGATGGTCAGTGACACTGCACCTCTGGATTCACTTCCCTTTTTCCTTCGCTGGCTCCTCTTCCAGGTCACTTAATTGTGAGCCATTTTCAAGGCAGGCCCCTCCTCTTCTCTCTTGCACATGACTTCTCTTAGTCACCACACACTGCCTGTGTGTATCTACATGTTAGTGGTTTCCAAATTTTTCTTTTCTTTGTTTGGACTCTTACAACATAATTCTGTCTCTCACACCTGGCTACTCAGGTATTATCTAAAATGTTAAAGTGGCCTGAAATGACATATGAGCCCAGATCTCAGCAAATCTGGAGGGAGTGTTCCAGCGAGGGGAACAAACTGGGTGTTTTGGCAAAACAGCCAATAGTCGGTTTGTCTGCAGCATGGTGAGAGAGAAGGAGGGAGGGTGGAAGAATGGAAGACTGGAACCATATTATTTAGGGTCTTTTGGGCTATAGATTTTATGAAGCCTTTGGAATTCTCAATGTGGTACCTTTGGAGGGTTGAGGTCATAGGTGTGGCAAGTTCTGGTTATACTTTTAAATAATCACAATCACTCTGATTGCTGGATTAAAAATACCAGGAAAGGCAAAGATAGAAGCAGAGAGAACAACTAGGTTGGATATAATTTGATATTGTATATTATTTTGCCTGGACACTTCCAGGCAAAATGTTAGGGATGAATAAATAGTAAGAGTCAAGGTGAGCCCACAGGTGCCTATTTAAACCATAATGTGACTGAGGTTCTTAAATTACAGTGAAAAATAAAGTAGTATTTCTATAATAGTAATGATATAAAACAGAAAAGCTGTACCACTTAATATGTTTTCTTATTGATCCTCCATCTTGATGCTGGTATATGAAGGGAAAGCTGGTTTTATTTTAAAAAGTTTTGGAGTTAGATGGAGATTTGTATAATGTCTGTTGGGAACTTCTGGATACTTTCAAGAGCTATAGAAGTCAAAGGAAATTGATCTGTGTTATATTTAAACTTACTTTAAAACTCATGACTTCCCTTTTTACTCTAAGAGTATAGGGCATATCACCTAGGATTAACTTTATCTAGATTACAAATGGAAGGAGAGAACATGAGAGAAAAAATAAGAGATTTTTCCTGAAGTAAAAAGAGAAAGAGTTGGAACAAAGCTGAGGGAGAAATGGAATTAAAGAGGATATTGTATACATGATAAACACCAGCTAAAGTGAAATTAGGGGCTTCCCAAGTGGCTCAGCAGTAAAGAGTCTCAGGCCTGTGGATTCGATCCCTGGGTCGGGAGGAGGGAATGGCCACTCTGATGTTCTTGCCTGGGAAATGCCATGGACAGAGGAGCCTGGCGGGTTACAGTCCATGGGGTCAAAAAAGAGTGGGATATGACTGAGCAACTAAACAATAAAAAGTGGAATTAACTGAGCTGTGAAAGGTGGAAGATAAAGAAATGGAAGACCACAACTTGGGCATGGCCCACCTCAGTAAAAAGAAAGAATATGTGAAAAAGGAAAAAAAAAATAATGATTGGGTGATAAGTTCTTGGTAGCTTTGGAAATGAGAAACAGAAAATCATACAATAGAATGTTAAAATGGCAGTTTTAAGTGTATTTAGGAACATCTTACAGTGTGGATTGATTATCAAGAGATTGCCCATACTGTCTTAAAGCTAATAAAGAGTTCTAAAAAACTCCTTTCTGAAAGTTAATAGGAAACAAAAATTATAGATACATTCATTTAAACTTATATCCACGAAGTTAAGGAATTTCCCACTCCAAATTATGTTGCAATATTAGCTATATATATTCTAGCACATGATCGTTTTCTGAGATCTATTAACACTGTCATGCTTTAAATTGTGAACAGCGTTTAGCATCATGAAATAGGCTATTCAGTTCAGTTCAGTTGCTCAGTCGTGTCTGACTCTTTGATACCCTGTGAACTGCAGCACGCCAGGCCTCCCTGTCCATCACCAACTCCCAGAGCCTACCCAAACTCATGTCCATTGAGTCAGTGATGCTATCCAACCATCCCATCCTCCGTCGTCCCCTATTCCTCCTGCCCTCAAGCTTTCCCAGCAAGTCAGCTCTTCATATCAGGTGGCCAAAGTATTGCATTTTCAGCTTCAACATCAGTCCTTCCAATGAACACCCAGGACTGGTCTCCTTTAGAATGGACTGGTTGGATCTCCTTGCAGTCCAAGGGACTCTCAAGAGTCTTCACCAACACCATAGTTCAAAAGCATCCATTCTTCGGTGCTCAGCTTTCTTTATAGTCCAACTCTCACATCCATACATGACCACTGGAAAAACCATAGCCTTGACTAAACAGACCTTTGTTGGCAAAGTAATGTCTCTGCTTTTTAATATGCTGTCTCGGTTGGTCATAACTTTCCTTCCAAGGAGTAAGCATCTTTTTTATTTCATTGCTGCAATCACCGTCTGCAGTGATTTTGGAGCCCCCCCAAATAAAGTCAGCCACTGTTTCCCCATCTCTTTGAGGATTATAATTCTTTGTTATATGTTCTTAAGAAGTAGTCCCCTTTATTGTTTAATAACATATTTCATTTATACCTGCTTATATATGTGTATGAGGCAGGGCTATGCTGTTTTTTTTTGGACAAAGGTATTATAATTTAAACAAGCCTCTGTTATTGATTTCACTGGAATTGTACTTCAGTACTCAATAGTAAAACTGATAATTATATTTGAGTTCAAACACTCTGATATAAGGTTATCCTCTGTGAAAATATTACATATATTTTAAATGTTACCACTTCATACTTTATTCAACATAATTCATTATAAAGCAAAAAATAAATATATGCTAAAGGTTAAATACTTGCATCAGATCTATAACAGTAAAAAAAATACATTTTTAAAATAATAAACTAAAAAAAAACTATATATTTTTCTTTTCTGGTCAGAGAAATTGTGTTAACAACATGCTAGCAAGAATCATCCTAATTTTTGCAAAACATGATTTTTACTGCAGTGTAGGCAGGGCCTTAAATACATTTCTCACTACTGCATCTATTTTTAATTTCTAATTCAACATGGAATTCTTAATTCACTGTCTCTAAGTTGCAGGCTATTTACAAAGGCTTAGGTAAAACACTAAGCTTTTACTGAGTATTTTATTTATAACTTTTCTCTTCCCTAGGAATAACATGAAATAGAGCTCTTTTGAAAATGTGATAAGGATATATCTGGTGCATTTTTCTTCGGCAGTTTTTAAAATAGATTTCCTGCATCAGCAATGACAGTGTTCTCTCAACCAAGCAAGTATCAGCTATAGTACATACTGGACAGAAAGTGCGCAGGATTAACCAACCTTAACATATGAAGATTAAGCTAAGTGAAATCATTTTAAAACAAAAAAAAATTATTAATGTTTAGATTAAAAAAGATGCCTTGGTTTGTCTCTGTCTCTCTGGAAAGTTTGCATGTCTAGGTTTTGGATTTGTTGTTGATAAAAAGAAATGTATGTCTAGTTGGGATTGTACAGTACAATTATGTTTTTACATTAATTTATCCTAATTTTGAACAAATGATTATATCTACTTATAAGGTTCAGATATCACCCATGGGATAAGGGCCAACTATCTTTTAAAGCACACAAGATGTGTATTTTATTTCTCCCTATACACAGGTATAGACTTTTATTTTTAAGATGTATTTATTTATTTATTTATTTTGGGCCATGGTGGGTATTCACGGCTGCACACAGGCTTTCTCTAGTTGCGGCCAGTGGGGACGACTCTTCATTGAGATGCACGGTTTCTCTACAGTGGCCTCCGTTGCCGAGCATGGGTTCCAGGGCACAGGCTTCAGTAATTGCAGCATGTGACCTCCATAGTTGTGGTGCACGGGCTTAGTTGCACTGCAGCACGTGAGATCTTCCTGGACCAGGGATTGAACCAATGTCCCTTGCATTGCAAGGTGGATTCTTAGCTGCTGGACCATCAGGGAAACCCCAGGTATAGACTTTTAGGAGTCTTCTTTGTTCTCTTTGTATCCTCAGAATGAAAAGGAAGCAGAATCTTGCAAGAAAATTTTATAGTAAATGTTTTCTCACAGGCTTTATGGTAGTTTAGTCGATGAGTGGATGGCATCACCAACTTGATGGACATGAGCCTGAGTAAGCTCCATGAGCTGGTGATGGACAGGGAAGCCTGGCGTGCTGTAGTCCATGGGGTCTCAGAGTCAGACAGGACTGAGCGACTGAACTGAGCTGAACTTACGGTAGTCATTTCCAATTCATTTAAGCCATGAAACAAATTTATTATTATGCAGTTTTGAGATTTATTTTAAAAATGGCCATGGGAAACTAATCTTTGGTGATAGTGGCAAGAACAGTTATTACCTTGGGGTGGAGGTGACTACTTACCTACTGAGAAGGAGCGTCTCATTATCTTGTTCTGGGTGCTGATTGCATGGGTGGAATCATACATGGGTTTCCCTGGTGGCTCAGTGGTAAAGAATTCATCTGCCAATGCTGGAGGCATGGGTTCAGTCCCTGGGTTGGGATGATCTCCTAGAGAAGGAACTGGTAAGCCACCCCAGTATTCTTGCCTGGGAAATCCCATGGAGAAAGGAGCCTGGAAAGCTACAGTCCATGATATCACAGAAAAGTCAGACATGACTTATCTACTAAACAACAACCCCAAAACAAAATGAATCCTGCCATACCAGTGTCAGTAATCTTCCCTGAAGATTTTAGAATCTTGATCTCAGGGACAATTAAGCCTTTTTAAAAGGAAAAGTTCTCCAGAAGTGGGATTTTAAAAAATTGTGATTCTAAGGAGTGGATACTGCTCTAAATTTTCACAAATTGAGGAGATTGGGAAGAGGCAAGCATGAAAATTTAAAAAAAAAATGCTAGTTGTTAATTGTTGGCTATACCTTATCACATTTAACTTTATCTCTAAAAAATTTGTGGAAAAGGATGAGATTTCTTTAATCACCTCCCTTGAGAACAAAAAAGTAAAAAGAGGTAAATTTTGCCCAGAAGCCCCTGAAAAAATTTGAGCACAGAAGTTATTTTTAATCTCTTCACAGATATGTTTTTGTTCCTTACAAGTCCCATTGTTTGCAGAGTTTTCAGTAGTTAGGTAGCATCTTCAATGTCACCTCAGGAGAAATTGGTAGGGAAAAAAAAAAAGAAGTTAAGGACATCTAGATATACAGTAATTTTTAATAGTTTAATAGTGATTTTTAATGGTTCGGGCATCCTAAAATTATGGTTGACAAATAATCTCTGAAGTCAGTTAATGGTTGAGATAATCATGTTTCATATTCTGCAGCATCTATTCCTCTATAATAGATTACCCTCAGAGTCTAACAGCTTGAAACAACAGCAACAATTTATTATGTCATACAGAGTCAGGAATTCAAGAATGGGTCAGCTGGATGGTTCTGGCTCAGAGTCTCTCATAAAGTTGCAATAAGATATTGGCTGAGGCTGTAGACATCCGAAGGTTTCATGGGGCCTGGAGTTTCTTTTTCAGGGATGATTCATTCACATTGTTGACAAATTAATGCTGGTTGTTGGTGGAAAGTCTTAGTTCTTCTCTACATAGTGTTGCTTGAGTGTCGTTAGGGCATGTCCACTGGCTTCTCCTAGAGCGAGTCATCCAGTATAAAGCAAAGAGGAAACTGCAATGACTTTCATGATCTAGTCTCAAAAGTTAGTGTGTGCCACCTGCAGAATAAGCTCTTGATTTTAGAGGTCAGTATAGAAATGGGCCTCACAACGCCATGAATAATAGGAGGTGAGAATCATTCAGGGAATCAACATGGAACCTGGCTACCATAGTCCTCTCAGTCCCCAGTGATTTCCATTCCTCCCATTCACTCTTGCTCAAGGCCCTAGAGAAGTCTCGTCCCAGTGCAAAGTCCAAAATCTTGTCTTCTTGGTTAGGTTTAGGTGCTGATGAGACCTCACAGGTGTAGTCTGTCAGTGTCAGCTTCTTAAGTATATTTCTTTGACCTACAGGCCTAGAGACAGACTATCTGCTTCTCGCCCAACACACACCTGTCATACATAGGATAACTACTATTAATACCACTTTGAAAGTGGGGAGGACCAGAGGCTCAAAAAGGTCATTGGTCCATAGTTCTGAAAATCATTCAGGCTCATATTGGAACTGGAAACTTTCATATATGTTGAATTTTAAAAGAAATTGTACTCCGTTATTTCTGTACTATCCTCTTGGTTACAGAGGTTAGACTTACTTGGTACGAGATGCTAACTACTACCTCTGCAAATGGCAGAGCATAAGAAACTCTTATGTTATTAAACTTCCCATTTGCAGGTGCATACATTTCATGTTAGAGAGCTTATAGATTGTAAATAAGTATGCGAGTATTGCTTGTATACTACAGAAACAATTAATGATACCCAGGCAGTAGTTTTAGAATACCAAAGGGAAAGATATCCAAGATAGTGGTTAACTTTTAGGAAATATGTATCCCTCTCCTATACTTGAGACTAGATCCCTTGTGTAGTCTCTTATATGTGGACTTGCTCTTCTCTTAGCTTTCTGTCTATTGGCTGAGTAGCTTCTCTCAGAAGAAAGGAGTTTCATTTTCATATTTATTAGCCACCCTGGAAAAAAGAGTCACAACTATGACAGTATATTGATGCTGCATGTCCAACTCTTCTGCAGTCCCATGGACTGCAGACTGCCAGGCTCCTCTGTCCATGGAATTTTCCAGGCAAGAATACTGGAGTGGGTTGCCATTTCCTTCTTCAGGGGATCTTCCCGACCTAGGGTTCGAACCCGTGTCTCCTGCATTGCAGGCAGATCGGTTACTACTGAACCACCTGGGAAGCCCATGACAGTATAGTAAGGTGGTTAAAAGCATTGGCTTTGGCATCAAAAACTTCACATGGAATCACAGCGTACCAGTTACTAGTTGTGCGATCTTGGGAAGGTGAGTTACCTGAGTCTTGCCCCCACCTAATAAGGAGATTGAGGAGATTAAATGAGATAATGTATATAAAGCATTTAACACATTCTCTGGCCCAGAATAAGCCCCCTAATTATTATTATTATCTAGAATTATAGAAATTATCTGTGCATTTCACTACTCTTGAGGTCAAAGTTTTCCCATCTGCAAAATTAGGGGGTTGGACTCAATTTCTCAGTTTCCTTTGCAGCTCCACCAGCCTACAGTTTTTCTGGCTGAGTTGGCCACTGAAGCCTTTTTTCCCCCTAATAATCATTTGCATTTACACAGCACTTTTAATTTCGAATTCTTTCATATCTATTATCTCCTTTGATTCTTATCATCACTCTGTGAAGCAAGTGGGCAGGATAGGCAATATTATTCTCATTTGACTGGTGAAGAAAATGACATACTGAGAGGTTGTAACTTGCCTAATGTTGATTACAGAATCAAAACTAGAGAAACCTGGCACTTTGGTTATCACCCCAGGATTCTTTCTTCTAGGCAATATATCCTGTCTCAGTGTTTCATACACTTTATTTCATCTGAGAAACATAAAAATCATTTAAAAGATTCTCATGGGACACCACAGGAATTAAATATAAAGAAAACGGGCAGTTCTGAACAAAACCAATGGGAAGTAGGATGTAGGTAGGATTATATTACATCTCATTTGTTCACACCAATCTGAAAAGATCAATTTACTATGCCCCTTGACTTCCTTGTGACACACTAGGATGTCATAATATGTGTTAGTAAGGAGCTGTCATTTCTATGAGCTGTGTGTAACTTTATAAAAACAGGATGTGAGTAATTACTCAGTTCATCAGTTTTCTTCCTTTGCTGTTGATTGTTTCCAGTTTGAGTAAGGGTTTTTCCATTAAAGTGATTAGCTTCTCTACTATTTTAATCAGTAGCTCTGTTTGAAAATCAATGACTAGAAAACATGTCAGAGGAAATAAAGGGCATGTTGTTGGTAAGCCCAAATAGATAATTAAGGAGTGGAATAGACTAAAGCCCGAAGTAGATAAAGGAGCTGGAGGGAATGTTCTCAGCAGCCTCTCTCTTGCCATGCTTCTTTCCTGCAGTGGGACTCATGCAAATATATTGGGGCATGAAGCCAAAGCGTTGGTCAAATATTGACTTTTCATTGGCAAGACTCTCTGACCGCACCCTGGTTCAGAGTACCAAAGATTCGCTAAAACCATTGACAGTATATTAAGCTCCATTACTCTGTATTTAGTCAGGAGATTTAGTATTATTCTTTTTTTTTTTTTTTTTTTTAGTTACTAAACCAGAATGCCATACCCAATTTCATGACATTTATTTGGCATGATCTTCACTTGTAGGATTCCTGTGGATAACAAGACAGCCTCCTCTCTAATCTTAGAAATATGGTGCAGAAGATTCCAGCTGAAATTTCCTGCTAGCTGGGAGACAGTGTGCTCAGTTCCTAATGAGAATCTTAAAAGTTTTAATTAAGAAACCTTACCAAAAAAAAAAGCAAACCTTACCAAATTCCTTCAATATTCTGAGTTTTTAGCTTCATTCTCTGTAGAACTCTTGGAGGCACAACTTAAGAATTATAGATATGTTACATACACTCTACGTATTTATATAATATATAAGTAATGTAGAAAATAATATATGTATGTTGATATAATATATAAATATATATGTTTACATAAAACAATAAAATCTGTCAGCAACATAGTATTCTCTCAAGGATCCTGTGTCAGGAAATGAAATCTTATTAAGGAATGGGAAATTTTTTTAACCGGTTATTATTAAAGTGTGTCTTGACTAAAAATTTGTTTTATGTAGTAAGATTCTTCTAAAAAATTTATATCGAGTTAAATGCCTAAGTTGGATGGCATCACTGACTCAATGAACATGAGTTTGAGTAAACTCCAGGAGTTGGTGATGGACAAGGAGGCCTGGTGTGCTGCAGTCCATGGGGTCACAAAGAGTTGAACACAACTGAACAACTGAACAGAACTGAACTGAATGAAATGCCTAAGTATTTATACCGAGCTGTTGACTGGGCTTTAATAACCCACTTGGAGGTGTGGATGGGAACAGCTCTAACACAACTGTGTGTTCTTAAAGTCTTAAAATCAACATTTCCTTAGTCTCAGGTGAAACATACTAAATTCATTTTGAAGATCTGTCTTTGTTTTCCTAAAAGAAAATTTTGGACTGTTTCGACACATGGAAAAATTTCACTGTTACTGTTGAAAAAGCATTACAAATGGCAAGGTTTGCTCTCACCTTAAATGTTAGTCCATGATATCAAAACCCTCTTATAACATAGTTCCCTATTAGTAACTTTACTGGGATAACTCTGTAAATAACTGCTATATACTCTGCCACTTTGCTAAGGAATAGCTAAATACTTCAAAATGAGCACCCATCAAATAGTTTGGAGGCTTTCACCAAATATTAACTACCAAGAAGTTATAAAAAGCAAGCTTCCAGTTCCCCACTTGGGCTCTCTGCCTTGTCTGTAAGCTTCTTGAGGTTATGACTCATGCTGTTTTGACTTCTTTTTAGTATTTCTCATTGTATGATCCTGAGGACTGCAAAACTGAAGTTTGATAAATGCTTACAAAATCAAATTGGTTCACTAAACTGATGAGAGAGGGAAGTGAGAGAGATCCCTGCCCCCGAATCAGAGTCCAGAAATAGAGAAAGCTTCAGCACAGTACTAGCTTTTATTTGCCCTGTGACTTCGTGGGTGAATTTTACCAGACATAAAGCTGTAACAGACTTAAAAATGATCAGAAACTTTATTTCAGTTTTTCTAGAGCTCTGGCTTTCTTCATTGCTCTGGCGGCACTGAAAAATTCTCTTCACTCTTTTTTCTGTCTCATATATAACTTCCTGTTCTTGCATGATATCAATGATCTCTGTGTTATTACAATTTAGCAAAGCTATGAAAGTGCTAGAAATAATATTGTATGATGACTTTTATATCTATTTTACTTTTGAGATGCAAGATTATAAAATATAAATTTTTTCATCAATTTTTTTATTTCTCCAAAGATATTGTTTAAATGACAAGTATTTGTTTTTCACACTTGTGACATACGGGCTTCTCTAGAGACTATGCAATTTTTGAGAGGTATTCTCTCAAATCTCCATCACCTTCTTACACATAAATGAGTGTCGAGGCCATGTATGAATGAGTGTTTTCCATTTCCTGTGTATGTTAGAATATTGTTCAGAAGTGAATTTCCCTTTTAGCCAGTCAGCAAATATGTAAGAAGTGTCTATACACATACTTTTTTATAGGAAATAAATGATTGGAACACATTTCTCTTGACATTTTCTGAGAAGTGTTACAAGTTCATACCAGCCAACAAAATACATTGAGGCAGAAAGCAAAGAGATCTAAAATATTGTCATTGCTAATAAAAACCATGCATGGTAATAAAGCATGTCAGCAGGAGGGAATGCAATTTTGCATTGATCTAACAACATTCAGAAAACTAAGATCATGGCATCCAGTCCCATCACTTCATGGCAAATAGATGGGGAAACAGTGGCTGACTTTATTTTGGGGGGCTCCAAAATCACTGCAGATGGTGACTGCAGCCATGAAATTAAAAGATGCTTACTCCTTGAAAGGAAAGTTATGGCCAACCTAGACAGCATATTAAAAAGCAGAGACATTACTTTGACAACAAAGGTCCGTCTAGTCAAGGCTATGCTTTTTCCAGTGGTCATGTATGGAGGTGAGAGTTGGACTATAAAGAAAGCTGAGCACAGAAGAATTGATGCTTTTGAACTGTGGTGTTGGAGAAGGCTCTTGAGAGTCCCTTTAGACTGTGACGAGATCCAACCAGTCCATCCTAAAGGAGATCAGTCCTGGGTGTTCATTGGAAGGATTGATGTTGAAGCTGAAACTGCAGTACTTTGGCACCTGATGCGAAGAGCTGACTCATTTGAAAAGACCCTGATGCTGGGAAAGATTGAGGGCAGGAGGAGAAGGGAACAATGGAGGATGGGATGATTGGATGGTATCACCAACTCAATGGACATGGGTTTGGGTGGACTCCAGGAGTTGGTGATGGACAAGGAGGCCTGGCGTGCTGCAATTCATAGGGTCGCAAAGAGTTGGACATGACTGAGCAACTGGACTGAAATGAACTGTACTTTATTTCCTGAGACCTCCTATTAGTGGCTTATTATTATGTTTTCATTTGTTTTGTTTTGTTCTAGAAAGTTTTATATTATTTTTGGCATCAGATATATACTTAAAATGTATTTTCATTAATGTGTAATTGAAATAGTTATAGAAAATTATTCAGAGAAAATTCTTTTTCAAAAAAATTTATTGAATGAACTCACAGTCCTTTAAAAGATACTATTTTCAGAAATGCATGAAAACTTACATCTGGCAGCCATTGCATTTTAAACATAATGAAGTGAAGTCCATCTTCACATATTTTCAGACACTTTTTATTTCTTTTAATGGACAACACCAATCTACCAAATTTTGTACAGTAAGTGTTTTGAAACACATTTGGGGTCGGTAGTAATATTACTTCACAAAGGAAAAATATGAATTTAGACAGTTACCAATTTAATTTTTTAAGACCAATTTAATTAGTTTTATCTTTTTCCCCTCTTGTAAAAGAGAAAGATGTGACATTCCACATAATCCATCACCCACCCCACCCCCTATTCTTCCCGACTCCTTAGCCAGAGGGTTTCTGCCCTTAACATTTATATTGAGAAGGCTAATCAGACTCTAGGACTTGCAGGTTGGTGGAGCCACTCTGGGTCTAGGAATTGTAATTAGCCAGCTCTTTGAAGACTGCCTCATGAGTGGGAAGCAAACTCAGAAAAACTACTTATGAAGCTATTCAGACTCAAACAAGGCATCTCTACCAGAAAAAGAATTTATTAATTTAGAATGAGGAGCTAATTTTTTGTTTCCTGTATTTAATATTTTCAGATTTGGGTCATGATACAGAAATTTGAGTTCCCCAAATTCTACTTTATGATGTACAGTTTAAAATCTTTAAGAAAGGTTTAGTTTATTCCACCATTTTCACTTCCCTGGCAGGAGATAGAGGTATATAACTATATATCTGTATCTATGCCCATCTGAAAAGAATAAACACATTGTTTAGCACTGTTTTCCTTATTTAAGACATTTATAAGCAATTTTTAGTTAGCTTCAGAAGTATCCCAGGCTAGTTGGCTGGTCTTGGTCTTCCTTCAGATCAGTTCAGTTCAATTGCTCAGTCGTATCTGACTCTTTGCGACCCCATGAATCGCAGCACGCCAGGACTCCCTGTCCATCACCATCTCCCGGAGTTAGGAAACTGCTTTAACCTCATTTGAGTCCTAACTCTATTATGGAATTTTCCTAGAAAAGATAAACCTGACCATATATGTAGATTCTCCCTAAAGTAGAGAAGTGAATGTCTTAAATTTGTCCTTCTAACTTTTTCTTGCTGTTTATCTGTCCCTGATTTTAATATCCAGTTCCCTGGATCCCTCCTGCCTCCCTGTCTTACAGTTATCATGTTGTCTCTCAAGTGCTGTAATACAGTCTCAGGAGAGAAGGATTGGGCCTGGAGGGGGAGATGGCAGAAAATCAAGTACAGTTTAGAGGAATGTGGGGGAAGAGTCTGTTTGGGAAAGTAACAGATGATAACGGGTTAAGGAAGCAGAGGAGCTGAATATCTAGTGAAAGGATAATGATGCCAGGAGATATGGAGTTCAGCAGTCTCAATGAGCCAGTTCACTCACTGGTCAACACCTGCATGGGAACAAATTTTCATTGATCATAGGATCAGTTAGTGCTGCCGCATTATATTGATGTGACAAACCGTTCAGCATAGCTCTTCTCAGAATTGTCTTCCTAAGTTGTCAAAGCAAGCTTACCTTCCAGTGTAGAACATACTACTTGAAAGTTACTACAGAAACTGATTTCTGGCTAGTCTGTTTGCCTAAGTTAGGTTGATTCATGCCAGAAACCATTTAGAAGTCCCTCAGACAAAACTACCCTAATGGGGAGGATCTAGGGCCCCTTTCTTTTAAACCAATAAATAAATACAATGTTCAGCACTTCATAGTAACATTTTAAATGATGTTCATATTGAATATCTATGGATCAGAGGATTATACCAGACTGTTAACATCTCTGTATAGCAGTTAAGGGGAAATATTTTGCAAACAACATTGTTTGCTGAATGGGTTTTCCTTTGTGTTGCTTTCCTTTTTATAATGTTAACATTTCTTCTAAGTTCTGCTTTCTCAGTAGACAATTTGTCACTAAAATTTAAAAAATGAAAGCAAAGCAGATAATTCTTTCTAATTGTTTCACACAGCAAACCTCTAACTTCAGAGTTGGTAGAGTATTCTAGAAATACTGCGGATCAAATTGATACCACAGTTCAGTTCAGTCACTGAGTCGTGTCTGACTCTTTGCAACTCCATGGACTGCAGCATGCCAGGCCTCCCTGTCCACCACAAACTCCTGGAGTTTACTCAAACTCATGTCCGTTGAGTTGGTGATGCCATCCAACCATCTCATCCTCTGTAGTCCCCTTCTCCTCCCACTTTCAATCTTTCCCAATAAGGGTCTTTTCAAATGAGCCAATTCTTTGCATCAGGTGGCCAAAGTATTGGAGTTTCAGCTTCAGAATCAGTCCTTCTAATGAATATTCAGGCCTGATTTCCTTTAGGATGGACTGGTTGGATATCCTTGCTGTCCAAGGGACTCTCAAGAGTCTTCTCCAACATCACAGTTCAAAAGCATCAATTCTTTGGTGCTCAGCTTTCTTTATAGTCCAACTCTCACATCCATACATGACCACTGGAAAAACCATAGCTTTGACTAGATGGACCTTTGTTGCCCCAACCAGTAATGCTGAAGAAGCTGAAGTTGAACGGTTCTATGAAGACCTACAAGACCTTTCAGAACTAACACCCAAAAAAGATGTCCTTTTCATTATAGGGTACTGGAATGCAAAAGTAGGAAGTCAAGAAACACCTGGAGTAACAGGCAAATTTGGCCTTGGAATGCAGAATGAAGCAGGGCAAAGACTAATAGAGTTTTGCCAAGAAAATGCACTGGTCCTAGCAAACATCCTCTTCCAACAACACAAGAGAAGAATCTACACATGGACATCACCAGATGGTCAACACCAAAATCAGATTGATTATATTCTTTGCAGCCAAAGATGGAGAAGCTCTATACAGTCAACAAAAACAAGACCAGGAGCTGACTGTGGCTCAGATCATGAACTCCTTATTATCAAATTCAGACTTAAATTGAAGAAAGTAGGGAAAACCACTAGACCATTCAGCTTTGACCTAAATCAAATTCCTTGTGATTATACAATGGAAGTGAGAAATAGATTTAAGGGCCTAGATCTGATAGATAGAGTGCCTGATGAACTATGGAATGAGGTTCATGACATTGTACAGGAGACAGGGATCAAGACCATCTCCATGGAAAAGAAATGCAAAAAAGCAAAATGGCTGTCTGGGAAGGCCTTACAAATAGCTGTGAAAAGAAGAGAGGCGAAAAGCAAAGGAGAAAAGGAAAGATATAAGCATCTGAATGCAGAGTTCCAGAGAATAGCAAGAAGAATATAGCAAGAGAATAGCAAGAAAGCCTTCTGCAGTGATCAATGCAAAGAAATAGAGGAAAACAATAGAATGGGAAAGACTAGAGATCTCTTCAAGAAAATTAGAGATACCAAGGGAACACTTCATGCAAAGATGGGCTCGATAAAGGACAGAAATGGTATGGACCTAACAGAAGCAGAAGATATTAAGAAGAGGTGGCAAGAATATACAGAAGAACTGTACAAAAAAGATCTTCATGACCTGGATAATCACGATGATGTCATCACTCATCTAGAGTCAGACATCCTGGAATGTGAAGTCAAGTGGGCCTTAGAAAACATCACTACAAACAAAGCTAGTGGAGGTGATGAAATTCCAGTTGATCTGTTTCAAATCCTGAAAGATGATGCTGTGAAAGTGCTGCACTCAATATGGCAGCAAATTTGGAAAACTCAGCAGTGGCCACAGGACTGGAAAAGGTCAGTTTTCATTCCAATCCCAAAGAAAGGCAATGTCAAAGAATGTTCAAATGACCTCACAATTGCACTCATCTCACATGCTAGTAAAATAATGCTCAAAATTCTCCAAGCCAGGCTTCGGCAATACGTGAACTGTGAACTTCCTGATGTTCAAGCTGCTTTTAGAAAAGGCAAAGGAACCAGAGATCAGATTGCCAACATCCGCTGGATCATGGAAAAAGCAAGAGAGTTCCAGAAAAATATCTATTTCTGCTCTATTGACTATGCCAAAGCCTTTGACTGTGTGGATCACAATAAACTGTGGAAAATTCTGAAAGAGATGGGAATACCAGACCACCTGACCTGCCTCCTGAGAAATCTATATGCAGGTCAGGAAGCAACAGTTGGAACTGGACATGGAACAACAGACTGGTTCCAAATAGGAAAAGGAGTACATCAAGGCTGTATATTGTCACCCTGGTGATTTAACTTCTATGCAGATTACATCTTGAGAAATGCTGGGCTGGAAGAAACACAAGCTGGAATCAAGATTGCCAGGAGAAATATCAATAACCTCAGATATACAGATGACACCACCCTTATGGCAGAAAGTGAAGAGGAACTAAAAGGTCTCTTGATGAAAGTGAAAGAGGAGAGTGAAAAGGTTGGCTTAAAGCTCAACATTCATAAAACAAAGATCATGGCATCCGGTCTCATCACTTCATGGGAAATAGATGGGGACACAGTGAAAACAGAGGCAGAGTTTATTTTGGGGGGCTCCAAAATCACTGCAGATGGTGACTGCAGCCATGAAATTAAAAGACGCTTACTCCTTGGAAGAAAAGTTATGACCAACCTAGATAGCATATTCAAAAGCAGAGACATTACTTTGCCAACAAAGGTCCGTCTAGACAAGGCTATGCTTTTTCCAGTAGTCATGTATGGATGTGAGATTTGGACTGTGAAGAAGGCTGAGCACCCAGGAATTGATGCTTTTGAACTGTGGTGTTGAAGAAGACTCTTGAGAGTCCCTTGGACTGCAAGGAGATCCAACCAGTCCATCCTAAAGGAGATCAGCCTTGGGTGTTCTTTGGAAGGAATGATGCTAAAGCTGAAACTCCAGTATTTTGGCTACCTCATGCGAAGATTTGACTCATTGGAAAAGACTCTGATGCTGGGAGGGATTGGGGGCAGGAGGAGAAGGGGACGACAGAGGATGAGATGGCTGGATGGCATCACTGACTCGATGGACGTGAGTCTGAGTGAACTCCGGGAGTTGATGATGGACAGGGAGGCCTGGTGTGCTCTGATTCATAGGGTCGCAAAGAGTCGGACACGACTGAGTGACTGAACTGAACTGAACTGAACTGGCAAAGTAATGTCTCTGCTTTTTAATATGCTATCTAGGTTGGACAGAGGTTAAAGTGTCTGCCTGCAAGGCTGGAGACTCGGGTTCAATCCCTGAATTGGGAAGATCCCCTGGAGAAGGAAATGGCAACCCACTCCAGTATTCTTGCCTGGAGAATCCCATGGATGGAGGAGCCTAGTAGGTTACAGTCCATGGGGTCGCAAAGAGTCGGACACGACTGAGCGACTTCATTTTCACTTTCTTTCAGATTGGTCATAGCTTTTCTTCCAAGGAGCAAGTGTCTTTTAATTTCATGGCTGCAGACACCATCTGCAGTGATTTTAGAGCCCAAAAAATAAAGTCTGACACTTTTTCCATTGTTTCCCCATCTATTTGCCATGAAGTGATAGGGACCAGATGCCATCTTAGTTTTCTGAATGTTGAGTTTCAAGCCAGCTTTTTCACTCTCCTCTTTCTCTTTCATCAAGAGGCTCTTTAGTTCTTCTGACCCCACAGAGCAATGTATTATCTACAATTAGATTTTTTTCAATGTCCTGAGTATCCAAAGCCAGTTTTGAGAAAGTAAGACTTTTTAGGTAAATCAATCTGATAATTTTCCCTTTTTAAATGAAAATGAGTCTCAATGAACAACTCATTAAACTTGATCGAACAACTAGGTTAAATGAACACCTTCAAGAACAATCTTAAAAGAGAAAAAAAAAATGTCACAGAGGCTATACATGGCCATCCAGAGCCTGTACATATATAGAAGTTCAGTTCAGTTCAGTCGTTCAGTCGTGTCCGACTCTTTGCAACCCCATGAATTGCAGCATGCCAGGCCTCCCTGTCCATCACCAATTCTCGGAGTTCACTCAGACTCAGTTTTCATTCCAATCCCAAAGAAAGGCAATGCCAAAGAATGCTCAAACTACCACACAATTGCACTCATCACACACGCTAGTAAAGTAATGCTCAAAATTCTCCAAGCCAGACTTCAGCAATACGTGAACTGTGAACTACCAGATGTTCAAGCATATATAGAAGAGGGAGAAATTATTCTATTATGTGGTGATTAATGTTTACAGTTCCTCTGGGATACTTCTTCCCCAGTGGTCACCTCTGTAATTACTGCTTTGACTCCAAATATCCATAAAAAGTACTCCCTACCCAATTGCAACGGGATGAATCTGACTGTAATATTCATAACAGTATTATAAAGGGATTCTTTTATATGATGATGGGACTAACAGAGCAGTGGTAGATTTGATATGGCATTGATAGCAAGAAAATGGAGAAAAAGTTACATGCAAAAAACAGTGCACAGAGTGGGCTGAAGGGGAGAAAGGAAATACAGATAAAGCTAAGAAACTCTTCTTAAAACAAGTCCTTTAAGGACAGATCCTAACTCAAACACATTTAGAAAGAACTTCAGGGACCCTGACAAACCAAATGCCATCAGGTGTGGGGATCTGAGTGGAGTTCTTTCATCGCCAAGTCGTGTCTGACTGTTTGTGACCCCATGACCTATCTGCCAGGCTCCTCTGTTCATGGAATTCTCCAGGCAAAAATAATGGAGTGGGTTGCTGTTTTCTTCTCCAGGGTATCTTCCCAAGCCAGGAATAAACCCACGTCTCCTGCTCACATCTCTTGCATTGCTGGCAGGTCTCTACCTCTGAGCCACCTGAAAAGCACTAGATAATAACCAATAGGAGCTATTGGTAGAAGACCCTTCATTCTGAAGCATGACGCCTTTTCTGAGCCAGTGTATACCTATTGCATGCCTTTGGGCTCTCTTGAGAATCCTGAGTCAATAGGCTTCCCTTTAAGCCTTTAGACTCCACTGAGGCCAAAATATTCCCTTCCTTTTGGTGGTAATGGCACTAGAATATATGGAGCTGTGAGAAAGTCAAGATATGCATACAAGGTGGCATCAGCTTTTAAAAAAAAAAATTTAAGTTTATTTTTTGGATTTAGTTGCTTTACAATGTTAAAGCTGTAACATTGTAATGTTATTAGTTTCTCCTGTACAATGAAGTGTATCAGCTATATGTATACATATATCCCCTCCCTCTTAGATCTCCCTCCTCCATCCCACCCATCTAGGTCACCACAGAGCACTAAGCTGAGCTCTCTGTGCTATACAGAAGGTTCCTGCTAGCCATCTATCTTACACATGCTAGTGTGTGTATGTCAATCCCAATCGCCCAGTTCATCCCACCCTCCCTTCCCCCTACCCCGTGTCCACACATCTGTTTTCTGCATCTGTGTCTCTATTTCTGCTCTGCAAATAGATTCATCTGTACCATTTTTCTAGATTACACATATATGTGTTAATATACAATATTTGTTTTTCTCTTTTTTATTTACTTCACTCTGTGTGAAGGACTCTAGGTCCATCCACATCTCTGCAAATGACCTAATTTCATTTCTTTTTATGACTGAGTAATATCCCATTGTATATATGTACGTCTTCTTTATCCATTCATTCATTTGTCAATGGACATTTAGGTTGCTTCCATGTCCTGATCATTGTAAATAGTGCTGCAGTGAACATTGGGGGGCATGTGTCTTTCTGATTTATAGATTTTTTAGGGTGTGTGTCCAGTAGTAGGATGCTGGGCCATATGGTAGTTCTGTTTAGTTTTTAAGGAACCTCCATACTGTTCTGCATAGTGGCTGTATCAACTTAAATTCCCACCAACAGTACAAGAGGGTTCCCTTTGCTCCACATTTCTCCAGCATTTACTGTTTGTCGATTTTTTCGATGATGGCTATTCTGAACAGTGTGAGGGGATAACCTCGTTGTAGTTTTGATCTGCATTTCTCTAGCAATTAGTAATGTTGGGCATCTTTTCATGTGCCTCTTGGCCATCTATATGTCTTCCTGGAGAAGTGTCTCTTTAGGTCTTCTGCCCATTTTTGATTGGGTTGGTCATTTTTTTGATGTTGACCTACATGAGCTGTTTTTATATTTTGGAGATTAATCCCTTGTCAGTTGCTTAATTTGCAAATGTTATAACCTTTTGATACCATGTCATAATTTACAAGAATATTGCCCCAAGGATACAGTACATGAAGTTCATTAAAGGAAACTCTTGCTAAGAAGTCTGGTGAAACTGCCCTGCCCATTCCCTGTGACACACACAGCAAGGTGTGTTACAGAAACTGACGCGGTTAGGGAAAGCATGACCAAGCATCACTGAGGCGGAAGCTGGCAGAGAGGAAAACCCAACATGTTCTGTCAGGTCAGCAGTCAGCGTGGCTATAAGCAAATAAGGTTGCAGCATTTTGAGGTAATCCTAGTCTGACTCATCCTTTATCAGTAACTTTCAGCTCATGTTCATGAATGTTCTGTTGAGCAAATAAAACAGTTTCACAATGATGCCATAGTTAAATGTTATGTCTCTGCCTATCCAATCCTCTACTTATTCTTTCTTTTATTTACTTTTCTTGAAATAATCCCATCACAATAGAGAGCAATGGGAGAGAAAATGAGGGAGGAAACAGTGTCATCGTCTTCTCTGTTACTATGATGCCTCTACTTGAGGCCACATTCTAAAGATACCTGGGAAATCAGGAGAGAGAAAGGAGATAAAGCATTTTAAAGCAGAAGCAGCCTTCAAAGTCACTGCATTTAATTCCCTTAAATTTATAGATGAGAAACATAAAAGGCCCCAAAAAGAAGAGTCACTTGCTTAAGTTATACAGCAAGTTAGTGAAAGAATCTGAATTAGAATTCCAGTCTTTTGATCTCCAATCTTAATGTAAAAGTTTAGTTATAAATTTTGTTTTAGTTTAACTATAGTTGATTTACAGATTGTGTTAGTTTCAGGTGTACAGCTTCAGATTCTTTTTCATTGTAGGTTATTACAAGATACCGAATATAATTCTCTGTGCTATATGGTAAATCCTTGTTAATCATCTATTTTGTAGATAGCGGTCTATATTTGTTCGTCTCGTATTCCTAATTTATCCCTCTCCTGCTCCCTTTTCTCTTTGTTTTCTATGTCTGTGCGTCTGTTTCTGATTTGTAGACAAGTTCATTTGTGGCATATTTTAGATTCTACATGTAAATATCTTATGACCTTGGTCTTTGGCTTACTTCAGTTAATATGATAATCTCTAGGTCCATCCATGTTGATGCAAATGGCATTATTTCATTCTTTTTATAGCTGAGTAGTATTTCATTGTATATATGTACTATATTTTCTTTATCCATTCACAGAATAGTGGATCCAAATTGTGCTGCTGAGACATAGTACTGTGATTCCAGAATAGCAAGCAAGTTTCCTTGGCATCAAGTTTTCTCTTCTCTCTGGATTCTATAGCAAAATAAGGGGCAGGTCATTGTGCAACTCAAGTGTGGGGCATGCAGGGGCACTTGAGCACACTGATTAGCAGGTGTGAAAGTTTACACGCTATTTAAAATTGGGAGAAAACAGGGCTCTGGATACTCAAATCTATGTAGGAAATCTCTTGGGTGTTTGAGTTAAAAGACACATATATGTACCACTGACTGTTGCTAAATTTTAGGGTTAAAGTGCTAGTAGATAAGAACCCAAGACCTCTGATGTTGCTGGGAAAAAGATCAGCTCCAAATAATAGAGAAGATGTGGGAGTCAGGCCTCCAAGTGAGAAAAGGGTCTAGAAATCAAAGAAAGGGGCTTCCTCAGTGGCTCAGCAGTAAAAAAAATGTGCTTGCCAATGCAGGAGAAGTCGGTTTAATCCCTTGGTCGAGGAAGATTCCCCTGGAGGATGAAGTGGCAACCCACTCCAGTATTCTTGTGTAAGAAATCCTGTGGATAGAGTGCCCGGTGGGCTATAGTTCATGGGGTTCCAAAAGAGTTAGACACAGCCTTGCGACTAAACAACAAAACAACGATCAGTGAAAGGAATTGCTGGAAGGGAAGCCATTTTCCTGCATGGAGCCTGAGGAGAGTTCTACTCTTCTCTGGGAGCTTGCATGTGATCTAGAAGTGAAACCACAGTGGAATCACCCAACTTCCACATGGGCCTGGTATTCGTCATACTCTGGAAACCATCCAGAAATTAGCTCAAGGAAAAGTTAATGTCCATAAATAGGGCTGTTGATCTTCTATAAATGTGCCTTTCTGTGTATGATCTAAAATCTTGTAAATGGCTTTTTCAATTATAATAAGAAATGAGTTTCCTCTGACCTACCTCATCTATATAAAGGGATATGGAAATAAGGGGGCTTCGCCCCAAAGGCTGTAGTCCCATTTATTTTTTAAATATAAGCATTCAGTCATTCAACAAATATTCATTATGTCCCTCTTATTACATCCACATACCTTCTGATTGAGTATGGGAGAGAAAGATAATATCTCCATCTTCATTAGGCTTCTAAACAAACAAGTGAATCAATTAAAACAGCATAGTTATGGATTTGATAAGTGATATCAAGGTGGTTGCTGAAATAACCTACATCAGGGGGTGACTAACTTTTCCCATGAAGGGACACACAGCTAGTGTGTAGGCTATCTGGTCTCTGTGACAACCACTTCATCCTGTTATCCCTGTAGTTCAACATAGTCAGTCATACATCTTTATATACTTGAATAGCTCAGCTGTGTTACAATGAAACTTTATTTATAGATACTAAAACTTGAATTTCTTATAATTTTTATATCATGAAATATTATTTAACAACAAAAAAAATTTAAAATCATTCTCAACTCATGGGCTGTACCCACCCTTCCAAAAAAAAGAAAAAGTATCAGATTTGACCTGTAGACAAGCCCCACTATGGTCTGAATGTTTATGTCCCTACCCAATTTCATGTGTTGAAATCCTGTTGCCCAGTGTGACAGTATTAGGAAGTGGGACCTTTGGGAGGTGCTTTAGTCCTGAGGGTGGAGCCCTCATAGACAGGATTGTTGCCTTGTTGAAGAGACCACACAGAGCTCCCTAGCTCATTCCATCATTTGAGGACACAATGAGAAGTCAGCAGTCTGCAGCCTGGAAGAGTGTCTTCTCCAGAGTCTGACTGTGCTGGTACCCTGATCCTGGACTTCTAGCCTGCAAATCCGTGAAAAAATAAATTTCAACTGTTCCCAAGCTACCCAGTCTGTGGTGTTTTGGTACAGAAGCCTGAATGGGATAAAATATTTCCACAGTGTTAACTACTGGCTATGTGGTTTAGGGAGAAGGGAGTACAGTTAACTTCACTAGAACTTGTTGTCACCTCTGAGGAGGTGACAACATAGTGGATGAGGGGAAGCCAGCTCTGGAAAGAGCTAGGAAAAGAATACCCCAGACAGAGGAAAAAACAAACAAACAAAAAACCCCGAAGCAGCGGGAGCTCCCCAAACCCTTTACTGTCCATTGAAGTTTATTAAGGAATTAAATACTTAAGCAAAAATCCTTTGAAAGTATGTCTCATTGCATTAGCAGCATTGATCTCCAGTCATTAGGTGATAAATGTTATAAAAGGGATGGCATAAACATGGCAAAAATAATCCTTTAAAGAAAATTTCACATCCTCTTACTGATGTCTCTGGCAAAGAATGACAGGTTGATTTTTTTTCTTTCTTGTGTGTGATAACTTGGCAGAGGAAGAGAATAATCATTTCAGATCTTTGTATCAATTTAAATGAATTATCGTGTAGAAATGGTAGACATTTTTCATTGAATGTTTTCACTGTACGTTTGTGTCATTAAGTACAAAACCATATGTTTGCCAGCCAAATATTCTAATTCTTTGAGGCATTCTGCAATGAAATTATGTGTAAAGGTGAATAAAATATATTTATTTGTATGTACATTTAGAAGTCTATCCATCAATATTTTACTTCTGTATAAAAGGCATTTATGTTACCACAGACTTGTAACCTGGCCATCTGGTAGTATAGTTGGAGAACGTCCATAA
The DNA here is from genome assembly GCF_016772045.2 of Ovis aries. Taxonomy (NCBI): domain Eukaryota; kingdom Metazoa; phylum Chordata; class Mammalia; order Artiodactyla; family Bovidae; genus Ovis; species Ovis aries. Next base: position 235,330,647 of record NC_056054.1, on the reverse strand, counting down.
AAATGAATGATGAAAAGAAATGTCCAAATACAGTTTTATACAGTGTTTTTTTCTGAACCCATACTCCATTTGTGATTTCAAAGCTTGGCATAAAAAATACAAAAATATTACTTGCAGAGTCACCTTATGTGGGAGAGAGATGATTACTTCTGTCTACATTTTAAATCTGTGACAGAACTCCAAATCTTACCCAGATGCTGGTAAAGGGGAACATTTTCTTCATTTTAGAAATAATACTCGGAAAACACACCCATCTGTCTGTTGTAAGAAAATGTCCAAGTCACATTCACATGTTTATCAAAAGAACCCAAAGCGTTAGCGAGAGCTAAAATATGCCAGGAACAGAAAAAAAAAAAAAAATCAAGGAAAATAGTGGGCAATGGTGTTTCAAAATGTGTCTCTGGTAAAAATGTATCTAGGGTGTCTGTTACATAAAAAGTACCTCACAGTATATTAAATTCATGATGTTAAAACAGTCTTAAGAAAGATGGCTGTGAGATTCATGTCAGATGTGAAGCAGAAAAATAACGAAATGATACCATTGATACCTAGTTCAGATTTTTACCAGGTAAATAAGTATATCTTAGTTTGCAGAAGAATTTTACTTTTGCTACCCTGTATCATTGCATACTTTAAGGACTTGCATTGTGTAGGTATATTGAGTGTTTTAGGTTTTATAATGCATTGAAATAATCTTTGGATATAACTTCAGTTAAATTCAGCATCACTTATCTAACTCCCTGAGGGTCCCAAATACAAAGATGAGTAAGACTGGAATATTTTCTAAAGTCTTTATGTTCATCAGTTAAAAAAAAAAAGATCTCAAAGATCTCTGATTTGAGGCAGAAAATTGCATTAATCCAGGGAGAAAGTGTGAAGGGAGCAAAGGGAAGGAACTGGTTGATTTCAGTGGGAAAAAAATCTAGGATGTTTCCTCAATGAGCTGGCACTTGAGCTGGGCCTGGAACAAATGAGAATGCATGAGAAGGCATCCAGCCACTGACATTTTCATCCATGGAAAGCCACCTCATTGAAGTTTTTGAGCAGGAAGTGCTCTGATCAGTTCTGATTTGGTTTTGTTTTTCACATTTTAAAAAAGCTGTGAGATAGAATAAACTTACAGAGACGCACTTACATCATAAATGTTTGATTTGGGGATTTTTCTGAAAAAATACCTGCATGACTCTCCTCCTACCAAGGATAAATCAAGCAAGCAAGCATTAACAGAATTGCAGAAATATTCAAATCAGAACCAGCTTCCTGAAGGTGCACCTGGGCGGTAGCACAAACCCCAGCACTGAGCAGGGTCCTTCCTTGGTTTAATGCTCTGCTTTTGCATCTTGAAATTCTTAATAAATTTTGAACAAGGGACCCAGTGTTTGTATTTGGCATAGAGCCCCACAATTTCTGTAGCCTTTCCTGTCCTAACCATCATTCTCCAACACATCCAAATGTGCAGTTCTCCTCACTAGGGCAAACCATTATTTTTTATTTTCTTTATGGTTTATTCCCTAATTACACATGCATGAATACAATAGTTTAATTTTGTCTGTTATGAAATAGAAATAGAAATAGATTTATAAGTCTGTATTCTGTTGTGTCTGGCTTTTTCCCCTTAGTGTTATGATTTTAAGAGTCATCACGATGTGATTCATTCATTTTCTCAGTGGTATCTTTAATGAGCTCTATCTGCTAGATTATGCAAGATTGGTTGGTGCATGGCGGAGAGGAAGACTGGAAGCAGAGAGACCAGTTCGGAGACTAAGCTTATGGACAGTTACAGTGGGAGAGCCTGAGACCTGTAAATAATACTATTGGAGAATTTCTGCTCTCTATAAACCAGTATTTCAGAGCCCTCAGACTTTTGCAGCTACTGTAGATACAAAACAAACAGCAGCAACAGCAACAAAACTGGTTTGGGAGCTAAGAAGCAGGCCCCTGAGCATCCAGCAACAAATGATAGTGAAGACAGTTCAGGAACCAAACATGACTCCCAGCATGCTGGGTTAGCCAAGGGAAAAAAAAAAGGAATGCTAAGATGGAAAACGCACGCACATATTTTTATGTATTGATATACATCCACACATAATATGTGTAGATAAATACATTTATACATATGCACACTTTATTTTATCAAAGATGAATTAAGGTATATCATGAGACAAGGAAATAACATAATTTTTTTTAAGGGAAAAGGAAAAATCGAGATGATTAGAGGCTGTGGAGCAAGTTCGAAGTGGCTGGGCTGTGGTCATGGAATCTATGGTTAGAAATAGATCAGGCAGTGGAAAGTGGCGAGGGTTAGCAACAATGTGAAACACAGCTAGACCGCTCTGCAGAATGCGGCGCTGTGTGCACCTCACACCCTGATTCAGCAATGAGGCTGCGTTCCCTGAGTGCAGCCCATTAAAGTCACCACAAGCCTTCTGTTGTAGGACAGGACCTATATATAGCAATAGGGCGATATTTTATTTATCTGGTAGTCCACTAAAGACCCATCAGACACCACAGTTCAGGATTCTGGGAAAGGTATTCATTATTAAAAACAAATGACCTTAACTAAAGAAACCATCCCAGTGCAGCACAGAGTTGAGGCCAGGCAAGTGAGCCAGCTGTGTTTAACACACATTCCTGTACTAGTGAAAAGCAAAGGGCAAGGATGTTTTTTAAAAACTGTTTATCTAAAATAAAAAGGGGTTCTGAAAAGGATGAACATGTAAAGATGACCACAAACAAATAATATTTGTTGAATTAACTTCTTCTGTGCCCTCATTATGCTGCAGGAATGTATTGGGCCGTTTCATGTATGTGATCTTTCTGAATGCTGAAGGATTAACTTCCAAATTTGCCTTCACAGTTACCCGTAGTCCTGTTACTCACAACTGTTGGCGTCAAGACCTCAGTTCCCAGTCACAGTTCCCAGGAACTCTACCAGGTTCCCTGATTTTTCTGATGATACACAGCTGGCTTCTCACAGAGTAAGGAATTCAAGAGACACATACAGCCCGGATCAAAGTTCTAGTCTTTTATGACTTAACCTTGGAAGCAAAATATCATCACTTATGGTCTATTTGTCATATAAGCCAACCCTAGTGCACTATGGGAGAGGCTGTTCAAGTGTGAATGCCAGGATGTAGGAATAGTGGGAGCCATTTTGGAGATTGCCCTACCTCTGAAATTAAATTGACCAACTGTACAGCTAGAAAGTGACAGCCAAAATTGAAAAGTAAGTCTATCAGACTATGACTTTAGAACATCAGGAATCAATAAGTGTAAAAGATTATTTTTTTGCAGATTTTTGTGTTAAAAAAAGTTGAATTAACTATAACGTCATATTGAAGACAGATAAAGCTTTTTATTTGTAATTGTCAATGAAAAGATAAGATTATGCTTATCTCTCATCTAGTATTTATTGAGCAGGAATGAAAAATTATAATTTTAATTGCCGGAAAAATTCTGAGTTTCTAAAGGATATTTCAGTATTTGAGGTAGACACTATAGGCTGGCTTCCTAAAACCATTCTTTATTTATTTCTCACTTGTCTCCCTCTGCTCTAAAAGGTAGATTAGTTTATTATGAATTACCCCAGCCTCTTTTGCAGCTATAGTGAAGTTGCTCAGTAGTGTCCGACTCTTTGCGACCCCATGGACTGTAGCCTACCAGGCTCCTCTGTCCATGGGATTTTCCAGGCAATAGTCCTGGAGTGGATTGCCATTTCCTTCTCCAGGGGATCTTCCCAACCCAGGGATCGAACCTGGGTCTCCCGCATTGTAGACAGACGCTTTACCGTCTGCGCCACCAGGGAAATCATAAGGATATTCAATGCAGTACTGGCCAAAGAAATTTAACTGGAAGATTCCTGGAGCTTTTGTTTCTTGATGGAACGTAAAATCCTCCTGGCGTATCCTTGGTCAACCCTCCTACTCCTACCTTCTTCCAGCCTCAAAAACAGATTTGAAGTCTGGAACTCCATTTCTCTTCACTGAACTATTGAACAGCGCCTGGAAGAATTCCAGAATCAGACTTCTTGTTAAATAAGAAATAAAGCTGTATTTGTCTACCCCCAAAACCCTTACTTGGGTTTCCAGTTAAGTGCAGCCTTAAGTATTCCTAATTCTTTTAGAGTGAGGCAGCATGACTTTACAGATAAAGTCAAAATATCCTGAGGGAAAGAGGGGCATTAAAAAGTTTCATGGCTCGTTAAGAAAACTTGCGAGTGTGCTGGGTCATGTCCAGCTACTTAGGACACCATGGACTGTAGCCTGCCAGTCTCCTCTGTCCATGGAATTTTCCAGGCGAGAATACTGGAGTGGGTTGCCACTTCTTACTCCAAAGGATCTTCCTGACCCAAGGATTGAACCAAAGTCTCCTGTGTTGGCACACAGATTCTTTACTGGTGGGAAACTTGGGAAGCCCTAAGAAACCTTACTTCTAAACAATTTCCATGTAACCTAAATTCCTACATACCTAACTGAGAAGTAAGAAACCATAAGCATTTATCTTATTAGTATTATTTTGCCTCAGTCTCTACAACAGTGCAGAAAGTCCAGTTCAGTTTGTTCAGCCACTCAGTTGAGTCCTACTCTTTGCCACCTCATGGATTGCAGCATGTCAGGCTTCCGTGTCCATCATGGACTTCTGGAGCGTGTTCAAACTCATGTCTATCAAGTCAGTGATGCCATCCAACCATCTCATCCTCTGTCATCCCCTTCTCCTCATGCCTTCAATCTTTCCCAGCATCAGGGGCACTTCCAAGGAGTCAGTTCTTCACATCAGGTGGCTAAAATATTGGAGCTTCAGCATCAGTCCTTCCAATGAATATTCAGGCCTGATTTCCTTTAGGATGGGCTGGTTTGATATCCTTGCAGTTCAACAGACTCTCAAGAGTCTTCTCCCACATCACAGTTCAAAAGCATCAATTCTTCGGCACTCAGTTTTCTTTATGGTCCAACTCTCACATCCATTCATGACTACTAGAAAAACTATAATTTTGACTAGACAGATCTTTGTTGGCAAATTAATGTCTCTGATTTTTAATATGCTGTCTAGGTTGGTCATAACTTTTCTTCCAAGGAGCAAGCATCTTTTAGTTTCATGGCTGCAATCACCATCTGCACTGATTTTGGAGCCCAAGAAAATAGTCTGTCATTGTTTGCATTGTTTCCCCATCTATTTCCCATGAAGTGATGGGACTGGATGCCATGATCTTAGTTTTCTGAATGTTGAGTTTTAAGCCAGCTTTTTCACTCTCCTCTTTCACTTTCATGAGACACTTTTTAGTTCTTCTTTGCTTTCTGCCATAAGGGTGGTGTCATCTGCATATCTAAGGTTATTGATATTTCTCCCAGCAATCTTTATTCCAGCTTGTGCTTCATCCAGCCTGGCATTTCATATGATGTACTCTGAATATAAGTTAAATAGGCAGGGTGACAATATTCAGCCTTGACGTACTCCTTTGCCAGTTTGGAACCAGTTCATTGTTCCATGTCCAGTTCTAACTGTTGTTTCTTGACCTGCGTACAGATTTCTTAGGTGAGTCAGGTGGTCTGGTATTCCCATCTCTTGAAGAATTTTCCATTTTCTTATGATCCACACAGTCAGAAGCTCTAGCGTAGTCAGTAAAACACAACTAGATGTTTTTCTGGAACTCTCTTGCTTTTTTGATGATCCAGTGGATGTTGGCAATTTGATCTCTGGTTCATCCGCCTTTTCTAAATCCAGCTTGAACATCTGGAAGTTCTCAGTTCACGTACTGTTAAGCATCACTTGGAGAATTTTGAGTATTACTTTGCTAGTATTACTTTGCTAGTGTGAGATGAGTACAATTTGTAGTACTTTGAACATTCTTTGGCATTGCCTTTCTTTGGGATTGGAATGAAAACTGACATTTTCCAGTCCTGTGGCCACTGCTGAGTTTTTCAAATTTGCTGGCATATTGAATGCAGCACTTTAACAGCATCATCTTTTAGGATTTGAAATAGCTCAGCTGGAATTTCATCACCTCCATTAGGTTTGTTTGTAGTGATGCTTCCTAAGGCCCACTTGACTTCACATTCCAGGATGTCTGGCTCTAGGTGAGTGATCACACTGCCATGGTTGTCTGGGTCATGAAGATCTTTTTTTGTGTGTAGTTCTTCTAGGTATTCTTGCCACCTCTTCTTAATATCTTCTGCTTCTGTTAGGTCCATATCATTTCTGTCCTTTATTGAGCCCATCTTTGCATGAAATGTTCCCTTAGTATCTCTGATTTTCTTGAAGACATCTCTAGTCTCCCTTTCTATTATTTTCCTCTATTTCTTTGCATGATCACTGAGGAAAGCTTTCTTATCTCTCATTGCTATTGTTTGGAACTCTGCATTCAAATGGGTATATCTTTCCTTTTCTCCTTTGCCTTTTGCTTCTCTTCTTTTCTCAGCTATTTGTAAGGCTTCCTCTGGAAGTCCAGACCTCCTTAATTCCTCTCCAATAGCCCTGGGACCCCTTAGAGGTCCCTCCCCTACCCTTTCCCAGACCAGCCTCCTTGACTGGATTGTAGCAATCCTTTATGGATTGTAACATTCATTTTGCTCCTGTGTCAGCTCATTATATGGGACTTCCTAGGTGGGGCTAGTGGTAAAGAACTTGCCTGTCAATGCAGGAGACATAAGAGATGTGGGTTCAAACCCTGGGTCAGGAAGTTCCCCGGAGGATGGCATGACAACCCATGCCAATATTCTTGCCTAGAGAGTCCCATGGACAGAAGAGCCTGGGGGCTACAGTCCATAGGGTTGCAAAGAATTGTACACAATGGAAGGCACTTTAGCACACACGCATAGCTCATTATATGGAGGTGTTTATGGCAGCTTCTAATGCCCGAGTGACTATAATTCTGCTGGAGTCTGCTGAAGAGGCTGCATGCTACTGTGGAAGTTTACCATAGACCCTCTGAGGCTGCTGCAGCATCACAGCTGCAGGCCCTGGTAACAAAATGTTATAGACACTTGAGCCCAAATGCTATTGGCACCCTGCCAGCTAAGTGGCCCAGAGACTGCTCCTCTGGGTACCTTCATTGAGGTAATTGCAAGGGTAATCTAAGAGGTACACCCTACATTGGTAGATGCTACACCCCCTTTCTCTTTGGTGACCTTTGCCATCATTGAATAACATTTATGATCCTCAGCCATTTCTCCTCTTACCTCTGCAGTGGTAACTTGGTCCCTCACAGAACTGTGCATTTGCTGACCTGATTTACTGGTTCTGGGATGTCCTTTCTGGCTCTCCTGCATTTTAGAATGGAGCAGCTTTGGCTCAAGTATGATTCTGGATACATAAAAGTCATATAAATTTGGCCTGATTTAATGTGTAGTTGTATACACTGATAAAGCTTATTTGAATTAAATAGAATAAGAATAGCCTGATAGTTTAATATTTGGAAGATTACATGGGATCGTTCTAAAGCATCTAAGAATGTCCCCTGTTGTTTACATTGTACAAATGGTCCTCGGAAAATCTGAAATAGCCTTTTCTGTCACATCCAATCTCCTACCATTATTTTTATTTACATTAAACAAGAGATCTTTTCAAAACCATAGGCTTTCCCTCAGAATAACAAAATATTCTGTTTTCACACAATTATTCAGCTCACCCAGTGGAAATACAGTGGTATCTCTGAACATTATTTCTATCTCCCAGCTACCAAAATATTAAATAACTCCCTGGGTCAACCTATAGGAAACATGTTATTCAAGACAGGAAATTTTACTACATATAAGTTTTAATGAGAAAGATTTATCAGGCATGTAATATTCAGGAATTTCCATTTCACAGTTACATACACTTTAAAAATATTGCCTATGCCTAGTATTCTATTCAAATCAAATACGGAGAACAGTTTAGAGAAAATCTCAGCCTGAAACTAAGTCAATAAAGTAATCTTTTTTTTTTTTTCTCCTTCTTCTTCTGATAACGAATTTGCAGCCTCGAGGATCAGTTATTTCCCAAACATTCTGGGACACACTTTGTAAGTAGTGAGAGGCAGATTTCTTTTTAAACCTCAGGAAAAGCTTAGGGCAAGAGAGATGGAAGCCTGGGTCCAGTTTGAAAAGGAAGCACAAATGTGTTAATGATTCAGAAGTCACAGTCTGGCTTTGAATGGTGCTGACACATCAAAGGGCACTGTTTGCCACAGAAAGGAAGATCGTTTCTGGACAGGGACAAACTGTTTGGGAGAAAGCGGCTGAAGCCTTTGATTCCCTGGTTAATGATGCTGGCCAGCAGCCTCTATGTTCTACTGCCCCAGGATTATGAATTTGAACCTACTTCATGCCACCTTCAGAACAAACAGGCAAACAGCCCCAAGCCAGGCTGTCATTTGGGGCTTTGTCAATTAAATCACTTCCTGGGCAATATTAGCATATGTGAGAAATAGTCTCATCGGAATCCATTAAATAAGGAAGGGGACAACTCTTTGATAAATAAGTACTTAAGATAACTGTCTTATTTGACCAGTAGGTTATAGAATACCTGAGGTCTACATTAAGCTGTGTGTTAAAATAGTGAAAAAACTAGAATTAGTTTTATTTTTTAGATGTGAAAGTCACTCAGTCATGTCCAACTCTTGGCAACCCCATGGACTGTACAGTCCATGGAATTCTCCAAGACAGAATATTGGAGTGGGTAGCCTTTCCCTTCTCCAGGGGATCTTCCCAACCCAGGGGTTGAACCCAGGTCTCCCACATTGCAAGTAGGTTCTTTACCAGCTGAGCCACAAGGGAATCCCATTTTTCAAATAATTCCATGATAAAAAGATAAGACTATTAACCAAACTGTTAAGTTTTTGTTTGGCAGTAATTTATTTTTTTTTTCCTTTCTGCTTTATTATACATTTTAAATTTATTATGGTAAACAGAGTTTATCTAAAGAACAGAATATAAATATTTTTCTTATGGTAACAGGACACCCTGTACAACAGTGACATTTTCTAGACAGATATTCCACTACTCAAAATGATTCTCTGAGGTTATGTACCCAAGGTTTTATTATAATTTAGCATGAAATAGAGAAACTCAAGAGATTATGTCGTTAAGAAAGTTTCATGAGTTTATTTAATTTCCCATTAGTAATAGAACTTTTAACCATGTTAAGTCACAGGGTTTTTTTTTAATATATATTTTCACTAAAGGTATGGGCATGTAGGAGATGGGAAGATAACTTTATAATTATTTATTTGTATGTATTGAGAAAAAGTCTTCAGAAATTTTAACAGAATCTGGTTGGACAGACTCAAGAGGAATTATCAGTATCCTTCTTAATTAAAAACAAGATGAACTGGCATCTTCATGTAACCCAAATTCAACAGCTTCATGCTGTGTGCTGCACAGTTGCTGTAGAAAACAGTTTGATTTCTACTCCTATTCCCAAATCCACACTTGGCCTCCCTTCCATCAGCAGGTGCCTTATCATTTTTACTTACAGAGAGAAGGTTATTTGCAGTTTGAACGCTCATATTTTCACCTTCTCAGTTCCAGTTTTTAGGTCTTTTGGCCCTTCTTCTTTCCTGTACAAGAAGAAAGATGTTTTGCTAGCCTCAACACCAGAATTTTCAGACATCTCCTCTGCCCTCTCCTCAGAAGCTTCTATTAAATGGATATCCTATTGCTTGGATTTCAGTCTCTCCATCTTTACTGACATTGAATTACTACTGAATAGTTGACTGAATTATTTTTCAATTGAAAAGCAAGCCAAAATGTAACCATAAAAAGAAAAACTTAAAATGCTAGAGGAAAACACTAGTATTTATAAATACTTACATATATCCTAAAAAGTGACACAAATTTCTACTTGTGGCATGAAATTCAAAAAGAAAACCCAAAAAGAAAAAGGTCAGTAAATTCAAATACGATATATTTTAAAATATTAATGAAAAAGCACAAACAAGGACTAATAACAAATTAATAGTTATTTGCAGTTCAGTACAATTCAGTCACTCAGACATGTCCAACTCTTTGCGACCCCACTGACTGCAGCACCCTGTCCATTACCAACTCCTGGAGCTTACTCAAATTCATGTCCATCAAGTCAGTGACCCATACAACCAATCTCATCCTCTGTCATCCCCTCTCCTGCCTTCAATCTTTCCCAGCATCAAGGTCTTTTCCAATGAGTCAGTTCTTTGCATCAAGTGCCCAAACTATTGGAGCTTCAGCATCAGTCCTTCTAATGAATATTCAGGCCTGATTTCCTTTAGGATGGGCTGGTTTGATCTCCTTGCAGTCCAAGGGACTCTCAAGAGTCTTCTCCAACATTACAGTTCAAAAACATCAATTCTTTGGTGCTCAGCTTTCTTTATGGTCCAACTCCCACATCCATTCATGACTAGTTTGGGAATGCATGTAAGAATTAAAGATTTTAAAATTTAAAAAATAAAAATTAAAAAAAAAACATAGCTTGGAGTAGACGGACTTTTGTCGGCAAAGTAACATCTCTGCTTTTTAATATGTGGTTGAGGTTTGTCATAGCTTTTCTTCCAAAGAGCAAGCATCTTTTAATTTCATGGCTGCAGTCACCATCTGCAATGATTTTGGAGCCCAAGAAAATAAAGTCTGACACTGTTTCCATTGTTTTTCCATCTATTTGTCATGAAGTGCGGGGGCCGAATGCCATGATCTTACTGTTTTGAATGTTGAGTTTTAACCCAGCTTTTTCACTCTTCTCTTTCACTTTGGTCAAGAGGCTCTTTAGTTATTCTTCACTTTCTGCCATAAGGGTGGTGTTATCTGCATATCTGAGATTATTGATATTTCTCCCAAGAATCTTTTTTCCAGCTTGTGCTTCATCCAGCCTGGCACTTCACATGATGTACTCTGAATATAAGTTAAATAAGCAGGGTGACAGTATTCAGCCTTGACGTATTCCTTTCCCAATTTGGAACGAGTTCATTGTTCCATGTCCAGTTCTAACTGTTGCTTCCTGACCTGCATACAGATTTCTCAGAAGGCAGGTCAGGTGCTCTGGTATTCCCATCTCTTTCAGAATTTTCCACAGTTTATTGTGATCCACATAGTCAAAGGCTTTGGCATAGTCAATAAAGCAGAACTAGATGTTTCTCTCGAACTCTTGCTTTTTGTTGATCCAGTGGATGTAGGCAATTTGATCTCTGGTTCCTCTGCCTTTTCTAAATCCAGCTTGAACATCTGGAAGTTCACGGTTCATGTACTGTTGAAGCCTGGCTTGGAGAATTTTGAGCACTGCTTTGCTAGCATGTGAGATGAGTGCAATTGTGAGGCAGTTTGAGCATTCTTTGGCATTGCCTTTCTTTGGGATTGGAATGAAAACTGACCTTTTCCAGTCCCGTGGTCACTGCTGAGTTTTTCAAATTTGCTGACATATTGAGTGGAGCACTTTCACAGCATCATCTTTTAGGATTTGAAATAGCTCAGCTGGAATTTCATCACCTCCATTAGATTTGTTCATAGTGATGGTTCCCAAGGCCCACTTGACTTCACATTCCAGGATGTCTGACTCTAGGTGAGTGATCACACCATCGTGGTTATCTGGGTCGTGAAGATCTTTTTTGTATAGTTCTTCTATGTATTCTTGCCACCTCTTCTTAATATCTTCTGCTTCTGTTAGGTCCATATCATTTCTGTCCTTTATTGAGCCCATCTTTGCATGAAATGTTCCCTTGGTAGCTCTAATTTTCTTGGAGAGATCTCTAGTCTTTCCCATTCTATTGTTTTCCTCTGTTTCTTTGCACTGATCACTGAGGAAGGCTTTCTTATCTCTCCTTGCTATTTTTTGGAACTCTGTATTCAGATGGGTATATCTTTCCTTTTCTCCTTTGACTTTCACTTCTCTTATTTTCTCAGCTATTTGTAAGGCCTCCTCAGACAACTATTTTGCCTTTTTGCATTCCTTTTCTTGGCGATGGTCTTGATCACCACCTCATGTACAATGTCACGACCTCCATCCATCATTCTTCCTGTACTCTGTCTATTAGATCTAATCCCTTGAATCTATTTGTTACTTCTACTATATAATCATAAGGGATTTGATTTAGGTCGTACTTGAATCGCCTTGGCAATGGCACCCCACTCCAGTACTCTTGCCTGGAAAATCCCATGGACAGAGGAGCCTGGTAGGCTGCAGTCCACGGGGTCACGAAGAGTCGAACACGACTGAGCGACTTCCCTTTCACTTTTCACTTTCATGCATTGGAGAAGGAAATGGCAACCCACTCCAGTGTTCTTGCCTGGAGAATCCCAGGGACGGGGGAGCTTGGTGGGCTGCCCTGTATGGGGTCACACAGAGTCAGACACGACTGAAGTGACTTAGCAGTTAGCAGTGAATCATCTTGTGGTTTTCCCTACTTTCTTCAATTTAAGCCTGAATTTGGCAATAAGTTGATGATCTGAGCCACAGTCAGCTCCTGGTCTTGTCTTTGCTGACTGTATAGAGCTTCTCCATCTTTGGCCGCAAAGAACGTAATCAGTCTGATTTTGGGAAGCCTGGCTTGGCTTGACGATCTGGTGATGTCCACATGTAGAGTCATCTTTTGTGTTGTTGGAAGGAGGTATTTGCTGTGACAAGTAAATTCTCTTGGCAAAACTCTGTAAGCTTTTGCCCTGCTTCATTTTGTACTCCATGCCCAACCTTGCCCTTTACTCCAGGTATCTCTTGACTTCTACATTTGCATTCCAGTCCCCTATGATGAAAAGAACATCTTTTTTGGGTGTTAGTTCTAAAAGATTTCATAGATCATCATACAGTTATTCAACTTCAACTTCTTCAGCATTAGTGGTAGGGGCATAGACTTGGATTACTGTGATAATGAATAGTTTGCCTTGGAAATGAACAGAGGTCATTCTGTCATTTTTGAGGTTACACCCAAGTACTGCATTTTGGACTCTTTTGTTGACTGTGAGGGATACTCCATTCTTATAAGGGATTCTTGCCCACAGTAGTAGATATAATAGTCATCTGAATTAAATTCACCCATTCCTGTCCGTTTTAGTTCACAGTTTCCTAAAATGTTGATGTTCACTCTTTCTATCTCCTGTTTGACCACTTCAAATTTACCTTGATTCATGGACCTAACATTCCCAGGTGCCTATGCAATATTGTTCTTTACAGCATTGGACTTCCATCACCAGTCACAACTGGGTGTTGTTTTTGCTTTGGCTCCATCTCTTTATTCTTTCTGCTCTTCTCCAGTAGCATATTGGGCACCTACCGACCTGGAAAGTTCATCTTTCAGTGTCCTATCTTTTTCCCTTTTCGTACTGTTCATGGGGTTCTCAAGGTAAGAATACTGAAGTGGTTTGCCATTTCCTTTTCCAGTGGACCACGTTTTGTCAGAACTCTCCATGACCCATCCATCTTGGGTGGCCCTACATGACATGGCTCATAATTTCATTGAGTTAGACAAGGCTGTGATCCATGTGGTCACATTTATAAATACTTATATAACACTAGTTTTATAAATATCCTGGAGTGTAAGACAGCTTTATACTTGTGGCATGAAATTCTGAAAGAAAACCCAAAAGAAAAAAGTCAGTAAATTAAAATAGAATATTTTTTTTAAATATTAATGAAAAAGCATAAACAGGCTAATAACAAACTAATAGTTATTTTCAAAGTATGTGATTATCAGAGGTTAATATCCTTATTGTATAACAACTATAATACATAGTCAACAATTATAAATCAATAACAAAAAGTTGAGAAGTCCAACAAAAGATGGGTGCTACTTTAACTATTGAAAACAAATTTAAAGTACATGTGTAAAAATATAAATCTGAGTATTTCATAAGTTATAAGGAATTTCCTAAAGTTATATAGAATTGTGTCTATGTATTCACTGTTTGAGTAGTATTTCAGTATAGATTAAAGGGCTTCCCTTGTGGCTCAGCTGGTAAAATAAAGAATCTGCCTGCAATGCAGGAGACCTGGGTTTGATCCCTGGGTTGGGAGGATCCCCTGGAGAAGGGAAAGACTACCTGCTCCAGTATTCTGGCCTGGAGAATTCCAAAGGGGGTTGCTAGGAGTCAGACAGGACTGAGCAACTTTCACTTTCACTATAGATTGAAGTCAAGAGTTATGGCTGTATCCAATGACAGATTAGTACTTAATTTTGATTATGTGTTTGGCCTCCAGCAACAAGTGAGGATATTTCGTTAATACATAGTTTACAGATTGGCAAACCATGAGCCTGTGGGCCAAATGCAGCCCACCGCCTGTTTCTGTAAAGAAAGTGTTATGGAACTCAGTCATGTGCATTTATTTACATATTATCTATGGCTGCTTTTATACTGCAGGGGCAGATGTGAGTAGTTGTAATGGAGCTGTATGGCTCGCAAAATCTGAAATATTTACTCTCTGGCCCTTTACTAAAAAAAGTTTGCCAACTGCTTGTTTAAAACATTTAGCTTACATGAAACATGAAAATGTTTGATAAGTTTCCTAGGATCACTCCTTTTTAATAATTCTATATAATTCTACACGGCAATAAGGTTTTTTAAGGACATAAATTCCTTAAGAGAAAGGATTTGGTTTTTATACTTCTGGGGTAATATGTTCATATTGCCATAGTTTAATAATAGGCCAGTAAGGAGTACATCAAGGCTGTATATTGTCACCCTGCTTATTTAACTTATATGCAGAGTACATCATGAGAAATGCTGGGCTGGAAGAAGCACAAGCTGGAATCAAGACTGCCAGGAGAAATATCAGTAACCTCAGATATGCAGATGACACCACCCTTATGGCAGAAAGTGAAGAGGAACTAAAAAGCCTCTTGATGAAAATGAAAGTGGAGAGTGAAAAAGTTGGCTTAAAGCTCAACATTCATAAAACAAAGATCATGGCATCTGGTCCCATTACTTCATGGGAAATAGATGGGGAAACAGTGTCAGACTTTATTTTTTGGGGCTCCAAAATCAGTGCAGATGGTGATTGCAGCCATGAAATTAAAAGACGCTTACTCCTTGGAAGAAAAGTTATGACCAACTTAGGTAGCGTATTTAAAAACAGAGACATTACTTTGCCAACAAAGGTCTGTCTAGTCAAGGCTATGGTTTTTCCAGTGGTCATGTATGGATGTGAGAGTTGGACTGTGAAGAAAGCTGAGCGTCGAAGAATTGATGCTTTTGAACTGTGGTGTTGGAGAAGACTCTTGAGAGTCCCTTGGACTGCAACGAGATCCAACCAGTCCATTCTGAAGGGGATCAGCCCTGGGATCTCTTTGGAAGGAATGATGCTAAAGCTGAATCTCCAGTACTTTGGCCACCTCATGCGAAGAGTTGACTCATTGGAAAAGACTCTGATGTTTAGAGGGATTGGGGGCAGGAGAAGAAGGGGACGACAGAGGATGAGATGGCTGGATGGTATCACTGACTCGATGGATGGGAGTCTGAGTGAACTCCGGGAGTTGGTGATGGACAGGGAGGCCTGGCATGCTGCGATTCATGGGGTCGCAAAGAGTCGGACACAACTGAGCGACTGAACTGAACTGAACTGAATCTTTCTTTTAAATGTAAGTTTTAAAACAAAGAAAGAAAAAAATCTTCAGAAGAGTAACAAACTTCTGCAACAGAACTAAATACAATAATCATAAAATTATTTAAATAGCCTGAATTCTGCAGTTCTAGTGTTATCTTCCTAAGATATCACCACAGATCCTTTTCTGAAAATTTCTACCACAAGATAGTGTAACTGCAAGTAAAATAGAAACCCCTTTGGCAGATTACTTAAACCAAGCCTGACGGCTAATGGTAATTTACAGAGGAAGCTTCCTCTCCCTCAATATAGACTCTCATTGTCTCCATCAAAACCACAGAGTTTGAAGGATTTATTGGAGCCCCTGCTGCAGAAAGAATGATGGGCTTCTTCCAGCATCAGGGGAAGTGATGGATTTTTGTCCCTGCAAGAGAAAAGGAGACTCCTTTAATTTTGTGGTTGGTGACAAAAAAGCAAGTGAAAGTTCTTTTGTTTTTTTAACTTTATTATTTTATTGAACTTTAGTTGATGTACAGTGTTGATTACTGATGTATAGCAAATTACTCAGTTATAGAGAGATATTTTTTATAATGTTTTCCATTATGGTTTATCATAGGCTATTAAATATAGTTATCTGTGCTATACAGTAGGACCTTGTTGTTTTATCTATTCTGTATATAAAAGCATACATCTGCTAACCCCAGCCTCCCACTCATTCTTTCCCCATGGCAACCACCAGTCTGTTCTCTATGTCCCTGATGCTGTTTCCTGGATTGGTTCTTTTGCATCTCATTTTAGACTCCACATTTAAGTGATATCATATGGTATTTGTCTTCCTCTGACTTATTTCACTTAGTGTGATAGTCTCTTGTTGCAGCCATATTGCTGCAAATAGCATTGTTTTTTTCTTTTTTATGGCTGAGTAGTATTTCATTGTATATATGTACCATATATCTTTATCTATTCATCTGTTGTTGGACATTTAGGTTGTTTCCATGTCTGGGTTATGTGAATAGTGCTGCTGAGAACATGGATGCATGTATCTTTTTTAATTATAGTTACGACTGAAATAGAGGAAAACAGTAGAATGGGAAAGACCGAGAGATCTCGTCAAGAAAATTAGAGATACCAAGGGAACATTTAATGCAAAGATGGGCTCAATAAAGGACAGAAATGGTATGGACCAAACAGAAGCAGAAGATATTAAGAAAAGGTGGCAAGAATACACAGAAGAAGTGTACAAAAAAGATCTCCATGAACCAGATAGTCACGAATGTGTGGTCACTCACCTAGAGCTAGACATCCTGGAATGTGAAGTCAAGTGGGCCTTAGAAAGCATCACTACGAACAAAGCTAGTGGAGGTGATGGAATTCCAGCTGAGCTGTTTCAAATCCTGAAAGATAATGCTGTGAAAGTGCTGCACTCAATATGCCAGCAAATTTGGAAAACTCAGCAGTGGCCACAGGACTGGAAAAGGGCCGTTTTCATTCTAATCCCAAAGAAAGGCAATGCCAAAGAATGCTTAACTACTGCACAATTGTACTCATCTCACACGCTAGTAAAGTAATGCTTAAAATTCTCCAAGCCAGGCTTTAGCAATACGTGAACCAAGAAACTTCCAGATGTTCCAGCTGGTTTTCAAAAAGGCAGAGGAACCAGAGATCAAATTGCCAACATCCATTGGATCATAGAAAAAGCAAGAGAGTTCCAGAAAAACATATATTTCTGCTTTATTGACTATGCCAAAGCCTTTGACTGTGTGGATCACAATAAATTGTGGAAAATTCTGAAAGAGATGGGAATACCAGACCACCTTACCTGCCTCCTGAGAAACCTGTATGCAGGTCATGAAGCAACAGTTAGAACTGGACATGGAACAACAGATTGGTTTCAAATAGGAAAAGGAGTATGTCAAGGCTGTATATTGTCACCCTGCTTATTTAACTTATATGCAGACTACATCATGAGACATGCTGGGCTGGAGGAAGCACAAGCTGGAATCAAGATTGCCAGGAGAAATATCAATAACTTCAGATATGCGGATGACACCACCTTTATGGCAGAAAGTGAAGAAGAACTAAAGAGCCTCTTGATGAAAGTGAAAGAGGAGAGTGAAAAGGTTGGCTTAAAGCTCAACATTCAGAAAACTAAGATCATGGCATCTGGTCCCATCACTTTATGGGAAATAGATGAGGAAACAGTGGAAACAGTGTCAGACTTTATTTTTCTGGGCTCCAAAATCACTGCAGATGGTGACTGCAGCCATGAGATTAAAAGACACTTACTCCTTGGAAGGAAAGTTATGACCAACCAAGACAGTATATTAAAAAGCAGAGATACTACTTTTCCAAAAAAGATCTGCCTAGTCAAGCCTATGGTTTTTCCAGTGGTCTTGTATGGATGTGAGAGTTGGACTATAAAGAAAGCTGAGCGCAGAAGAATTGATGCTTTTGAACTGTGGTATTGGAGAAGACTCTTAAGAGTCCCTTGGACTGCAAGGAGATCCAACCAGTCCATCCTAAAGGAGATTGGTCCTGGGTGTTCATTGGAAGGACAGATGCTAAAGCTGAAACTCCAATACTTTGGCCACCTCATGCGAAGAGCTGACTCATTGGAAAAGACCCTGACACTAGGAAAGATTGATGGCAGGAGGAGAAGGGGATGACAGAGGTTGAGATGGTTGGATGGCATCACTGACTCAATGGACGTGGGTTTGGGTGGACTCCAGGAGTTGGTGATGGACAGGGAGGCCTGGTGTTCTGTGCTTCATGGGGTCTCAAAGAGTCGGACACGACTGAGCGACTGAAGTGAACTGGACTGGATATATGCCCAGGATTGGGATTATTGGATCATATGGTAATTCTATTTTTGATTTTCTGAGGATGCTCCAACCTCCACAGTGGCTGAACCAGCTTACATTCCCACCAACAGTGTAGCAAGGGTCCATTTTCTCCATACCCTCTTCAGCATTTGTTATCTGTAGTCTTTTTCGTGATTGCCATCCTGACCAGTGTGAAATGGTACCTTGTTGTAGTCTTGATTTGCATTTTTTAAATAATTAGTGGTATTGAGCATCTATTCACGTGCCTATTGGCCATCTATATTTCTTCTTTGGAAAAATGTTTGTTTAGGTCCTCTGCTCTTTTTGGATTGGGTTGTTTGTTGTTGTTGTTGTTGTATGAGTTGTTGGTATATTTTGGAAAGTAAACCCTTATCTGTTGCATAATTTGCAAATATGTTCTCCCATTTATGGTTTCCTTTGCTGTGAAAAAGCTTGTAAGTTTCATTAGGTCCCATTTGTTTTTCTTTTTATTTCTATTGCCTTGAGGGACTAAGAAATTGGTATGATTTATATCAGAGAATGTTTTGCCTGTGATCTCTTCTAGCAGTTTGATGATGTCATGTCTTAGGTTTAAGTCTTTAAGCCATTTTGAGCTTATTTTTGTATATGGTGAGAGGGTGTGGTCTGACTTCACTGATTTATATCTGGCTGTCCAACTTTCCCAATAGCACTTGCCAAAGAGACAGCCTTTTCCCTATTGTATATTCCTGCCTCTTTGGTGAGGATTAATTGGCTGTAGGTTCAGTTCGTTTTAGTCACTCAGCTGTTGGTCACTCTTTGTGACCCCATGGAGCGCAGCACTCCACACCTCCCTGTCCATCACCAATTCCTGGAGCTTGCTCAAACTCATGCCCATCAAGTTGGTGATGCCATCCAGCAACCTCATCCTCTGTTGTCCCCTTCTCCTGCCTTCAATCTCCCAGCATCAGGGTCTTTCCCAATGAGTTAGTTCTTCGCATCAGGTGCCCAGAGTATTGGAGTTTCAGCTTCAGCATCAGTCCTTCCAATGAATATTCAGGACTGATTTCTTTTAGGATTGAATGGTTTTATCTCCTTGCAATCCAAGGAATTCTCAAAAGTCTTCTCCAACCCCACAGTCCAAAAGCATCAATTCTTCGGCACTCAGCCTTCCTTATAGTCCAACTCTCACATCCATTCATGACTATTGGAAAAACCATAGCTTTGACTAGACAGACCTTTGTTGGCAAAGTAATGCCTCTGCTCTTTAATATGCTGTCTATCTTTTCTTCCAAGGAGTAAGCATCTTTTAATTTCATGGCTGCAGTCACCATCAGCAGTGATTTTGGAGCACCCCCCCCCCAAAAAAAAGTCTGTCACTGTTTCCAGTTTCCCCATCTATTTGCCATGAAGTGATGGGACTGGATGCCATGATCTTAGTTTTTTGAATGTTCAGTTTTAGCCTCGCTTTTTCACTATCCTCTCTCATTTTCATCAAGAGGCTTTTTAGTTCCTCTTCACTTTCTGCATATCTGAAGTTATTGATATCTCTCCCAGCCATCTTGATTCCAGCTTGTGCTTCATCCAGCCCTGCATTTCTCATGATGTACTCTGCATAGAAGTTAAATAAGCAGGGTGACAATATATAGCCTTGACGTACTCCTTTTCCTATTTGGAACCAGTCTGTTGTTCCATGTCCAGTTGTAACTGTTGCTTCCTGACCTGCATACAGATTTCTCAAGAGGCAGGTCAGGTATTCCCATCTCTTGAAGAATTTTCCACAGTTTGTTGTGATCCACACAGTCAAAGGCTTTGGCACAATCAGTAAAGCAGATGTTTTTCTGGAACTCTCTTGCTTATTTGATGATCCAGTGGATGTTGGCAATTTCATCTCTGGTTTCTGTGCCTTTTCTAAATCCAGCTTGAACATTTGGAAGTTCATGGTTCCCGTACTGTTGATACCTGGCTTGGAGTATGAACCCTTGCCTGTAGGTGTATGGGTTTATTGCGGTCTTTCTATTCTGTTCTGTAGATCCATATATCTGTTTTTGTGCCAGTACTACAATGTTTTGATTACTGTAGCTTTGTAGTATTGTCTGAAGCCTGGAAAGTTTATGCTTCTTGCTTTCTTGTTCTTCTTCACTAACCTTTGGCAATCCTAGGTCTTTCATGTTCCATAGGAATAGAATTATTTTTTCTATCACTGTGAAAAATGTCCTGTGTAATTTGATAGGGATTATATTACATTTGTAGATTGCCTTGGATAGAATGGCTATTTTAACTGTATCAATTCTTCCAATCCAAGAGCATGGAATATCTTTCCATTTCTTTGAATAATAGTTTCCTTTATACATGTTTTATAGTTGTCAGCATATAAATCTTTCACATCCTTGGTCAGGTTTATTCCCTAGTGTTTTATTTCTGGGGATATAATTTTAAAGTTAGTAAGTAAGAGAAGTTGCTCAGTCATGTCCGACTCTTTGCCACCCCATGGACTGTAGCCCACCAGGTTTCTCTGCACATGGGATTCTCCAGGCAAGAATCCTGAGTGGGTTGCCATTTTCTTCTCCAGGGAATCTTCCGGATTGAACCGGGTCTCCCGTATTGCAGGCAGACACTTTAACCCCTGAGCCACCAAGGAAGCTTTTTTTTTTTTTTTTTTTTTGCATTCTATTGGATATTTCATTGTGGTGTAAAGAAATGCAGTTAATTCCTATATGTTAATCTTGTATCCTGCTCCCTTGCTGAATTCATTTATTAGTTCTAATAGTTTTTGTGTGGAGTCTTTAGGGTTTTCTGTATATAGTATCATATCATCTGCATATAATGACAATTTTACAGGAAGAAAGCACTTTTTAATGGATCTAAGGCATTGCTTCTATTATTGCTGTATTTGTTTCTCTGGAATGCCAGAATATGGGGTAACTGTGCTTTCAACTATGAAAAATAGGATCAATGAAATCAATTTAAAATTTCCCTTGAGTGAGAATATATTCATCACATAAAAGTGGTGCTCTAAGCCCATTTTGTTCTTTTCTCTACAGATCAGTGTCTCAAGCAAATTTCAGACTCTATAGAGAAGGTCAGGTCATTTAGCTTAGAAAAGATTTTTCTTTTAAAAAAAATCATGTAAAATAACGACAGTAGGCCAAGCCATTAGTAAGATTCTATGATAGAAATCAAGTTGTGTGGTAGTTGCCTGTATGTGTGTAACACTTCAGCCCAGGATAACATTTTTATGGAGTTATGAGTGGTTTTTATTATCAAAAAACAGCACATTAATGTATATGGTGAAATTATATTTAATTCTAATCTGATAGCCTTGAGAAAATAGTTATTTCGATTTTTCTATGTCTTTATTTGGACCTATCAAAAAGTTTGTAAAAAACTTGACTGATTTTAAGAGGTTATTTAATTTAAAATTTAACTCACCTACATTTTCCTTTGAAAAATAATTTTAAAAGGAGAAAAAAATCCAATCAGAGTACACATAAGGGGCAAACAGTGAAATTATAAAATCAGGCATACATTTGTCTCTCTTTAATTTCCATGCTAGAATTTTAGAACATTTTTTAAGACGTAAAATCTCATTGCAAGGAGTACAAGCCATTGTTCTTACAAGTTGGCTGCCTAAAGTGCAATATGAAGAGTATGAAATGATGATGGTTTGGCTGACTAATGAATATTTTCAGGGGCATAACTAGAGATTATTTTTTAAAGATCACTGATAAAATAAAACATCGTAAGCCTGCTTGTGGATGCCTGGTTATAACACGTTCAGGTACTTAACAAATATTTACTGAGAACTCTGAAAGGCACAGTTAGTCTTACAGCAACATCCCTTTAAAATAATGATACATGGTCACTCTCAACTCAACTCCTGATATTTTCAAAATTAGAATTTTTTTTTTTTTTAGAATTATTTGTTTATCTACAGGTCAAGCCAGCTAAAACTATGAACATGATGAAATAAACCTCCACTTTGTATAAATGAAGAGAACAAATGGGTACTTATTTTCTGGAGGACTTAAAAGATTCATGTTGTAGCAAACCCTCTAATTCTTTGAAGGCCCAAAACCAGTGTCACAGAGCTCACTGGGTAAGCAAGGCCAGGCAGGAATCACTGGGTATATAATAGTCAATACCAAAGATTAAGTAGTTCTTAATCTGTTAGCTTTTACTTCAGATCATTTTCTAGAGGTGTCTTTTGTGTGTTATCTGCACAAACATTTAAAATCTTCAGAGTAAGAGTTTATCTACGGGGTGCTTTGGTATTTTTTCCCAAATACTCAGAACCACACCAGACAGCATTGGCAGTGTTTCCATCCATATAAGGATAGACTTTATCACTCCAGCATCTTTAAGACTCAGGAAGACTGAAACATTAGTATTTTACAGTTTTCTAAGGATACAGGAAGTGTTTTGTCTCACCAAGAATTAGTATAGCTTTTACCACAAAGAGAGTTTGGGAAAGGGATAAAATGCCATTTATGTACCCATAAATAGTTAATTGAGGGACTCCTATGTAGGCACTCTTACTGGGGGAAGGACAGAGGTGGCTCCAAAGATAAACCACATATAGACTCTGACCTCAGGGAATTCACACAGTGACACAATACAGACATGTAAATGATTATGGTACAGGATAATTGGATATGACACAGGATTATACCATAAGGAAGGTACGTAAAGACTCCTAACAAATTTCACAGGAAGAAGTAATCAATTTTAAAACTTTGTGCATCAGTAATTTCATTCATTACTTCATTTTGAATTCCAAAGCCCCAGTGGAAATCTTTCTGAGGGAGAATATATCTGAGTGTAATAAAAATTGTTATCAAAGAATCCTTAATGGGAAAGATTCAAAGTGCGGCAAATCTTGGTACCAGAGAGGCCACCAAGATTCAAAAATACCCATCTGCATGACTACCCAGAGTCCTGAAGATGGTCTCTTCTAGATACGGCTGTCAAGACACCTGGGTTGTAATTGTCATGAATATTATGGTGCACTGCAGCCAGCTTTAAAAGTATGTTTCCATCCATTATTTGCTAATTACTATCCCTGAGTATAGGCTGGCACCTTGAAAAGGGGCAGCCAGGACACCAGGGTTCTAATTCTGCTCACTAGTGGTGATGTAAAATGAAGCGTTTGGTCATCAGATACTCTCCAAGGTTCCTTGGGTAGCTAGGTGGGTGGGGCAAACTTTATTATCACCACTTTAGAGAGAGAAGCTAAGGTCAGGAGCAACTTGAAGGGCTTGCCCAAGGTCTCAGATAATAATTGATAAGTAATACTTGAGATTATACACCTGCCCATAAGGACAAAGTATTTTCTACTGTACTCAGAACCACACCTAACTTCTGTGGGCTAGAGGACAGAGGCCCAGGTAGCATTACTCTAGTTATTTCAGTTATAAATCAAGATAAGTCACTCAGTCGTGACTGACTCTTTGTGACCCACATGGGCTGTAGCCTACCAGCCTCCTCCATTAATGGGATTTTCCAGGCAAAAGTACTAGAGTGGGTTGCCATTTCCTTCTCCAGGGGATCTTCCTGATACAGGGATCGAACCCGAGTCTCCTGCACTGCAGGCAGATGCTTTACCATCTGAGCCACCAGAGAAGCCCTAAAATCAAGATAACACAAGTGTTAAAATATGATATGTCCTCCCACCTTGACAAATACGATGGTCAGGTGTGAATCACAAATTCTTAAGACTTCTCCAAGAGCCAGGCTGGAAAGTGGCAGGGAAGAGAAAGCTGACTAGAAGGCACCCCTCTTCTTGCAGTTAAGTGGGGGCCCATAGTGCCTGGGAGGGTGTTCCTTAGTTCATGGGTCCAAGCACCACCCGCACTCCAACAAAGACCCATTCCTGCACACAGGGGTGAGTTCAGAGATCCAAGCAGATCCGAGGAGAGGGTTTGGTACTATTTGGGGAGGGGATTCCAGAATTCTGACCACCTGGGGCATGGTCTGGACGTGGGTTCTAGCTCCTTAACCCTGTGGGAAGGGGCACTGTCAGAAGAGGCAGAGGGTGAACACAGGTCCCTCTAGCTTGGGCTTAAAAGCCAGTCTGTTCATACTACCTCAAAAGTCAACCTAAGAAAGGGTACAATCTGGAAACTTTTTTGTTAGAAAGTAGTATTCATAATAGTTACAAGACCAGGTTCTGCACCCAAACACCTGGGTCAGGATCCCAGCGTGACCACTTATGCTGTGAAATTTCATGCCAGTTATGCCAGTTAGACAACATCGTAAGATTTCAGTTTCCTCATTTTTAAAATAGGTATAATTAATATTTTTATGAGGAGTAAATAAGATAGCACATGTAAAAGGCCTGGCAAACATTAAACTGGGTAAACGCGAGGTTCACTCCAGCTGTATTAGGTGAGTTTGCCTTGAAAGGTTTCTGGAGAATTATATAAGGTTAACTAGCGAAGCACTGTGATAACCCCTCTCTCCACTAAATAGCGGAGCCAGGCGCAGGAATAGGCTCCGCCCACCCAAGGCATTGGCTGCTGCCCAGGACCCATTGGGTCCCATGGCCAGGGCTTCAAGTTGCAGCTGTGCATTCTACGAGCTATAGCTAGAGATTCAAAGAAGGTTAACTGGCAACGCGGCCCTGAGTCACAACGGGACTAAGGCACTGAAACCAAGCATTAGCACACCATTTCTTTTATCCCTCCAATGCAGATGGTTAAACCAGTGAGAAGTGGCGTCGACAGGATACCAAGCCAGGGTTGATGCAGCTCGGTCCCCTCCCACCCCTTCACCCTGGGGCTCACGCTATCATTGCTTAGCCTTTTGACAGGTCTTGACATCTCTCCTCCGCGAGAAAGGAGAGACCTGGAACAAGCCAAGGCATCTCGCTGGTAGCTCCTGTGAGTAGGAGCCAAGCCCAGTTTAGCGAATGCCCGCCCCAAAGCAAAGATGTTTACCAAAGGCAAGCCTGGGCATTCCCCCACCCCACCGGGTGAGCTGAATTCAGTGTGGCCCATTTCCACATCCTAGCCCTTCCCCCTCCCTGGGGAAAAATTTAAAAACCACCTTGGAAACTTTGCCATTTCTTGAGGACCAAGAACTGTAACCAGCTCCCTTTAACGGACAGTCGTGACTGGGCACCGAGAAGTCAGACTTGAAAACACCAACAAAGGACTATATTTAGCTCTGAGCTCTCCGCCTAAATTCCTTTTATTTTTTCACTCTTAGCTTCAAAACGACTAGGTTGGGGAAGTGGGAGGAAGGGGGCGGGGGAGAGCAGAGAAAGAACAGCTGTGCCTCCGCCTCTCCACTCAATCTCTATAAATAACCAATCACGAGCGGAGGCTACTTTTTAGCCAATGAAGCAGCCCAAACTGATAAAACCTTGGAGGTAGCCAATGGAAGAACATTCGAGGGTGTGAGATTTGCGCCCCAGGACCAATGGGTCCTGAGTCTAGAAGAAGAAATTTGAGCTGGAGCGTGGGTGTGCAGTGCACAAGCTTCCTACTTCCAAACCCCCAAACCTACTCCGCCCACTGAGCATGCCCTGACTAGCTACCGGCACCCGGGCTGATTGTGGATCGGGCTGTGATTCACTCTCCGGGTTTTGGCCATAACCGAGTGGGGAGGTGGGTGGGGCCTTCTGAGTCCCAGCCTGGAGACCGCCCTGATCACTAGAGGTTGCCCATTCTCTCTTCCGGACAGGTTTCAGGCCGAATGTTCCTGTTTTCTTTGTCTGAGGGATGAAGTGCGAGGAGAGTCCGCGAGAGAAGGCTGGGTAGGAAGGGCCACGCCTAGAGTGTGGGAAAATGCTCCGCCCATAGAAGAAAATGTTTCTATCATACACCCAAATGTTCTTTGGGTCTCGGCCTTCGGGACGCACACCCGCCGGGGGCTCGGGGAGTGGGAGTCCACAAGCTTTGGATAAAAGGAACGGCATGAGACCAGCCTATTCCCGGGGTGGCCCACGGCGCCCGCCCTTTTCTCATAGAGCCGGGATTCCTATGCACTAAAGCCAGGTCGGCGCAGGAAGGTGGCCTCCGTCCTCCCTCGAGCTGTCCTAGCCAGCTTCTTAATACCCATACACCCCCACACATTTCTCCGGCTCCTATACTAGTGCCTATCCCGAATCCGCTAGTCTTGAATCAAATCGCTAGCTCCGCCTACAGCCCCACCCCCGTCCGGCCCCCCGGAAAACCAGGAGCCGGGAATCCGGCGGGAGGGGCCGGCAGCGGCGCACTGGGCATGCTCGCCAGGGCGGGGCGGGCAGGGCTGCGCGCGGCGAGTAGGAAGCCCTCGCCCCGCGGAGGCTGCGGGAGAGAGCTCGAAGGGCCGCGGCGGTGGGCGCACGCTCTGCGGGGACTCATGCCACGCGCGTCCCGGCCCGGCGCGCAATTAGCAGCCGCCTCCGCAGCCCGCCGCCGCCGCCTCCTCCTCGCCTTCCTGGGCTGCTGCGGAGAGAAGCTGCAGCCCTCGCCTAGCACGGGCTGCCGGCATTGTCCTCCAGATCCGCCGCCCAGGCTGCTGCTGCCGCCGCCGTGGGCTGCCTCGGGGCCCCGGACCCGCGCTGCAGGGACTCGCCGCCGCGCCGGCCGGCCCGGCGCCCGGCCCCCGTTTGGTGATTTCCGCGTCCTGCGTTCCTCGGTCATCTCCTGAGTTTACCTGCAGAGCTGAGGACAGAGAAGTCTAGCCACCAAGCCCAGCTTTCCTCCAGTGCGCAGCCCCGACGGGGCCGTGGCAGGCGCAGCGAGAACGCCGACGGAGCCATGAGAGAGTACAAAGTGGTGGTGCTGGGCTCGGGCGGCGTGGGCAAGTCCGCCCTCACGGTGCAGTTCGTGACCGGCTCCTTCATCGAGAAGTATGACCCCACCATCGAGGACTTCTACCGCAAAGAGATTGAGGTGGACTCATCGCCGTCGGTGCTGGAGATCTTGGACACGGCGGGCACGGAGCAGTTCGCATCCATGCGGGACCTGTACATCAAAAATGGCCAGGGCTTCATCCTCGTGTACAGCCTTGTTAACCAGCAGAGCTTCCAGGACATCAAGCCCATGCGGGACCAGATCATCCGCGTGAAGCGGTACGAGCGCGTGCCCATGATTCTGGTGGGCAACAAGGTGGACCTGGAGGGCGAGCGTGAGGTTTCATTCGGCGAGGGCAAGGCCCTGGCGGAGGAGTGGAGCTGCCCCTTCATGGAGACTTCGGCCAAAAACAAAGCCTCGGTGGACGAGCTGTTCGCCGAGATCGTGCGGCAGATGAACTACGCGGCGCAGCCCAACGGTGATGAGGGCTGCTGCTCGGCCTGCGTGATCCTCTGAGGCGCCCGCGGCTGCCGCGCGACAGCCGCGCTCTCCGCACAAAAGCCAAACGCACCCGACTCTTCTAAATGTGATTTCTCTTCTTGCTTTGAGATTGGAGATGACTTTGCATCGGCTGGGGGGTCTTGGCGCCCGACTGGCCGCGGTGGCCGCGTCCCCCGCCTCTCCCCGGTTTCCTAGGGGCTGTCCCGTCAGGACCATCCGAGTCCCGGTGGAAATGTGGATCTTTGCAGCATGTACGTTTCTCATTGATTTTGGTTGACGCATATTTCCCCATTGAAGCAGCCCGTGGGGCCCTGTATTGGCGGCTTGACACCGGCAGGCGAAAGTTTCAGTCTGGAAAAAAAAAAGAAATGGGGTGGGGGCGGAAGAGGACGGGGAGAAGGTGGAAAAGGGGGGATTTTTTTGTTTTTCTGTCAACAACCGTTTTTCTAGTTCCAAGTTTCAAAAACACGGAAGGAAGTCCGGGAGAACCAAATGAAGGAGCAGGAGGAGAGGAAGAAACTTTTGTTTTTTCCTTGTTTTCCAGGAGTAGCTGGAAATTAAGATCGGGTTCCTTTTCTGCCAGCTTGGAAAGGCAACCCCGTGACTGATTTCGATTCTGAGGATGTCTATGCAAAGTTGGATTCTTGTTACAGTGTATCCAATCTGAAGTATTGCACATCTGAACTGGGACTGTTAACACTGATGCCAATACAGTGTGGGGTGCCAGAAAGTGTCTGCTGATAATTTGTGGGGGAAAAAAATCTATTTTGTTTACCTACTGTATCAAAGGGGAGTCTGGGGGAGAACGGTAGTATTTTTTTTTATCAGCTGTGAAAAAAAAAAATGTTACAGATCTGCACATTTTTGTGTGTACTGTTGTGTGTGTGTTTTTTTAGATTTAGCTTTTTGTTCGTATTGGTTGGCCATACATGGTTTTGATGGCTAGCTCTTTAAACTACAGTACAGAAACTTCGCAAATGTGATTCAGGGCCCCCAGCACCCCTGTGTCTGCAGAGTGCCTTCAAAACTCAGCTGTTCCAGCCGGTGCCAACCTGTGAACTTCCCACCAGTTCCCAGAATCTGTTATTCCTCCCCAAACTACTTCCCAGTTTACTTCTAATAATCTTCCTGAAGGAGCCAGGACAATAGGGCCTGTTGTTCGTTGAATTCTTTATTCTTTCCAGCCTTTAAAATGTAATTTACTTGTAATGCAATGGGTTATTTTTTTTTTTTCTTTTTAAAAAATTTTTGCTTCATTTTGTTCCAATGTTCAGGTATTTAGCTCCCCTTTTATATAATTTTTTTTTTTAATTTTTGGTTTTCTGTTGTAGGGTGTTCCTCCAGAAGCACAGAGCAAAATTTTACTGTTGTGATGTACCAAGAGAATTCTAACAATTTGTAATTTCTAATTCCATACACGTGGTTAATCATTGTCTCTTCATTTTAAGATTTTTAATACAAATGTCATTTTTAAAGAAACAAATCCAAACTATTGTTTGTGTTTCTGTGTTTCATATTCAGTGATTTAATACATACAGTGTCATGGCTGAGGTGGACAGGGGCAGGTGCCTGATGCCCCCAAGAGTGGTTTGTCAGATTTTGAAGAGAGAAGTGTCAGTGACAAGTTAGGAGACATTACTCCCAACTCTTTAAACATGAAAAATAATCATCAAGGTCTAGGAATCCCTGGGGTGTGGCTTTACCCTCTGACTGTTAAGATGAACTGGATATTGAATCTGTTCTTCTGACTTGGAGCAGGAAAGGGAGAACCAGCTGCTAAGACTGCCTTAGATCTGGAAGAGTAACCATCCACTGGTCAGGCAGGATGGTGTTTTAGTGTTCTTTTTTTCTTTTTCTTTCTTTCTTCGTATTTTGTTCTGCTTTGTTTAAAACACCTATCCAGTTTAAAGCTTGTTTGGAGGATATGATTTTCAATTCTGAAGTCATGCCTTGTGTTTTCTACAGTACATTTGGGTGGGTTGTGAATAGTGTCTCAGCCCTTTTGTGGCTTTAATTAGGAAGCAGATCATTAGGTTAAAAAAGAAGAGAAAACTTAAGTCTCTTGCTTTATTACACTGTGCAGTTTGTGGACCATTTTGACCTCATGAAATTTTCCTTCTAACAGCAGGAGGCAGTGTGAGCTTTTTATTTTGTATTTTGTTTTTCTTAAGGGCCATTTTACTGATATCTTTATGGAGTGGAAGGTGTATGACTATGTATCAAAAGCACTTCATATATACCTTAGGTCCATAAAGTGTAGGGTGAAGAGTTTTGACTTTCCAAAAGATTTATTGTGTTGAGGGAGCCAAAAGAAGTTAAAGGCCACAGGTTTCTTAAAGCTGTATTAACATATTTTGCCTTAAAATGTTGTGTCTTTGGCCCAGGTGACCTCTCAGAATTGCAGCATGGAGGAGGAATAGAGAATTCTGCCTGGGTTTGGTTCTAAAGCTTTTTCTTTTTTTTTAACACTTGATCTCATTGAAGTTTAGTACCAAACTTAATTAGAAGGTAATGTATATATGCTAAATAAGAAATTAGGAAAAAATATTCACACTTAGGCTTTGCAAAGTTTCATTCTTGCATTTGTGTAAATTTAGTTAATTCAATAGATCTAAAGTGTAAAGATGAAAGCTCTGAAGACATATAACAAGTACTGTATAAAAGATTTTTTAAATGCATTCAGTGACTTAGGAGTTTGTTTTAGTTTTTGGAAGCCTTTTGATGTGAAATACTGGCAAGTATCTAATTTAAGAAATGTATATACTTCTGACAGGGAATTTTTGAAAATGGGAAATTGGAAATAAAATAGGTTGCTGGGTGCATTAATCATCTTCACATAGGATTTAGTCACTTACATGACTAAATTTTTTACAGGTCTGGGATGGCAGGGCAGAAGATTTTAATATGCTCTTGCTGAGTACTGTAAAATAAATGCTTTTTAGATTCTCAATGAAAGCAATTTTGCGTGTGTGCCTGGAGCAGGAAAATAGTATTAAGTTTTGTAGCCTTCTCCAATTATCTTCTTCACGAAATTGAGAAATTAGGGACATTGTTTTTAAGACTGTGTCAGTTTATTTGGCTAGTAAGAACCTGTTAGAATTATGGTGTGAAGAGATAAGGGCATTTGTTTCCCTGAAAGGGGGGCTGACTTAAGGGTGTCAAAGGAAGGGAGGGAGGGAGGGAGGGAGTTTGTTGTAAGGCAGTCACCTGTCAAAACAGAAACTGGGTGGAAAAGGAACCTTTATCTTGGAAAGCAAAAGTTAACTTTTAAACTTGACCCCTGCTGGTTTTTAACAGCTTTTCCTTTTGGTCCCTGACAGTCATCCAAGCTTTATGTTATTTCAAAGGATTATTTCTGTTCTCCTTTTGTAATAGCCTCAGAAAAGTTGAAGATAGCATTGGAAGTCTCACATTTTCATATTTGGGGGTTACGATTCTTAGGTAAAACATTGTGCACCTTCTTAACTGCTGAAACAGACTCCATTGCATCACATTTTAGGACCAGCTCTATTTGGGGATTAGAATCTTTTCAGCATGTGAGGCGTCATGCTTCCTGATTTATTACCCTTTCCTGTAGGTAGGAATCCAAAAATGCTCTATTGATGTGAACTATTTGGGTTTTAAACATGTTTTTACCAGCATGTTGTTGCACCTACTTTTGAGTTATTTTCCAGTATTTCTCATAGATGGGATGGGAGAGTGAGAGGACACTATAGGTAGCAGCTGGTCTTGAGAAATAGATACAAAATGCCTGTACCTTTACTGGCATAAAAGGATCTCTTTCCTTTTCACAACAGAGTAAGTCTCCTACTTACAAACATTAGGGTTTAATTGTAGATCACCACCATGAATTAAAATGATATCAAACATTTGACAGAGTGTCTACTTAATTGGGAAAAACTTGCTAATATAATTTTGTCCTGGTGAAAATGTGAAGTTTTAAGTACTATATAATAGAGTATGGTTAAGTTTGATTGTGATATTTTACTCAGACTACTATGAATAATCAAGTGCATTTAATTGAACAGAGTGCTAGTTCTAGAAGATACATTTGCTCTGATGATAGTAGGATTTTGATCCTTGGAAGAGGCTTTTATCTATTTCAGAGGATCTCACACTTGACCATGTATCAATCACCTAGAGGTGAAAACAAGTCTTGTAGGCTCTTCCTACAGTTTCTTAATTCAGGCTATCCATCTATTACCTCATAATTTTCATTTCTGACAAGTTTCCAGGTGATGCTGATAGAACTGCTTCAGGGACCACATTTTGAGAACCAATGATCTTGTCCAAACTCTAAATGAGGACTTCACTGGGAACTACCTAGGGATGCAGACTTCAGACCCGTTTCACACATTTAGAGTGCTGCCTTCCACAAAATCATGGAGTGGTCTTGACTGAATTCTGTGTCTATTGAGGACACATGCCAGTTACACTAGTGTTCTCTTACTTCGAGATTAAAAGGCAAGAATTTTAGTTTTTTATGATTCCTAGTAAGGATTTTTTAAAAACTGTACTTGAGAATTGAAATCTTAAGGTCATAGTAAGCACATGCATCTGTCTATATGTAATGTCTGTGTGTTTTAATACATATGTTTAGTTTCTTACCAGACTTTCTAGGAATCAGTTCAGTGTCGTGTAGTTCTGTAGTTAACCATCCTAGGACAATGCACAGCATAAAATGGTGCCATGCGTCTTGTTTCATTGGAACTAAGTGTTGATTGATTTTGTTAATTGGAGGGGGCAGCTGTTTATATTTTTCCTTTATTATTGAATGGAAATCTCTTTGGAAATGTTTTTCTTAAGACTAGGAAACACATCATATTTTGTGCAATTGACTAAACTTGCTATTTTCTTTAGAATGAATTACCTAGCACAATTACGTGTACCTAAGTTTATCAGAGGTTTGAAGATGTGTGGTTGTGTTTTTGTGTGTGTATGTGTGGTAATTGTGCAAATACAGCAAAATATTTTTTAAAAGTAGAAAAGAGAATATTGATGCATTGAGAATACAGGTGCCCAAAAGGGCCCGAGATTGTTCGTTGTTAAGAATATAGTTACAGTGGATAGTGGTAAACATGACAGAAATAAATTCATTTCATTAATCAGCAAGTGTTTATTAATATGTTAGTTGTGGTGTAAGGGCTAATCCTTAAATAGGCGAAAGCCAGACAAGGGAGCAATGGCTTTGTGCTGATCTTATCATCATAAATTGTGACAATAGTGTATATTGAACAGTAGGAGTATGTGGAAAAGTAGTTACCATCAATTATAGAATCCTGTGGGTCTGGCAGGTAACAGAGTAAGTCAAATTTGTTAAAAATTGGAACTTTACTTTGAAAGGTATGTGAATATTGCAAGTAAAAATGGATCCGATGAGGTTTACGTAACAGTTGTGTTGCATGTGGAACTCTGTAATTTTGTGCATTGCTTCCAACTAACTTTTTGAGATTAGCTGAAATTGCATATTTGGAAATAAAAAGTCAGTTTGCTTTTACATTTTCATGTCAAAGGAAGGAAGGGAAATAGGCTTATGAAAATTGTTCACTGTCTTTATTTTTATATGAGGAAACAAAAAAGGGAAGGGCAGTTAATTTTCTATTCTTAAAGAAAGAAGCAATTGTTGGCATAAGGTTTTCTGGGGTTCCTCATGTAAATAAGATTCAATGGAGTATTTCTTCTGAAAAAGATAATCTAGAAATGAGTGTACCAAAGAATAAGGTTGACGTTTTAAGTTTGCTGAGCCTATAATTTTTTCATACAGACGCTCTTGTTCTCAAGCCTTGTGTACTTACTGAAGAAGGCAACCAGCTCAGAGAAAGAAATGTTAGGCAACAAACTATAAGGAGTAACAATAGTAGCAATTATTGTAAAACCATATGAACTAAAGAGAGTTGTGATTATTAACCTCCTGCAGTTTGTAAAATGATTTCTAGTGACTCTCTTGTGTAGAATATCTCATGAATTTAACAGCATGCTTTTTAAATGTAAAAAGTTTTAGAATTATAGATAGAATAGTTCATCTGAAAGTACTTCATTATTTTTTTAATCTTATTATTGTAAGACCATTTATGAGATGAAAATTTGTTACTTACACTTTTGTGGCTAAAGTAGAGGTCTTTATGTTTTACATCTGACCATTTATAAAAAGTTTTCAAAAAATCTGGGTTGAATCATGAACTCAGAATATTTTAATGTTATTTAATATTTGCATATTAATATATTTCAAAAATATTCTCTTTTAAGGCTAACATTATACTGAATTATCTCTTTCAAGAAAAGAGCCTCTAGAGATCTGTACTAGTACCAGCATAATTCTGTAAGAACATTTATGTCAATAAGATATTTAAAAATATATTTTAGATAGTTTTGCATTTATATTCTAAGTAGGTAATAGAATTGCAAGTATATCTGTTAAGTTGGATTTTAGCATCATTTCACATCGAGTTTGAAAAAGGCTTGAGTTGGAAGTTCTTTACTCTGAGTTTGGTTAGCTTTATCACATCACCTGTTTTTTCTTTTTGTGTATCATTTCATTCATCTACCTCAGCTTTATGCAAATGGTGTCTCTCATATATGTAATCCATGTTAGTAGATTAAAAAACCTAAGACCTTAATTAGTGGCTATATAAATGTGTTTTCCATATAATAATGTAAAGGGAAAAGTATTTTTCACACTATGTTTGAGGTCCAGACTGAAATAACCAACTAGTTAGAGAAGATGGCCTACTAAAAATAGATAACTACCTTTTGATATGGGCATAGACTTTGCATTTCCTTTCTAGAACTGGTAAAGGAATTTTTTTAAAAAAGAATTCAATTGTAGGAGTATTCATTTTCATATATATACAAAGGCCTATAAATATTTCCAGACCTCCTCTTCTTCCTTACTAATCTGCTGAGGTCAAAAAATGAGAAATAAGCCGTGCACTCTCTCTCTCTCTGAGAGAATACCTTATAACCTAAAAGGGCCAACAATAATCCAATCTGAAGAGCAAAATTTTTCCTGCATTTCTGTACAAACCAGCTTTTAATTTGTCACAGAGGAGTCAAATAGTGGTAAGGGCGAGACAATATTTTCCTTAATTATTTTGGCAACATCAAGCAAGCAGGCTGGGTACTCTAGTTGCTGAGGAGGAAGAGATGATAGGGCTGAGAAGGCAATTGTGGAGAAGGCAGGCTGAGTTGAAATCATTCCTCAGCCCCCATCCTCATTCCTGCATTCCTACAATCCTAGAGGATTTCCTTGTGTCCAGGCTTGTGATTCACTGTGATGCCAGATTTACTGAGGCTTAGGGCCCACTGCCGATGGCCAAAAATGAAGGAGCCTTATAGGATGGTGTGATAACGCTACTGTAATAAATTCCACTCTAACTCAGACTTGCTTAACCTCAGTACTACTAATATTTGTGGCTGGATAATTTTCCGTAGAGCAATGTTCTGTGTTTCAGGATGTTTAGCAGCATCCCTGGCCTCTACCCACTAGATGCCAGTAGCACCCCTTCCCACGCCAGTTTGACAACCATAAGTGTCTGCAGACATTGCTTACTAATCCGAGGGGAGTGGGGGTGGAGTTTGCTGCTTAACAGCCCCTGCTTGAGAACTATTGCTGAGTTCAGCCTACCTGTGGAGTTGGGGGAGGCATAAGTCAAGAGGAGAGAGGGGTTGAACCTAGGGGCCCTTGAAACTTTTCTTACTCCAGAAAAGTGCTGCAGTCATATAAAGTATCAGTGTTCTCTGTTGTGCTTGGGACAATATCACTTTGATCAGTTCATTAAAATCCACACCTCAGAGTAAATCTCAGGGATTGGATTTTTCGGTGATTTAATTCAAAAGGTGGTTGTGCTGTGACTGGGGTGATGAACTAAACTCATGGTCAGAGAGTAAGTACATCAGGTCATGCTGATAATTAAGTAGAGGGACCTAGATGGGAAATCAAGGGCAACAGTGTTGCAGTTTTGTTCAGAGCCTCTGAAAGCTCCACAAGAAGACATGTGGAAGGCTTTCAGTCTCACCCAGCCTCCTCCACTCACCTGTCCCTTTCCAGTTAATCCAGGCCCCTGTTCCCCACTGGCCCTCCTCACTTTGGGCTGGAAAGGATGCATTTTATGCATCTGTCCCTCCTTATTTTCACTTTTGCAATTCCTCCCACCCTCCCCCTTTCTTCCTTCTACTCTGCCTTCCGAACTAATGGCTGAATGTGTCCAGGGCAGACCTCAGCTAGTTAACTGCTCACATTTATCTGTGTGCAAACCCCGCTGCCAGGCTGTTAAGAAGGGAGCCGTGGAGGCAGTAGAGATTGCCTGTTAATGAAGTGATTGTGGGGAGCTGGCAGTTTCTAGCCAGCAGCACACAGGCTGTGGCTGCTAACCCCTGAAATGCAGCATTAAGAACTATCCTGTCAGCAAATTCATGAATGTGGAGTTAACTCAGTGACCATGGACTTCTAACTCACTTGGTCACGATTGTTTTTGTCCTTAAGTTTTAAATGAACACACCTTAAAATCCATGTAAGATACCTCTAAAAACTTGAAGCAACCAGAGACTCTACCTGGTGGGACACTTGTGATTCTACATTTCACAGGGGGAACACTTGGAAACCTCACATTCCTAGTAAGTGGACGACATAACAGCTTTGTAACTGAGAGAGACCCATCTCTAAGCCCATCAAAAGATTCTAAACAGCTACAAGTCTAACAAAGGTAGGCAGTAAATAAAATAATTCTTTACAATAAAAAGAACCATTTGGTGAAAGTGGATGAGTGATTTATGTAGCTGAAACTTGCTTCTTAAATTTGAATGCAGTCATGCATTAGGATGGATGGTGTTCATGGAGATATTCTCTGTAGTATCTTTGTATTAAATCAAAAAGGGAAACATCTGATTGAACTGCTAATGTGATCACAATTAAGATATAGAAAACTGTTTTTGTGTATCTAGATTTCCTGTTTTTCTTATATTCTGTTTTCCTCTTTTATAAATTATCTGTACTGTTTTGCAACAATTTTTCTTATCTCTGAGTTTTATTGGCTTTGAGTGTTATGTTTCCTTTCTAATTAAAGAGTCTATAATGAGGGAAATATTTAGTTATGAATCATTGTAGCCAGTAGCCAAGAAAATATATGTATTCATATATTTAAACAAATAAATTAATTGTGTAGGATGTTTTGCAATGTCATTATTTGCATTTACCTTTTATGGCTTAGAAATTATTTTCAATGCAACATTTTCAGAGGAAATGAAATTCACTTTTTTCTTTGGTTAATTACCATTTGACTTATTTGGGGGAAAAAAGTAATCTTTTTTTTTAAAGTACTATGGTGAAAGCTCTCTAGCTTATATTTTTTAGCAAAATTACCAACAATTTCCCTTTTTAACTCTTTCCTCAGAATAGTAGCACTTCATGAATAGAAAAAAATTCATCTATGTGAGTTATCCAAAAGTCATAGAATAGTTGTTTGGATTTATCATGATGGTGGTGATTTGGCAAAAATATTTACCCACTTAACTGAAAATAATATAATTGATTTGTGTTAGCCTATAGGGAAATATCAAAAATGCATGCACAGTGGGACTAGTGTGCTTTCTTGGTGTTAACAGTTTTGGAGAATGTGCAGAGTAGATACACATCAGAAGTAAATATACAAAGGGTTCATTTCCTAGAAAGTATTTTGGTTAAGTCATTTTTAACAGGTAGTTTTAAAGATTACATGATAAAAATTATCGGAATGATAACAGTCTTATTCAGTGAGAATCGCCAATTTTCATGTTAAAAAAATTTCAGACCACCCAAATTATCTTACTTCCCAAGCCTGGCTCACTTTGACTATTGAGAACACAGTCTTTTATTTGCCCAAGAATGCAAACAGATTTTGTTGTATACAGTGAATTCAAAATGGACTTTAAAGTACTACATACCAGAAATTAAACAAATTGCTTCTTAAACTTGAGAACAGTCTTGCATTAGGATGGATGGTGTTCATAGAGATATTTTATTCTCTGTAGAACCTTTGTATTAAGTAAGAAATGGAGACATCTGATTAAATTGGTCAAGTGATCACAATTAAGATAGAGAAAACATTTGATATATCTAAATTTCCTGTTTTTTTAATGTCCATTTTCCTCTTATAATTGTATTGGGTTCTTTTTTTTTCATTTTTAGTATCAGAATACAAACTTTGTATAGAGTGGGTTTCATTAAGCAATAAAACATTTAATCATAAATAATAAACACCATTGTAGAGAAGTGAGTGAATCCTATAATTGCTGTCAGTATCAATGTCATTGGAACTTCATGCCCTTAGTCAAGTTTGTGAAATAGGTATTTCCTTGGCTATTCTTTATGTTCATTTTAGAGTAAAAATGAAATCTCTATAATTTGCTGTTTAAAAAATTTACCTTTGGGAGTATTTTTCTCTTGGTATTATTCTTAAAAATACTATAGTTAACCTGACTAGAGTTAAAACTTCTGACTAGAGTTAAAGCTTCAAATACTAAATTATAGTTCCCATAGCAACCATAATTTACTCTCTTATATAACTCCCTGCTTCATGCCATGGATAATATATGCAATATAACTCTAATTAACTTTCATCTTTCCTTAGATTAAGTGTTTGGATTCCAGGAATAGAAGATAGAGGAAGGTGGGGAGTGATGCTGTGTTTATAGAACCTGCAGACTGAGAACAGGAGGTTTGCTAAGTAATAGAAAAAGGATTTACTTAAGATTTCAGTCTTAATATTTTGTTTTTTTAAAAAAAAAAAACATTTAATTGAACATTTAAATTCATGATATATAGTATACATGAATGAAGTTTCTTAACTGACATTATAGATCTTGGATTAGAATCTCCAAAAATAATTATTAGAACATTGTTTAACTTATTTGATTAGAATACTGTTTTAGAAGATGATATATCCTTATTTTATTTTAAGGACATAGCCATCTGCAAACTGTGAAGAATGCATTTATGTAGTCAATTAAATATTGAGCACCAAATAAGCACTGTACTGAGAATAAGATACCATCTGTGCCTTCAATATATTTAATATTTTCTTACATTGAATTTCATTATTGATTTCCTCCACTAGAAGTTAAGTCTATACGGGCAAGGGCTCATCCTTTTATCCTCAGTACCAAGAACAATATGTCATGAATCAACACTCAGTATTAGTTGAATCAATGAATGAACAATTAGTCTCAAGGGGAAAGGAAGTACATTTGACTGCAGTGCTAAAAATAGGTCACAGTTACTAGAAAAGTTGGAATATTTCAAAGTCCTGCATCAGTGGCAGGCAAATATCATAGAATGAAATTTGTGGCCTGTTCTTTTACTCATCAGTTCTTAAAATGTATTGCTTGGAATGGCAATGCTACTATATAGTACTAATGGGACTTAATTTTTCTGTACAGTTATCAGAAACAAAAGTTCTAAAACTTTTAGGAAATCAGTATATTGTGTTATAAACCTTTGCATTGCTCTGCATTGTTTTCCAGATGCAGGCATGCCTTGATCTATGCAATGGATATGATTCAAAGAAAAACTGTGTATAAAAATTGAATCATATTTAAGGTAAATTTTAATCTAATGGGCCCACTTTTGAATACTTCAAAAACAGATAAATTATTTTATAGTACAAATAACCTCTAGCTAACAATTTGAATTTATATTATCACACTGGATTTTTATGTTAAGCATTTGTTTCTTAATTTTTTAAAATTTCAACGCTTGGAATTCTGTTTCTTCCAATGGCAGACTCATTAAATTTAGTAGTGCTGACCTGAGTTCTGCTTGTCTAGATTGTTCCTACTTTAATTTGACTGCTTATCTCTGTCTTTCCAGCTTATTTGCTGTAACTCAGAGGTCTACCAGGACTTGAAGTATTTTTGAATAACCAGTCCTAAGTTAGAATTGCTTTCTAAGCAATACTTTTAACTTTGCAAGAAACTCATAAAATTGTTTGACAGAGAATCTAGAAAGATGGAAACTAGTTTTTCATATTATAATATTTTCCAAAAATATAATTTATTATCGTTAAGATTTTTAAGAAGTTTGTGATAAGAAAAGGATAAATTGTATTGTGCCTAAGAAAAGGATAAACTGTATTGTGCCTAGTGAAGACTGTTAGTAATAAATGTTCCTATTTAGAAAAACAGGCTGCATACATGCTAGCATGCTGTCACTCAGTCGAGTCTGACTCTTCACGATCCTATGGACTATAGCCAGCAAGGCTTCTCTGTCCGTGGGATTTTACAGGCATGAGTACTGGAGTGGGTTGCCATTTCCTTCTGCAGGGGATCTTCCCAACCCAGAGATTGAACCTGTGTCTCCTGCATCTCTTGCACTGGCAAGCATATTCTTTACCACTGAGCCACCAAATATTATGTATGTTATAAATATGTAAGTGTATCTACTCTATCCTTGTTTTAAATTTGTTACATTTTTAAGAATCTTATAATTTATCTAATTCAATTTCTTATGCTCTGCAAACACTATAAGTTTTATGGTAGCTCCACAAGCAGGCATCCATATGCCCAGTGGGATTTGCTCTATGGTAGTGGTTTTCAAAGTAAGGGCCCCAAACCAGCAACATCAGCATCGCCTTGTTAAAAATGCAGATTCTCAGATCCCAACTCAGATCTCCTCTATCAGAACTCTAAGGGTGGGGCTGAACAATGTGTTTTAATGTACATTCCACATGCTTTTGTCCATGGTAAAGTTTGAGAAGCACTGCTGCTGCTGCTGCTAAGTCGCTTCAGTGGTGTCCGACTCTGTGCGACCCCAGAGACGGCAGCCCAGCAGGCTCCCCCATCCCTGGGATTCTCCAGGCAAGAACACTGGAGTGGGTTGCCATTTCCTTCTCCAAGGCATGAGAGTGAAAAGTGAAAGTGAAGTCACTCAGTCATGTCCGACTCTTCCCGACCCCATGGACTGCAGCCTACCAGGCTCCTCCGCCCATGGGATTTTCTAGGCAAGAGTACTGGAGTGGGGTGCCATCGCCTTCTCTGTTGAGAAGCACAGTTCTATGCAATATAGGAAGGAAAACTCATGGATAATGCCTGTTTTGTTGGAAAGATAAGACATGTCCACAATGACAGTAATAACAGGGTGACAATGAAAAAAGGGTGGCATTCAGTGTAAAATAGTCATAGATAAATTGGAGTTAGAATTTGTGGAGAAGAGATTACTCTAAGATGGAACTGATACCCCTAATCATTCATTCATTTATTGAAATATTCTAGGTGCTGGGACTCAGTAAGACATGATCCTTGACTTGTTAAATATTTGGTTTAAGTTGATAATCAGGTGGTGCCACTTGCTAATTACTTCACAACTAGAATAAACTTAAGAGATCACATAATCCATCTTGAGAGTGCATCAAAATCATCTGGATGGCTTGTTAAAATACATATTGCTGAAGCCCAGCTGTTCTAATTCAGTAA
This sequence comes from Ovis aries, assembly GCF_016772045.2. NCBI lineage: Eukaryota > Metazoa > Chordata > Mammalia > Artiodactyla > Bovidae > Ovis > Ovis aries. Next base: position 235,289,645 of record NC_056054.1, on the reverse strand, counting down.
GTACAGGGTGGGGCCTGGGAAGCAATATTTCTAACAAATTCCCAGGTCTTCAACTTGAGAATCACTGACATTAGTCAATAACTTCAAGTTAAAACTGGTAATGCTAGAACCCAGAAATGTGACTTGCCCAACAAAGTTAGCTAATACCTAAGATGGACATAAAACCAGGTTGCCAACTCCCTGGTTCAATAGAACCTCCACTGCAGACTGTCTTTGGGACACCCCTTGAAGAAAGGATGCTTGCTTAAGATCACAATTGATTCTAAGAACAACTCTAGGAGTAAGGAATTAACTGGATAATATTTCATCTGACTTTTGTTTATATTGTAATTTCTTATTTCACAATCAGCCCATGTTTGTGACATCTGCAGTCTCAATTCTGAACTACCAAGTATTCTATATTGTGTATGGGGATCTGGTCTGTGTATAAAAGTGACATTTGAATCTCAATATCATTTCAAAAGGCAATTCTAAAACTCACTAATATTATCTTCCTGATAATAGGGGGCTCTCAGGACAAAGATCTTTTATTACAAAAGCATTCTCTCTGTAGAAGCTCTCTGTTAGATGACTAGTTGTGGAGCTAACAAAAAATGAAGCATTTTCATTGAGAGTAAAGAGTGAAAATATGTACTGGAAGACAGTTAATGGAGATAATACGCTGTGCATTCTTTGCTGATAATTCACTTTCCTTTCAGTAGCATGAGTGCTTTATCCATAAATCCACAAATCCATTAATTTCTCTAATTCTGTAAATTAGAGAAAATATATTCATTTCCTTTTATTTGGTGATAAAGATAGATTTCCCCCAAATTTAATTAATCTACTTTGCATTCTTGAATGATTATGTGAAAAACCCAGACCCCTCAGCACAAATCATGTAATTGTACTTTAAGAGATAATGTGGGAAAAATTAGACATGGATGAAACTGATATAATCTGAATTGTACTATGACTTTCTCTGAAAAGTTCAAAATCCATATTTAATTGCCTTCATTTTAAAGTGAGTCTTGTAAGAAAACTATTTTGGTAACCTGAGGGTTAGCACTAAAGAACTAGAAATGAAGAAGAGGCAAAACTTCCAGATGGAAGCGGATGAATCTTATGGATATCGGAGGAATGATTTGCTTAATTCCATTGTGATGACCCTGGAAAAGACCCTGATGCTGGGAAAGATGGAAAGCAGTAGGAGAAGGGGGCGGCAGAGGATGAGATAGTTAGATAGCATCACCAAATCAATGGACATGAATTTGAGCAAACTGCGGGACATAGTGAAGGACAGGGAAGCTTGGCATGTTGCAGTCCAGGTCACAAAAAGTTGGACTTATTGACTCAACAACAACGTTGTGATGAATAGCCTCTAAAGGGATGAGAGCATGTTTTAGACACTTATTTCATACCCGTGCCCCCCCCCCCCCCCCCCCCCCACCACCACACACACACAAATTAACTACCACTGAATCAATGTTAGCACATAAAGAAAGGATGGTGGAACATTGTCTCCACTTCCCTGTAGTTAATCTCTTCTTCCTCCCATTTTGTCAGATAAGGTACAAAAAATGTTTTAACTCCAACATAGTTAAATCTTAGACACTGACTTGTCTCAGCCATTATCAGTCTCCCAGATTAAAGAACAGCTGTTCAGATTCTCTTGGGTAGTACATGATGAGCCTTATTTCCTACTTCCTGTGGAGCTCAATTTGAACTGTTTCTGATTCTCTAGAACTTTAAGTAATCATCTACTCTTTAAAAGGAGACAAAAACTCAATACTATTTTCTTGAGGACTTTGGATGACCATTTATTGCTTTCATCTTGAAAACAACTTTTATTTTGTTCCTAAAGGTATCATTCTTACTATTACATGAAAAAGTTTACTTAATATACCTGTACTGTGTTGTTAGAAATAGCACAGAGTTGTTACTTCCCACATGAAACAAAGCCAAGTAAGTGTCACCTCTTTCTTAATTGAGTTTAGTGCCTTCAATAATCCCATTTAGGTAGAAATCTATTTTCTAATGTAATTGACTCAGATTTCTGAAATTGGTTGCTTGGGCTCAAAAAAGAAAAAGTAAAGGTTGGATGAAAGAGAGGAGATAGCTTAAATTAAGGGTGAAACATCTGGAATAGATTTCTATTTCCTCCTACCTACTTCTAGAAGTGGAGGTTTATGGGAAATTACAGGTCTAAAGCAACTTTCAGCTCTGAATTCCTAGTTTTAAGTATGTATATAGAGTAACTTCATCACTGAATCAGCTTAATTTCATTATTAATAAGATCTAACAATCAGTTGTTTCTAATATCAGTGTACTAGATTGTTTTACCATCACAGCTCAATTTAATACGCACGTAAATCACACTCTGTTGCTGCTGCTGCTAAGTTGCTTCAGTCGTTTGCGACCCCCATAGACGTCAGTCAACCAGGCTCCTCCATCCATGGGATTTTCCAGGCAAGAGTACTAGAGTGGGTTGCCATTGCCTTCTCCCTCAGATGTTACTAAAATGCAGGCTCTTACTGAGTAGATCTGAGATTCTGACAAACTCGGTGATAAGGCAGATGCTGCTGTCCTTGGACCTCACTTTGAGCATCTGGGGTGTATACAGTGCAACACATAATTGAATTTTATGACTGTGTCTTTTCCCTATCATCTTTGATTAATGTGCAAACAACTTCTCAAGATAAAATAGTGACTCCAGAGGTCAGGGGTTTCATTATAGGAAAAAAGCACACAAAAGTTTTTCAAAGCAAAGAATTTGGACTTAGGATGGGATTTAATTATTTTTTTAATAATGGAAACAAGATAGTAAAATTGAAAACCTGGCATCTCTTTTAAATTAAGAAGTTTGAAAATGTGTCTAATTCCTAATGATTCATTTTGACTATACTGGATTCTTCAGTTCTCCTTGAGAAATGAATGTCAGCACTTAGAAATTCAGTGTCACTCAAAATCATTTTCCATTTTATGAATATTAGAGTGATTTTAAAACTAAATTTAATTTTAGAATATGTTTTAAGAGTTTGAATATCAACTAAATATGCCATAGTTCAATGCCAGTTGAATTAAGTCAATATACTTTTTTCCCCTTTTAATAAAATAAACATTTGAGGAAATAATAGAAACTCAAAAATTTGGAATTTCAATGAAAGAATGACATATTATACATCCAATGTATAATTAAAGTGTAGGCCGAAAAGCCTTTCAGATACAGTTAAGTCATTTAGATACACTGTATGTATCCATGTGGAAATACATATAATGATAATCAATAACAATGAAAATTTATAGTTGTTTTAAAGCTGCAGATAGGATATTGTGCATTACTAACAACATAATTTAGTAGTTTTCATTAATTTACATAAACTCTAAAATTTAGAATCTAAATTTTAAGTGTTTTTGTAATAGAGAAAATTATATTTAAAAACAACTTTTCCATAATAGCTTAATTTTTATTGCCTGATCTATATACCTCCTTTTATTCCCATGAAAAAAATGTTTGCTTTTTGAGAGAATACTTAAAAATTAATTTTGCATTCAATTTGAGGGTACATTTAAAAAGATTTTGATTGTTTCAATATTCAGAATCTAGTTAATGTGAATGTTTGTGATTAAATTAAATCACTCTTAACATTATGGGCATATATATATTTTTAATAAGTTATGTAAATCTGTGTTCATTCCTCCTAACATATATTCTCAGTTTTTTATTGGGAGAAATGTTAGTTTTTATGTTATTAAATTCTGGGTGGCTCCCCATGCTTCTGCTGTATTTCTGACTGATTCACAGCTACCTCAAATTATTAACTGCAGTGATGAATTGCAGTAGTTTATTTAGGGCTTTCCTGGTGGCTCAGATAGTAAAGAATCTGCCTGCAGTGCAGGAAACCTGAGTTTGATCCCTGGGTTGGGAAGATCCCATGGAGAAGGGAATGGCAGCTCACTCCAGTATTCTTGCCTGAAGAATTTCACGGACAGAGGAGCCTGGTGGGCTACACTCCATGGCGTCACAGTTAGACACAACTCTGAGCCACTAACACTTTCACTTTCTCTTCTTGTACCATGTAATTTACATACGTAATTTCATATACACCTCAAAATAATCCTACATTTCAATCACATTCCTTCTTTCACAAACCCAGAGAAGTTAAGTAATTTATGGGGCTGTCACAGCAAGAACAATCAGATAAAAAGACACTGAGTTTTCTAATGCTTCTGCTCTGTCTTCAGAGATCATATTCTTACTCTTATGTGCCTCCTATACTGCTGCTCCTGAAATGCCTTTAAATGTTTATCTGTAAAGAATACAACTGTGACTCAGGTTATTACCACCGAAGGACACAAAAAAGGATTCTTTTACAGTCTAACACTGAATAGTTGGTATGTTGTGATTATTGTACTTGTGATTTTCCCATTCTGTTAATCTAACAGTATTTTGTCCTTTTTTTTTCATCCTGTGACCATCATAATCATTATTTTAAAAATTCTAATCCAATGTCTGTAGATCATTAGAGGCAGTTCTGAGTGCTGTTTCTGAGTCTCTGCCTTGGATATAAGTACTAGCAATTCTTCATGATTTTATTGTCTAGGTTTTTTTTTTTTTTTCAATAATGAGAGTAATAATGTTCAGCATGAAAACAACTCAAACATTATAAGTATATAGATTCATCTCAAGTCTAATTTCTCAAATGAAACTACCCTACTACAACTACAACTCTACAGTTTCTTCTTCAATATGTTCTAAGGGTAAAGTACTTTGTTCTGCTCGTCTGTAAAACCAAGTGTAAGCAGAGTGGCAAGGAGAAAGAATACAGACAGTCAGCTAGCCTGCTGTGTCCATGGATTCTATATCTGATCTAATCACATAAATTTTTTTTTTAAATTCTAGAAAGTTCCCAAACAAAATTTAAATTTGCTGTGCTAGAAACTGTTTACATAGCATTTGCATTGGAGAAGGAAATGGCAACCCACTCCAGTGTCCTTGCCTGGAGAATCCCAGGGACGGGGGAGCCTGGTGGGCTGCTGTCTATGGGGTCACACAGAGTCGGACACAACTGAAGCGACTTAGCAGCAGCAGCAGCAGCAGCAGCAGCAGCAGCAGCAGGTCTTATAAGTAATCTGTGCTGTTGTACTTCGTTGCTCAGTCGTGTCTGACTCTGCAACCCCATGGACTGTAGTCTGCTAGACTCCTCTGTCCATGGAGATTCTCCAGGCAAGAATACTGGCGTGGGTTGCCATGCCCTCCAGGGGATCTTTCCCAACCCAGGGATCAAACCCAGCTCTCCTTCATTGCAGGTGGAACCTTTACCGTCTGAGCCACCAGGGAAGCCTGGTAAGAAAACTAGATAGAGATAATTTAAAGTATTATGGCCCTTGGACAACATGAGAGTTGGGGGCACTGTTGAAAATTTGCATATAATTTATCATTCAGTTCAGTTCAGTTCGGTCACTCAGTTGTGTCCAACTCTTTGCGACCCCATGAATCGCAGCATGCCAGGCCTCCCTGTCCATCACCATCTCCCAGAGTTCACTCAGACACAACGTCCATCGAGTCCGTGATGCCATCCGCCATCTCATCCTTTGTTGTCCCCTTCTCCTCCTGCCCCCAATCCCTCCCAGCATCACAGTCTTTTCCAATGAGTCAACTCTTCTCATGAGGTGGCCAAAGTACTGGAGTTTCAGCTTTAGCATCATTCCTTCCAAGGAAATCCCAGGGTTGATATCCTTCAGAATGGACTGGTTGGATCTCCTTGCAGTCCAAGGGACTCTGGAGTCTTCTCCAACACCACAGTTCAAAAGCATCAATTCTTCCGCGCTCGGCTTTCTTCACAGTCCAACTCTCACATCCATACGTGACCACTGGATAAACCATAGCCTTAACTAGATGGACCTTTGTTGGCAAAGTAATGTCTTTGCTTTTGAATATGCTATCTAGTTTGGTCATAACTTTTCTTCCAAGGAGTAAGCGTCTTTTAATTTCATGGCTGCAGTCACCATCTGCAATGACTTTGGCTCTCCATAAAGGTGATTTCTCCGTATCCTTGGTTCTACATCCTTTGATTCAACCAAGGATCATTTAGTGCTGCAGTATTTGCTGTTGAAAAAAATCTGTGTATAAGTGGACCTGCTGTAACTCAAAGCTGTGCTGTTCAAGTCATCTGTGTCCAGGAGGATACTCATCAAGCATATGCAAATACTACACCATTTTATGTATAAGACTTGGGTATTCAAGGATTTTGTATTCAAGGGGGTCATGGAGCCAGTTCTCCCAGGATATACCCAGGGACTTTACAGATTACATTTAATGAGGCGACTTACATTTTCTTGTTGACCTCTGCAATCTGTTAATTTCCATTTAAAATCTAGCTTGTCACACACAAAACCAAACAAACCCTTTTGCAAAATCCTTCCACCATTTTGAGGTAATAGCAAAAAAAAAAAAAAAAAAAGGTGAATCAGTAAATTTTACTTATACACATTTATAAGTGAATAATTTGAACTTTAACATAGCTTCTGAAGCATGCACCTCACTTATCCAGGAAGGCAACTGTCTAATTATTTTTTTCCAAGAAACTTTTCCACACTCACAGAATTCTTATTCAAATAATCATGGTTAAAATTGTGGCTAGACTATTTCCCCAGAAGTTATGTCTGCTTTGCAAATACAAAACAATCACCTATTGTCATATGGCTGTGAAGGAGAGAAAGGAGAATGCAGTCTAATAAACATTGCTCAGCAAATTGTATTTGTTTACTCACTATCAGACACATTAATCTCATTTGCCTTTATTCCCTCATTAGTTTGTTAGATTGTCCATTGGTGTCCCTATTCTCATTGAAGAATAATGTCTGTCTCATATTCACTTAGGCAAGGTGCCCCTAGACTGGCTCTTTGTTTAAAGTTGCTTCACTGCTTAGAGACATCTTTTGCATTTATTAGCAGGGCTTTATATTTTTTAGAATTTGTTTTGCTGTATGATTAGGTAGGTTGCTGTTAGTTTGCAACAATTACTTCAGTGCAGAAGTTTCTGATTGTAAATGGTAAAAGCACAAACTTCTATGAAATGAAAATTTGAGTGCTTAACCATTATTAACAAAAGTGCTTCCTTAATGAGAGTCAAAAAATATGTCTTTTTTATTTAATTCAATACCTTGGTAAATGTGACTGAGACATTTTATTGAAGGAAGGTTTTCATTTTTTTCCTCCATTGAGTCAAACAATGTGGAGTGTTTTAATTAGAGCAGAGCATCAGTCAGCTATGCTTTAGACTGGAAAGAGTAACAAGAAGTAACTTATAAAATATTAATCTTAAGAATTCAATTCATTCAAGCATTTCAGATTTTTAAATAATTGGTGTCAAAGTCAGGTAATTTTGAAAGATTGTTGTGCAAATGGTAGACACCTAAAATATGACAATTAGATAGATGAATGTTGCAGTCTCCAAAACAGGGAATGCAACTGACTATATTTACGTAGTCATTTTTTTTTTCTTCTTTGCGTAAGTGTAATTGTTTTTAGAAGTTTTAAAATACGAGTCTGAAAAAGGAATAGTAGGGGCCATTTCTTTAACTGGATATACACAGGAGAATCTTTCTTTAAAAAAATCTGAACAGGATTCCCCACTGAAGGGTTGCAATACATTAATGTACCATATGTAATTATTTACCAGTCCTAATTATGAATGTTTGAGGAATGACTACTTTGTTTTCTTTACAAAGCAGAGTATATTCAAGATTAGTCCTTCTTATTCTTTTACCTGCTTTCTGATGGATTGTCTTTAGTAGAGAAAAAAAGGAATGGGGTTGGAGCATTCTCACTTGAAAGGTCCTATTGTGTAGAAAACAATGAGTAGGATAAGTTTTATATCGAAAAAATAAACGCTTACCTTTTCCTTTTGATTTACTTTAGTTAAACCAAAAATAGGCTTGAACCATCCTCATTTGGCTTCAGATGAATAAGGAATGAATCTTGAATAAAAGAAAGCGTCAAATTCATTATGTACTTCTTAGGTGAAAATCAGCAAAATTCCATAAGGATAAGGATGCTCTTTAAATGTGCCAAAGCATGATGTTGAAAGACAATGGGAAATACTGCTCTGTATTCCCTCATTTCAAATATATTTTAGAATTTGAAAACTTGGGGAGAATTGTATTTCAGAAATAGAAAAAAAAATCTGGAGCAAAAGACAATTAAATGGGGCTTTTTATTGAGTGTTTATGAGCATATGTGTCCACTCACCCACAAGTACAGCATCTGAATTAGATTTCTGGAAAAAAAGGAATGTGTGGGAGGGAGTTAGCACAGTGACATTACCTGTTGATTTCTTTTGTGAGAAATGAAATGTCATTTTAGCCTAATTTAGAGTTGAGAGTATCATCTTGAGCTGTTTTACTGATGGTGTCTTAATTGGATTCTCCCTCTCCCATTGTTTCTCAACTTCTCATATTCACTTAATATCTGGTGTGTACAGCACACCACTTGGACTCCACAGGGAGTGCCCCAGCAGATATATATCAAATCTCAAAAAAACAAACTAACTCCAACAACTGATTGTAGGGTCTTTAGAAAAGCAGCACACATTATTTAATTAACTGAAGATGATTTATTCATAAGCATTAGGCATATGAAATAAATTCAATTTATGAAGATTGGTTTCTACTCTCTGCTGTTATATGTAATAAGATATAAGGTTAAGTGGCTTATCCTCAGTGACTTGACCTTTCTCTTTATTTTCATTATCTTAACAATTTGATTTCATTAAAGAAACATTAAACAAGGCATTTTATGAATAACTCAGTCCTGGGCCTTCAGAATTCATCTCTTTGGCTATTAGTTGCAAACAGATTAAACTATACCTCAGTAATTCTTACATTTGAAAGTTTTGTTCAGAAATTTTTGTTCTTAAAGCTTCGCATCATATCAAAGTCACTCTGCTTTAAAAATTATGGACTTTTGTCAGTTAACTTTTTGTAGTGACAGAGAGTAAAGTGGTTAGGAAAATCTCATTTTTATATCTTGTATTAATCACTAAAACAAGAAAATGCATAACAGATAATCTTTGTCCTTTAATGCTATAGGACAAATGATATATTAGGAGAGCAAGTGGTACTTCAGTCTGTTTTTATTTTAAAATGATTTCCTACCCAATAACTTATTGAGCATATAGCTCCTAAACAAATTCATTTAACCCCGGATAAATCCTGTTCCAAAGTTTATAATACCTTCTTTGATTCATTTTTTTTTCCTCCAAACAGTTACACTAAAAAATTAAATAGTAAAATAAAAAATCTGGTTGGAATCTAGGAGTAAAATATATAACCCTTAACATTTTAATAGTTACTTGTGTTCTATTATTTCCCAGGTGTGCACTGATATGGAAATAGATTCAAGGACCAATCCACCTGCAGTTTGGTAGATGATAATAGCAAGATGAATATCTTGATTCAGGGTTTATAAAATAATGATGTTAATTTTTTATAAAAACTGAAATTTTATTAAACTAACCAATACCTTAAATTTGAATTGATGTCCTTAGTACCACCAAATTTTTGTGCTGCATTTTCAAATTGTATTAATTTGAAGTTACTGCTATTTAAAAGAACTTTTAAAATAAAATATTCATTTCACTCTAATTTTTTGTTTGTGTTTTGGCATTTGGCCACATCTTCACTGAGAGTTTGCAAATGAACTCTTTTTAAAAGAAATAACATTTCTTTATGTGGAATAGAAAAATCATATAAAGGATTCACTCACTTATCTATTCTATTTTTTATCATCATAGTTAAGCTATAACTTGAGATTCTGCTATATTTAATTTGAGGAAGACCTCTTTTAACACAGATTTGGGTATAAATAATTGTGTTTTTCCAAAATTGCTGATTCATTAGACTATGACTCATAATTATAATAGGTTTCATATATTTATGTATCAATAATTTATGTCAGCTCTACAGAAAAGTACTTAGAAATTAGTGATGTGGCATTGTTAGAGGCTGAACTGTGTTCCCACAGATTCACATGGTTAAGTCTTAACTCCCAGGACCTCAAAATGTTACTTTATTTGAAGATAAGGTCTTTAAAAAGGTAATTAAGTTAAAGTGAGGTCATTTGGGTGGGCCTTAATGTAATTTGACTGATACTATTATGCTGCTGCTGCTGCTGCTGCTAAGTCACTTCAGTTGTATCTGACTCTCTGCGACCCCATAGACGGTAGCCCATCAGGCTCCCCCGTCCCTGGGATTCTCCAGGCAAGAACACTGAAGTGGGTTGCCATTTCCTTCTCCAATGCATGAAAGTGAAAAGTGAAAGTGAAGTCCCTCAGACTGTTAGCGACCCTATGGACTGCAGCCTACCAGGCTCCTCCATCCATGGGATTTTCCAGGCAAGGGTACTGGAGTGGGGTGCCATTGCCTTCTCCAATATTATTATAAGAGACAGGAAATTCAGACACACAGGTTCAGAAGGAAGACCGTGTGAAGACACAGAAAAAAGATAGCCATCTACAAGCCAAGAAGATTCTGAGGAGGTGAACTTTGACAGACTCTGGAGGGAAGTACAAGGGGATGAATCATGCAGAGACCTGGGGTCAAAGAAATTCAGGAAGGAGAAGCCAGAGAAAAGCCCTAGGGTTAGGGCAGGTTTTGTACCTGTGAGGAACAATAAGCAGCTTGTGAGCCTGGGGCTCAGTGAGTCATGAGAGAGCAAGAGAAAGGAAGTCAGAGAGTTCAATCCCAGATCACTCAAAGCCTGGTCAACAGGGATAAAGACATTAGTTTTATTTTGTGATAGAACTCTATTAGAGGCTTATAAGCTAGGGAAAGACATGATTGACCTAATTTACTCAGGTAAGAATAAAAGCAAAATGGCTATTAGATCCTGATGACTTAGAATAAATTAAAATTGATAGGATGTGAGTCAAGCCCAAGATATAAGTATAGCCAAAGGGACTGGCTGAATTGGACATGGTTTGAGACTGAGAATCAAGGAATACTGAGGGTTGATCTGAGGGTTGGTTCAGATAGTTAGATGAATGGTGAGAAGGGGAGCACCAACCAAAATCACTGCAGAAGGTGACTGCAGCCATGAAATTAAAAGACGCTTGCTCCTTGGAAGACAAGCTATGATAAACCTAGACAGTGTATTATAAAGCAGAGCCATTACTTTGCAGACAAAGGTCTGTCTAGTCAAAGCTATGATTTTTCCAGTAGTCATATATGGATGTGAGAATTGGACTGTAAGGAAAGCTGAGTGCTGAAGAATTGATGCTTTTGAACTGTGGTATTGGAGAAGGCTCTTGAGAGTCCCTTGGACTGCAAGGAGATCCAAGCAGTCAATCCTAAAGAAAATCAGTCCCGAATATTCATTGAAAGGACTGATGCTGAAGCTGAAGCTCCAACACTTTGACTACCTGATGTGAAGAACTGACTCCTTGAAAAAGACCCTGATCCTGGGAAAGATTGAAGGCATGAGAAAGGGATGACAGAGGATGAGATTGTTGGATTGCATCACTAATTCAATGGACTTGAGTTTGAGCAAGCTCTGGTAGTTGGTGGTGGACCGGGAAGCCTGGTGTGCTAGATGCAGTCCATGGAGTTGCAAAGAGTTGGACACAACTGAGCAACTGAACTGAACTGAGAAGGGGAGCATTAGAAGAGTATCAGTTTTTGGTGCAAAAACTAAAAGTTTCATTTTGGTATAAGTTAAGATGTTTATTAGACATTGAAGTGGAGATTTTGAGGCAGTTGAATCTATGCAGTTCAGGAAAGAGGTCAGGCCTAGAGACGGTTGATAGCCACAGTCATATTTGCATAGATAAGCTAGGCTGTGTGTGTGTGGGTGTGGGTGTGGGTGTAGAGTTGAGGCCTGAACCCTGGGTTTCTCCAACATTTAAAGGGGAAGGGTGCAACAAAAGAGTGAGGTAGGAGGTAATCCATGTGTATATAGGACACACACTATAAATTGCCTACTGAAAACAATTTAAGTTGCAAATGTAATAGCAGAATCATTAAAATTACTAAAACAAGAGTACAGGATATTCTAGATTTTGGTATATATATGAATTCATACCTGAAAGTGAAAGTGAAGTCACTCAGTCATGTCCGACTATTTGCGGCAATGCCAAAGAATGCTCAAACTACCACACAATTGCACTCATCTCACATGCTAGTAAAGTAATGCTCAAAATTCTCCAAGCCAGGCTTCAGCAATACGTGAACCATGTACTTCCTGATATTCGAGCTGGTTTTAGAAAAAGCAGAGGAACCAGAGATCAAATTGCCAACATCTGCTGGATCATGGAAAAAGCAAGAGAGTTCCAGAAAAACATCTATTTCTGCTTTATTGACTATGCCAAAACCTTTGACTGTGTGGATCACAATCAACTGTGGAAAATTTGAAAGAGATGGGAATACCAGAGCGCCTGACCTGCCTCTTGAGAAATCTCTATGCAGGCCAGGAAGCAACAGTTAGAACTGGACATGGAACAACAGACTGGTTCCAAATAGGAAAAGGAGTACGTCAAGACTGTATATTGTCACCCTGCTTATTTAACTTCTATGCAGAGTACATCATGAGAAACGCTGGACTGGAAGAAACACAAGCTAGAATCAAGATTTCTGGAAGAAATATCAATAACCTCAGATATGCAGATGACACCACCCTTATGGCAGAAAGTGAAGAAGAACTCAAAAGCCTCTTGATGAAAATGAAAGAGGAGAGTGAAAAAGTTGGCTTAAAGCTCAACATTCAGAAAACGAAGATCATGGCATCTGTTCCCATCACTTCATGGCAAATAAATGGGGAAACAGTGAAAACAGAGGCAGTTTATTTTTTTGGGCTCCAAAATCACTGCAGATGATGATTGCAGCCGTGAAATTAAAAGACGCTTACTCCTTGGAAGAAAAGTTATGACCAACCTAGATAGCATATTCAAAAGCAGAGATATTACTTTGCCGACTAAGGTCCGTCTAGTCAAGGCTATGGTTTTTCCAGTCATCATGTATGGATGTGAGAGTTGGACTATAAAGAAAGCTGAGCACCAAAGAATTGATGCTTTTGAACTGTGGTGTTGGAGAAGACTCTTCAGAGTCCCTTGGACTGCAAGGAGATCCAACCAGTCCATTCTGAAGGAGATCAACCCTGGGATTTCTTTGGAAGGACTGATGCTAAAGCTGAAACTCCAGTACTTTGGCCACCTCATGCGAAGAGTTGACTCATTGGAAAAGACTCTGATGCTGGGAGGGATTGGGGCAGGAGGAGAAGGGGACGACCGTGGATGAGATGGCTGGATGGCATCACTGACTCAATGGATGTGAGTCTGAGTGAACTCCAGGAGTTGGTGATGGACAGGGAGGCCTGGCGTGCTGCGATTCATGGGGTTGCAAAGAGTCGGACACGACTGAGCGACTGAACTGAACTGAACTGACCTGATGGCAGTTCTTGGGCTTCCCTGGTGGCTCAGTCAGTAGAGAAGCTGCCTGCAATGCAGGAGTCCTGAGATTGATTCCTGAGTTGGGCAGATCCTCTGGAGAAGAGAATGACTACCCACTCCAGTTTTCTTGCCTGAAGAATTCCATGGACAGAGGAGCCTGGCAGGCTATAGTCAATGGGGTCACAGAGTCGGACACTACAGAGAGACCCGCACGTTCACTTTTCATGGCAGTTCTCAAATATGCAATCCCAAAACACGTTTTTTTTCTTAAGAATTACTGAGAATCACAAAAAAGTTCTGTTTTTGTCAGTTACCTATTGATAATCCTACCACAAAACTAGAAAATTTTAAGAAATATTTAGTTAAATAAGTCATATCATACTAACATTGAATGTTTTAATATTAATAAAATATTAAATAAAATCTAAAATTTTAAGTTAAACATTTAAATAAAAATAAAAACATACTAATGTTTTAATAAAAAAAATTTCTAAAACACTGTTAATAATTAGATGAATGACACTGTTTCATATTTTTGCACATCTCCTTAATGTCTGGATTAGTAAAGATATTTGGATTCTCATATATGTTTCTAGATTTGATATGCTGTTTCTAGATTTGATATGCTTTGATAATGTAGTTTTGATTGAAATGTGAGAAGATAATTTGACCTCATCTAGATGTGTAGATATGCTGTTGGAAATATCTTTTTTTTTCTCTATTCTTTTATGTAATTGTGGATATTCTCATTTGATATTGTTGTTGTTGTACATTCAAACTTTTCAAGTAGTAGTTTCTTAAAATTTGGTTGCAGTGTGGATCTGAAACTGTATCAATGAACTTCTGGTTTATTTATAATGTTAAAATCCATTGGCTATCATGTACTTTGAATGAATTCTGTAACATCATGCATTGGTTATTTGGAAAACATTGATTTGCTAATTTTGAAAATTTTAATTTTGCAAATGTAAGTACATTTCATTATACGATATCAAAAAAAAAATCACATTAGTATTTAGTAGCACCTCCAATTTTATCCAAAATGTTTTTAGCTACCAGGAAACAAGCTCAGAGTAGAGGATACAAATTTTCCTAAATTTTAGCTTTTGCTTAAAAATTTGAATTTATCATCTTTGGTAACACATACTACTAATTGTTTTACTGAAGTGGCAACAAAATGACCAACTTGCTCCACTATGCCCTGTACTTTTGCCATTTTTGCAATGAGAATAGCTGTGTCCCCAGACCCTTTAATCCCAGGCAAACAAAAATGATTGATAACCCTAAGTTCCAAGCTTACATTTTTAAAATAATATTTCTAAATACTCAAGTCTGAATAACCATAGTATGTCAGCCATTTGTTCAAGTAGAAGAGTCATATGTTAACAAGACCAGTTTAATTCATCGCCCAAACAATTACACAAGAGCTTTTCCTGGAGAAAGTGTTAGTCATTCAGTCGTATCCGACTCTGTGACCCCACGGACAGTAGCCTACCAGGCTCCTCTGTCCATGGAATTCTCTAGGCAAGAATATTGGAGTGGGTTGCCATTCCCTGCTCCAGGGTTCCTGGAGAAAATCATTTGTATTTCTGGATGCAGAAGTGCTTTAATGCTTATTTCAATTTCTGTCACACAGAATAGTTTTCAAGTGTATTCCTAAGTGTGATATTACTTTTTTCACTTTTCTTAAGTGCAAGTGCCTAGTGGTGTGGAATACAATTACTAGTAAGTACAATTTGGTGTCATTGCTTGAATTTATGAACTAGCACGGATTTTTTCCTGATACTTTTTTTGCATTGCAGGTTTAAATGTTAATATAATGAAAAGACAAATAATTTTTTAGAGTTATTATAGAAATAGTTTTGGCTTCACAGAGGCCCTAGAAGGGGTCTTAAATATCTCCAAGGTGTGCATATCTCACTTTGAGAACTACTGATCTCATAGAATATTGTTTATAGTGTGCATATCACAAATATTTTATGTTAATTCTTTTAAGTAAACATTATAGCAGTGGCTACTACTCTGCCTTTGTCACTGTCATAGAAACTGATCTCTCATTGCATAGAAGTTAATATCCACATTCAAAACCATATGTACTTCTGGAAGAAGTACTTCAAATAATAGTGTATGGTTATATATCAGAAATGTTTTCTCTATATGTAGAAGGATAAATTTTAAGAGTTACTCATTAACTGTATCATCTTGAGTATCACTCTGTGGCTCAGTTTCCTATGTAGTAAATGACACAGTAAATTAGTGATTAACAGGGAAGTACTTCCTCCCTAGAGATAGGTATATGTATGCCTATATAGGTATAGGTATAGGTATAGGTATAGGTATATGTACTTTTGTTTTATTGAATTTGTTGTTGTTACAATTAGGAAGGAGGTTCACTGGCATTCAGTACCCTCAGGATCAGGGTTGCTAAATTTCTTCCCAGCCAATAAGTCCTACACCTATAACAATAATACCACTTTCAAGATATACTATAGCTTTCTATAGTCAGATAACAAATACTTTGTTCTTCCAGTAGGAGTATATTTCAAGGAACAGGAAGTCTTATGTCAAAGGAGAAGAGAAAATGACATGTTGCTGGAGAGATGTGCTAAAGTGAGAGAACAGAACTATCTGTTGGTTGTAGTAGAATAGTTAAGGGAAGAGAGAGGAGAGGCTGATGGGTGTATGAGAGCTGCTGGTCTTCCTTGTCACTCACCTTCATGTCATACCTCCAGCTCTCCTTTGCTCTGGTTAATATCATTACAATTAAGTCAATTAAAAATTTTCACATATATATACATATTTATATTGCATATTCCAAAAGATATTTTACCTATATGTTTTATCATGCAATAGGAAGCAGTGTAAACAAAAGTTCTGAAACAAAAATAAAATTCTTCCATTTTCATACAACCTATATAAAACATTGGAATAAAACCGATATTCACTGTTTTCAGATTCGTTGAATTTATAGCTACCTAGTCCCTATTGTTTTAAAATAGGAAACTTACACTGCAAAGAAGGCATGGATTTAGTCAAAGTCACATTCATAGTGGCCAAGTGAAACTGCTTCCCAATAACTGGAGATAACTGAATTTAAAAGATTATGTCTGGACCAAGTATTTGGAATTTTATTTTAAAATTTGACTCAATACTTTTAAATTATAGCAAACTTGTATAAGTGAAGCACAAGTTTTTTTTAAGTTTCAGGGTCTTATAAAGATTAGCTTCTTAAGCTACAGTGTATATCAGAAGGAATTATTAATAAAGCAAGAGGTGTTGATAGTACCGGATACAGTTTTAAAGGGACCATTCACAATTTTTCATAGGTTTACTTTTTTTTATGAATTAACTGGGAGTTTTGGCTTCTTTGTGTTTTCTGCTCCAGTATCTTGTCTGTTTTAAGACTCCTAAGACAGTATCTACCCATAGGCAGAGAAAGACCAATATTAATCATCCATTTGTCTTCTGTTTCTTTGGTTGCCTTGGTAGAATAAGTGATTGAGGAAAAATGTTTTTAAAAGAAACTTTTACTTAATTATCAGTTGTATTTATACAGTATTTGGTACTTCACCTCAAGCCCCCTCCTACTTCCCTAGTAATTGTAAGAAATTGATAGATTGTTTGTCTTTGAAATTAGAACAAGTAGATTATAATTTTAGCTCTGCTTTCTTAAGCTTGATGATATGGATAAGTTTCTCCATTTGAAAAATAAGGACTGGTATACAATTATTGTGTTGATTAAATTATAGGTATCTTATAAATTACAATGCTTAATGCCTAGTGAAAAATTGGTACTTAATATAGAGGATTCCCTTTTCTTTTATTCTTTATTAAATATTAAAAACTAATAAACAGGGACTTCCCTGGTGATCTAGTAGTTGAGACTCTGAGCTCCCAATGCAGGGAGGCTGGGTTCAACCGTTGGTCAGGGAAATAGATCCCACATGCCACAATTAAAGATTCTGCATGCTGAAACTAAAAAAAAAAAAAAAAGAAAAAGAAAAAAAGTCCTTTGTGCCCTAAATCCCAGCTCAACCAAAAAATAAACATATACAGCAATTATGGATATATACTTAGTTTAGATTAATTTTACTTTGCTTTACCCTGGGTTTAATTCAGGATTCAGTTCATTTTGAAGTCTTATGTTAAATTTTGATATTGCTTTCGTGGATTTGAAATTTGGGTCCAGCTAATGGTTATCCATGTTGTTTCTCTTCTGATGGGGATAAGGTATGGAGTAGGATTGTTTTAGAAAGAGGAAATGGGCTCCAGGGATCATGGCGGCTCCATAACTATCCAGGACATACCATGGCATCTAATGTATAGCAGGCTCTCAATAAATCCTAGTTGTGTAATGAATATATTCCACCTCTTCTCTTTTACTGCATGGGCATATCTGGGTGTGCTGGTGGGCAGGTGAAAGCCTCTTTTTTAGGGTTTGGCTCCACCTTAATGTATTTTTGTTTGATTGTAAAAATTATAAGCATATAGAAATTAGTAAACACAAGTGAAAGCAAATAAGAAATTAAAAGAAAAAAAACCCCACAGTCATAGTTCTCAGTTTTATAACTATTTTAACAGACATTTTTAAAACAAAATTAGGACCTGAAATTCAATATTATATTTATACCTGACTCTTTTTAGGACAAATATTTGTGAGCTGGCTACATTAAATCCATACTTTGAAAATCAGTCTTTAGCATTAATGAGGCAAAATGAAGGTTAGTAGAAAATTCACAAGGAAATTTTGGGCAATTTTAAGACATGATCTTAGTAACATTTAATAGATTTGTATTTATAATTTCTTCAAATCTTTATAATACTATTTATTGAACTATTTTATTAATGGATTATTAAGTTGCCTAATATTTAATCCTATTCATCTGGAGAGCTGAATTCAGTTTTCAATCATTTCTAAGCTTATGTTCAAGTCTAGATTTTCACTCCATAGAAAGAAAACAGGTCATAGAAATCGGCTGTGAGATTTCACTCGTTTGATTCCTAGCTTTTAGCACAAAATTGCTGTCTACGCAAGTGGTGTCAGCTCCTCCTTTCACCTGGGTGCAAAAGTGAAGAGAGGCAGGGCCACAATCAGCCAGTCTGGTTATTAACTCCAGGCATCTCACTTCAAAGACTGAGACTCACCAACTGTCCCAGGGTTGTGTGAAAGCTTTGTTCTGGGGAACTCTATGGCCATTAGTATGTTGGACTTGAGAACTTTGCTTTGAAAGTTTATGAAGACTTCTCAGCACCATAAGAATATGAGCTGTGAATCTAGTCCATTCAACTGGCATTTGTACTATTCTTTAAATGCTACTGTCTGATTTTATTTTTTATTTTTTTTTTTGTTTGTTTGTTTTTTTTATTTTTAAATTTTACAATCTTTACGATTCAATTCACATGATAGTATACATGTTAGAATGTCATTCTCCCAAATCATCCCACCTCTCCCTCTCCCTCTGAGTCCAAAAGTCCGTTATACACATCTGTGTCTCTTTCCTGTCTTGCATACAGGGTCGTCATTGCCATCTTCCTAAATTCCATATATATGTGTTAGTATACTGTATTGGTGTTTTTCTTTTGGCTTACTTCACTCTGTATAATCGGCTCCAGTTTCATCCATCTCATCAGAACTGATTCAAATGAATTCTTTTAACGGCTGAGTAATACTCCATTGTGTATATGTACCACAGCTTTCTTATCCATTCATCTGCTGATGGACATCTAGGTTGTTTCCATGTCCTGGCTATTATAAACAGTGCTGCGATGAACATTGGGGTACATGTGTCTCTTTCAATTCTGGTTTCCTCGGTGTATGCCCAGAAGTGGGATTGCTGGGTCATAAGGTAGTTCTATTTGCAATTTTTAAGGAATCTCCACTGTTTTCCATAGTGGCTGTACTAGTTTGCATTCCACCAACAGTGTAGGAGGTTCCTTTCTCCACACCCTCTCCAGCATTTATTGCTTGCAGATTTTGGATCGCAGCCATTCTGACTGGTGTGAAGTGGTACCTCATTGTGGTTTTGATTTGCATTTCTCTAATAATGAGTGATATTGAGCATCTTTTCATGTGTTTGTTAGCCATCCGTATGTCTTCTTTGGTCTGATTTTAAATGTCGTATATGAATTTTTCTAGTGATAGTAAACTGTAAGAAAGGAGATCTTGCCTTGACTTTTAAACAATTAAAGATTCACCTCTAAAATTCTAAATTTGCTTCTACCATGGGAAGGTTTGCTTGATTTGATCAGCAAAAACTTGTACTTTTTCACATACTAAACACCAGAATAGCTTAAGGTCTTTTTGGTATCAAGTGCCTATAGATACACAAGATTCACAGAAGAGGTTAAAATTTGAATTATTCCATATGGTACCAATTTTGTAATTTAAAATTTTCTTGGAGGATCTCTGCTTCCCTGGTGGCAGTGGCTCAGATGATAAAGAATCTGCCTGTAGTACAAGGAGACCTGGGTTTGATCTGGGTTGGGAAAATCCCCTAGAGAAGGGAATGGCAGCCCACTCCAGCATTCTTGCCTGGAAAACTCCACGGACAGAGGAGCCTGGCTGGCTACAGTCTATGGGGTCATAAAGAGTCAGACACGACTGAGCAACTAACACTTTCACTGGAGGGTCTCTGAAAATTTTCATGCAGTTGGTAGCTCAGTGTATTTTAAGAAATGTCAAGTACTTAACTCTGTGTATTAGGCTTAGTGTTAAAATGTCATTGCATTCCGCTAGTAGCTATCTTTATAATTAAATCCAGTTTTCATCTATCATCCAGATCAGGCAATTGAACAAGGCAATCTTAGCTTTCTTTCCGCTTCCCTTTAAAAGAATATTCTGTAGGCAAGATATGGAAACAACTAAACACCCATCGACTGGTCAATAGATGAAGATGTGGTACATATATACATGGAATTCTACTTGGCCATAAAAAAAAGAATGAAATAATGCCATGTGTAACAACATGGATAGACTTAGAGATTATTATACTAAGTAAAATAAGGCAGAAAGAGAAAGACAAATTCCATATGATATCGTTTAAGTTCAGTCGCCCAGTCATGTCTGACTCTTTGTGACCCTGTGTATATGTGTAATCTACAATATGACTCAGGACTTCTCTGGTGGTCCACTGGTCCAGGGGCCAAGACTTGGCGTTCCCAATGCAGTGGACCTAGGTTCAATCCCCGGTGAGGGAACTAGATCCTACATGCTGCAACTAAGTGTTCACATGCTACAACTAAAGATCCTGCATGCCACAGCCAAGACCCAGCACAGCCAAATAGATAAATAAATATTTTTTAAAAAATGTGACACACATCAACCTATTTGTGAAACAGAAATAGACTCACAGACATAGAGAACAGACTTGTGGTTGCTAAGAGGGAGGGTGGGCACGGAGGGATGGGTGGGAGTTTGGGGTTAGCAGATGCAAACAAGTACATATAGGATGGATAAACAACAAGGTCCTACTGTATAGCACAGGGAACTATATTCAATATCCTGTGATAAACCATAATGGAAAACAATATGTGAAGAATATATTTGTGTGTGTGTGTGTATGTGTGTATGTAAAACTGAATCACTATGCTGTTTAGCAGAAATTAATATAACATTTTAAAACAACTATACTTCAAAAAAGAAAAATTTATTTGAGGACCCCCTTGTTAACTCATCTATTTTTAAATGTCACAATTCATTCCTCAAGTTGTCCCAATCTCAATAGAATGTATATAAAAGTGATCAATGGCAGAAAACAATTGAGGTTTATTTTTACGGAGAATACTGATCCTTGTAATAGTATTTTTTAAATAATTGTTCTTTACAATTAAAGATTCAAATCCAGAATGAGAATTTTGCCCTTGCTTTTCAGCCCACCTACTCTGCACTCATCCTGTTTGTAAAAAACAACCTTCCCAAAGGAATCCCAGGCCATTATTCTCCCCTGTTCCTGTCAGTATGTGATTCAGAAAGCATCCATGAAGAATGGGGAGGAATGGGGTTTTCTACTTTATTATCACCACTGCCGAATATGCTACACATGGATTGTTGAAAATCTGAACGCAATAAAAGGAATGGCAATCCATCTATATAATGAATATAATTTAGTCCTTCAGGATGTAGAATTTGCAGTTGTGCAGACCTCCATTATGAACATCAATGATAATTATGCTGTCGCTATAAAAAATATAGGCAATGAACTGAAACAGCTTTCCTTCTGTAATACTCTGCTAGTTGTCTGATAAAAGGAACACTTCCTATAACTTGCTTATGCGTCTCTTTCTTATAGAGTGGAAGGGAAGAAGGGGGTAGGGAGAGGGAAATGATGAGAGGATGGTCTATGGGTGTGTGAGGGACAGAGTTCTTTATTGTGTAAACATATTACAGTATAGAAAAAATGGTGGTATTAGCCAGCCTCCACAAGGATCTGCCATGAATGTAATCAGAGGCAGGAACAGAGGGAGGGACACTGAGACAGGTTACACGGTCTCAGTGATGGGGCAAGCAAACCCATTCTCTTCTTTCCTAGGAAGCTCAAGTCGAACAGTAAGTGGAAGGCTCCCAAGCTTAGTCGCCAGGTCATGACTTGATGGGCAATGTGATCTCTCTCTTCCCTTCCTTCCACCCCATGGAGAGTCCTCACACCACTTGGTACTCTACGACAGTGCAGGGTCTTCTGTCCTCCTGAGTCATTCCCGCTTCCCCTCAGGCCAGCTGATTCACCTCCCTAGGAATGTGGCGGGCGGTGAGCCAGTGCGGCCAGGCTTCCCTCCTCCACATCAGCAGGCAGAGAGGAGCGAGCCAGCTCCACAACTCCTGGTCCCACTTTCCTCTGGGTTAGTTCCTTCTCATTCTGTTTCAAAATGTAACTGGACTTTATCCACTCCGCTCCCAGCATTACCACTTTTTTTGAGCAGGTAAATCAGGTAATTCTCCTCACCAGCCGCTGCTTCCTGCTGAGTCAAGTCCTCCTGGAAGGCTGCATTTCCTGTTGAACGCCTGATGAGAGGTGCTTCTTATCGTGAGTCCAGTTAATGAATAGCTCTTCCAGCTGAGGCCATTTGAGGAATATGTCCATCAGTTACAATTGGAACCTGAAATATTTCCACTGTAGTATGCTGTAATCTCCTAGAACACTAGGAATATATATGTGTAAATATATACTGTGTGTGTGGTGTGTATTTTCTTTCCAAATCTCTGTAGTCTTACCAATAGGTGGTAGCCTCCCTCAAAATAAGCAAGACTCAGCAGGTCTGGCACAACTAACATTGATCCTTCTTACCTGATGTCTTATTGCTGTTTCTTGCCCAGCTTCCCTTCTGTTTTTAACCTGGCCTCCTCTTTTATGTTCACTTATTTCCTTACTTGAAAGAAAACAGCAGGGCCTGGAAGCTCTAGTCCTGTCCTGCTCCTGGACTCCTGTCTTGCCCTGCGGTCTCTTTTGATCTAAATTTCTTTTTCACTATTACAAATGTGGCAGCCGAGAAACCTGGGGAATCTGAATTGTGTGAGGGTGTGTTTGTAAGAGTGTGAAGCCAGGTATGTCCCCCACATCAGCGTGTGATCTCAGGTTGGCTACAACTGTGGGTGGTGCAGGCTCCCACCCAAACAGAGGTTTTATGGCCACACGGAAGTGTGAGTTCCCACGTTTAATTACGACATCTGGTGAGTTACAATGTGCTCTGGTGCTGGTTTTAACACTTGTGAAGCAATTGGAGGACTGTCCATATTCTTAGATATTTAATTGCCTCGGGACTGGAGAAGAGGTATTGTCACAAGCTGGTTTCACAATGAAGGCTACTATGGGGACACTCTGGTTTAGGCTGGCCTGCTTTTCTTGGGCAAAAAACATGCATTCCAGCCTGCCTTTGTAATACCATGTTTGATAGACTATCAAGTCTTTCTTCTGTATTTGCTTTCTCAGCTAGCTCTTTAAAAAAAAAAAGTCAAATTGTAAAAGAAATGCAGTTTGAATTGGAAAATGGTTGTACACTATTCAAGTACAGCGGGCATTGTGGCACTGTATTACATATGCTTTTATAATTTTATGTATTTCATATACATCTTTTTTATTTGAGTTCTTATGAGTGCCTCCTTTTTCATTAAATCTCCTTAATTCAGTTCATAAAATGTTAGCACTTTTTTTATGCCGAACATGAAGGGTTTATAATTTTGTATTTCATAATTAGTTTTCTCATATTATGCATTTCATATTGTATGCTTAAAAACATATTTTGAGTTTGTGTTTGTATACTATTTCAAGCTGAGCTTTTTTGAAGAACTCCAAGAAACAACTTATATTTTCATTTGGAATTATAATGATTTTCAACTCACTTAAAATACTAGATTTTTAATTGATTTGTTTTGTAGGCTAATTTCATGTGGTAATTAAAATCTTTACACACACTTCAGCCCATTTTGTTGCTATGGATTCATTTCTCACATCTACTACCTAATCCTGGAAAAAAGAAAAAAAAAAATCAAGCACAAAGTATTTCCATTCTGGATGAGACCTATTGTATTTTCAATTCTGATTCTGTTTCTTACTAAACTAAGAGGTGTGCTTTAGGACATGATTGACCTCCATGATGTCAACTTCAAAACTCAGTCCACCATTCCTGCATAAAAGGAATGAGGACTCTTTGAGAATGGCTGGTTCCTGGGTAGCAGCTGTGAGAGTTCACCATGAGCCTGTGAGAGTTCACATGCCCCAAAAAGGGCAGTACTCAAAATATGAAGAGAACCTGTCAAGAGTACACAGAAGCCAGCTTGAATGAGTTCCCACAGGCCAAATATAAGACAATTTGTGCATGAGAGAGAAAAAAATAGAGAGATACATTAATAAATACATGAATTAAATGAGAATTCATGGGTCCAAATTGTTAATAAATAAGGAATTAAAGAAAGCAGTCCCTTACTGCCTGGTAGATATAGAAGGCGAATAGGTAATAAATAAAATGTAAATTACCATTTTGCAACCATCCCATTGAAATTGATTCAGCTTAGAATGATCAATAGGCTAAACCGCAGGGAGGAAAACTTGATTAGGAACATGATATTTACATAGTTTTAAGTTCTCTCTTCATGAATTACTTAATTTTAAAAGGGAAAAAAATAGTTTACAGTGGAGAAATGGGATGACATCTTAAATAAGTAGACTTATATTAACCTCACCAAAAAGAGGCAAGGTTACATCTAGCACCTTCAAATGTGAAACCATGAGGAAGAAGCATCAGTCATGTAGCAATCGAACCAAAAATGGGTAGTCTGAGTTTAATTACCAGAAACAACAGAGAAATCTGAACCTTAATCAGTATATTCAGTGAAATAACTGGCCTGTACTCATCAGAAATGCCAATGGTATGAAAGACGAAGGCTGAGGAACAGTTACAAATTAAATAAGACTAAAGAGACATGGTAACAAAATGTAGTATGCCATCCTAGACAATATCCTGAATTAGGGGGAAAAAACCGAAAAGGATACTACTGTCACAATTGATAAAGTTGAAATATATATTTTAAAGTGTTATATCAATGTTAAGTATCCTAAGTTTGTTAATTTTATACTCAGTTCAGTCGCTCAGTCATGTCCCACTCTTTGTGACCCTATGTACTGCAGCACGCTAAGCTTCCTTGTCCATCACCAACTCCCGGAACTTACTCAAACTCATGTCCATCAAATCAGTGATGCCATCCAACCGTCTCTTCCTCTGTTGTCCCCTTCTTCCACCTTCAATCTTTCCCAGGATCAGGGTCTTTTCAAATGAGTCAGTTCTTCGCATCAGGTGGTCAAAATATTGGAGTTTCAGCTTCAACATCAGTCCTTCCAATGAATATTCAGGATTGATTTCCTTTAGGATTGACTGGTTGGATCTCCTTGCAGTCCAAGGGACTCTCAAGTGTGTTCTCCAACACCACAGTTCAAAAGCAGCAATTCTTTGGCACTCAGTTTTCTTTATAGTCCAACTCTCACATCCATACATGACTACTGGAAAAACCATAGCTTTGACTAGACTGACCTTTGTTGGCAAAGTAATGTTTCTGCTTTGCAATATGCTATCTAGGTTGCTCATAACTTTTCTTCCAAGGAGCAATTTCTTTTAATTTCATGGCTGCAATCACCATCTGTAGTGATTTTGGAGCCCCCCAAAATAAAGTCTGTCACTGTTTCCATTGTTTCCCCATCTATTTCCCATGAAGTGATGGGACTAGATGCATGATCTTTGTTTTCTGAATGTTGAGCTTTAAGCCAACTTTTTCACTCTCCTCTTTTACTTTCATCAAGAGGCTCTTTAGTTCTTCTTCACTTTCTGCCATAAAGATTGTGTCATCTGCATATCTGAAGTTATTGATGTTTCTCCCAGCAATATTGATTCCAGCTTGTGCTTCTTCCAGCCAGCATTTCTCATGATGTACTCTGCATATAAGTTAAATAAGCAGGGTGACAATATACAGCCTTGACATACTCCTTTTCCTATTTGGAACCAGTCTGTTGTTCCATGTCCAGTTCTAACTGTTGCTTCTTGACCTGCATAGAGATTTCTCAAGAAGCAGGTCAAGTGGTCTGGTATTCCCATCTCTTGAATTTTCCACAGTTTGTTGTGACCCACACAGTCAAAGGCTTTGGCATAGTTTATACTATTACTATGTAAAAGAAAAATCTTGTTCTTAGGAAAGAAACTCAAGTGTGGAGGGATATAGGCATATGGTGTGTGCAACCTACTCTCACATGGATAAGAAAAATATATATATTTTAAAATGTGTAACATACAGTAGACTGATGATAGATATTGATAAATGGATATGTAGATAAGAGAAGAGAAAATGTTAAATTTTGCTAAATCTTGGAAAACAGTAATCAGATTTTCTTTGAACAACTTTTCTGTAAGTTTGAAATGGCTCCAAATAGAGACTTAAAAAAAAAATACAGAAGAGAAACAATAAACCAATTCCTTTTTTATAGGAAGCTTGCTATAGCCCAGTTCATCCGAAAAAGCAAAGAGGAACTGGGACTTCCCTGGTGATCCAGTGTCTAAGATTTCGTGCTCCCAATGCAGGGGACCAGGGTTTGATTCCTGGTTGGGAACTAAATCCCACATGCGTCAACTAAGAGTTCACGTCAACTGAAGATCCCACATGCCACAACAGAGATTAAAGGTCCCACCTACCTGTAGCTAAGACCTGGAGCAATCAATTAAATAATAAATATTTTTTTAAAACACACCTCATTTAAAAAATAAATAAAACAAAGCAGAGAGGAACTAAGAGATGTGAAACTTCACATAGAATTTGTAAATCTACTTGAGATCGTATTAGCATATAAAACAATTAAATTTTATGTAATAAAATAGTTATGACTATATACAAGTAATGGAATATACCATTTTAAAGTTAGAAATGTGCATTTATTTATACAATGGACATTCCCTAATTATATGAAACATTGCCTAAGGAGTTACAATACTTAGTTCTAGGACTAATTTGTCATTTAATTGCTGTTGGACTTTATCAAGTCAGTTGACTTTGTGTGGTCTCAGTTTCCTCACCTATGAAAAACAGAAGGTGAGCTTAAGAGTTTCTGATATCCTTTTCAACTTTAAAGGCTTATGCTTCTACATGGGATGGAAACAATGAGAACTACACAGATGGAAGCTGCTGGAAGTATGTGGATATATTAAATATACTTGGGTGATTTGCAGTTAGGATGCATAAGAAAATGGCCAAACTTCTGTAGAAGCCACACACTTTGATGATAGACACTTTTATTTCCCCCAGTACTCCCATACCTTTAATTGTTTTGACATTCATGGCCAAGCATCTGTGAGACAGAGTGTATATAATCAAGTTAGGTTTTCAGGAAACAAAACAGATCCTGAGAGGTGACCTTTATATCTGTTAATAATTCTAGTATTTCTTTCTTGGTCTATAAATTTCAGAAATTTGTAGTCACAATCATATAAAATAAGGAAATTAATGCCCCATGTACTTTCTTCCATCTCTGCCCTGTTTACATGTTCCAACTTTTTATAATATCAATGTTTCTGTCACTTGAAGTGTTCTGAATTGTTGATTATTCTACACTTTGCCAATGCTGCTGCTAAGTCGCTTCAGCCGTGTCCGACTCTGTGTGACCCCATAAACGGCAGCCCACCAGGCTCCCCCGTCCCTGGGATTCTCCAGGCAAGAACACTGGAGTGGGTTGCCATTTCCTTCTCCAATGCATGAAAGTGAAAAGTGAAAGTGAAGTCGCTCAGTCATGTCCGACTCATAGCGACCCCATGGACTGCAGCCTACCAGGCTCCTCCGCCCATGGGATTTTCCAGGCAAGAGTACTGGAGTGGGTTGTCATTTCCTTCTCCACACTTTGCCAATAGGTTGAGTCAAAAAAAATTTTTTTTAAGTAGAAAACTTTACTATTATATAATGTGAGTATTATTACTTAAGGTACAAAGTAGTATGATTAGACCTATAAAGAAGGAAATATAACCTTGTGTTAATTAACCTGTACTAGCTGAAGAAGAATATTTCAGTAATATTTCAAGGTATCAAGGTCAAATTGATTCTTCTTTTTCAATGTATTAAATACCACGCAGTTTAGTCTGTTTTATATTTAGACCGTGATTTCTTTATATATCATGTTTGCTTGAAAATTCTGATTTTTTTTTTCTTGAGGGCAGAATTATAGTATGTAATCATCTTGTCAAAGATCATCCAGTTTATTATTAATATTTCCTTCAGGAGTATTTCAACATGATTTTCTAAGCCAGCTAAACAACTTGTATCTGATTATTTTTCATAGATTTTTTTTTTCTTCGCTGTCACGTTCACTAGTTTCTTGGCTTCCATGACCTTATTTTTCTTGGATTATTTTTTTCTTTTTGCTCTAGTACATCCCCCAATATTTTTTTCCATAAAATATGCATGGGAGATGAAATTTTCTAAGGTCTTGCATCTCTAAAAGTGTCTTTTGAACTTGAAAAATAATTTAGATAGGTATATAATTCTAATTTCAAAGGAATTCCCACTCAGAACTTTTAACGCATTTTTCCATTATCTTCTGCCAACCAGTTTTGCTGAGGAGGAGACTGACGCCAGGCTGATTCTCATTTCTTTGTAGATAACCTGTTTTTTTTTTTCTGAAAAATGTTTAGGCTCTTATCTTTGACATAGTGAACTTTCAGAAAAGTTGCCTAGGTTGTGAATTCCTTTTTTTCCCCTCATGTATTATTTTGTGATCCTTTAAAGGTAAATCATTTATTTAGTCATTAAAAATAGACATACTACTTAATGTATCAGGCATCCACAACAGGAGCCTTAGCCCTTCACAGACAAGTTATTCCACTTCTTTAGAGAAGATTTCTCTGGTTTTAATTTAACTGAGGAACACATCACCCCTGAATGTAGGTGTGAGAGTAAAGATGGGGTGAAGATGGACTCTCAAGCTTTTTTTGTAAATCTAAAACTAATACCCCTGATTTTTCATTCACTTTCCCCTGGAATTCTTGCCAGTTCCAAGCTTTGAACGTCTACCTTTCTTCTCTGTAATTTCTTAGTTGTAAACTCTTTGTCTTCTGTTTATAACAGTGAAACCTAACTTTTGTTGAACTGTGTTCCAGGAAGTATCCTAGTGCTTCATATAACTTGGCCAACCCACACAACAACCCAGTACAACAGGTCCTATAACTTTTCACATGTTATATAAGGAAACAGAGTTGTCCAAAGTCATATAGCTTATCACTGACAGAGCTGACATTTGAATCCAGACAACCTATGATCCCATTCTCTGCATATCTCGGAGAAATATATAGAAGTCTTTGATTCTCTTATGCTTGGATTTATTATGAATTTATTTCTTTTTTAAACAGGTATTTCAGTGAAATGTGAGGTGGGAAAGTAGCAAAAGAGAGCCATGTGTTCTGTCTACAAACTTTGAGTGAAATCTCTCCATACCTCCTCAATGCATCAATGATGCTGCCAAATCTGGGGCTATGTAGTTGTTTTCTGCTGTAGGTTTCTGCAGAACCAAAATGGCACACAATGAGTAGCAAGAGGCTTAGTTTAGAGGTAAGATGAACTGTGGCCACTCTTTCGCATTTCTTGCTACTGACACAGCTGGAATGACATATTGCTGATAGAACCTGAAGTGGGGAAAAGTGAGTTTCCACACTTCCTGCCATTCTCATTTCTCTGATTGGGTTGATCAAAGGCAGGCGGTGGAAGAAGGCAGACCACCAAGGGAAAGTGGCACTAGGGCTAGGGAAGGAAGGAGTAAAGAATGGCATTTGTGTGGGAAGCTAGACTTGGCTTCTGCTCCCTGCTAATTACTGAATATCTCTTATGTGTCATGTGTTGGTTTAAGTATTCTGTGTTTATCATTCTGTTTAATTTTTATAATGACCCTGTAGCAAAGGCATTATTATGCCCATTTTATAGATGAGGGCACTAAGGTTTAGAAAGGTTACTAATTTTGCTCAAGGTTACACAGGTAGTATGTTCAGCAGGCTTTTAAGCCCATGTCAGTTGCACACTGCTGTTGTCTCTTGACCCCATGGTGGGTGGGGGGTGGTGTATTTGGAAGAGAGCTGATGTTTTTACATGCCCAAATTCCCCCTTCTGTCTTGATACACTATTAGGCTCACATACATACTTACACTCATGTACACATAAATTAACTAATTCACCCAGTATTTATTGAGCAAATTATTGAGCAGCTATGTACGAGGTATTTGGTAAGGTCAAGTCATCGATACACACTCCTTTCCATTTGTCAAGCATGATTTGCTTTCTCTATGATCCAGTCAGTGTTGGCAATTTGATCTCTGGTTCCTCTGCCTTTCCTTAACCCAGCTTGTACATCTGGAAGTTCTCAGTAACACTGCAGTGTGAATTAAATTTAAGGTGTTTCTCCAAAATGATAGTGTGATGGATCACAACGTGCTCACAAGTTACTTATATATCCCCGTATGCATATCCCTTTACAATGGAATTTTTGCTGTGACTCACATCAAAAAGTTGAGTTTATTTCTCTATTCTTTGAACCTGGGCTTGGACTTTCTTTGGCTAATGGGACATTAGAAAATGTGGTGCAGGGGCTTTAAAAGTGTTTCAAATAGGTTTTCCTTCTCTCGTTCGGTTCAGTTGCTCAGTCGTGTCCGACTCTTTGCGACCCCATGAATCGCAGCACGCCAGGCCTCCCTGTCCATCACCAACTCCCAGAGTTCACTCAAACTCATGTCCATCAAGTCGGTGATGCCACCCGGCTATCTCATCCTCTGTCGTCCCCTACTCCTTCTGCCCCCAATTCCTCCCAGCATCAGAGTCTTTTCCAATGAGTCAACTCTTCGCATGAGGTGGCCAAAGTATTGGAGTTTCAGCTTTAACATCAGTCCTTCCAGTGAACACCCAGGACTGATCTCCTTAAAATGGACTGGTTGGATCTCCTTCTCTTGTTACTGGGACCTTTTTGTCATCATGGGGACAGACATTCTTGAAGATGAGAGACCACATAAAGAAGGGCCTTAAGCATCCTAGGTGATCTGGCTGTTGCCCCAGACATGAGAGGGAGCTATTTTGGAGCATTCAGCCCCAGATGAGCTGGCATAATGCAGAAGAGCTAGACAGATCACTCACAGAATTGAAGTGAAGTGAAAGTCGCTCAGTCCTGTCCAACTCTTTGCGACTCCATGGACTGTAGCCTTCCAGGCTCCTCTGTCCATGGAATTCTCCAGGCCAGAATGCTGGATTGTGAGACATTATAAATGGTTTAAGTCAAATTTTGTGGTGTTTTGTTAGGAGGCGAAAACTAACTGATGATATATAGATAGATAGTTGAGGTAGATTGAGAAGGGGGAGTGAAACAGAAAGGGAAAGGAGTGAAAGGGAAAAGGCATGTAGTTGTGCAGCTTGAAGGCTCTGAATGCTTTGGTGGAGATAAAGGAGCCCCCTGCGGAAAGTGAACTACAAAAAGACAGAAGGAGGGACTTAGCTGGCAATTCAGTGGTTAAAACGCTGGGCTTCCAATATAGGGGCAGAGGTTTGATTGCTGGTTGGGAAGCTAAGATCCCAAATACCACATGGAATGGCCAATTTTTTTAAAAAAAAATAATGGCTTTAAAAAGTTTTTTAAAACAGAGGGAAGGAATACACTAGAAACACACTTGACTCTTCTTCATGGCTGATCATTGTATAACTCCAAGAAGAACATTTAGAACATGAACGCTTGTCCTAAATGTCAGGGTTTTGCTGTAATTTGAACAATCCAAAAGTAATCTGACACTCTTGTTTACTTTTTTTAAAAAAATAGTCCAGCAGAGAGAAATCATTTCTCAACAGATTTATTGAGTTGCATGTTGACCCAAAATTCCGAGTCTAAATGCAGCCCTTATCTAAACCCGTGGCACTAGAAGGGGAAATAGACCCAACTGTTTCTCTGTCAGACTCCTGCCACTTTGTTTTAACATCCCACTGTGTTAAAAAAATAAAAAAAAAAAAAAGGAACAACAGACTCTGATGTTTTGATTCAGTATCACACAGTCAATTGGATAATCCACTTTCTCCTTTCCCTGTCTTCACATATAATGCTTTTTATCTCTTTCACAATGTGAATGATCTACTCTGCACTCTGGTTGCTTGAATGGATGTCTGTGTCAGAGACTAAGCCTTTTGAGGGCAAGGACCTTATTTTATTCATTCATTCTTCCATTACTTTATTTATGCCAGGGAATGTTTATTGTGGAATGATGATTCATTCCTGATTTCAAAGACCTGATTATCTAGTAAAAGAGGAAAAAATTTATATCTGCTTTTAAAGAATGTGTAACATTGAGTCTTTGCAAAATGTGTGAGCACAGAAAAAAAGAATTGCCTTGATGCCTCTTGCATCTGTATCCTAACTGATCTGCCTGCTACTATACCTGACTCCCTAAAGCCCAATGGTGCACTCAATAGCCAGAGGAATTTATTAAAATAAATTAGATTCTATCAATCCTCAGCTTCAAATTTTCAATTCAAACTTCTTACAGGCCTTTCGAAGTCAGTGGGTTCTGGCAGCTGCCTTGCCCTCTGGCAGCACCTCAGCCATGTTGGCTCCTTTCAGTTCTTGAGAACCAGGCTTGCTCTCTAGCTTAGAGCCTTTGAATTAGTGGGCTCTGCATGTTGGGCTCCCTCTTGTCATTCAGAGCTCAAGTGACCAGATTCCTGACACTCAATGTCACTCAGTGTCATATGACCCATCTAACACTAACCATAATGAGTTAGTACTGCCTGTTCCTCTTTCTTTTCTTCTTTACCTTCCTCCTCCTTTTCCTTCCTTCTTTCCCTACCTCATCCATCCTTTTGTCTTTCTTAACTTTGTCTCTCTGCAGTAAAATGAAAATTTCATCAAAACAGTGACCTTGTTCCCTCTCCCACCTCCTATCTGCCTCATAATAAATGTTCAATTTGTGGCTCAGCTGGTAAAGAATCTGCCTGTAATGCAGGAGACCTGAGTTAGATCCCTGGATTAGGGAAATTCCCCTGGAGAAGGGGATGGCTACCCACTCCAGTATTCTGGCCTGGAGAATTCCATGGACTGTATAGTCCATGGAGTCACAAAGAGTCAGACATGACAGAGCAACTTTCACTTTCACTTTCAAATACTCTCTGAGGGGCTTCCCTGGTGGTGGTAAAGAACCCACTTGCCAATGCAGGAGAGACACAGGTTCCATCCCTGATCCGGGAAGATCCCACGTGCTGCAGAGCAACTAAGCCCATGCACCACAACTTTTGAACCTGTTCTCTAGAGCCTGGGAGCCACAACTACTGAGCCTATGTGTGGCAGCTACTGAAGCCTGCCTGCTCTAGAGTCTGTGCTTCACAACAAGAGAAGCCACTGCAATGAGAAGCCCATGCACCGCAACTAGAGAATAGCTGCTGCTTGCTGCAACTAGAGAAAAGCCCATGCAACAGTGAAGACCCAGCACAGCCAAAAATAAATGATAGAGAAATACACACTGTTTGAGTGTATGGACAGATGGATAGAATTCTGAATGCTGCAGGCACTCTCTGGATGTATAGAGGGGGAGATGACTTTTCAGAGAAAATAACACCTTATTCAAAGACACATGACAAGGACCAAGTGCTCTAAAAGTATTTTGGCATGGCTGGAACACAGGATGTGAGTTGAGCTTGGAGAGAGCAAGAAAATGAAAGGAGGTGAGAACTGAAAGGTTATATTTAATAAGTCACAGGAATGCAGACATCTCTCACTTTCTGACATTGCTGCCCTGCAGGAAGAGAGGGAAAGGGCCTTGACAGAAGATACTGATAAATTTGGTCTGTTGCAGTGATTCCTTTCAGAGTTTTGACTTGAATCGGAAATGTACTGCTGAACTTGGCCAGATGTGAGAAACGTGTATAAGACCATTTTGTGTCATTTATTCATTTGACTCTTAAATCACAGTAAGCAGCAGCTTCATGTGTATTTTTTGTTTGTTTGTTTGAGCTTTATTGTTTATGAGGTTTAAAAACAATTTGAGGAGACAGTGAAAAGGTGTCTTAATAAAGACACCTTTAAATAAATAAAGCTTTCATTTATTTTGGTAACTTCCTTATCTGTCAAGGGGAGACGACAATAATGCTTATCTCAAAGAGTATTTGTAAGATTTTGTTCTTTTTTGTTTGTTTGTTTGTTTTTAGTCGCTAAGTCATCTCTGACTCTTTGCAACCCTGTGGACTATAGCCCACCAGGCAACTTTGTCCATGGGATTTCCCAGGCAAGAATATTGGAATGAATTATCATTTCCTTCTCCTGGGGATCTTCCCAACCCAGGGATCGAACTCGAGTCCTCATGTCTCCTGCATTGGCAGATGGATTCTTCACCACTGAGCCACCAAAGAAGCCCATTTGTAAGACTTAAATGACTTAAAATATATGAAGTGCTTAGGGCAGTTCTTACCTGGCTCCCTGGTGGCTTAGATGGTAAAGCATCTGCCTGCAATGCAGGAGACCCAGGTTCGATCCCTGGATCTGAAAGATCCCCTGGAGAAGGAAATGGCAACCCACTCCAGTACTCTTGCCTGGAAAATTCCATGGACAGAGGAGCCTAGTCAGCCGCAGTCCATGGGGTCGCAGAGTCGGACATGACTGAGCAATTGTTAGCCTTTATCATCATTATAATCATTTGCTGCTCTCATGAAGAGAAACATGATATAACTTAATTGAAGCAATTCTACACTAGGTTCAAAACTACATTTTGCTGGAGAGAGACCCTGCCATTTTGTATTTTGAAGACATTGCTTGGTAATGATGATTGATAACAACTCTTGCATGCTTTTTAGTCATGGTGTAAATAGGCACACTCAATTAACTGCATCAAACCCATTGTTTAAGAACAATGCATAGGCCAGAATATACCAGGCAGATACTGGGCGAAAGTGAACAGAGGAATCTCAACAGAAACAGTGCTCTGTAGGGTGAAGAGTGTGGGCTTTCCCCACAGCTCAGTCTTGACATGTTCATCCAGTTCATCCATGTCCATCCCTGCAGTGGCCCTGACTCAGTCTAGGGCTTCAGCCCTGCTCACCAAGATTCTAGGCTTCTTGTGGCCTGTGGTCTGCAACTCAGCTTGTCTGGAGGGCAGGAAGGAAGGGTGGATCCTCTCGAGATTTCCTGTCTTGCTGTGAGTCACTGATACCAAGCACTTTTCTTGCAGTTCTCTGCCTACTGTCCGGAGAGCGGGAATGCAGCTGCAGAAGTCAAACCGGAACCATCCTCTGCGTCATGATAACGACTCTCGCTGCAGTAAACAAGCATGGTCTGCACCGCTTCAGGGGGCTCTCCCTCCCTGTGCAAGCAAGGAACTGAAGGAAAGGCTCGCCATTTCATTACCCTTTGTAAGAAGAGAATGACGACAGGAGAAAAAAAATCCTCCGGTATCATTTTGGTGCAGTGGAAAGGAGACTCATTTTCGAGCAAGAATGCAAAATTTCTAATTCTGACTTGCCTGGAAAAGATTGTAAGCCTGTCTCACACCTACTTCCCTTCCATTCCCTTCCTGCCTCATTGCAAACAATCTGAAGTTGAACTTGGGGTTTTGAGATTCTTGTAAGTAATTGCCTTGTAAATAAAAACTTTAAAGTAATTCTTGCTGTGGAAAATAAAGTGAATAGGCTTCATCTTTGTAAGAAAAGCCGATCAAGAGGGCATGATAACAGCTGTACTACCTAACTTCTAAGTATGAGCCTGCTGGAAGGATCAGTAGTAGTAATAATAATAATAGCTACTAAGCACTTGTCTTACATTGGATATTATACTTTATGTATGTTATTGCTGTTCCTCAGGCCCCCCAAGTCACCCATTCTACCAGCTACCTTAAAACAGGATGATATATGCAATAATGCTTTGAAAATATTAGTCGTTAAAGATATTTTTATATAAAGGTATAATTATAATTGGGCTTCCCAGGCCACACAGTGGTAGAGAATCCACCTGCCAATGCAGGAGACATGGCAATGTGGGTTTGATCCCTGGGTTGCATAGATCTCCTGGAGGAAGAAATGGCAACTCACTCCAATATTCTTGCCTGGGAAATCCCATGGCTAGAGGAGCCTGGCAGGCTAGTCCATGGGGCTGCAAAGAGTCAGACACGACTGAACGACTGAGCAAATACAGCAAACAATTATAATTAACCTTAGAAAAAATTCCATGGGCAATATTTTACTTAGGTTACCAAAGAATATGAGATACAGAGTTATACACAACTAGGTTGAAATCCCATTTTGTCCCCATATGTATTACTAAGCCTCTGTGGACCTCAGTTTCCTCCTCTGCAAAAGGGTTGCCATAACAGCTACCTCTTAGGAGTGTAGCATTCACAAGGACTATATGTAAAAACTCCACTTCTCTGTATTTGACACAATAGATTCACCACAGATATGAACTCCCCTTTGTTTTCCAGTTTTCCTTGAGCTAATAGAAATGAGATGAAGATCTTTAGAATCATTAATTAGGTATTTGATAATTTTTCAGAGTGCCTGCAGAAATACTGAGGAAGAAGAAGGACAATTATAGAAATGAAGAATAACAGAATAATATAAGTGAAGGAGTCCGCAGGCCATGAGGAAAACAGTCGGATTGTTCTCAAAAAGTGTATTTAGGAGTAGCTTTATATCAGAGATTTGGAAAAATATTGTGATGGAAGAGGAATTATTGAAATGTAATTTTCTTTAACACTGTCTGGTCATAACCACATAACTTGATTCTAGGCCTTTGGTAGGGAAGTTACAGTTCAGTTGTAGCAGTCAGTTTAAATTACTAGTCATTAAGTAAGTGTCTCAGAAACCAGAAACCTAGCCTCTCATAATGAGTATTCATTAGAGGAGAGAGATTAAGTTCTATAGTGTTCACTGCCGTGCAATAGAGAATTAAATATTTTCAACATTTTATTTTGTTCACACAATTAGACTTTTTCTTTTACCCATGAAAGCTGGATCAGTTCTCAAAATGGTAATTATTTTATTAAACAAACATCTCCTTTTCTCAAGTTCTAACTTTATACTTCAGAGTGGAAAATAACAAGTCAATACCTTTCTTATATCAGCACAGATTACTTTTCAGTATACTTCATGACATTTTCTACTTTTCATGAAAAATTTTACAGATGTGGAGTTTGCTGGTACATTTGAAAGACTGCTTGTGTTCAAAAAAAAGTCTTCAGAACTATCTTACTAAACACGCCAGTACCACCCTGGTAGATGCCTGAAGCATCATGGTTTTGTGTTCGGGCAAGCTTTGTAAGAGATTTGAGCTCCGTATTATCATGTTAGCCCTGAAGGCTTAAGTACGTAAGTAGCATTCTTTTTTTACAATTTTGGAAGTTTAAAACACTGAGTTCTAATTATACCTGCACACCTAAAAATAAAGTGCACTTTGCAAAGGAAAGACGCAAAGACCAGAAGAAACACTCTTAAATAACAACAAACTTTTTACTATAAGGTCTTAATTTTACTTCACAGTATCTCTTAACAAAATTCTTACTGTCTTTGTACCTACAATCTCTGATACAGAAATGGCTTAATTATGAGTGGCAAATGGAAGACTATCTGACAAAAAATTGAATATATAACCGTGATAATTATCTTATGGCTTCAGGGCTTCCCAGGCAGCTTAGTGGTAAAGAATTTGCCTGCTAATGCAGGAGTTGCTGGAGACACAGGTTCTAGACCTGGGCCAGGAAGATCCCCTGGAGAAGGGCTTGGAAACCTACTCCGTATTCTTGCCTGGAAAATTCCATGGACAGAGAAGCCTGGAAGGCTGAGCATGCATTCACATACCATCACAATCCAAAAATATGAGTCCACTTCTTTAAAAAGGATAGAGGGGGAGAAAAGGAAATGAGTGAAACACTATAGCTTTTAGAAGCAGTTTATAAGATCTTTGCATGAGCCACATTTAACTAATGGCAACAGTGTTGGTTGTAGCTTTTATTATTCGTGGATATCTTGAGGACATAACATAAAAGTACTTTAATACTACTAATATTGCTAAGCTTAACATGAGTTTCTCAATCATGAAAGGGGATTTTCTACTTGTTTAGTTCCTTATTCTTAGACTAAAATATAAGCTGTGCTTATTTTATTTTTCATATTTTGGTTATTTGATATCCTTGATCCACACAATGCAGGACCCACATCTAAGGAACAGAAATTTGCTAGTGAGTCACATGGAAAAGAAACTTGAGTGGTTTTCAGAGCAAAGGAATTTAACAGTAATAATATAAAATAGGCAGACTCAGACTTACATATCTCAAGATTTTTTTTTCCTCTCTTTCCCTTAATCGTCCACATGTTATATAAATTACATTTAGAGAGGTTTTTCATTTCTAAAATAATTATGTTTAATACAGGAAGCAACAAAGGTCAATTTTGAAAAGTGACATTTTTTTCCTGCTATTGGTTTTCATTATAAACTTTCAAATATACCCTTAAAGTTCCCAAATTCACGGAGTTGAAACTTTTATTGAAGTTAAGATGGAAGTAAGGCCTAGGCCGTAAAAGACCCAGTCATACTTAGAGAATTGGAGTGCCCACTTAGATCCTGAATTTGGAATCTCCCTTATACTACTAACGGTCTGCTTCTTCTACTGTTTAACCCCAAAGCCCATCTGCACTGTCAGAGTGAGGCCTCATTCCTCCCACTAATGGTCCAGCTTGGTGGTTAGCTTCTGACTGCATAGGGCCAGTCTTACTCCAAAATCAGCCTCTGCAGCCTTCAGTGACAGAGCCCCATGGGGGTGCAATGGTTCTCAAACCTTAATGTGTATCAGGACCATTTGGAGAGTTTGTTAAAACACAGCTTATAGGGTGTCACCCCTAGAGTTTCCAATTCATTTGGTCTGGGGTGGTGCCTGAGAAGTAGCATTTCTAACAAGTTCTCACATGATGCTGATGCTGCCAGTCGGAAACCACTAATGTGGTGCAAAGTGCCTGAGACTGAAAGCTAAGAAATCTTACCTTCATCTAGTTTCATCACTTCCCTCCATAAAAACACTAATGTGTGACCTCTGTGCATTGCTTTTTTGTTTTTAAAACAAAAAGGTTGAGCAGGTAAACTCTTGCTTAAGAATTTCTCAACGATTTTTCTGACCATCTCACTTGAAAATTTACAGCGCAATTGCATCTGTAAAAAAAAAAATTTATCCCAACAGCCACCTCAAATTGTGTCATCCAATGACATACCCTTTTCTCATTGAAAGTGTTGAGTGGGAGAGGGTTAGATAAAACATCTCAGTTGTTTCTAGGGTATGAATTAAATACTTCACAATCAAATTCTTAGAGCTTTGCCAATGATGAGTGTGAATGAATTAACAGGTATGCCAAGATATTGGTCCTGAATAGGCCTGAGGCATAAGAGCTTCCAGGCAATTCATCATTAAAAGTGTTTCTTTACCCCAGCGTACCATTAAAATATTGTGATTATCTGTGTGCCACGGTATGACAAGCTTTGGGAAACACTTGTTATGTAAAATGACTTTGTTGCTTCATCTATTCTGTGTATCCAGCATTGTTCATCAAATTTACTTAGGAATGAGAGCAGCTTATTAGGAAAATGTCTGATTGTGGTGTGATAATTTTTCTTAACGTTAGCTGAAATATTGCCACCATTTTTGATACCTTTTAGTTTGATATGGGAATTTAATTGGGGGGGGGGGGTGGAAGAGATGATTTGATTTTCCTGAAGCCACTTTGCAAAGCCATCTTTGCAAAGATGGTCACAATAAAGGACAGACATGGTATAGACCTAACAGAAGCAGAAGATATTAAGAAGAGGTGACAAGAATACACAGAAGAACTGAACAAAAAAGATCTTCATGACCAAGATAATCACGATGGTGTGATCACTACCTAGAGCAAGACATCCTGGAATGTGAAATCAAGTGGGCCTTAGGAAACATCACAATGAACAAAGCTAGTGGAGGTGATGGAATTCCAGTTGATCTGTTTCAAATCCTGAAAGATGATGCTGTGAAAGTGCTGCACTCAATATGTCAGCAAATTTAGAAACCTCAGCAGTGGCCACAGGACTGGAAAAGGTCAGTTTTCATTCCAATCCCAAAGAAAGGCAATGCCAAAGGATGCTCAAACTACCGCACAGTTGCACCCATCTCACGCGCTAGCAAAGTAATACTCAAAATTCTCCAAGCCAGGCTTCAACAGTGCGTGAACCATGAACTTCCAGATGTTCAAGCTGGTTTTAGAAAAGGCAGAGGAACCAGAGATCAAATTGCCAACATTGCCGCTGGATCATCAAAAAAGCAAGAGAGTTCCAGAAAAACATCTGCTTTACTGACTATGCCAAAGCCTTTGACTGTGTGGTTGATAGCAAACTGTGGAAAATTCTTCAAGAGATGGGAATACCAGACCACCTGACCTGACTCGTGAGAAATCTGTATGCAGGTCAAGAAGCAACAGTTAGAACAGGACATGGAACAACAGACTGGTTCCAAATAGGAAAAGGAGTATGTCAAGGCTGTATATTGTCACCTTGCTTATTTAACTTTTATGCAGAGTACATCATGTGAAATGCTGGACTGGATGAAGCACAGGCTGGAATCAAGATTGCTGGGAGAAATATCAATAACCTCTGGTATGCAGATGACACCACCCTTATGGCAGAAAGCAAAGAACCAAAGAGCCTCTTGATGAAAGTGAAAGATCATGGCATCTGGTCCCATCACTTAATGGCAAATTGATGGGGAAATAATGGAAACAGTGAGAGACTTAATTTTGGGGGCTCCAAAATCACTGCCGACGGTGACTGCAGCCATGAAATTAAAAGATGCTTGCTCCTTAGAAGAAAAGCTATACACATCTAGATAGCATATTCAAAAGCAGAGACATTACTTTGCCAACTAAAGTCTGTCTAGTCAAAGCTATGATTTTCCCAGTAGTCATGTATGGATGTGAGAGTTGGACTATAAAGAAAACTGAGTGCCAAAGAATTGCTGCTTTTGAACTGTGGTGTTGAAGACTCTTAAGAGTCCCTTGGACTGCAAGGAGATCCAACCAGTCCATCCTAAAGGAGATCAATTCTGAATATTCATTGGAAGGACTGATGCTGAAGCTGAAGCTCCAATACTTTGACCGCCTGATGCGAAGAACTTACTCATTTGAAAAGACCCTGATGCTGGGAAAGATTGAAGGCAAGATGACAGACGATGAGATGGTTGGATGGCATCACCAACTCAATGGATATGAGCTTGAGTAAACTCCGGGAGTTGGTAATGGACAGGGCAGCCTGGTGTGCTGCAGTCCATGGAGTCGCAAAGAGTGGGACACGACTGAGCAACTGAACTGAACTGAACTGAAGTCATTTGGGAAAGAGTTCTCTAGCCTAACACTGTATCTTTCTTGTATTCAATAGCTGCAAAAGGGGCTTTACGTGGTACCTAACAAGGAATCAAAGCATGGTGGTGATAAGCAGTGGAGGCTCCTACACATGTGTACAAAAGTGCAGAGGCTGTAATTTTAGGATGGAGAGTAGAGAAGAATGGTGCTGAGATCCTTAGATGGGACTTTCATATTTTTTGGAAGTGTAGGCAATAGGACCACCTAGGTTTCAGTCTTCACTGGAAAGCCCACACAGAACTCTGGGTAGAATATATATATATATATCCTACTGTACCCTCAAGACTGGAATGGTGCTTTGAACAAGGTGGGTGCTCAAAAAGTAGGTGGCTTTGAATCACTTAGTAAAGGCTTGCCAAAGAATCTGTACTCTCTGAGAACAATATTATTTACACTGCATAAAGGAGTCCTAAAAAAAGGAAATGGTATGAAACAGAATGAAGCATTTTACTCTACAGACTTGAGCCAACAGTATTCTAACCAGTTCTCCTGGCTCATCAGCTTGTTACAACTCATCTTCTAGGAAGGTCCAGTGCCTGACATTATTTAGAAAAACAGTATTTTGTTATCTTGATTACTAATTAGTCTTCTCATGTTTATCATCCTCTTTCTATATAGTAACTTCCCACAGCCTTTCTGCTTGCTAACGCATAGTCTAAGTTATTGCTTATCAAACAGTTTAAGGTGCTCCAGAGGCTCTAAGTGAACCGTTTTCCATCTCCAATTGCCTGTTCACCAAGAAAAACTATGCCGAAGCTCTGTAGCATTTTATACTGGAGCCATATGGCTCTCACACAACCATGAATAAAATCAATGCATATAACTTATCATTGGACTTCCCGAATGGTCCAGTGGCTAAGGCTCCACACTCACAATTCAGGGAACCCGGGTTCAGTCCCTGGTCAGGGAATTAGATCCCCCATGCCACAACTAAGAGTTTGCATACCACAACAAAGATACTGTGTGCCGCAACTAAGACCCAGCCAGCCAAATAAAAACCCATCATTTTTGTGGTAGTACTAAACTGATTTTTACCTCTAGTTAGCTAATCACTTTTAACAGAGAGAATACAGATGACAATGTTGTAATCCTTGCAAAAAATT
Source organism: Ovis aries (assembly GCF_016772045.2). Lineage (NCBI taxonomy): Eukaryota > Metazoa > Chordata > Mammalia > Artiodactyla > Bovidae > Ovis > Ovis aries. The sequence continues at coordinate 235,247,235 of NC_056054.1, read as the reverse complement.
GACCATGTCCAGAAGACCTTTAAGGCTGCCCAGGCTCCAAGCTGGGGGGAAAATTATTTCCCTGGAGCTCAATTCCATTTTCTGCTTCTCTTTCAAAGTTCATTTCTCAGTTTACTACTCATTGCTGATAATTTTATGTTTGACTCTGGTTGAGCAAGATTTCAAAGTGGCCAACCATGTATTCTTTTCATTTAAATTTGCTTCAGGGTTAAAGGAATTTGAAAATCACTTTTTTTTTTTTGATAGGAGAATCATCCAGATGTACATTCCAGCAGATACAGAATTCCTTTCCTTTATTATCCACATCTGCTTTATGTAATCCAGCCTTCTAGCACTGAGAGAGACAACCATCTACTCATAATTGCACATTTCTACTCGGCTGAATACCGTCCTTCTTGGTTTTTGTAAGAATGTTGCTACTATAATTCTCTTGAGTAGTAAAAGCATGTGTAAGCCAAGAGACATAGTATGCAAATATTCATTAAAAAAAAAAAAAAGTCTAATAACACAAGACAACACCTTGCTATGGGTACTGCCACCATCAACACCCTCATTCCCAAAGCTTCACCTGTCATCTCATAGTACTCTATCCGGTTCTTATCTATCTACCATTCAACAGGATTTCCAGGTCCTGGGGGCAGGAATCCTGCAATACATCTTTTGCATCCTTTCTAGTGTCTAAAGTGAAGTGAAGTGAAATCACTCAGTCGTGTCCGACTCTTTGCGACCCCATGGACTGTAGCCTACCAGGCTCTTCCTTCCATGGGATTCTCCAGGCAAGAGTACTGGAGTGGGTTGCCATTTCCTTCTCCAGGGGATCTTCCCCACCCAGGGATCGAACCCGGGTCTCCCACATTCCAGGCAGACACTTTAACCTCTGAGCTCCAGGGAAGTACCTTTTCTAGTGTCTAACGAAGTACTAAGGATCACGTGCTTCCATATTCCTGTACCAGGAATATGGGGATTTTTAATTCAATTCACCATGACTCAACAATTGTTTATTGGATATCCACGTGATCCTTGGTACTTTTGAATTAAAAATCCCCATATTCCTGGTGTAGGAATGATGGAAGCAACTGAACTCCCCCGCACTCTCCATAGTCTGAGAACTATCAACAAAAGTAAGGATTATCAGATAAATGAAGATTACCAGGAAGGAAAAGCCAAAGACCAATGCAAAATACTGCAAAGAAGGGTTACAAGAGAAATAACTCCCCTTTAACCTAGTCCTTTCTCTGCTGCAGAAAGGGGATGTTTGGTAAATTGTTGGTGAAAGTCACAGTCTACATGGTCTATTGTGATTGTCACATGTTCCAGCAGCATAGAGTCAAACAACTTTTTAAAGCTTGAAGTTCTAATAAGAGTTCTGTGTTTATTATTTGATTCTATGATTGGTATATAAATAATGAAAAGAGCTTCTCCGAATCCATGACTAATTCCTAAATGTGAATTCAGTGCTCAGACACTAGTTTTTACTGCACATTTTCCTCCGTATTTAAACCTTGTGAGTGTCATGTGCAGGATGTAGGACAGAGAACAGAGGTCTTCTGTTAACTTTAGTAGTCTCACATGGACTTCCTTGAGGACTGTGTGTTGAGTTCCATATTCTGCAACCATGACCTCATTGTCATCTTTATTATGCCTTTGCTAGCTTCTGTTTTTTTTTTTCTTTTAATCTACTTTTGAATCTCTTGATTTTTAGACTTGTATCATAAAATCTTTCACTGTAGAGATTTTTTTTTCCCTCAGTGTTTAGTGGAGTAAAGAGCCTCTTATAGGTTTTCAATAAACAATATTTGAATCATGTTGAATTGAATTTAAAGTTTAAAAGGAACTTAGAAATGCTGTTCTTTGTTTCCAGGATGAAAGTTTTATATGGTATCTATGGTATAACTGAGTAATTACTACAAATAAAGTATCATAAAATATTATAAATGTAGTTAAGTAAAATAGCAGTTTAACCAAAAATAGATATTACATATAAACACAGACAAGCCTTGGTTATTTCCTGTAACATATCTGTCTTACAGTTTCTATATAAAGATTTTATATAGGGGCTTTCCTGGTGGCTCAGTGGTAAAGGATCCACCTGCCAGTGTAGGAGACACAAGTTCGATCCCTGGTCCAGGAAGATCTCACATGCCTTGGAGCAACTAAGCCATTGTGCCCACAGTTGAGCCTGTATTCTAGAGCTTAGGAACTACAAGTACTGAGCCCACGTACTGCAACTACTGAAGCCCACATGCTCGAAAGCCTTTACTCAGCAACAAGAGAAGCCACCACAATGATAAGGCTGTGCACCACAACTAGAGAGTGGCCCCCACTCGCCACAACTCAAGGAAAGCCCGTGCAGCAATGAAGACCCAGCACAGTCATAAATAAATAGGTTTTTGGTTTTTTTAAAAGTCCTATATAGAAGCAGTAACCATATTTCTTGAAAAGTATTTGGAATTCTTTATTGTGTAAGTATGGTAATGTAGGACCATATGGAATCGTCATTCCAAATCTTTGTTGTGATGAGACAAAAACCAAGGAGCATACAGTCGCCTGACAGGAATTTTTTTTTTCCTGTTACCTGACTTAAAAAAAAATAAACTCAATTTTTCAAATAAATCAATGGAAACTACACAGGATATACCTATATTGGCCTGATAACTTTAATTGTAGCATTGGTTAGTAGCATATTAATATCTTGGAACTTCCCCACCTCCACTTTAAGGAATTCTCTGTAATAATGAATTTTCACCCTTTATAATAAAGATTTTCTTGTCATGCAGATGGTGGTATTTTGAATGAATACAAGTGTGTATATAAAAGATCAGTAGGAAATAAAATTATACCCATATGAAAAGTGCTCTTCTCTAAATTACAAAAATTGGACTATAAAGAAAAGATAATAGTTTGAGTTTTCTAAGTTCTCCCTCATAATTTCATGACTCTTATTCAGCAAAACAAAAATTGAAATTAGCATTTGTTTTATTATGCATACAATCCACTTGCAATCCGCTGGATAGGTCACCATTATCTCACAAAGCTAGAACTAAAAGTTTGGGATTGTTTAGCAAAACTGAGCTGGGAGCAGGCCTGTTTTGTTGTGCTTGCCAATCTGATTAGCTGCTCTTTTTCATACACAGCCGTCTATGGGGTCACACAGAGTTGGACATGACTGAAGTGACCTAGCATAGCATAGCATAGCAGAGCATAGGACCTAAAGCACAGGTTTCAAAGCTTGGTCCAAGAATCATCCGAGAAGCTTGTAGTTATGCATATCCCCAGGCCCCTCATGGACCAGCAGAATCAGAACCTCTGGGTGCAAGGCCTAGAGATCTATATTTAAATAAGAGTCCCTAGTGATAATTATGCTCACCAAATTTGAAAGCCACTGACTGCAGGTTCACACTTAATAATTAAAAAAATATACACCTCATCTTTTGGTTTAAAAAAAAAGATCTGTTTGGTGAAACATCTTTTGGTTTCATATTTAATATGCCTCTCACTCAGTCTTTTGTTTTGTTTTGTTTTTCCTTGTTCCTGGGTCGGGAAGATCCCCTGGAGAAGGGATAGGCTACCTACTCCAGTATTCTTGGGCTTCCCTGGAGGCTCAGATGGTAAAGAATCTGGGTGCAATGTGGGAAACCTACTTTCAATCCGTGGGTTGGGAAGATTCCCTTGGGGAAGGAAACAGCAAGCCACTCTAAAGTAGATGGCTTCCCTGGTGGCTCAGACAGTAAAGAATCTGCCTGCATTGTAGGAGATTCTGGTTTGATCCCTGGGTGGGGAAGATCCCCTGGAGGAGGAAATGGCAACCCACTCCAGCATTCTGGCCTGGTAGTCCCCATAGAGGAGCCTGGTGGGCTACAATCCATGGGGTTGCGAAGAGCCAGACACGACTGAGCGACTAAGCACAGCACAGCCACTCTGTGTGCTTCTGTTGCTTTCTACTCTTCGCCTCTCACTCCTGTTTCACAGAATTTTAGAACTATGTGTGACTGCAATACTTTGATTGCAAGCAACAGAATCTAATTCTGAATGTGTTAAAATTTATTGCAATTTGTGGGTAGCTCATAAGTCAAAAATCTGAAAACAGTGTTAAGAAAAGATATGAGTTAAAGTGGATAGAGTAGGAAGTACCTTTGGTCTTCAATTCCTGTGTCACTTTATTCAAATTTCAAATTATATTTGAAAAGTATAGGCTTTGCCTAGCATGGTCCTATTCATTCCCATATCTTGGCCCGGAGAGGGAATGTAACTTTCAGGAGCCTTCCAGAACTGCATCCAGTGACTGAGGGGTGAATCTCTAAAGCGAAATAGTACTAGCACCTTTATAAGAAGACTGAAGAAAGATTTTGGTACAGTCAAAACTAATAGATTCACCACAATGCAGAAAACTTTTAAATACGCAATTTGAAATCCTCATTTTAATCATTAAGTCAACTAATTCCTGAGAGCTAGTCGACACTTATTACAAAGTTAGTATTCTGAGTCAGGTGCTATGTTAGGTGTTAGGGAAATTGTATTGAAGTTACCAGAATCAGGAGTAACAAATTAAGGCTGTGTAGGTGGGCTAGTTTAGATAGAATATAGCCTGTTTATGTAAATAAAAGTCTGAATCAGACACTTTTTTATTTAAATAGACTATTGTTTCTACTCAGCTGGTAAAGAATCTGCCTGCAAAGTAGGAAACCCTGATTCTATTCCTGGGTCAGGTAGGTTGTTTCTATCTACTAAGGAAGACAGGGTAAAACACTGTTTGCCTTCTGGGTGTTCTTATGGGGCCTTAGGACTCACAGATGGGTGTTCTTATGGGGCCCTAAGACACACAGGCTTCCCTGATGGCTCCCACGATAAAGCATCTGCCTTGCAGTGCAGGAGACCTGGGTTCGATTCCTGGGTTGGGAAGGTCCCCTGGAGAAGGAAATGGCAATCCACTCCAGCACGCTTGCCTGGAAAATCCCATAGGATGGAGGAACCTGATAGGCTACAGTCCATGGGGTCGCAAAGAGTCGGACACAACTGAATGACTTCACTTTCACTTTTCACTTTAAGACACACAGATAAGGGAGCTTGGTGGGGTGTGTGTGTAAATAGGAGCTTGGGTGTGTGTGTGTGTGTGTGTGTGTGTGTGTGTGTGTGTAAATGGGATCTTCCCAACCCAGGGGTCAAATTCTCATCCCCTGCATTCACAGGAAGGTTCTTTACCACTGTGCCAGCTGTGAAACCCCGGAACTTGTGTGAAAGTGAAACTCACTCAATCATGTCTGACTCTTTGCGACCTCATGGACTATACAATTCATGGAATTCTCCAGGCCAGAACACTGGAGTGGCTAGCCTTTCTCTTCTCTAGGGAATCTTCCCAACTCAGGGATTGAACCCAGGTGTCCCACATTACAAGTGGAGTCGTTAAAGCTGAGCCACAAGGGAATATAGTAGTGGATTAGATAATTATTAAATGAATAAAATGACCTGATTATGAGTTTTTCTCTTAGTTAAGTAGGCAAGTAGTCTTTCCAAAATTATTTTGGGATTTATTACATTATTTATTTGAATAGATGCTATCATTTCAACCAATTTTTATTGAGTACCTAATGTGTGCTTGCTACTGGGGATAAAAAGAGTGCTCCTACTCTCAAGGAGTTTACATTCATTTTCGGGGACTTTCTTCAGCAATAATGGAAAAGCAAACTTTAGCCTGGTCTTATATTGATTTATCACAAGTTCAATGATTTGCCACCTAAAACATGTTTTTGCAACAGGTAGTCCTGCCAGTCCTGTGAAATCATGTTTAGAATCAGACCCCATACCTGCCAGAGATGCTCAGAGGGTTCAAACATACCTTGTGTGCACCAAGACCCAGAGACCCCACAGAGACTGAGACAGAACTGTGTTTGAGTGTCTCTTGAGGAGGTATGGGTCAACAGTGGACTGCTGCAGGGCCGGGGCTCTGGGTATAGTAGACCTGGGTATGGCATAAGCCCTCTTGGAGGAAAGTGAAGTCGCTCAGTTGTGTTGGACTCTTTGTGACCCATGGACCGTAGCCTACCAGGCTCCTCTGTCCATGGGATTTTCCAGGGAAGGGTACTGGAGTGGGTTGCCATTTCCTTCTCCAGGGGATCTTCCCAAACCAGGGATCAAACCTAGGTCTCCTGCATTGTAGGCAGACGCTTTACTGTCTGAGACACTAGGGAAGTCCTCTTGGAGGAGGTCGCCATTAACCCCACTATAGAGCCACCAGAACTTACACAGGACTGGAGACACAGACTCTTGGAGGGCACAAACAGAGCCTTGTGTACACCAGGACCCAAGAGAAAGGAGCAGTGACCACACAAGAGACTGACCAAAGCTTGCCTGTGAGTGTCCAGCAGTCTCTGGCAGAGGCGTGGGTTGGTGATGGCCTGCTGCAGGCTTGGGGCACTGAGTGTAGCAATGCGTGCATGGGACCTTGTGAAGGGGGTCACCATTATCTTCGTTACTCCACCATAGTTTGGGCTCAGGTCAAATAACAGGGAGGGAACACAGCCCCGCCCTTCAGAGAAAATGGGATTAAAGATTTACTGAGCATGGCCCCACCCATCAGAACAAGACCCAGTTTCCCCCTCAGTCTGTCTCTTCCATCAAGAAGCTTCCATAAGCCTCTTATCCTTCTCCATCACAGGGCAGATAAACTGAAAACCACAATCACAGAAAACTAAACAATCTGATCACATGGACCACAGCCTTATCTAACTCAATGAAACTATGAGCCATGCCTTGTAGGGCCACCCAAGATGGACAGGTCATGGTGGAGAGTTCTAACAAAACGTGGTCCTCTGGAAAAGGGACCAGTATTCTTGCCTTGAGAACCTCATGAACAGTATGAAAAGGCAAAAAGATGGGACAATGAATGATGAACTCCCCAGGTCAGTAGCACCAACATGCTACTGGAGATCAGTGGAGAAATAACTCCAGAAAGAATGAAGAGATGTGAGAGTTGGACTATAAAGAAAGCTGAGCACCGAAGATTGAGAGCCTCTTGGAAGGCTAGGAGATCCAACAAGTCCATCCTAAAGGGAATCAGTCCTGAATATTCATTGAAAGGACAGATTCTGAAGGTGAAACTCCAATACCTGATGCAAAGAACTGACTCATTTGAAAAAACCCTCATGCTGGGAAAGAGTGAAGGCGGGAGGAGAGGGGTACGACGGAGGATGAGATGGTTGGATGGCATTACCGATTCACTGGACATAAGTTTGAGTAAACTCCAGGGTTTGTTGATGGGCAGAGAGGCCTGGTGTGCTGCTGTCCATGGGGTTGCAAAGAGCAACAACTGAGAGATTGAACTGAACTGAACTGAGTCCTGCCAGGAAAGCTCCGGTTCCTAACCATCCCACTAATAAATACAGACTCATCCTTCGTGTTTGAGATAAAGATTTTCTGGGTAGAGTTTTCTCACTTCCCCTCAAATTTAATTTCTCTGGCATTTATGCCAATACTTTTGTCCCTTAATTGCTTACTTGCCTTGTTTCCCACTAGATCTTTCCCTCACCTTTTGGGAGCCAAAAGCCTCCTTAGACAATGTCTTACACAGTTTCAACCACTGTTTACATTCTGAGAAAGCTCAAATCTGTGTCTCAGCTCCGATATCTGTTGCTTTCTAGATTATACAACCTGCTGCAGATACAGAATTTCCAAATCTGATCTCATCGATCATTCCCTCATTTGTTTTCTCCTGTTGCTGCTGCTGCTAAGTCGCTTCAGTCGTGTCCGACTCTGTGCGACCCCAGAGACGGCAGCCCACCAAGCTCCCCCGTCCCTGGGATTCTCCAGGCAAGAACACTGGAGTGGGTTGCCATTGCCTTCTCCAATGCATGACAGTGAAAAGTGAAAGTGAAGTCGCTCAGCGGTGTCTGACTCCTAGCGACCCCATGGACTGCAGCCTACCAGGCTCCTCCGCCCTTGGGATTTTCCAGGCAAGAGTACCGGAGTAGGGTGCTATTGCCTTCTCTGTTTCTCCTGTTGGAATCCTCAATTTGAGTGAAAGGTACTGCCTTCAGCCTAGATTTTCAGAACAGAAACCTGCAATCTGTGTCTGCATCTCCTCCTTCCACATGTATTCAGAATTTCTTCACTTTAATCTCTTTCTATTCCACCCACTCTTCTACATCCCCCTTAATTCATCTGTCAGAACTGCTGTAGTTTCTAAATTAGCCTATTCCCTATGGCCCACCTTCCAAAATTAGCAGAAGCCAATTTTATAAAACAAAACTAACTTCCCTTACCTCTTAAAAAACAAAACAAAACAAAACATTTTAAAGCTGCAAAGTAAATCATGCAAAATGCCAGGATGGAAGACTTACAAGCTGGAATCAAGATTGCTGGGAGAAATATCAACATCTTCAGATATACAGATGATACCACTTTAATAACAGAAAGCAAAGAGGAACTAAAGAGCCTCTTGATGAAGGTGAAAGAGGAGAATGAAAAGGCTGGCTTAAAATTCAACATTCAACAAAGATCATGGCATCTGGTCCTGTAACTTCATGGCAAATAGATGGGTAAAAAGTGGAAATAGTGACATATTTTCTTTTCTTGGGCTTTAAAATCACTGTGGATGGTAACTACAGCCACAAAATTAAAAGATGCTTGCTCCTTAGAAGAAAAGCTATGACAAACCTAGACAGCATATTAAAAAACAGAGACATCACTTTGCTTACAAAGGTCTGTAGGGTCAAAGCTATGATATTTCCAGTAGTCATGTATGGATGTGAGAGCTGGACCATAAGAAGGCTGAGGGCCAAAGAATTTTTTTTTTTTTTTTTAGGGCCAAAGAATTGATGCTTTTGAAATGTGGTGCTGGAGAAGACTCTTGAGAGTTTCTTGGACAGCAAGGAGATTAAACCAGTCAATCCTAAAGGAAATCAGTCCTGAATATTCATTGGAAGGACTGATGCTGAAGCTGAAAATCCAATACTTTAGCCACTTATGCAAACTGATTCATTTTAAAAGACCCTGATCCTGAGAAAGATTGAGGGCAAGAGGGGAAGGGGGTGACAGAGGATGAGATGGTTGGATGGCATCACTGATTTAGTGGACATAAGTTTGGGGAAACTCAGGGAGATAGTGATGGACAGAGAAGCCTGGCATGCTGCAGTTCATGGGGTTGCAAAAAGTGGGACACGACTTAGGGACTGAACAACAATATTAAGGAGAAAGTTCAAGTTCACATGCATTATATGAAAACGCGTCTGCCTACAATGTGGAAGAGCCAGGTTCAATCCCTGGGTTGGGAAGATCCCCTGGAGAAGGAAATGGCAACCCACTCCAGTACTCTTGCCTGGAAAATCCCATGGACTAAGGAGCCTGGTAGGCTACAGTCCATGGGGTCACAAAGAGTCGGACACGACTGAGTGGCTTCATTTCATTTCACTTCACTTCACTTCATATGAAAACATCATTATCTGTTCCTTCCTATCTGTCTAGTTACTAGGTCTGTCAAAGCCAATGAGTAAAGTTGGTATTCCCACCCCACCAGCCTTTCTCAAGTCCTTACCATTTTAGTGAAACTGACTTCCCACTGCCTATTAGTCTTTCTCCTCTAGGTGTCCTCAAAGAAAAAATATCAAAAATTGATGCATAAATGAGTACTCCAACTTCCTTATCCTCTGGTTAGATAACTCTAAGGCTTGTGTCCTACATCAGCTCCCAGAAATTCCCAGTGTAACTGATTTCCATGTATTCACATTGACCACAGTGGTAACAGACTTGATAAAGTATACTTTGGTGCTCCCTCTCCTTTCCTAGAGTCTTCCCAGTGTCTCATGGGATCACCCCACTGCACCGACACTCTGAATCTTGTCTCTGCCTCAGATTTTGAGGCAGCCAAATAAGACATCCAACATGTATCCTTTGCTTCTGCCAAAAATATAACTGCATTTTTAAAAAATGTCATGTTTTCCCTGGAATGATTCTGGCCCCCATCTCCATTACCTTGCTAAACTATACTAATTTCTTAAAATATTTGCCCAAATGCCACCTCTTTAAGGGAAGCTTTTCTTAATACCAAAAAGCTTGGCCTGGAAGCTCTCCCTCTCTGTACCAAAGCATATCTATCTCATGGCAGACACCTTAATGTTTGATTTGTTCTTCTGGCTTCCCTAGTAGACTGTGATCTCCTTGAGGACAGGGATCAAGATATATTTGAAGTTTGGTGTAGCCCTAAAAATATAAGGGAAGACAGCACAATTAAGCTCACTAAATGTTTGCCTGAATGGTTTTTATTGAATGAATGAGTTTATAAAAAAATGAAACCAACAAGGGCAAATGTAATTCAAGGAAAGAAAGTCTATTGCTGCATGAAAATTTATGCAATTAATCTCAAGCTTCAGAAGAAATAGTTCTGGTTCATTTGCATCACTGTTATTCCCAGTAGGTGGGGATAACAATAATAAAACTAATACATCCTGAGCAATCCTTATGTCCGAGACAGTGTGTAAGCACATTACATATGCCATCTTCCCTTTGTATATGACATTATGATATTATTTTGTATCATATTATATTAGAATTTATTATGATGATGACTATTATTATGACTTATTAGTTCCATTCAACAAAGGGTTAATTATGTTCATGCTGGATATTTTAAAGCAATTTATTTTCACAAGAGTCTGAGAAAGTCCTATTATCGTTATCAAAGTGATGCAGAATAATAAATTAAAATGATGGAACTAAGAAACTGCATGTCTCAGGACCCAGCCACAAAAAAAAAAAAAAAAAAAAAAATGCCCAGGGCAGGCTTCTGGCCTCACACTGTTTTGTAACTTAACATAGCTGAAACAATGTTGTTTTGACCATTGGCTAGACGTTCCTAAAACCAGTTTCAGAATTATATTTTCCAAACACATTCAAAATTTGGGTTCATGATAAAGCAGTGAAACTACTACTAATAATAATTAACAAGTGTAATAAGCCCTTTTTATATCTATTGCATGATATTAACTCCTGGGGATACAGAATAACTAAGTCAGGATTCAGATCACTGGCATATGGTACCTTATTTTGAATAATAGAGCTGACCCTTGAACAATATGGGCGTGAACTGTATGGGTACAACTTATACTCAGTTTTTTCAATAAATATACAGGCTCTCAGTATCCACGGGGTTCCACATCCATGGATTGAATCAACCACATCATGTAACATTTATGATCTGGATCTGCGGTTGATGAATCCACAGATTTGGAGTCTGTGGATACCAAGGGCAAGTATGGGACTTGAGCATCCTTGGGATTTTGGTATCTGTTATGGGTCCAATCCTTCTCAGATTCTAACAACTTTAATTGCCCTTTCCACCTTTAGGATCAATGACCAAAAGGTACCACTTAAGTCTTTTCTCCTGTACTGTGTCATTTGTTTATAGGAGTCTGTCTGCTAGGAAACTCCGGATGCATTGCAGACATCAGCATGTTTATCTTGAAATGACTACTTCACTTATGTCAAAACTGAACTAAACAACACTTTCATTAAAAAAAAAAAAAATTATTTGGTTGTTCCGGGTCTTAGTTGCATTATGCAGTTTCTTTAGTCATGGCATATGAACTCTTAGCTATAACATGTGGGATCTAGTTCCCTGACCAGGGATCAAACCCAGACCCCCTGCACTGGGAATGTGGAGTCAGACACTGGACCACCAGGGAGGCCCCTTAACAACACTTTCATTTTATTTATAAGTTAATTTTGCATTACTCTTCTGGTTTTCTCTCTGAAAGAGTATTTTTTTTTTTCTTTTTGAGGAAATGAATGATGTTTTATCTATTTTTGTATCACCAGGACCAGTTATGGCTTTAGGTATCTCAGAAGCATTCTATAAGTGTTTCTGTAATGGGTTAAAAAACAAACAAACAAAAAACCCAATTCTCTAAAATGTTAAATTTCATGCTTTTAAGCTTGAAAAACTAGAAATGTTTTTGCAGAGTAGTTCTATATAAATTTTATCAATAAAGGCATTGTAGTTTAAGTTCTGTGAATTAAGCCATGCCTTATTTAATCCCTACCCGTATATCTTTTCCTCCAGACATAACTTGAAATCAGTGATAAATTCCAATTCATAAAGCTAATCTCTAGTGTTACATCCGGTCTGCTTCATTCACTAGCTTTCCAACAATAGTCTGAAGTAGTCAGCATGTAATAATCAGGAAACCTTTCCTGGCATGCTTCCAGGCCCTAGTCATCTTTTATGAGCCTTAACACTGTTAAGTCACATCAACTTAGGCTCAACCACATGAATGAAAATTTCACGATACTCTTAAGTCACTGTACAAGTCTACAATTTATAAAGAGGCTGTATTTTGAAGTCTGTTTTTACATTAGTGTCTGCAATTTGGAGAGCATTTTCATAAATTTCCAAACTAGCCCATCAATTCCTTTAGTAAACTTTATTTAAAGATAGCTGAATCTTAAATAATAGTTGTATCTATAGTTATGGATTCTGGGTCACGGGGTAGGAATGGGGTTTATCGAAAAGAGATGTATACCCCTAGGGGCTGAATTGACCAGTGGAGCAAAGCCCCCAGTCTTTGCAAAGCCTAAGCAGCACCGCAGAGGGTACAACACTTTTACATTTACTTCCAGGTCACATGAAACTTCAGGGGCCCAATGGCAAGACAGAAGGCTGGCTGCCAAGTTTATAGACTTGCAGAGCTTTCTTTGGTCATCCCTACCAGATTTGTCTGTAAATGGTCAGATAGTAAATATTTTAGGCTTTTCAAATGATACAATCCCTGTCCCAAGTCTTCAACTCCACTGTTGTGGTGTGAAATCAGCCAAAGATGATACATAAATATGTGAGCATAACTGTGTTCTAGTAGAACTTTACTAGCGCATACTGGAAGCCGGATCCTATATAATTTTCATGTGTCACAAATATAATACTTCTTTTGAATTTTTTTCAACCATTTAAAAATACAGAAACATTCTTAACGGTGCTGGACAGAACAGACAGAAGGCTGGATGTGAACCACAGGCCATAGTTTGCCAACCCTGCTTTAAAATAACCCATGTTCAACTTCACATTTGCTAAAATTTTTTTCTGCCTCCCATTTCCGTCTCCCTCATGCACCCTGAACTCTTGTTTTGTTCTAAATCCCATGCAGGATGATTCTAAACTAAAGTATCCCATGCCCTGCTGTGTCTGAATTTTCCTTCCTGCCTTCCCATCTCTTGGGTACGAAGCCTTCCAGCTAGTTCTTCAATGTTTAGTCACTCAGTTATGTCTGACTCTCTGTGACCCTGTGGACGATAGCCCACCAGGCTTCTCTGTCCATAGGATTTTTCAGGCAAGAATACTGGAGTGGGTTGCCATTTCCTTCTCCAGTGCTAGTTCTTAAGAAAAATTAAATGTGATTCACTAAGAAGTGCTGTTGCCCAAATATTCTCTAGAAAATACAAATCTGGACCTGTCATCCCATTTCCAACATTTCCCTATCTTTCCTTTGACTAAAAGAAATTTAATCTTTTACACTCAGCTGTTAAGTCCTCCACCACCTGGGCTGTCATCTCCCATCAGATCTTATTCCTTATCATTTTTGTAATTCTCACAGAATCATGTGTACTGCATGCCCTGTGGACAGGCTAGTTGTTTTCCCAGTTGCCAAGCATTCCTTGTGTAAACCACTCTCTCTGAATGGAATGCCTTGACCCCTCTCCTCTGATATGGAACTTCAGCTGACCCTTCACGGTCTGGCTCTAAAGTTATACTCACAACGAAGCCTTTGCTAATACCTCAAGAAATCACTTTGTGGGAAAAAAAAAAATATGTTATGACGTGCAACACATTGTTGAGTAGCTCTCTGTTTATACACCTTTTCTTCCTACCAGACTAGTTTTAGGTGGGGAGGGATTGTGTTTTCTTTATCTGAACTGATATCTTCCTTTTCTACCCGCAGGTCCTAGCCCAGAGTCAGCAAGTAGTGTATTCCTATGAAAGGTATTAAATTTAACTCTCCCAGAGGGCTAAATGTTTTCACCTTTAGCAGTGTCTGTTTGCTAAGTCAAGTGAATTTTGAACTGGCAGGGTTCCAGGCTATAGTAAAATAAAGTGAACAAATTTGGGCAGAAAAAATAAATATGCTGATTTTGGTCAGAGCCAGTTCCCCAAGGGGTTTCCATGGTGTATAGTTCTTGTTTCTTTCTGGTTCCACAGGCTCACTATCACATCTAACGTCCCCGTGACTTTCATGGGTAAGGCTTCAAGTCAGAGGAGGGAAGTAAAATGAGAGGAACCGCTATTCAAACTACCAGTCAGTTGTTACTTGTTTGGAAGCTAGTGACTGAGGCAGTACCAGGTCCTGCCGTGTTTCCTTACCTACCACATCCAGGAAGCAGAGAAGGGTTTATATGGGAGTGACAGAGATTCTGAAAAGTGTTACTTAGAATTGAATGTTTCATTAAATGCAGAAGAACTAGGGAAATGAACAACTCTTTGTCTAAAATAAATGGCAGTGATTCAGTGAAGGTCCTGTCAGGAAGATAAGATTTAAACAATTTTTTGATTTTTCCTTGGAAGCTTTTCTACCTTTTAGACCTATTCAATCTGATTTTCAAGGAAATAGATAAATAATAAACCTAAAAACAGGCTTTTTTGGTGGCTTGGTGGTAAAGAATCTGCCTGTCAATATGGGAGATGTGGGTTCGTTCCCTGGGTCAGGAAGATCCCCCAGAGAAGGAAACAGCAACCCACTCCTGTGTTCTTGCCTAGAGAATGCCATGGACAGAGGAGCCTGGTGGGCTACAGTCCATGGGGTCTCAAAAGAGTTGGACCCAACTGAGCACTCACACACACACACAAAAGTCCTTAAAACACTGCAAAAAATACAATTTACTATTTGTTATAGATCATTAATCGGTAGATATTGTAGTACAACTATCTTCTCTCTCCATTTCCCCAAGCCAGGTACTATCTGTCATGACGCAACCAACCAATAACAACAAAGATAAAACAACATAAATAAATGCCATTAGATATTTTAAAATGACTATTCACTAATTTATGTGATTTTCCTGATTAGCAAATTAGTTTCACCTTGATTACTATTTTGATTTTGACAGAAATCTTTGAAATTTAGAAGTAGAGGTTTGATTCTATGAATTATAGCAACTTTCCAAACCCAGTATTCTTCCAATTTTCTGAACAAGACACTGTGGACTCATTTCATCTTCCCATTGCAGGGATTACAAACAAATTTTCTTTTTTCAAATAGTAATTTTTATACAATTTTTAAAGGTTGCTTCCCTTTACAGTTATTGCAAAATATTGGCTATATGCCCTGCATTGTACAATACATCCTTGAACCTATCTTACACCCAACAGTTTGTACACCCCACTTCTCCATCCTTATAATTACTCCCCACCCAAACATAAACTGGGCTTCCCAGGTGGCTCAGTGGTAAAGAATCTGCCTGCCAATGCTGGTGACATGGGTTCGATACTTGGGACGTGGCATGGACAGAGAAGTCTAGCTAGTGGGCTACACAGTCCATGGGGTCACAAAGAGTCAGACATGACTTAGCAACCAAACAACAACAGCAAACATAAACTAATTTTCAATTCAGTTCAGTTCAGTCACTCAGCCGTGTCCGACTCTGCAACCCCATGAATCGCAGCATGCCAGGCCTCCCTGTCCGTCACCAACTCTCGGAGTTCACTCAGACTCAGTTCATCGAGTCCGTGATGCCATCCAGCCATCTCATCCTCTGTCGTCCCCTTCTCCTCCTGCCCCCAGTGCCTCCCAGCATCAGAGTCTTTTCCAGTGAGTCAGCTCTTCGCATGAGGTGGCCAAAGTACTGGAGTTTCAGCTTCAGCATCATTCCGTCCAAAGAAATCCCAGGGCTGATCTCCTTCAGAATGGACTGGTTGGATCTCCTTGGGCCTAAAATAGTTGTTCAGGATCTGGAAACTCTGGGCCCTTGAAGAAGACAAAATGACAACCAGATGTAGTTCTTGCCTTCACAAAACATTCCATTTACAATATTTATACTCTAGCCCATTTGGTTATCATTTCTGTATGCAGCCCTCAACACTTTGCATCATGTTTGGTGCTAATAAATGTTGGTTTCATATTAATAGTGGAAGGAGACCAAGAGTTTTAAGATGCCGAGGAGAAAAATAGATATTAAATTTAGTTGGTTACCAGTGAACTGAAAACAAATGACTCACTGACTGCCAATGAGGGAAGTTCTTATTGGAGGAAAGGGTACACTTATTTAACAGTACAGGGGAGAAGTTATTAAGAGAGCCCAGTTGAATTCATATTTCTTGGGGTCCTTTAGGATATCAATATGGATTTATTTATTAGGTTAGTTTGATGTCCAACCCAAGGAAGATTTGATATGATGAAGGGAGAGCAGGACGGTAGCCCAGGGAGATAAACTGCAGGCAAGAGCAAAATTTGGGGAATAAAAATTGCTGAAAATAATTCCCCACTGAGTATACTGGCCTCCAGTCCAGTTCAGTCGCTCAGTCGTGTCCGACTCTTTGCAGCATGCCAGGCCTCCCTGTCCATCACCAACTCCCAGAGTTTACCCAAATTCATGTCCATCGAGTCGGCAATGCCATCCAGCCATCTCATCCTCTGTTGTCCCCATCTCCTCCTGCCCCCAATCCCTCCCAGAATCAGGGTCTTTTCCAATGAGCCAACTCTTTGCATGAGGTGGCCAGAGTATTGGAGTTTCAGCTTTAGCATCAGTCCTTCCAATGAACACCCAGAACTGATCTCCTTTAGAATGGACTGGTTGGATCTCCTTGCAGTCCAAGGGACTCTCAAGAGTCTTCTCCAACACCACAGTTCAAAAGCATCAATTCTTCAGCGCTCAGCTTTCTTCACACTGGTCTAACTGAGGATAAAAATACTCTTAACTCCAGGATCGTTGGGTCTTTGGAACATGAAACCTTTTTTTTTTTTTTTTTTTAATCTCTTTTTAATGGAAATGAACACTAATAAGCTAATTTAAAAGTTTTGTTTTAACACTTCGTGTTGTATGAGGGGGATTTAAAAAACCTGAGGGTAGACTTCCCAGGTGGTCCAGTGGTTAAGAATCCACCTTCTAGTGTAGGGGACATAGGTTCAATTCTTGGTCGGGGAAGATTCCATATGCTGGGGAGCAGCTAAGCCCATGTGCCACGATTACTGAAGCCAGAGTGGCCTAGCGCCGATGCTCTGCTGCAGAAGCCACCGCAATGAGAAGCCCATGCACTGCGACTAGAGAGGAGACCCTGAGCATTGCAACTAGAGAAAGCCCATGGGCAGCAAGGAAGACCCAGCACAGCCTAAATAAGTAATTTTTCTTAATACAAAATATAAAAAATAAAAAAACTTGAGAGGAAAAAATCCTTAAACAAAGTTTGATTGGTTTAACTTTAGAAGGTGAGTTTAACTTTGCATTCAGCCTTGGGTCTCCTTTGAGCTGACTTCTCCAGAGAAAAATCTACTTGTGTCCTCAGGTTAGAAACTGTTAACATATACTATTTTAAAAGATTCCAGAGCCTCAATGAAATTAGAACTGTAATGGGATCTAGGGCATTATCTGTAACATTTGAATAGCTTTTTTCTATTCAGCAGGCTTACCACACAGTTGAAATAAATTTCTACAGAGAGTATTGCAGGATCTTTCTGGTTAAGTGTACTAAGCTTCAGTTAAGTACTCCATGTTAATACTTTTTTTTTTTTTTTTTAAAGCAAATAGAAGCAGAGAGACCAGATTCCATCACTGGCTATCATGGCCCACTTTTGAATTCCTGGCAACTAAAGATTGTTTGATAAGTATCTTCAGCCCAAGTTACGAATTCAAAGGTTTTCTTTAGCAAGGGTGAAAAAAAAAAAAAAACAAACAAACAGGCACAAGGGTTTATCTTCTATCAGATGGCAGGCTGCTGTCTTCAGGGCTGGTGGAGTCAATGAGATTAGGAGAAAAGCAGGTATTTAGATAAAGAAGAGTTTATCAGAACAGGAGTCTTACCACTGGATATTCAATCTAACTTTTCCAAAAAGAACTAGTTTAATCGGCCTTTCCCAGCATGCTATGTGGTCCGTTAAGAGCACAGAATGTGGTAACAATGTATCACAACATTCTGTAGATCAAGATCACAAAGAAACTTTTAAATTAATTCATCAAGAGAGTGAAATTTCATTTGATCCCTGTCTCTCCTTTTTTTCCCCTCTTTAAATAAAGTCTTATTCCTGGTCTTTATTTTTTGGTGGCTTCTTCTCTTGTAATGTAATTCTACATAGGGTTTTGAAAAGTGACACATTCATTTTCAGTCACAATTTGTTTAAAAAATAAATACATCAGATGTGTTATTAAAAAAAAACTATAGATTTTTTATACCTAGAAATATGTATGTCCTTGCTCTTTCTTTTCCTTTACAAGGTACCTATGTAATTTTTATGTGATAATTCATCTAACTGTGTCAGCTTTATTTTTTATATAACATTACTTTATATTTCTAAATAGTGTTCATATTTTAATTTCTTATATTACATTGTAATCTAAAGAAATAATATAGTTTGTCAAAATGTTTCTGATTGCAGGCTCAGTTTTTACAACAATTGATAAATGAGTAGATCTAATAATAAGGATAATTCTGTATATGTTATATTATTAAAGAGTCTGTATAGCCTGACACTATCATAGGAAATTTTTTTTTGTAAAGAAGTAACTCAGGGTTTCCCTGATGGCTCAGTGGTGAAGAGTCTGCCTACCAGTGTAGGAGATATGGGTTCAATGCCTGATATGGGAAGATCCCATATGCGGTGAAGCAGCTAAACCCATATGCCACAACTACTGAGCCTGTGCTCTAGAGCCTGGGAGCCTCAACTGCTGAGCCCACGTGCCACAGCTACTGAAGCCTGTGCACCCTGGAGCCTATGCCCTGTAACAGGAGAAGCCGCTGCAGTGAGAAGCCTGTGCACCACGACCAGAGAGCAGCCTCCACTCTCCACAATGCAGGAAAGCCTCGCAGCAGCAAGACCCAGCATCGCCGGAAACAAAAATAAAGAAAATTTTTTTAAAAAATGGCTAACGCTAACAAATGAGGGTGGTGGTGCTAAAACTAAATCTTCAAAAAAGAAGAGGGAGGATGGAGACACTTCATGGCAACTAATAGCATGAGTTTCCTGAAATCTTCATTTTTAAATATCCTCTGACTCTCCAGTAGTAATGATTCCTCCAGGGATTCGGTGTGCTACTTCCTCATTCCTGTCCATATAGAAGAGCAAATAGTTAAATAGCAAGTTCCACAGGCAAAGTGCTGTTCTAGGTACTTTACTTACATTAATTATTTAATCCTTCCAATGGCATTGCAGCCAGGATACCATTAATAGCTCCATTCCACAGAGGGGAAAATAAGGTATAGAGAGGTTAAGTAACTTGCTCAAGATCAGTGCTAGTCACGGGGGACCAAGACTTAGACAGTCTTGCTCCAGAGCTCATGTTTTTCACCACATGCCCAGCACCTCACAGGCCAGTGCTGGAAATTGGAATACACACCACCACATCATGCTATCTTTTAATAGTAAGAAAGGGGACTTCCCTGGTGGTATGATGGATAAGAATCTGCAGGCCAGTGCAGGGAACAACGGTTCGATCCCTGCTCTGGGAAGATTCCACATGCTGTGAAGCAACTAAGCCTCGCCACAACTACTGAGCCCATGCTCTGGAGACCACCAAACACAACTGTTGAGCCTGTGTGCCACAACTGAAACGCCCCTGGACAGCACTGAAGAGCATCCCCACTTGCCGTAATTTAAGAAAGCCCACAGGCCCCAACAAAGACCCAGCGCAAGTAAAAAAAAAATAAGAAAAAGAAAGAATGAATAAACTTTAAAAAATTAAGCAAGAAAGAGGATTAATACAAGATTAACATTCATCATCCTGAAATGCAAAAGTAGACAAAACACTGGGGACAGAAGTTTGTCCCAGGTGGCCATTATTCAAGTCAGTATTTGTGCTCCTACCTCTCAAAACTAGAGCTTACAGAGGCACTGCATGGAACCTCATGATATCATCTTTAAAACTTCCCTGAAAATATGTCTTCTACGTAGGAATATTATGTCTCCCTTATACTTGGCAGCTTGCATACTTGTTAATGGTACTAAGTAGTTTCGCAATTCCTTAAATAATTTTCAGCCTTTTGAGAAGGGGGATCATTAGTCTCAAGGTCACGTCTGTCAATCTGGGTATGTTAGAATACGGGTCAGTTACCTACATCAGGGGCAAGGGCAGATGAGGAAAAAGAGGGACCTGGAATTACCTGGAATTACAGGTCCCCATGAGGCAGGAAAGAAGTTACTTTCCAGTGGATTCTAGGAATGTGGGAGCATGCAATGCGGTGAAGAGAAAAGAGCATAGGATTTGGAGCCAGGAGGCTTAAATGTGAGCATTGATGCCACCAATGAGCTTGTGTGGGTTATTTAACTTTTCAGTGCTCTAGATTTTTATGAAGGCTGTTAGGATTGAATAAGAAAATAGATTAAGTGTGCTCTGTGGACTATAAATTGTTAAGTACATTTTAGCTAAAAAAAAAAAATCAAAAAAGATGGACAGTGGGCACTAAATTAGACAATCACACTGAGTCTGAATTCCTAATACGGCATAGTCTGGTGTCATAGCCAGTGGTCAGGTTCCATGATGGGTGATCCAGATCTGAGTGAGAGGTGGAATCTCAGATCTCAAGGACATCTGTGAGCAGCTATCAGAATGCCAGCCTCTGGGTTGTGTTCAGGCAGAAAGCCCTAATTTTAGGTATACAAAGAAGCTAGGTAAAATTCTGGGTATTTAAATAGGTACTAACAAAGTCAGTGCCCAGATACTGGGTCATATTCCTTGAGTCTGTATCCCAATATTTGGGCTAATGTGCCACCAATCCTTTTATTGAGCTCTGACCATGAGGTGCAATGGCTGCCAAGTCTGGGAACCTGATACTAGTCCCTCAAACTAATGGACCACATATGATTCTTAGATTACAGAAATGGAGACAGTTTCAAGGGGGTGGAAGATGAGGACTCAAAGGTGACTTTGTGGTTTTTAGCCAGAGTGGCTGGGGCCATAGGTATCTCATTTACAAAGGTTGCTAAGTTGGGGGCCAAAGGTGAGAAAGGAGGGAGATGAGAGGAGAGTAATATTCTGGAAATGCAGGATCATGGTCAAGTAGTCAGGAGATGCTGTTGATACCTTATGCCTAGAACTCAGAAGGAATATTAGGACCAGAGGTGTAAGTTTGATAAACTGTTCACAGAATAGTTGCCTTCAAGCCCTTGAAAAGTGTTTCTTTTCCTGGGGCTGCCATAATGAATTACCACAAATTAAGAA
The DNA here is from genome assembly GCF_016772045.2 of Ovis aries. Taxonomy (NCBI): domain Eukaryota; kingdom Metazoa; phylum Chordata; class Mammalia; order Artiodactyla; family Bovidae; genus Ovis; species Ovis aries. The sequence continues at coordinate 235,225,896 of NC_056054.1, read as the reverse complement.
GCTTAAACAGTAGAAATTTATCACCTCACAGTTGTGGAGGCTAGAGATCTGAAATCAAGGTGTCAGATGTTACAACCCTCTCTCCTGGCTTCTGGTACTGCCAGCGTTCTTTAGCGTGTAGATTATATTATCTTTGTGTATTCACATGGTCTTTCCTCTATTCATGTCTGTGTCTGAATGTTGCCCTCTTATTAGGACACAGTCATATTGGATTAGAACCTGCCCAAATGACCTCATCCTAACTTGATCATTTGAAAAGACCCTATTTTCAAATAAGGTCACATTCACAGACCCCGAGTGTTAAGATTTCAGCATCTTTTTGAAGGACACTGTCTAGCCCATAACAGAGGAAAATGGTCCCGGGAGAACAAGCAAAGATGGGGCACTGAAGTAAGGCCTTTGACATTGTGAGCATGAAGAAAGGCATACAAGACTGAAGAAGAAGATGTAACTACCACATGGAAATAGGAGAACCTAGACTGTGTAGTCAGAGAAGGCGATGGCACCCCACTCCAGTACTCATGCCTGGAAAGTCCCGTAGACGGAGGAGCCTGCTAGGCTGCAGTCCATGGGGTCGCTAAAAGTCGGACATGACTGAACGACTTCACTTTCACTTTCACTTTCATGCATTGGAGAAGGAAATGGCAACCCACTGCAGTGTTCTTGCCTGGAGAATCCCAGGGACAGGGGAGCCTAGAGGGCTGCCATCTCTGGGGTCGCACAGAGTTGGACATGACTGACGTGACTTAGCAGGAGCAGACAATGCAGTCGCTGAGGGAAGGCAAGTTTTACATAGAAAGGATCATAATTTTAAATGATAGAGAAAAAAATTAGGCAGCTGAATGAGGACTAAGAAAAGATAGCTGGATTGGTGATCAGAAGGTCACTGATGCTCTTTGTAAGAGATGTGTATGACATAGTGTTTCTGGGATACCTGCTGTGGGCTCTATCTTAGTTTTGGCTGCTGTAACAAAGTGCCATAGCCTGAAAGGGTTATAACCAATTTTTTTCACAAGTGCTGGAGGTTCCAGATCAGTGTGCCATCATGATTGGTTCCAGTGAGAGCCCTCTTCCAGGTTATAGACTGACAAATTCTCGTTATATCCTCATCAGGAGGAGAGCAGAGAGGGGACACAAGCCCTCTCATAACTCTTGTGAGGGCACAAATCCCACTCAGGAGGGCCCCACCCACATTGTCTCATCTAATCCTAATTACTTCTGAAAGGTTTCACATGCTAATACCACGACACTGAGGGGTAAAGTTTCAACATACAAATTTTGAGAAGACACATTCAGTTCATAGCAGATTCAAACCTAAGCTCAGTCATTATCATGGGATGTTGCCGCATTATTTAAACCCACTATTTCTCAGTATTCTTATCTATAAAATGGGGATGATAATAATTGTTCCAACCTCATAGTGTTGTTATGAAGATTAAATGAGTTGTGCTTAAAATAGTGTCATGCTATTTATGTGCAAAGAACACTATCAACAGAATGAGAAGGCAACCCATGGAATGGGAGAAGATATTTGCAAATCTTATGTTTGATCAGGGATTGAGTAGGTTTTACTGATTACAGGTATTCCTTCTTTTTTTTTTAAGCTAATTTGCTTTTTACAAAAGGCCCACATTAGTACCCATCTTTGCTAACTAAAAAAATCTGAAGGGGATTTTTTTTTTAAAGCATTCAGTATTTGTTTTGTAGTAGCCCTTATAGAGGCAGCACACCCCTTGAGCTGTGCAGTGTTGAGAGCAGCACCACCCAGCATCTCCACATCAAGCCACCATAGCTTTGAACTATGTATGTGAGTATCTCTGCTTTATCTCAGTTTAGTCTGCATCTGTTAGCAACATGTGTCCTAAGGTAATTGCCTCACCACTTTTGGATATAGGGGAAATCTGTAATTGCAACTAAGTGAGTGGAATTACAGGCTCTTAAACTTCAAGATCAAATATATTTCAAGTATTATGAAAATTAATGTTTAGTATAGAAATATTCCTGGCCAAAAACAGAAAACGTAGAAACAGTTATCATATGTAAGTATGTACAGCTTTAAACCTTTGATGGGATTATTCTGAAATTAAATCCGAAGAATTAAAGTAACCAAATTGGGCAAAGAAATGAAAGCTCTAGGGCTTTAATTATTTGTGTATGCTCATAATTTTGCTAAAATATCCTTTAATTGGAAAGGTAATTAAGATATTTTCAGCTTCTTTGTCAACTCAGGAAAAATTAGTACAGCCCTGCCTTTTTAGTAATTTTACAATCTCTGTTTACTGAACTGTGCCATTAAGGTTAAATCCTCAAATTAGTTTTCAGAACACATAATAGTTGCTGAAATATGATAAAAGAATATTAAGCTTTCCATTTTTAGATATAAGGGGCCATTATACATTCAAATATTGATACAGGTAAAAACAAATTTTTTTGATCAACTCACAATTTAAAAAACACTTTACATTGATGTGTTTAAAAGAATTAGTTTCTCCCAAATTTATCATTTCATGCTTCTTTCATTTAGTAGGGTGATAGGTTCTTTATTTTCACTCTGCTTTCCTAGGATTTAGGTATTGGATGATTCTGCCAGATTTTAATTTCTAGCTATAGAAATGGCCAGAAATTCAGATTATCAGGTAGAATGGATGGAAATTCAGATTATCAGATGAGATTAGTAATTAGATTTATATTTTCTTTATATAATATTCTAGGTGGCTCAGATGGTAAAGAATATGCCTGCAATGCAGGAGACCCAGGTTCAACCCCTGGGTTAGGAAGGTCCCCTGGAGAAGGGAAAGACTACTCCAGTATTCTTGCCTGGAGAATCCCATGGACAGAGTAGATTGAATGCTGGCTCCCTAAGATATTAAATCTTGATATCTGGAACTTTTTCTTTATCTTATTTGGGAAAAGGATCTTTGCACATGTGATTATATTAAGAATTTTGAGATGGGGAGATTATCCTGGATTATCTATGTGGTCCTTAAGTGTCATCACATGTATCCTTATAGAAGAGGTGCAGAGCTGGGCTTGAAAATTACACAGAGGAGAATGTATGAAGATAGAGAGACAGATTGAGTGAAGAGGCCACAAGCCAAAGGATGCCTGTAGCCACCAGAAGTGGGAAGAGGCAAGGATTTCCCTCTGGAGCCTCCAGAGAAAGTGTGGCCCTGTGACACCTTGTTTTTGACCCAATGATATTGAGTTTTGAACTTCTGGCCTCAGGATCTGTAAGAGAATAAACTTCTGTTTGTTTTAAGCCACCACGTTGTGGTACTTGGTTATAGCAGCCACAGGAATCTAAAACAAATATAAATTTTACAGTGGCAAATTTTCACCCAATCACTTTAATGTTGCAGGTAATTCTGATATTTTCACAGAAACCCTGGAGAGGAATTGCTGTGATAAACAACAAGAATTCTATATTTAGGGAGATATAAAGAACTAGAAAAGGAATGATGTTGATAGGATGATTCAATAGACATAGTATCCTATTGCATAAACTATTTCATTTGCCTATATAGTGTTTTTGTCAGGCCAAGAAGAAACTTCATAAATTTCAGAAAAATAAACACTGAGTATTTTAATCTCTTTCCCATTAATTACTTAAAATTATTTTCCAAACTATAAAAATAGCATAATTGCATTGAATAACTTTTGCAAACTAGATGGGAAAAAATTCACATAAAATTCTCAATACCGCTACTATTATAACTTTGTTATAATCATTTACATTCACTTTCTCTTTTTAAGTCATAGTAGTCATTGTATGGATCACAATAAACTGTGGAAAATTCTTAATGAGATGGGAATATCATACCACCTGACCTGCCTCTTGAGAAACCTATATGCAGGTCAGGAAGCAACAGTTAGAACTAGACATGGAACAATAGACTGGTTCCAAATAGGAAAAGGAGTACGTCAAGACTGTATATTGTCACCCTGCTTATTTAACTTATATGCAGAGTACATCATGAGAAATGCTGGGCTGGAGGAAACACAAGCTGGAATCAAGATTGTCAGGAGAAATATCAATAACCTGAGATATGCAGATGACACCACCGTTATGGCAGAAAGTGAAGAAGAACTAAAAAGCCTCTTGATGAAAGTGAAAGAGGAGAGTGAAAAACTGGCTTAAAGCTCAACTAAGATCAGAAAACTACGATCATGGCATCCAGTCCCATCACTTCATGGCCAATACATGGGGAAACAGTGGCTGACTTTATTTTTGGGGGCTCCAAAATCACTGTAGATGGTGACTGCAGCCATGAAATTAAAAGATGCTTACTCCTTGGAAGGAAAGTTATGAACAACCTAGATAGCATATTAAAAAGCAGAGATATTACTTTGTCAACAAAGGTCCATCTAGTCAAAGCTATGGTTTTTCCAGTAGTCATATATGGATGTGAGAGTTGGACCATAAAGAAAGCTGAGCACCAAAGAATTGATGTTTTTGAGAAGACTCTTGTGTTGGAGAAGACTCTTGAGAGTCCCTTGGACTGCAAGGAGATCCAACCAGTCCATCCTAAAGGAGATCAGTCCTGGGTGTTCATTGGAAGGACTGATGTTGAAGCTGAAACTCCAATACTTTGGCCACCTGATGCAAAGAGCTGACTTATTTGAAAAGACCCTGATGCTGGTAAAGATTGAGGACAGGAGGAGAAGGGGATGACAGAGGATGAGATGGTTGGATGGCATCATCAACTCAATGGACATGGGTTTGGGTGGACTCCGGGAGTTGGTGATGGACAGGGAGGCCTGGCGTGCTGCAGTTCATGGGGTTGCAAAGAGTTGGACACGACTGAGCGACTAAACTGAGTCATTTAATGCCTATATTGTTGTATATTGACTTTATTCGCTTAATATGCAACTTTTGCTAATGTCAGTCTTTATAACAATTTTCTTAAAGATAGCTTAAATTGCTATTGAATGGGTACACTATAATTCAAATAGTCTCTTGTCATGAATCTTCAGACTAACTTCTATTTTTTAAGGAAATGTATATGTCATCTTTTAGAAATTCCCTCATTTAAACTTTAAAGAAATTGAGACCGATGAAGTAGAGTTTCTTAATCTCAGCACTACTGACATTTTGGGCAGAATGATTCTTTGCTGTTGGGGGCTGTTGGGGGCTGCTATGGAAAAAGTTTAGCAGCATCCTGGTTTCTATTCCACTTGATGCCAGTAGCTTCCCCCTCACACAACTGTGACAACCTGAAATGTTTCCAGACATTGCCACATGTGACATGGTAGGCAAAATAGCCCCTTCTAGATAATCACTGATAAAGCAGCTAAGTTCAGATTCAATCATTGAAGAATCCATTATTAAATTCCAAGTTTGGTGCTTTTTATCCACTTTCAATGGTCTTGTTTCACCATTTCTATGACAACTTTTGAACTCATGATGGTAAGACGGCTGCTGCATCTCCAAGTATCATGTATATATTTCTTTCAGGAAGATGGGAAATTGACAAATTATAAGAGGCAAGAACACTCCTTCCAAAGAAGCCATCTTTTTATTGAGAAGGGATGCCCCTCCCTAGTGACTTTTCATACATATTATTTGCTAGAAGTATATCACATAACCACCTCTACTCATGGGAAAAGCTGCTGCTGCTGCTAAGTCACTTCCATTGTGTCTGACTCTGTGTGACCCCATAGACGGCAGCCCACCAGGCTCCCCCATCCCTGGGATTTTCTAGGCAAGAATACTGGAGTAGGGTGCCATTGCCTTCTTCGATGGGAAAAGCTAGGAGTTCAAATTCTTAGCTGTAACAGTCTCTGTAATAGTAGAAGGAGAAGGGTATATGTGAATGATTTTTGAATAACCCATCCACAATATTTGCTAAATTTCCATTCTAGTTCACTTTCTTCTCTGTGGCAGATGAGATAGGCAAGGATTTGAAAGCTACTCAAGAAGGAAATGGCAACCCACTCCAGTGTTCTTGCCTGGAGAATCCCAGGGACAGGGGAGCCTGGTGGGCTGCCCTCTATGGGGTCGCACAGAGTCAGACACGACTGAAGTGACTTAGCACTTAGCAAGATGTTTCGTCATATATATGTGAGGTCTTATTGTGCTGTGATTTATTATCTAGAAAGTGCTTCATGAAATCCTTTCCAACTGATTGATTTGGTGATGTTTTAAAATTCTGTTTTCTCTGAATTAGGAAAGTGTATTCATGTACAAGTAGTGTCATTGAAAGGACCCAATTAATTTCAGCTAGAAAGGTCACTACTTCAAACCATCAGTGCTTTTATCAGTTGTAGTAAACATGCCTATCAATTCATATCATCCGCAGGCTGATGTTAAAAGACCCATATTGGTTTCTTTTCCTATCCAGCAGTATTCTGCAGTGTCCCAAGTGCCAGGTGCTATCTGCACCTGAGAATGTAGAGGATGTGGACACATCAGATATACACTAAGGACACAATACAAGTTCAGTTCAGTTCAATTGCTCAGTCGTGTCCAACTCTTTGTGACCCCATGAACTGCAGCACTCCAGGCCGCCCTGTCCATCACCAACTCCCGGAGTTCACCGAAACCCATGTCCATTGAGTTGGTGGTGCTATCCAACCATCTCATCCTCTGTTGTCCCCTTCTCCTCCTGCCCTCAATCTTTCCCAGCATCAGGGTCTCTTCAAATGAGTCAGTTCTTTGCATCAGATGGCCAAATATGGGAATTTCAGCTTCAACATCAGTCCTTCCAATGAACACCCAGGACTGATCTCCTTTAGGATGGACTGGTTGGATCTCCTTGCAGTCCAAGGGACTCTCAAGAGTCTTCTCCAACACCGCAGTTCAAAAGCATCAATTCTTCAGTGCTCAGCTTTCTTTATGGTCTAACTCTCACGTCTAGTGAAAGTGAAAGTGAAGTCGCTCAGTCGTGTCCGACTCTTTGCGACCCCATGGACTGTAGCCCACCAGGCTCCTCCCTCCATGGGATTCTCCAGGCAAGAGTACTGGAGTGGGTTGCCATTTCCTTCTCCAGGGGATCTTCCCGATGCAGGGATCAAACCTGGGTCTCCTGTATTCCAGGCAGACGCTTCAAATAGCAGCACAAATCACTAGCTATGAATAAAAGCATGACTTTTTGTTTCCTTATCTCCCAGGTAGCTCAGAAATTTTAATTATGTAGTTTTTCATTTTCCTATTCGAATAAATGTGCCCCTACCCATGTTGGGGTTTAATTATATTTCCCCAAATGATACACTGAAGCCCTAGCCCTGGGTACCTGCGACCTCAGTTTGAAATAGTATCTTTGCAAATATAATCAAGTGATCATGAGGTTACTATGGGGTCCCTAATCCATTATGACTGCTGTTCTTTTAGAGGATGAGACAGAAGTACATCTAAGGAGAGAACTGTGTGACTACCAAGGTAGGGATTGGACTTATGAATGATAAACCAAGAAACACCAAGGATTGTTGGAAATACCCAAACTGTGATGCTGGAGAAAACTCCTGAAAGTCCCTTGGACATCAAGGAGATCAAACCAGTCATCCTTAGGGAAATCAACCCTGAATGCTCGTTGGAAAGACTGATGCTAAAGCTGAAGCTCCAGTAATTTGGTCATCTGATGTGAACACTGACCCATTGGAAAAGACCGTGATGCTGAGAAAGTTTGAGGGCAGAAGAAGAAGAGGGCATTAGAGGATGAGATGGCTGGATGGCATTGCCGATGCAATAGATATGAACTTGGGCAAAATTCAGGAGGTGGTGAGGAACAGGGAGGCCTGGCGTGCTTCAGTCCATGGGGTCACAAAGAGTCGGACATGACTGAGTGACTGAACAATAACAACAACGAGAGGAATGAATGGGAATGAATTCTCCCTTAGAGCCTTCCGAGACAGCTTGGCCCTGAAGACGTGGCTTTCAGACTTCTTACCTCCAAAACTGTTTGAGAGTATAAATTTCTATTGTTCAAAGTTACTCAGTACTTTATTTTGCAGCTCTAGAAATCTAGCTAATATACACTAAGCATGAAAAAAATAGTAAGTACTTGCTAGTTGAAAAATTAGTAGTACCTTCCATTAGGCTCTTCAAAGGATAATTTTAGATAAGTGCTTCTATTCTGCATGTATGTTCTTTTTCACTTTTTTTGAGTGATCAATTTCCCAGTGCTAATTTCCTTTCCTTTGCTTTTATCAAATTACAAGATCCGTTCCAAATCAAACTTCTTTCAGGAAGAAGGGCAGATACAAGCCTGGTGGTCAATATCAAGGGAAAGGTAGTAATGGGAGATAGAGAGACTCTCCTCCTTTACATGATCATGGAGGGTTGGGATGCTTGTGAGAAAGACTTCACCTAAAATCCCAACAAAATGAAACCTGATAATGGATTGCAACATAGTTGGGTATCTATGTTAGTTGGGTTCCTCTAAGAAGCAGACAACAAACTAATATTAGACATGCAGAAAATGTATCCTAAGAAGGATAAAGGAAAAGGGTAGAGAAGTATCTGGAGAAGGCAAGCAGTGCCTTTCAATCATAATTCTAATATGACACCTGTGAAGGGGACAGAAAAGGAAGGAAGATTGGGTAGGAAGAGTCTGAAGCTTCAGCACAGTTCCAAGAAATGTTCAGCTAGGTCAAAGGGAAATCTTGTACTGAAACTGCCCATCAGGACAGTCCTACATCTCAGGAATGAAAGTGAAAGTGAAAGATGCTCAGTCGTGTCCGACTCTTTGTGACCCCATGGACTATACAGTCCATGGAATTCTCCAGGCCAGAATACTGGAGTGGGTTGCCTTTCCCTTCTCTAGGGGATCTTCCCAACCCAGGGATCAAACCCAGGTCTCTCACACTACAGGCAGATTCTTTACCAGTTGAGTCACAAGGGAAGCCCAAGAATGCTGGAGTGGGTAGCCTATCCCTTCTCCAGTGGATCTTCCCAACCCAGGAACCAAACTGGGGTCTCTTGCATTGCAGGCAGATTGTTTACCAACTGAGCTATCAGGAAATGGGTTTGCCTAAATCCTTCCCATGCTGTCACTGGCTGGGAACACTCATGGAGAATGTGCCCTGAGAGCAGATGTGGTCGTGGATCCAGAGAGGCAACATCTGGGCCATCAGTCAACCATGTTCCCAATGGCAGGAGGTCTGATCAGCGTATTTCCATGGCCACCACTCTGTTCAAAACAAGGACAAATTCTGAGTGTTTCTAGGAGTTCATGCTAGGGCTTCCCTTGTGGCTCAGCCAGTAAAGAATCCACCTGCAATGCAGGAGATCCTGGTCTGATCCCTGGATTGGGAAGATCCTTTGGAGAAGTGAAAGGCTACCTACTCCAGTTCTTCTGTGTATTCTTGCGACCTCTTCTTAATCTTTTCTGCTTTTGCTAGGTCCTTTCCATTTCTATCCTTTATCATGAAGAACTATACAAAGAAGGTCTTAATGACTGGAATAACCACAATGGTGTGGTCACTCACTTAGACCCAGACATCCTGGAGTGTGAATTCAAGTGGGCCTTACGAAGCATTACTACAAACAAAGCTAGTGGAGGTGTTGGAATCCAAGTTGAGCTATTTAAAATCTTTAAATATTAAAAGATGATGCTGTTAAAGTGTTGCACTCAATATACCAGCAAATTTGGAAAACTAAGGTCAGTTTTCTTCCAATCCAAAAGAAGGGCAATACTGAGTGTTCAAACTATGAGTACAATTGCATTTATTTCACAAGTTGGTAATATTATGCTTAAGATCCTTCAAGCTAGGTTTCAGCAGTACAAGAACTAAGAACTTCCAGATGTAAAATCTGGGTTTAGAAAAGGCAGAGGAACCAGAGATCAAATTGCTAACATTCGTTGGATCCTAGAGAAAGCAAGGGAAGTCCAGAAAAATATCTACTTCTGCCTGATTAACTACACTAAAGCCTTTAAATGTGTGGATCACAACAAAGTGTGGAAAATTCTTAAAGAGATGGGAATACCAGATCACTATACCTGCCTCCTGAGAAATCCGTATGCAGGTCAAGAAGCAACAGTTAGAACTGGACATGGAACAACTGAATAGTTCCATGAAATGTTTCAATGAAAATTGAGAAAAGAGTATGACAAGGCTGTATATTGTCACCCTGCTTATTTAAGTTAAATGCAGAGTATACCATGCGAAATACTGGACTGGATAAACCACAAGGAGGAAGATCAAGGTGAAAATCACAATCAAGATTGCCAGGAAAATATCAACCTCAGATATGCAGATGATACCACTCTAATGGCAGAAAGTGAAGAGGAACTAAAGAGCCTTTTCATGAGAGTAAAGGAGGAGAGTGAAAAATCTGGCTTAAAACTCAACATTCACTGCGAGTCAGGACCGGGGTCCGGTGCAGAGAGCCCTTCATCATGGGAAAGGGGCGTGGCTGGAAAGGCAGCCATGCCCTCACCCATCCCGCATTCCATGTTCCTGGGGAATCTGGTGCTAAACCATTGGTAGAGGACCTGCTGCTGGGTAGGGGTTTTGTTCGTAACAGAGCAGCTCCCTTGCTGCAATCTATTGAAAGTCAGCCCTTGACACAAGGATTTGGAAAAAGAAAAAAACAAACAACAAAAAAACCCTCAACATTCAGAAAACAAAGATCATGGCATCTGGTCCCATCACATCATCGCAAATCAGTTCAGTTCAGTGACTCAGTCATGTCTGACTCTTTGCGACCCCATGGACTGCAGCACACCAGGCTTCCCTGTGTATCACCAACACCTGGAACTTAAACTCATGTCCATTGAGTTGGTGATGCCATCCAACCGTTTCATCCTCTGTCATCCCCTTCTCCTCCCACCTTCAGTCTTTCCCAGCATCAGGGTCTTTTCCAATAAGTCAGTTCTTTGTATCAGGTCCCCAGAGTATTGGAGTTTCACCTTCAGAATCAGTCCTTCTGATGAATATTCAGCACTAATTTCCTTTAGGACTGGCTGGTTTGATTTCCTTGGAGTCCAAGGGACTCTCAAAAGTCATCTCCAACACCGCAGTTCAAAAGCATCAATTCTTCGGTGCTCAGCTTTCTTTATAATCCAACTCTCACATCCATACATAACTAATGGAAAAACCATAACTTTGACTAGATGGACCTTTGTTGGCAAATTAATGTCTCTTCTTGTTAATATGCTGTCTAGGTTGGTCATAGCTTTTCTTCCAAGGAACAAGTGTCTTTTAACTTCATGGCTGCAGTCACCATCTGCAGTAATTTTGGAGCCCCCCAAAATAAAGTCTGTCACTGTTTCCATTGTTTCATCTATTTGCCATGAAGTGATGGGACCAGATGCTGTGATCTTCATTTTCTGAATGTTGAGTTTTAAGCCAAGTTTTTCACTCTCCTCTTTCACTTTCATCAAGAAGCTTTTTAGTTCTTCACTTTCTGCCGTAAGGGTGGTGTCATCGGCATACCTGAGGTGATTGATATTTCTCTTAGCAATCTGGATTCCAGCTTGTGCTTCGTCCGGTCCAGTATTTCTCATGATGTACTCTGCATATAAGTTAAATAAGCAGGGTGACAATATACAGCCTTGATGTACTCCTTCCTGATTTGGAACCAGTCTGTTGTTCCATGTCCAGTCCTAATTGTTGCTTCTTGACCTGCATACAGATTTCTCAGGAGTCAGGTAAAGTGGTCTGGTATTCCCATCTCTTGAAGAATTTTCCACAGTTCGTTGTGATCCACACAGTCAAAGGCTTTGGCATAGTCAATAAAGCAGAAGTAGATGTTTTTCTGGAAGTCTCTTCCTTTTTCGATGATCCATCGGATGTTGGCAATTTGTTCTCTGATTCTTCTGCCTTTTCTAAATCCAGCTTGAACATCTGGAAGTTCACGATTCATGCACTGTTGATGCATGGCTTGGAGAATTTTAAGCATTACTTTGCTCGTTTGTGAGATGAGTACAATTGTGCGGTATTTTGAAAAATCTTTGGCACTGCCTTTCTTTGGGATTGGAATGAAAACTGACCTTTTCCAGTTCTATGGCCACTGCCAAGTTTTCCAAATTTACTCGCATATTAACTGCAGCCCTTTCATAGCATCATGTTTTAGCATTTGAAATAGCTGTGGAACTGGGATTCCATCACCTCCACTAGCTTTATTCAGTGATGCTTCCTAAGGCCTACTTGACTTTGGATTCCAGGCTGTCTGGCTCTAGGTGAGTGATCACACCATTGTGGTTATCTACATCATGAAGATCTTTTTTGTGTGGTTTTTCTGTGTATTCTTGCCACCTCTTCTTAATATCTTCTGCTTCTGTTAGGTCCATACCATTTCTGTTTTTCATTGTGCCCATCTTTGCATGAAATGTTCCCTTGGTATCTCTAATTTTTTTGAAGAGATCATTAGTCTTTCTCATTCTGTTCTTTTCCTCTATTTATTTTCAGTGATCCCTGAGGAAGGATTTCTTATCTCTCCAAAATGTCTTTGGAACTCTGCATTCCAATGGGCATAGCTTTCCTTTTCTTCCTTGCCTTTAGCTTCTCTTCTTTTCTCAGCTATTTGTAAGGCCTCATTAGACAACCTTTTGCCTTTTTGCATTTCTTTTTCTTGGGGATAGTCTTGACCCCTGCCTCCTATACAACGTCATGAATCTCTGTGCATAGTTCTTCAGGCACTCTGTCTATCAGATCTAATCCCTTGAATCTGTTTGTCACTTCTACTGTATAATCATAAGGGATTTGATTTAGGTCATACCTGAATGGTCTAATGGTTTTCCCTTCTTTATTCAACTTAAGTCTGAATTTTGCAATGAGGAGTTCATGATCTGAGCCATAGTCAGCTCCTGGTCTTGTTTTTGCTGACTGTATAGAGCTTCTCCATCTTTGGCTGCAAAGAACATATTCAATCTGATTTCAGTAGTGACCATCTGGTGATGTCCATGTGTAGAGTCTTCTCTTGGGTTTTTGGAAGAGGGTGTTTGATATGACCAGTGCGTTCTTTTGGCGAAACTCTGTTAGCCTTTGCCCTGCTTCATTTTTGTACTCCAAGGCCAAATTTGCCTGTTACTCCAGGTATCTCTTGACTTCCTACTTTTGCATTCTAGACCCCCTATAATGAAAAGTTCATCTCTTTTGGGTGTTAGTTCTAAAAGTTCTTGTAGGTCTTCATTGAACCATTCAACTTCAACTTCTTCAGCATTACTGGTTGGGGCATAGACTTGAGTTACTCTGATATGAATGGTTTGCCTTGGAAACGAACAGAGATCATTCTGTCATTTTTGAGATTGCATCCAGGTACTGCATTTTGGACTCTTTTGTTGACTATGATGGCTACTCCATTTCTTCTAAGGGATTCTTGCCCGTAGTAGTAGATATAATGGTTATCTGAGTTAAATTCACCCATTCCAGTCCATTTTAGTTCACTGATTCCTAAAATGTTGATGTTTACTCTTTCCATCTCTTGTTTGACCACTTCCAATTTACCTTGATTCATGGACCTAACATTCTATCTATGTTTCTATGCAATATTGTTCTTTACAGCATCAGACTTTACTTCAATCACCAGTTACATCCATAACCGCATGTTGTTTTTGGTTTGGCTCCATCCCTTCATTCTTCTGGAGTTATTTCTCCACTGTTCTCCAGTAGCATACTGGGCACCTACTGACCTGGGGAGTTATCTTTCAGTTTCCTATCTTTCAGTTTCATGGCAAATAGATTGGGAAAAAGTAGAGTGACAGAGTTTATTTCCTTGGCCTCCAAAATCATTGCAGGTGGTGATTGTAACCATGAAATTAAAAGACACTTGCTCCTTGAAAGGAAAGCTATAACAAACCTAGACAGCATATTAAAAAGCAGAGACATCAATTTGGCAACAAAGGCCTATCTAGTCAAAGCTATGGTTTTTCCAGTAGTCATGTATGGATGTGAGAGCTGGACATAAAGAAGGCTGAGCACAATTTTGAATTGTGATGTTGGAGAAGACTCTTGAGAGCCCCTTGGATAGCATGGAGATCAAATCATTCAATCCTCAAGGAAATCAAACCTGAATATTCATTGGAAGGACTATTGCTGAAGCTCCAATAATTTGGCCACCTGATGGAAGTGCTGACTCACTGGAAAAGACCCTGATACTGGCAAAGTTTGAATACAAAAACAGAAGGGTGTGGCAGAGTATGAAATGGTTAGATAGCATCACCAAGTCAAAGGACATGAGTCTGAGGAAACTCTGGGAGATAGTGAAGGACAAGGAAGTATGGAGTGCTGCAGTCCATGGGGTTGCAAAGTGTCAGACACAAATTTAGTGACTAAACAACACCACCAGCACCCACATTAGTATTCTTGCTTGGACAGTGAAGCCTAATGGGCTACAGTTCATGTGGTCCCAAAGAGTTAGACATGACTGAGTGACTAATAGGAGATCGTGAGAGGGCTAGAATTCTTGAATAATAAGGCATCTTCAGCCTAATTCATTTGCTGGCTCCTGAAATGATAGTTCCTATTGGCAATGGCTGGTCAGAAACTGTTTTCTTTTTTGCCTGCCCTGGGTTCCAGGTTACTGTCTATGGCTCCCTGCTGTGTTTCTTGACAGCAGCTCTTGCTTGAGGCAGCTCCCTTTGAGAAAGACTCTGTGGAAGTAGGTGTTTGGTGAGTCCCACTCTGGGCTCCATTATGCCTCACCCGGCTGCAGGCTACAAGTGTTTACTTTAGCTTCAGCAGTGGTTTGCTCTGGCTGTGGTTCCTGGTGCCCACCACCTCTCCTTTGCTCTCACTGTTCCAGCTACAGGACCACCTTCCTCCTCTGCTCATTCAAGTGCCACCCATTCACAGCTCAGCTTAGTTCCACTTCTTTCCTAGAATTCAAAAACATATAACGAATTCATTATTCAATCCAGGATTTCCTTGTCAATTAACCTTTCACACAGGGTGTATCTTATTTCTCTAATAGTGCATATGACAAATTCTTGAATGTATGGTCCATGATAGATACTTTTCTGTGGGACTGAAAAACATTTAGAAAAATACTGACACTATTGATATAATTCAATAATATCTAATGAACACCTGTAATGCCTATGGGTCTAGTCACCCAGTAACTATTTTCCCTAGCTGCTGATGACATTGTATATGTTCCCAGACCATGATGATTATGAGTTGATAGTACAGTATTCTGAATGGTAAAATGTATTCCAAATTATTTTCTAGTTAAAATAATTTTGCAAATAGTGGAAATATATATTATATGTATGTATATTTCTTTTCTGAAGTATACTTTGGGACCTTTAATTTTTTTTTTTTTTTTTGGCATTGTGAAACTTAAAGAGTTAACAAAGTATGGAGCATTTACCAAAAGTTCTTTGACCACAGAGCTTTTCTTTTTCTTTTCCCCTTGAAACATATTGAAAGACTAGAACTATATATTTTTGGAAATACTGGATTGAATATCTAATCTTCCCAGGGGTGATTTTCATTTTGATCGGAATCTCTAGAAGACCAGAAAGACTTCATGACGCTCTAATTGTGGAATTTCAGGCATTAAGAAAGTCAGGAAAGTTATGAAGAGGAGGAGAGACTGTTCTGGCACAGGTCTGATGTATCCTGCCTGATAACACTGCCCTTCTGATGACCTCATGGAAGATCTTATTAAGAGCTCCGACTTGGAGTATGCTGTTCTGATTTGGATTCAAGCTGAATTGTTCTGTTATTCACAAACTTCATGTTATCACTTGCCCCGCCTTTCCCCTACTTCAGAGCTGCACTCCTTCCCTGAGAAATTTCTTGTTGAGCTTAGAAAAGCAGCCTGAGAAATTGCATCACTCCTCCATTCTCAGAAATGATATCCTTAGTTTTGAGCCTAAAATCAGTATCCTATCTTAAGGGAAGACATTGCCTGTCTGGCTGCGGAACACTTCAAGGTTATGAACTCAATGCGTGTCCATTGAGCAACCAAAATGTGCAAAGTCCTATGCTTTATGTTTGCCTAATATCATACATAGTTTCCCCTGTTCCTTAGGAACAATCTAGATTAGTGGAACAAACCTAAATTTAGTAGTCTGATTGCTTAATGTTTAACCAAATGTCATAGTCTTCTTATTTAGAATGCAAAATGAAAACAAAGCAATATCTTTGTTGAGGTCACCACTAAAATTGTTTTCTATGTAAGTTTTGCATATAATTGGATCATGATCTGTCTCTAAAGCTTTCTGCTTCAGAAGGACTGTCATGGAATCCTTTATTAAAAACTCTATTCAGAGATGTGGGAGTCTCCTGTGGAGTATACACACTAAACTATTAGACTGTGATCATTAGCTTTTTATGGATTACCCACAGTCAGTAAATGTTAATAAATGTGATTGATATATTCATTTAAAATAATCAATATTAAAGAAATTTCATGGATGTTTTTCTGGTAGGAAATTGTTATTTTCTATCTCAACTTGTCTTTTGAAGACATTATTATTACCACTAATGTAATTCACTTCTCCCAGGGCTCAATAATGCCATATAACCATTATTTAACTACTTTTTCTTCATTATAAAATTTTTTAGATACAAGAAAGATGCAATTATGAATATACAATGATAAAGAGATGGGCAGTAATCAAGAGTTCTTTCTATACATTCATAGTGTGCATGCTAAGTCATTTTAGTCGTGTCTGGCTTGTTGTGACCCCGTGACCCACCAGGCTTCTCGGTCCAAGGGATTCTCCAGGCAAGAATACTGAAGTGGGTTGCATGACCTCCTCCAGGGCATCTTCCCGACCCAGGGATCGAACCCGAGTCTCTGTCTCACTGCATTGGCAAGTGGGTTCTTTACCACTAGTGCCACCTGGGAAGCCCACATAATAGGCAAACTTATTAATTGGCCTTTGCAAAGAAAAGGTTATTATCTCTCCTTTTTTTTCCTTCTTCTTCTCCCTATTGGGATAATTTGTTGTTTACTGAGCTTAGACTGGGCTTGCCACCCTGTGGTGTCCTATTTTTGGATTTGGCCATCTTGATCTAGGTGTGTCTTAGGGGAGAGGGTGTCTGTGAAGTGGAATTTGTTGTGTAGGGAGCTGGCGTGAGACTGGTGGACAATGGGGAGGACCGCTGGGGCGGGGTATACCCCCCAGCCAGCCCTGGGGACTAATCCCACGGCCTGTGAAGAAAAGGAAGGAACTAAAAGAACTGTTTTAACTCAAGGACTGGTGAAGAAGCAGGAGGCAGGCCCATTGCCTGAGCACCCTGGATAAGAAAGGAACCATGCATTTGATGACTGTATGTCCTAGTCTGCCTGGGCTAGGTCAAGTTTATTATTCTGTCTTGGGGTAACTATTAAATAGAACCCCCTTTCACTCTCAAAATTATTCAAGCTAAGAAAATAACTTATATATTCACCCTCAAAAGAGAGTGAGGCAGAAAGGAGATTCTGTCCTTGGAGATCGAGGAAGGAATAGTGCATCTCTGAGGACAGAGGGCTCAAGGGAAGGCAGGGATGTTTTGGTATCTCATGGAGGGCCTGGGCTGTGGTGACCAGTGTCCCCTAAATGGCCCTGTGGATGCCAAGTGTCACTTAGTGGCCCCACTGGAAGAATGTAAGCTGATCTATTTGGGGGCATGTGGAGAGTTATTCTGAGGACTACCTGAAATACTGAAGAGACTTGTTAGGAGGGACTTTTTGTCATGTGACCTCATTTGATCTCCAGGCTGGTGAGGCAGGGGGAACCTAACACACAGCCTGGCAGTAATTACAAGGGCCCATATTAATTCTAAGAGTTATTTTTTAATGCATTCAGCGACATTTTTGGAATGGGTAAGATTCAATCGCAGTGAATCTTAAGTAGTTTCCCCAAGTTAAATGGATCTAAATAATGCTGAATCCTTTATCAAATAGTAGTGTTCAGCGATTTATCAGTCTGAATTTGGGTCTTTTGAAATCCTGCAGCTTCCGTCTAAAGCAGTCACTCAAAGTCTCTCATAGTGATGACAAGATCAGGATGATGACTAAGTTTGCTTCCAGGTGTGGAGCCAGTTTGAAAATAACTATAGTGCATTTTTGACTGATTAGCTCATGCTCTCACTTTAATATGATCATGTCTGTCTGATTTATTTTTATTATGTTATATAACCAAAACCTCTCCCAACACAGGAATAAAAATAGAGAGAACTGCCATAAGTAGCTATGTATCATTTGTTCTAGGGATGGTTTCATATTTTGCTGGTTCTCAGAGAACTGTCTTAAATTTACTTGTGCATCATCATCATAAGAGTTAAAATCAAACTACTTCTGTCACTTTTGTTTTCGGTGACTTAACTTTTGGATTGAAAAGGATAGTTTGCACTAATGCCCTGAATAAGTTAATTAGAAAAAAAATTCAACTAATCTAAAAGAGCTGATGTACCTCCCCAAGATGACTAATCAATTTCTGGACTTCCCCTACTATCAACTACGTTTTTATTGGTATATATATATAGGCTGCTTCCTTATTAGTTTAGATCAGTCACTTAGTCATGTCCGACTCTTAGCGACCCCATGGACGCAGCACACCAGGCCTCCCTGTCCATCACCAGCTCCTGGACTCATGTCCATTGAGTCAGTGATGCCATTCAACCATCTCATCCTCAGTCACCCCCTTCTCCTCCTGCCCTCAATCTTTCCCAGCATCAGAGTCTTTTCCAATGAGTCAGCTCAATGCATTAACAAAAAGTTTTTGGTTTTTTTTTTGCTTTTCCACATCTTTTTGTGTGCATAGAATTCACTCTCTTAAAGAAAGACACTAAGTTATTTTAAGTATTTTAGCCCCTACAGCACAATGACTAGCAAAGACTGATATCTATGAACATTCTTTGCATTCATGTACTTTAATTTTGTATTGTATATTTATTTCTTGGCATATTAACTCAACATTATGAATTATTCTGTTTTTAAATAATCTGATTATTCCATTTCCCCAATGTTTTATATGTTTATTTCTCCCATATTTATATATTATATATTTATATTCCCCTTTTATTTTATAATATCTTAAGTAGAGAAACTTAAAGCACAGACATTACTTTGCTGGTAAAGGTCCACCTAGTCAAAGCTATGGTTTTTCCAGTAGTCATGTATAGATATGAGAGTTGGACCATAAAGAAAGCTGAGCACCGAAGAATTGATGCTTTTGAACTGTGGTATTGGAGAAGACTCTTGAGAGTCCCTTGGACTGCAAGGAGATCCAACCAATCCATCCTAAAGGAAATCAGTCCTGAATATTCATTGGAAAGACTGATGCTAAAGCTGAAGCTCCAATACTTTGGCCACCTGATGTGAAGAACTGACTCATTGGAAAATACCCTGATTCTGGGAAAGACGGAAGGCAGGAGGAGAAGGGGATGACAGGATGAAATGGTTGGATGGCATCACCAACTCAATGGACAGAAGTCTGAGTAAGTTCTGGGAGCTGGTGATGGACAGGGAAGCCTGACGTATTGCAGTTCATGGGGTCACCAAAAGTCACACACGACAGTGACTGAACTGAAGTAGAGGAATTGTTTTTATTATTGAATTTTTCTGTTGTAATCTCAGCCTTTTTTAAAAACAAGAAAGTAAATGTGAAAAATGATTGTTTAGCGTTGACTGAATTATTCAGGTATTGAAATTACCTGACTATTGCATCTTTTTAAAATAACAATTATATAACTGCAAAAGAAGTACCTTCCTCAGGCCTTTGACTTTTCTCCCTTACCTACAGTAACCTGGTCAGCTGTGTATCACCTTTCATCTTCTCCAGGATCTTCCTCCATGAAATACCTCCTTTTTCCTGAAATAACTGACTGTCTCTTGACTGGGTCCTTCTAGTCTACCTGCAAACACTGCCAACCCTTCCTTATTTAAAGAAGCAAGTGAAAACAAATAAGCAAAACCCCATTTTCTGTCTTGCAGCTTCTTTTACTAGATATTTTGAAAAAGCTACCCTGGGCTACTTTGTTTCAATAACCCCTGTCTTATCATCTGACTTGCTCCTTTCTCAACTGCCCTGACATCTTAAAGGTCCCCAGTAACAGACAATTCTCTGATGTGCTGTTCCAGCCCCCTCAACCTCTCTGAGTACTTGGTGATTTAATTACATTCTTTCTTAAAACTCTGTTTTCCTTGGTCTGTTTTGATGTGGTTCTGGCTATAATTGCTGGACCACTTTGAACTATCACCACTGCTCCCAACATAATATGATACATTCATCCAGACTCTACTTCATCATTTATGAAAAAAATAACAGTTAAGTTATGTAAACACTTAACATCAGAGTATAATAAAAATGGCATGGAATTTTCTGTCTTTGAATACTTGCACCATCAAAGTTCCTGAAAATTAAGTCGAGGTCAGCAAGTCTTCTGGTATTGCAGCTGGCATCTTGGGCTCCAAGTCTTTAATGCATCCCAGACTAGAACTTTCAGTAATTCAGTGGCAGTGTTAGTACAAAACTAAGGGTATGTGGTACAGTTTTAATCATCCCATGAGCATTCTTACCTGTTATTAAAAAGACAGACAAATTTAAATGAAGCCTCTCTGTGACTAATGTCAACTGAGTAATAAGGCAATGTATCCTCTTAGAGACATTTTCAAAGTGATTTAAAGGTTAAGAGCTACTTATTCTTAACACTTTGATCCTCCACACATTGTTTGGCCTTGGCAATCCCTGCACTCATACACTCAGATGTACTTCAGAATTTATTTCAACACAGTCTGTCCACTTCTCTTCCTAGATGGTTATTCACATTCTTTTACATGATATTTATTCCATCAGCATTTATTGAATACCTCCTGGGGTAATACTGAGTATGTAGAGATTAATAAGACACAGCCTTTATTCTAGCATGTAGTCCATTTGAGGAGATGGACACAATCAAATATTCATAAAATACTTGTACTTTTGTCGGCATAATAAGTGTGCCTCTAAGAAACAACTCCATCACTCCATGTTTACTTCATGAAGTGAAGTAGACAGTGAAGACTGGTTCAAGGTCAAGAAAACGCACATGTGTCAAACAATTCCAGTCAGGGCCCTTTCATAAATTTGATGTGTGAATCCCGAGAGAGACAAGATGTCTTTTCTTTTTGGATTTCAAACTGGGGACAACTAGTAGCCTCCCGTGTAGAAAGGGCAAGCTTAAGAATGAGAACAACAGAGGCAGAGGGAACTGTCAGTAACAGATAAAAAGAGACTAAGTCAGTGTGACATCTTTTGATCACTGATATTCAGCTATTCCTATTCTAGTGTTACTTCCTTGAACTTCTGAAAGTTCAGATGAACACAATTATATAGTAAATACACTGAGAGACCATATATAGGCATTACACAAGCATGGGTGTAGAGTCTAGCCTAGAAGGATAAGGCTAGGCTAGACGGAGTCAACAGTTCCTGAAAGGTGTAAGCAGCATGCTTTGGAAAGAATCTCAGGCTCTCAAAATACAATATCCAGAAACACCAACCTTCTACAATATCAGTTCTTGCTGCTACATACTCAAAAA
Organism: Ovis aries; assembly: GCF_016772045.2. NCBI lineage: Eukaryota > Metazoa > Chordata > Mammalia > Artiodactyla > Bovidae > Ovis > Ovis aries. The sequence goes on along the minus strand of NC_056054.1, from coordinate 235,204,496 downwards.
CTGCATTATGTTTTAATCACCAAATTTAAAAACTTGATCACCGAGTAATTTGAAAAGTTTCCTTTATCAGAAATAGTGCAACTTTAAGTTTGATATGTCACAACTAGAACTGTTTACTAAGTGCACAAAATCAGAAGGTTTGTCATGGGATAATTTGGGCCCAGCTGAATCCTGGTAGTCCAACACAGGCCAGGGCTTTGATTTTGCCATAGCTCCCTGCATGTTACCTTCTTAAAACGTACTTTTAAATTGATATTTCCTGAGGGAATGCACTCTTTGAGGGTAGAGATGGCATCTGTCCATCTTGTGTTTCATTGTTACCTCCGCATTTGACTCAGTGCCTGAACTGCCGTGGGTGTTCCACACATTTGCTGTATGAAATTGTCTCAAAAGTAGGAACATCACACATGACAGAGCTGCAGTCCAGAATCTTTTCGTATGTTGAAGTAGATTGTAGGAGAGGAAAAAATATGGAAAGTAAGAAGAAATGTGTCTGCAGGCCCCCAGTGCAGGGGGCCTGGGTTCGATCTCTGATCTGGGAACTAGATCCCACATGCTACAACTAAGAGCTCTCTTGCTGCAACTAAAGATCCCACATGCCACAACAAAGAGTGAAGATCCTGTGTGCTGCAACTAAGATCCAGCACAGACAAATAAATAAAATAAACTTTAAAAGAAGAAGAAGACATGTCCCAGATAGCAGAGAGGACAGGTGGCAGTTCTACTGGACTGGTAAGGACACACCTTTCTACTTATCTTCTTGTACACAGTGTGTAGTGTTTGGAAGGCCAGCTTAGAGAAAGGAGTTAGCTACCCTAGCAGAAGTCTTTCTTGAGGCCAAAGTAAATGTGTTCCATCGAATTACGAAATGCTGGGGGAACTAAGGCCCGGAATGTCATAAAGTCTTCTTTTTTTTTTTTTTTTTAAGTCTTCTTGTTTAATGATTTCTACTCTCTCTCTCCCTTCTTTAAGAAAATACATACGTGTGTGTGAGTGTGTGTGTATTTATAATTCATAGTAAGATTATTGGCAGGTATTTCAGCTTATCTATGATGTCAATTTCCTGAGAAAGTGGTACCTATAAAAATTGGCTAAAATCATTCATATAACACAAAATAATATACATACATATATACTTAGCCATTTCAAATTTGAGGAAATGTGATCCTTGAATGTTAATTACATTTTTAACATGTATAGACATTTTTAAACATCTAAATGTGCAGAGAATGAATCCCTATACATCAATGATTATCAACTCATGGTCAAACTTCTTTCATTCATACTCTCCCTCATTCATACCCTCCTCATATTTCTATGGAAAACCTAGACTGTATATTGTTTATTATAAATATTTCTTTATAGCTTTCCTGGTGGCTCAGACAGAAAGAATATGCCTGCAATACAGGAGAGCTGGGTTTGATCCTTTGCTTGGGAAGATCCCCAGGAGAAGGAAATGGCAACCCACTTTAGTATTCTTGCCTGGAGAATTACATGGACAGAGGAGCTTGGTGGGCGACAATCCATGGGGTCACAAAGAGTCAGACATTACTGAGCAACTAACACTTTATGTATAAGATATAGACTTTTAAAAAACATGACCACAATAATTATATCACTATATATATTTGAAATTTACTTTTAGTACTTGCAGTTATATTCAGTAACTAGAATTTGCTGCTGCTAAGTCGCTTCAGTCGTGTCCGACTCTGTGCGACCCCATAGATGGCAGCCTACCAAACTCCCCTGTCCCTAGGATTCTCCAGGCAAGAACACTGGAGTGGATTGCCATTGCCTTCTCCAATGCGTGAAAGTGAAAAGTAAAAGTGAAGTCGCTCAGTCGTGTCCAACTCTTAGCAACCCCATGGAATGCATATGCTAACACAGTTAATTTTTCACTTAGGATGGTAGAGCCTGATTTGACCAGTTATCATAAAGGAATGAGTCATTTGAAATAGTTAATTTATCATTCCAAAAAATGATAAATTTATTTCTTTAAATAGATTATAAACAAGTCTCCTAGGGTCTCATTAACTCATTAATTTGCTCAGAATACCCTTACCACTTATTAATGGGAAAAAATGGCACCCTGTATTTCTGAAGTCTGATAGGGAGAAGATTTATCTATCAATATGCATTCAATCCATTACTCTTGGAGAATTTTGCACTTTGCAACTTAAAAAGCTTTTTAAATATTTTATAATAATCCTGTAAGTTGGTTATTATTAGCTTCATCCTTATTCCACACGAGAGGAACAACAGCTCAGAGAGGTGAAGTACCAGAGAGTCTGAGTCAATCTCTCAAAACCTTGGGCTCATTTCACCTAATCACACTGTTTTTCTATGAATCCTTCCATTATTGCTCTCCTGCAAAGATACCCATATTTTACATGCTCAAACTTTCAGGTCCTTAGGTAAAGAGGAAAGGTAAAAATGAGAATGTGTCTCACATTTCTAATCTGACTAGGCTGCTATGTTCAACATTTTTTTTCTTTTTTTCAGCCTCATGTGCACACATGCCTGATGGCACAGCTTGTGTTGCTAGGCTAGTAATATTACCAGGTCAGAAGATGGAATCAAATAAACACCTTTTCCTCTCTGCAGAAAAAGTACATCTTTGACAGAAGGTTTCTTGTCCAAGATAAATTTCTCTACCTTCAAGCTTTGACTAAAGTCATGTTCTTAAGTACCTGTGGGATATATGACTTTATAAAGCAGAGTAATTTGATTTTTAATACTCTGTAGTCTTTCTTGCTGCTTATTATTTTTGTCTTTCCACTTATTGATAAAATTCATTCCTGAAGGAATTTCTTTTCACCATTTCTATTTTCAGTGACAAATTTCTATTATGTATGGATCTGTGCTATGAATGGATATAGGAAGATTTGATTCACATTACAAATCCAGCACTGATTGTTGGAACACTGAGAAACAATGCAAACTGAGATTATAATGGTTCTCAAAGGCAGAATTGCTCTTAATCAAATGAACACTTGGATTGTGGTTGCTTAATGGAGAAGAAAAAAACAATTTTTGAATGTTGGCAAAGGAACAAGTAAATGGACCACTTGAGAACATTTTGAAATTAATATGCTAAATAATTATTGCAATTTAGTGATCATTATCATTAATTGTTTTGTCTCTTCTTTTGGGAATAGCATTACTCTTCCCTCTCCCTACTTCCTACCCCCATATAATTGTAATGAGAGCCTCATCCTAATGAAATCCTTGGCTACAGTGATTTTGGGGGGTCAGGTCTCTGAACGCAAATGCAGTGCTAGGTCTAGAGTAAGACCTGTGACTCAGTCAGCCAGGAAGAATCCTTCTATGTAGTGTCAATAGCTGGGGTTGTGAGAGTTTGTTTCCTCCTTGGACAAAGGGAGTAATGGAAGCTTTTGGAAGCTTCAGGAGCTTTTGGAAGTCAGATCTCCTTCTCAGAAAAGCCTGTCTGAGGGAACATAACCTACTTGCAGAGAGAGGTGAAGAAGAAACCTGAATAGTGTGAGTCCTGACAATGTGAGAGCCCCTGGAACTGCTGATCAGTCCTCAGGATTGTTCAGTATGAAGAATATGCACTTAGTAATTATTTAAGCTAATATGCATACTAAGGATTTAGCATATATCATCTTATATGGTAGTTTTTTTTCCTTTTTTACGTGTGTTTTCTATGTGTCTACACATCAGTGCTACAAGAGTTCAACAGAAAAAACAACGATCGGGGTTGAATGTGGTTAAGAAAACTTTCATGAACTCTGGAGTCATATAGGTTTCACCTTGAAGGAAGTATGATCCTGAAATAAGTAGAAAAAATAGGGAACATTTCATGTGGATGTGAATTTGAGCAGATGTACAGGGATGAAAACACATGTCATGTGTTCTGATGGCTAATTTTATGTGTCAAGTTGACTGGGTCACAGGATGTAGAGATATCTGGTTAGACATTATTCTAGGCCTGTCTGTGCTAGTGCTTCTGGATGTTATTAACATATGAAATGGCCCACTGAGTAAAGCACACTGCCCTCCCCATTGTGGGTGGGCTTCATTCAATTCACTGAAAACCTGAATAGAACAAAGAGGCTGATAAGGGAAGAAATTGCTTTCTCTCCCCATCTTTGATCTGAGATGTCTATCTTCTGGAAACGATACCGCTGCCTCTCCTGGTCCTCATCCTTTGGTCTTATACCATAACTATGTCATCAACTCTCCTTCTTGCCAACTGCAGATGTTGAGACTTTCCAGCATCCATAATCTTTTTGTGAACCAGTTCCTTATAATACTAAAATACATTTCTTTCTCTCTTTATACAAATACAAATTGTGTGTATATAATATATATTTATATATGTTATATAAATTAGGGCTAGTTTATATATAAATATATATAATATTGTTTCTATTATATCTATTGGTTCCATCTTTATGGAGAACTCAAGCTAATACATGTGTTGAGTGGGAAATTTTTATCATAGAATCTGTTATATAAGGTGAGGTGAAAGATGTCCTGTTTAGCTAGTAGAGCTAAAGAGAAATTAATCTAATAAATTTAGAAAAAAACTGTCTAGAGGTCAGCTAAACTTTGTGAGGAGGGAGAGACAAATCAACAGAGTAAACATGCAGAACTCTAGTCTGGTTTGCATTCTTTTAACTACAAGAGTAAGTGTAACTTAAGAGACAGTGGACTTTTGACCAGGTCTAGTTAAAACTTGTCAAAACTTTTTGCACATTCTCCTTTTTTCCCTGCCAATAGTATCTCTGCCTTCTGGCAATTTCATTAAATACAAATACAGTAAATATGACTGGGGTAAAGAAGAGAATTTCCAGGCACTTCTTACCTGCTGCTTTTGCTGCTGACTTTGGCTGGTATCACTGTTGGGTGAAAAAAACTTGCGAGTATTTTGTCTACATTATCTAGTCTATGCTAGCTTTGATATTTATTAAGAAGTCCTAGAATTCCAAAACCTAGGATTTGGCAAAGGTGGAAAGCCATTTTCTTGTGCTTGCTGCTGGAATTGATGATTTATATAGAGATATAGAGAGGAGATCAGAGAAATCAACAAGGAATTGATTGTGGAAGTCCTTGCATATAAGATTACAAGTTATCAAGAAAAGTATGTGTGTTGCTTTGGATTGAAAAGGTTATATGTAAAATCATGATTTAACGATAATCACATGAAAACATGGACTGAAGGATTAGAGAACAAAAATCACATGAATTGGCATATAGGTACCACACTATCATTCAACATAAGTCTACTATGTTCAGAATACTGTGTTGGGGAATTCAGAAGGTGTAGAGTCAACAACGGTTCTTTCCTAGCGTGAACTGACAGATGGAATATTACCTCTCTTGTGACAGCACCTATATGTTTAATACAGTATTAAAGTGCCTGTAATATCCTCAGAGTAAGTGACAAAGATAGAAGAGTAAGGACTTTCATGGTCAATATTGTAGTTCCAAAAAGCGACAATAAGAAGCAGCTTAAGATTAAATGGCAGAGTTAGTACCACCAATGCTAGTTGTTCCTCCATTAGTAGAGCAGGTTGTTTAATGCATATTTATGTCAGTCAGTATAATTTCACCACATCGGCTATTGATTTCATGCTCTTCTTTGGTTTCCGGTACAATTTGAGGATGCTGTGTGGAGAACCTGGGAGGAGAGCAAGTCTCCCTGATAAGCCCTTGGATCAGTTTTGCACTCTTGCCTGTTTCAGTTTCAGACTGTTATCTCTTAGGTTCCTGACTTCCTGTCTCCATGTTTGAGAGAAGTGAATTAGCAGAGCTTCTATTTGAGAAGCAGAGTGAGAGGATAGAGTAGTGAATTGGAAGATAGAAGGCTTTATGTAAGGCATATGAATCTGATTTACTAGGAAACTGAAGGAAAAAAAGGTTTCATTTACAGAGTGTGAAGATAACGTTTGGGAAGTCATATTGTAGGCACCAGGGGATGTCTGAGCAAATGATATGAGAAGCAGAGAGAAGGGGGAGTGTGTGGCCAAAGGCTTCTGAATTGGGGAACCTATATGTTGCAAGGTACTCGTGTGCTAAGTCGCTTCAGTCGTGTCTAACTCTTTGTGATGCCATGCACTATATCCCACCAGACTTCTCTGTCCATGGGATTCTCCAGGCAAGAATACTGGAGTGGGTTGCCATTTCCTTCTCCAGGAGGTGGCAAGGTGAGAGAGCAGCAAAGATGTTAACAAGTTAAAAGAGGGAGTGTCAAGAGATTAGAGGGAGCTAATCAACCTCAAACCCTCAACATCCAGCAGTGCTGCCATCGATATACCAGCTTTGTTTTTAGATAATATGAAATTAATGAACTCTATTTAAATTCAAATTTATGTGAACTAAAAAATATTTAATATTAAATATAATGTTTATTTAAATATAAATATAACTTAAATATAATTGTTTGCTAATCTAATTAAGATATGTCTTAAGTCATCAACATTATATAACACTCTTATTTTGCCTAGGTTTAAGGTAAACTAGACTTCCATGGTGGCTCAGACGGTAAAGCGTCTGCCTACAATGAAGGAGACCTGGGTTCAATCCCTGGGTTGGGAAGATCTCCTGGAGAAGGGAATAGCAACCCACTCCAGTATTCTTGCCTCCCCCTGGCCCCCAAAACATGGGCTCAAAGAAATATTTCGGAGAAGGTGATGGAAACCCACTCCAGTACTCTTGCCTGGAAAATCCCATGGACGGAGGAGCCTGGTAGGCTGCAGTCCATGGGGTTGCGAAGAGTCGGACACTTACTGAGCGACTTCACTTTCACTTTTATGCATTGGAGAAGGAAATGGCAACCCACTCCAGTGTTCTTGCCTGGAGAATCCCAGGGACGACGGAGCCTGGTGGGCTGCTGCCTATCGGGTCGCACAGAGTCGGACACGACTGAAGTGACTTAGCAGCAGCAGCAGCATTACAGAAAAATGTCATGTGATGATGACTCCACAGAAGGGTGACTAGCAACAGGAAGTGCAATGACTTCGTTTTGTTTGAATAAAATTGGTGGTGGGCAAAGTATTAAAAGCAGTTTGTTGTCATCTGTTAACTTGCTTGGAGATCAGCAAAAAAGAAGAGGAAATAAATTCTCAACTATAGAGATCAAAGCATGTTTTCTTTGCAATGGAGTTAAATGACAGAGTTGGAGGTACATAGCTGTAAAAGATTAATTCAGATGTAGACACAATACGGCATATTTCCTACTCTGAGGAGAAATACAATTAATAGAAAGTAGCAAATGAGATTATTTCCTTCTCTCTTTGATGATTTAAAAGTTGAAAGGAATGGCTTAGTTATGTTACAAATATCAGGTGCTGGATAAGCCCAGGGAAGCCCTTTCTGCAACAATTTTTTATTTAAAATAAAGCATTATTTCCACAATGTTTAAAAAGGTTTTTAAGATCTACTATCAATATTGACAATATAATGAATGTGTCCAATGGATGCAAAATTTTATTGCTTCAAATTTAAAGACTCCCTTATATCACCCTTAATGTGATGCAGTATGATGGTTTTTTAAACTAACTTTAAAAATTAATGTGCAAATAAACAAATGATGCATAATTAAGTTACTTGCTAACTTGTAAAACCACTGAGTTTGTGGAATCTGCATCTGAGTTATAAGTGTTTTTTTTCTCCTTAGCATATTCTTTCAAGTCAGATCTGTAATCTCCTTCTATAGATGAATTTGTTAGCGGGATAAGAAGTTATGGAGAATTAAAAAATCTTCATTCAGTTTCACTTCTTAGGGATATGACATCTAGAAAAGCCTAAAGAAACTTTCTATCATATGAAATACCTTTTGACTGAAGAAAACTTTCATGTAGGAGGCAACTCCCCCTGCTGTGATATCTGGGAACAGGAAAACAGAAGCCTGAGGTTTAGAGATGTTTAAGTATGGAGGTTTTCGTATCAACAGAATTAACAGTGTGGAGATTACTTTCTTTTCGTACCCAGGATCACATGAGTAAACACTTTCGTTGTTAATATCTTTGTTGCTACAAAAAAAATAGAAGCCATCTCCACTATGTGAATATGTAGTTTTTTCTATTACTTTCGAGAGTTCTTTAAGTAAAATGTTGGGGTTTCATTCTACCACATAGTGCATTTTTTCTTCTACTTCAGCTTTACTCACATTTAATCGTACTAAAACTTTCCCACCTGGATGGCAGAACTTTAGGGCAAACTACATTTTCATAAGGACATCTGTTTTTGAATACTGAAGGGATTGAATTGTTTCAAAATTTCATTCATGATTTGAGCAAGCAAGTACAGATATTTAAATGATTTTAAAGAGGCATTGTTTATAAGCCATATAAACAGTCACTAAAGCACCTGTAATGTACTCAGAATGGAATGACAGAGGTAGAGAAACAATAGACTTGATAATACAGAATCAACTCAGTATCCACTGTATTCAATTTATAAGAATGTTCAGTTTCTAAACAATAGACAGTGCAGGCATCTGTGGTTTTCAAAAGCTTAACATCTTTATCTGGGATGACACCACACTTGGATAACATACAGAAAAATTTTCTTCTTTCAATTTTTCTTTCTAATTATATGGGACTGATGAACCTGGTTTCTTGTTGGCCCTGTGATTGAGTCAGTAGAGGGAGCCAGAGTTACCAGCCAGTGGTCCCAACCTAGCATGCTTCAATCAGGCAAGCAAGCAAAGGAGATGTAGCCTACTTTATGTTCCAAGCAATCAGAATAGGTTCAGGAAGATAGCACAAGGTTTCTGAATCTGAAATAGCAAGACTACTTTTTAAGTGCTTTGGTGTTTCATAAAGAAAAGACTTAGCATTTGCAAATAGGATTTTTTCTGGTTTCTCATTAGGCAGATAGGCACTGAATAATCTGCTTATATAGAATTCTCCTTGGAAATGCATGGTGAGTTTGTGGAAACTGTAACTGTCACATTAAGCATTGATGTGCAAGTTAGTGTACAGAAGTGGTAATTTGCTAGGTTTTGTCATAGTTCTCATTGTTTCCTATCCAAGCTATTCTTTTCTTTCTTCTGGGTACCTGCATTAGCCTCCTGACAGGTCTCTCTGCTTTCTCTCTTCTTCACCTACACTCTGTTTTTAACATGAGAGCCAGCACGATCCTTTACGCTTTGCTCAAAGACTACCCTGGAAGTGAAGTGTTAGTCACTCCATCGTGTCCAGTTCTTTGCAATCTCATGGACTGAAACCCACCAGGCTCTTCTGTCCATGGAATTCTCCAGGCAAGAATACTGGAATGGGTTGCCATTCTCTTCTCCAGATGATCCTCCTGACCCAGGGATCCAACCCTGGGTCTCCTGCATTGCAGGCAGATTTTTTATCACTGAGCCAGACTGATCCTTTACACTCTATTCAAAGACTACCCAACTCCAACTCCGAGAAAAAGCCAAAGTCTTTACAATGGCCTCTGAGGTCCTCTGGGTTTTGGTGCTTCATAATCTCTGACTTCATTATCTACTGCTCTCCTTCTGCTCCCCCAGCTCCAGCCAGCTGGGCCCTTGTCTCTCCTTTAATGCTCAGGCTCATTCCTACCTTAGAGGCTTTGTCAGGCTGCTTCCTCCACTGAATGCTTTTCATACAGCATTTCCAGCATCCTAAGTCTTTGCTCAAATAGCATCTTCATAATAGATCTTGGAGACTCCTAGTTCCCCTTCCCCATCCTATTTGTCTATAATACTTAATAATGCTCTTGCCTACTTTATAATTTATTTATTTACAATGTTTGTTATTTTTTGTGTCCACAGACACTAGAGTTTAAGCTCTGAAGATAAGGATTTTTTTAAACTTGCTTTTTATTTAAACTTTATTTTTAAACTTTATTTTCAGATGATTAAGGATTCACAGTAGTAAAAGATAATTAAGGATAATTAAGGTCTTGTAAACCATGACCCCACCTCCTCAATGTCTTACAAAAGATTATCAAACTGCTGCTGCTGCTGCTGCTAAGTCACTTCAGTCGTGTCCGACTCTGTGCCACCCGATAGACGGCAGCCCACCAGACTCCCCTGTCCCTGGGATTCTCCAGGCAAGAATACTGGAGTGAGTTGCCATTTCCTTCTCCAATGCATGAAAGTGAAAAGTGAAAGTGAAGACGCTCAGTCGTGTTCAACTCTTAGCTGACATTGATTTGTCTACCTTATTCAGATTTCACGAATGTTTCATGAATTCATTTGTGTGTGTATCTAGCTCCCTGTAATTGTATCATGTGTGTAGACTTGTGTGCCCACCATCATAGTCAAGATAAAGAACAGTCACTCACAAGGATCAACAGTAGGAATTTTTGTTTAATTCATTGTGTTCCAGTGGTCTGGTACATAGTGAGTGCTCAATAAATATTTAATTAATAAATAATTTTATGCAATAGAACTCATATAAAAATATTGTCAGTTTTGGGTTCTCAAATACTCTGAAACCCTATTTAAGTTGGATTTTTTTGGGGTTGTTAATATAACAATGCATTTATAAATATGATTCTTTTGGAACACATACACATTGATCTCTTATTTCTAAAGTGCTGGTAATTATGACATGGTTGCTGGAAATATGATTCAATATAAATACTAAAAGCAGTTTTGCTCATGGGCTTAGAAAAATCATTTAATATCCATGATTTTCTAATTCTAATTTAATGTAGGATTTTGGGGAAATAAAACACTAATATTTTACTGATAAGTTCACCATATTTTAAATATATCCCAGAGAAGTGATATGAGAGGGAGTCACAGTAGAACTGGCAAGCTATCTTGTCATCTTATTAGCTTTTCTTAAGGAGTTTCATTAATACAACAAAATTGGAATCACACCAAGGCTTTTTCCATAGAAACAATATTCTAATCATTATTATCTACCTGATTTTTTGCTGTTAAATAGATTCCCTCTACAGCAACAGTGATGGTCACTCAGTTTCGTTTGTTGGTTTATGAAATGACTTAGTCTGAAAATAGGAGAGTTGTCCTCTGTGTAAAGTTCCTTGGCATATTCTGGAATTGAACTCAAGTTTTAACTGCATTAAGCTCACAGAATGATATAACAGCATGATATAGGTTACCCTGAGGAAAGTGGACGTGAGAACCACTCAATCCTGTCCTACTTTTTGTGACCCCATAGACTGTAGCCTGTCAGGCTTGTCTGTCCATGGAATTCTCCAGGCAAGAATACTGGAGTGGATGGCCACTCCAGGGGATCTTCTCGATTCAGGGATGAACCCAGGTCTCCCACGCTGCAGGCACGTTCTTTACTGTCTGAGCTATATCCACTAGTTATACTCTGAGCTATACCCTAGCTATGCTGCTGCTGCTGCTAAATCGCTTCAGTCGTGTCCAACTCTGTGCAGCTCCATAGACGGCAGCCCTCCAGGCTCCCCCGTCCCTGGGATTCTCCAGGCAAGAACACTGGAGTGGGTTGCCATTTCCTTCTCCAAGGCATGAGAGTGAAAAGTGAAAGTGAAGTCGCTCAGTCATGTCCGACTCTTTGTGACCCCATGGACCGCAGCCTACCAGGCTCCTCTGTCCATGGGATTTTCCAGGCAAGAGTACTGGAGTGGGGTACCATCACCTTCTCCAATACCCTAGCTATACTGCTGAGCTATACCCTGAGAAGATCAGGGTTAAATTGAATGATTTCTATCAAGATAGTTCTCCAAACAGTGGAATAAATAAAACTGGACACCTACTAGAATTTTTACAGAAAAAAGCCCCCTTTTCATCTCTCATATGCAAGAATTAAAGATTAGTAATATAAAAGCAAGCTAACCTCTTTCTTTTTCTAGGATTTCATATCTCTTGTACTTTTAGAGGACATTGTTTGCTGCTAAGTCGCTTCAGTCGTGTCCAACTCTGTGCGACCCCATAGACGTCAGCCCACAAGGCTCCCCCATCCCTGGGATTCTCCAGGCAAGAACACTGGAGTGGGTTGCCATGTCCTTCTCCAATGCCTGAAAGTGAAAAGTGAAAGTGAAGTTGTTCAGTCGTGTCTGACTCTCAGCGACCCCATGGACTGCCGCCCACCAGGCTCCTCCGTCCATGGGATTTTCCAGGCAAGAGTACTGGAGTGGGGGTGCCATTGCCTTCTCCAGGACATTGTTTACTTGATTAGAAAAACAAAACCAAAACTGAGATCTAGAATAATTTTGAAATGTAGTTCTATACTTAACCACTTCTTAAGTATTTTTTTGTTTTGAGCTATAGGGGTAGTTCATTTTGACTAAGTCTAAAAAATTTTAGACTGTCCATGGGATTCTCCAGGTAAGAATACTAGATTGGGTTACCATGCCCCACAGGGGATCTTCCAAACCCAGGAATCAAACCCACATCTCTTATATCTAACCTGCTTTGGCAGGCAGGTTCTTTACCACTAGCACCATCTTGGAAACCCTTATGAAGAATAATTGATGGGAAATATATTCTTTGGGCTCTTGCGTATTCAGACTTTTTTTTTTCTAATGGCTTTTATGATTTGGCCTCTAATGGTTCAGCTAGGAAGACAATGTTTGGGTCACTCTGTCTTTTGCCTTCTGAAGGACCTGCTCCAGTGTTGTTTAGGGTTGAATGTTTCTTTGTAGATATCTGAAGCCTGTCTGCTTGTTTTCTCACCATAGATTATAGTGTAGTATTTATTGTAGTATCCAAAGTTTTAGATTTCCCTGATAGCTCAGCAGGGTAATGCAGGAGACACAGGAGATGTGGGTTAGATTCCTGGCTCAGGAAGATACCCTGGAGGATGAAATGGCAACCTATTCCAGTATTCTTGCCTGGAGAATCCCATGGACAGAGAAGGTTGGAGGGCTACAGTCCATGGGATCACAAAGAGTTGGACATGATTGAGTACACACACACTCCAAAAACTTTCCTAGGAAATATCTCGGTGCCCTCCCCCACCTTTTTTGGTTTTGGATACAATATGCTGTTTCAATCAGTAGGTTCGACTCTTCTTTTCTTTCTGGCCAGTTTTCTTGAAATTAACCTTTAAGTATTTGTTATTTTCACTAATTCAGTCCTCTTGATTGTGAACACCAATCATGTACATATTTTCCATCTTTTGCCCATCTGCCGCATTATTTACCTTTAACAATATTTTGTCCATGTATATTATTCACTTTTCTCAGCTGTCTTTATATGACTCACTGCATTCTCATCTGCTTTCTATATGCTTCTCGACTTCCATTTCTAAAAATTTTTTTCTTTTCTTCCTTGAATTCTGCCAGCTTATGTTTCATCTCCTTTTGCTTTCTCACCAATCTAAGCCCTTGCATATCAATTAATGCTCTTTTTAATTTTTGAAAGTTTGCATCAGTAAATTAGATTGCATTTAAAAATTTTTTCCCTGACAATTCTTTTTTCTAGTTTCCTTATCCTTTATTTTTGCTATTTTTATCTTTTTTTTTTCCCCTGCATTATTTTCTGTAATGGTTGTATTGGTTCTTTATTTATTTAATTTTTATTTTATATTAGAAAATATTTGATTTATAATTTTCTGTTAGTTTCAGGTGTACAGCAAAGTGATTCATTTATACATATACATATATCTACGCCTGTTCAGATTCTTTCCTCATATAGATCATTACAGAGTACTGAGTAGAGTTCCCTGTGTTATACAGTAGGTCCTTGTTGCTTATCTATTTTATATATAGTAGTGCATATCTGTTAATCCTAAACCCTTAATTTACCCCTCCCCCAACCTTTCCTCTTTGGTAACCATAACTTTGTTTTCTGAGTCTATGAATCTGTTTCTGTTTTGTAAATAAATTCATTTGTATCATTTTTTAGATTTAGCATATAAGTGATGTAAGTTCCTTTTTATCTTTGTTCATCTTTAAATTAGATACATTCTTCCTAGATCAGCTATTTGCTGTAATTTATGTCAGGGAGGGTCAGGCCATTACTCCATAGCCACAGACACTTTCTGTATGCATATGTGAATCCCTTGGGCATTTTTTTTCTTCCAAAGATCAACCAGGATTAGCACTGCAGGGCTGATAATAAGGCAGAGGGTCTCAGTCCTGCCTCCTCTGCTCCTCAGAGCTGCATTGCAGTTAGACATGCTCTCACCGCCAGATCTCTCAGCCTTTTCCAGGTGTCATGATTAGGACTTGCTTGTGTTGAAATCACTTTTTTCTTTTTTTTGGAAGAGGGAGCTTTGCCATTATTTTCTGAGAATGTGGACCATAAGGGTTTTGCCTTCACATCTTCCCTCATGCCTATTTGACCTGTACTGCTTTTGGTAGCCCTTCTGCTTCTGTCCTGATTTGGGATTTTATTTATTTTTAAGCATGGAGCCTGCATGTTGTTTCTTGTTCTACTTCCTGGATTTGGGTGATTTCTAAGAGGGGATGAGGAAAATCCAAATGTGTTAGAAGTCTGGCTGTAAACATAAGTGATTGCTTCTTATTTGCATTCAGAAAATAACTGTGGTAAGGAAGCAACAGTTAGAACTGGACATGGAAAAACAGACTGGTTCCAAGTAGGAAAAGAAGTACGTCAAGGCTGTATATTTAACTTATATGCAGCGTACATCGTGAGAAATGCTGGGCTGGAGGAAGCACAAGCTGGAATCAAGATTACCAAGAGAAATATCAATAACTTCGGATACACAGATGACACCACCCTTATGGCAAAAATCGAAGAGGAACTGAAGAGCCTCTTGATGAAAGTGAAAGAGGAGGGTAAAAAAGTTGGCCTAAAACTCAACATTTAAAAAACTAACATCATGGCATCTGGTCCCATCACTCCATAGCAAACGGATACAGAAACAACAGAAATAGTGAAAGATTTTTTTTTTTGAGCTCTAAAATCACTGCAGATGTTGACTGAAGCCATGAAATTAAAAGATGCTTGCTCCTTGAAAGAAAAAAATATGACCAGTCTAGACTGCAAGGAGATCTAACCAGTCCATCCTAAAGGAGATCAGTCCTGGGTATTCATTGGAAGGACTGATGCTGAAGCTGAAACTCCAATACTTTGGCCACCTCATGCAAAGAGATGACTCATTTGAAAAGACCATGATGCTGGGAAAGATTGAGGACAGGAGGAGAAGGGGACGACAGAGGATGAGATGGTTGGATGGCATCACCGACTCAATGGACATGGGTTTGGGTAGAC
Source organism: Ovis aries (assembly GCF_016772045.2). Classification (NCBI taxonomy): domain Eukaryota; kingdom Metazoa; phylum Chordata; class Mammalia; order Artiodactyla; family Bovidae; genus Ovis; species Ovis aries. The sequence continues at coordinate 235,189,390 of NC_056054.1, read as the reverse complement.
TCCGGGAGTTGGTTATGGACAGGGAGGCCTGGCGTGCTACGGTTCATGGTGTCGCAAAGAGTCAGACATGACTGAGCAACTGAACTGAACTGACCAAGTTACATACAGCAAAAACAGTTTTAGGTAAAACTTCATCTTCAAGTCCTTTAATGCTATAATTTATCATCTCCTTGATTGATTTCATGCTTTCTCTCTTTAACCTTCAGCTTATTTAATTATGAATTATTTCAACTATATGTTAAAATAGTGAAAATAATATAACCTTTTCCTTGTTTTAAAAAAATCCATCATTATCATATCAACTTTTGCTATATTGTCTTTAGGTCTGTCTCTACCTCTGTCATTATCTCTTCCTGTCTTGTAAACTCTGCCACCTAAAGAACTTCTGTTATATTTCAGCGAGGCCAAACATCTCAAGGTTTGTATGGATCTCATGGGTACCTCTCTACTTCCCTAAGATTTTATGGCATTACTTTAATGATTCAAATTGCATATCAGGGTTTCCCTGGTGGCTCAGTGGTAAAGAATCCTCCTGCCAATGCAGGAGACACAGGTTTGATCCCTGATCCACAGAGCAACTAAGCCTGTGTACCACAACTATTGATCCTGTGCTCTAGAGCCTGGGAGCTACAACTAAGCCCATGGACCCTAGAGTCCATGCTCTGCAGCAAGAGACACCACTGCAATGTGAAACCCGTGCAGTGCAACTAGAGAGTAGACCCTGCTCGCTACAACTAGAGAAAAGCCCACACAGCAACAGAGACCCAGCACAACCAAAAAGAAAATAAACAAAAAAATGTTAAAATGAGCTTAAAAAGTTGTGTATCATAGTTGTTTTCCTTCCCAACCTAGTTGAAAGTTTTTAATTAGCAAGTAATGTTGATATTTCAAGTCTTGCTTAAAACCCCTTCTGAATAGAGCTATAAATCCCTTCATTTGCAGGAGGAAGAAGGATTCTCTGAGGATTCAGTGGCAATTGCATTTATTTCTGCCTTAAATATCTTCTCCTCCCTTGAATGCTAGTACATGCCCTTTACCTCTGTGATAAACTCTGTTATAATAATATAAAAGAAAAATAATAATCACCTTTGGTCACTTAAAGATGAAAAGAAGAACGTCATGTTGCTATGGATACTGGAGTTTTGCTGGCTGCCTGTCATCCTTAAAACACATATTATAACATTCTAGCCTAAACCTCCCATATTACAATAATGAATTAGTTAAAGATATAATTGTTTCAAAGCTTTAAGGCAGGAAAATGCCATGGTTCCTGCAAATTATCACATATTTGATATGAAAGCTACATATTCAAAGTGAAAATATTAACTTTAGATTCAATAATTTGCAATTATGCTTAGAGCTGCCTTGAAGACAAAGAATGTACTAATCAACCCCTTTTGAAAGTTAGGCATGCTTCTGCCAAAATATATGGGCTTTTTATAGTGGAAGAAATGGGTTACATATTTGCAGGTTGAGTCAGTATTTCTTGGGGTGGTGGGGGGGGAGATGGAGAGGCATGCCAGAGAAAAGTGTTTGGATCAATGGATTGTTGGTCTCAGTGCAGTTAAAGCAGTGAGAGAATGATATGCTTGAATTGGTGCTTGGAATTAAGATTTTAGAGGTATTGTTTATTTGCAATGACAAGGTCTAGGATTCAACCGTGGAAGTGGCTGGGGTTTTATAAAGGACATGACCATTGGAGCAGAGGAATTCTGAGAATTTAGTGATAAGTATGTTGGAAGGGTAATACAAATGGATTAAATCACTAAAGGGGCAGTGTTGGATAGAATGCCATTGAGCCAGGAATGAAAATCTTCAAGAATGAAGGGAAATGAGATAGAGTCAGTGAAAGACTACAACAAAGTGTAGGATTATCTAATATTTTATACATGAAAGAGCTGAGAGCCAGAATTGTGAACTGATTTACCCAGGGTTATACAAATTATTAACACAGACATACAACTCAAACTCTAGCAGTCTGTCTCCAAGCTGAATGTTGTGCCTACCATATCACATTATCAACCATGATAATTTCTGTGAATTCAGCACCGAATGAAGATTAATAGCAGGAAGCAAAAAAATTGTTACATAGTGGATGGGGCAATGATGAATTAACTTTTTGCAACCTGAATTTGAAATACTTGGGGCTTCCCAGGTGGCTAAGGGGTAAAGAATCCACCTGCCAGTATAGGAGATGTGGGGTTGACCTCTGGGGCAGGAAGATCCCCTGGAGGAGGAAACGGCAGCCCACTCAAGTTTTCTTGCCCATAAAATCCCATGAATGGAGCCTGGTGAGCTACAGTCCATGGGATTGCAAAGAGCTGGACAGGACTGACTGATTGAGCATGTATGCATGCATGCAGACTCTATAGTGAAGAGGGGTTTTAATTATGGAAGTTACACATTCAAGTTGAGAGATTTTGTAGGCAATCAGAGATATAGCCTTGTGAGCCATCAGTCTGTAATGGCATTTGAAGCAATAAATATGGATGAGATAAAACAGGGAGAGAATGTAGAAAGAGAAAAGAAGGCTAGCAAAAATTGGATATCACATATAAGGAGCAAACAGAGAAAAATGGTATCATACGAGAAGCTGAGAGAAGAGTCTCAGGAAGTGGAAGAACCAAGATTTCAAGAATTGGTGATCAGTTGTACCAAATGCCCCAAGGAGATTAAATGGAATAAGAAAAAGAAAGAATCCATTGTGTTTATCACTAAGAAGGTCATATGCACACGTGCGTGTGTGCATGCTCAGTCACTCTCAGTTGTGTCCACTCTTTGTGACCCCAAGGACAGTACCCTGCCAGGCTCCTCTATCCATGGGATTATCCTGGCAAGAATACTAGGGTGGGTTGCCATTTCCTCCTCCAGGGGATCTTCCCTATCCAGGGATTGAACCCATGTGTTCTGTGTCTCCTGCATTGGCAGGCAGATTCTTTACCACTGAGCCACCTGGGACCACAATGAAAGTGAAAGCTGAAAGTGAAGTTGCTCAGTTGTGTCCGACTCTTAGCGACCCCATGGACTGTAGCCTACCAGGCTCCTCTGTCTATGGGACTCTCCAGGCAATAGTACTGGAGTGGATTGCCATTTCCTTCTCCAGGAGATCTTCCTTACCCAGGGATCGAACCCGGGTCTCCCGCATTGTAGACAGACGCTTTACCGTCTGAGCCAGGTGATTTAACCAATGAATAATAAATGATTATGCATTGGAATTTCAGGTATCAAGCAGAAAATAAAAGGATCAGTTTTGATCACCACAGTTTTGTTGAAATCATTGTCCATGGGATTGATTCTACCATTGTCAATGGGAGAGTTCTACCTGTCTTACCATCAAAGTGTCACAAAAAAGTGTCAACGATTTGCAAGTAATGAATTACAGAAGCATTTTCTGGAACACATGTCCAAAAGATATTCCTTAAAATAATGCTAAAATAATTTGGGAGACCCAATACAAGAACTTTATCATCAGCATCATTATTATTTGCAAAGTACCTTTTAACTTTCTAAGATTAGCATTCTGCAGAACACATTTGGGAGAATGCTGACTTATATTTATCAGGTCAGAATGTACTGGTGAAAGAAAAATTAAGATGTTAACTTTTTAGGGTATGAAAATTATGACTAAAAAACATAAAGTACTAGAGCAACAACTAAATTTAGTATATTTTCTTCCTAATTGTACCCAAGAGCTAAACATTTTGACTTTCATTTATTATCACTATTATCACAATTTAAATTCTTGATACAATAGTTTTAAGTCAATAAGATTATACATACTCTTTAGCAACTTTAAGTCACTTCGAATAATTTTTTCCATATTAAGTTTACAATAATGATTGTATTGGAAAGCTTATTAAAAGTGACTTCATTTAAGCTCACAATAGCAGACTGATCAATTCAGATAAAGGAAAAGTTAGGTCAATCTGCTCAGAATTTTGATCAGCTCTTTCTGCCATCAGAAGAGAATATACTATTCATGTGAGGCTGTCTGAGAGTTTCTCTAGGATTTATAAATGGTCCCTAATGACTGTATTAAAGAAAAAATGACATCAGTATTTGTGACTGACATTCATCAATTGATAAATTGATTGGCACATTACTAATAGGATAGCTAATTAACAGTCTTGGTGATGACAAATGACTTAATTATTGAATTTATACTGCCAAAAAGAGAACTGGCCTTAAACTCATTATCAAAGGGAGATGTTTTTAAACATGTTCCTTTAGAGATTAAGACTTATTTGAGCAATATGAATTAACCTAAATACACCTCAGATTAGGTAGATTATTGTGAACGCACATTTCTCTTCTGTTAGCAATGCTAACAGCAATACTTTATGAAAAGCCTGGGTAGTTCTTTTGTTCCTAAGAGTTAAGAGGAGACGTCCCTGGTGGTCCAGTGGCTAACTCCATGCTCCCAGTACAAGGGGCCCAGGATGGAACCTGGTCAGAGAGCTAGGTCCCACATGCTGCAACTAAGAGTTCACATGCCACAGCTCGAAAGATCCTGCGTGTTGCAGCCAAGATTGAAGATCCCATGTGCTGCAACTAAGACCTGGCCCAGCCAAATGAAGAATTTTTTTAAAAAAAGAAACATGAGGTAAATAAGAAAGACACAGGAAACATTACAAGTGAATGGGATTTTAAAAGTGGAACCCATCTTTAAAAGAGTAAGTTCTTTATTCAATCAAGAAATACTGCAATCCCACTGCTGGGCATACACACCGAGGAAACCAGAATTGAAAGAGACATATGTACCCCAATGTTCATCGCAGCACTGTTTATAATAGCCAGGACATGGAAACAACCTAGATGTCCATCAGCAGATGAATGGATAAGAAAGCTGTGGTACATATAACACAATGGAGTACTACTCAGCCATTAAAAATAATACATTTGAATCAGTTTTAATGAGATGGATGAAACTGGAGCCGATTATATAGAGTGAAGTAAGCCAGAAAGAAAAACACCAATACAGTATACTGACACATATATACGGAATTTAGAAAGATGGTAATGATGACCCTGTATGCGAGACAGCGAAAGAGACACAGATGTATAGAATGGACTTTTGGACTCTGAGGGAGAGGGAGAGGGTGGGATGATTTGGGAGAACGGCATTGAAACATGTATACTATCATGTAAGAAACGAAGTGCCAGTCTATGTTCGATACAGGATACAGGATGCTTGGGGCTGGTGCATGGGGATAATCCAGAGAGATGATATGGGGTGGGAGGTGGGAGGGGGATTCAGGATTGGGAGCTTGTATACACCCGTGGTGGATTCATGTCAATGTATGGCAAAACCAATACAGTATTGTAAAGTAAAATAAAGTTAAAAAAAAAAGAAAGAAAGAAAGAAAGAAATACTGAATGCTTACTATGTAAGAGATTCTGTTTGAGACTTGTGGTGTTGGAGAATACAGCAGTGAAATATTCAAAGTTCATGTGCTCATGAACATTTCATTCCAGTAAGGGAAACAGATAAGAAAGAAAGAGAGGGAAAAAAAAAGGTGGTTTCTATAGTAATAAGTGTTCAAAAAGTTAAGTAGGGTGAGGGAGGGTAAAGAAAACATTTAGGAATATCCTTCTCTGAGGAGGTGAAACCCTGTGTAGAGACCTGAATTGTGAGGTACAGTCAGGCCATAAGAAGCTGTGGGGAAAGAGCCTTCATGGCAGAAGGAAACACGTGAGAAAAGACCCAGAGGTGTTTGTTCTAAGCTTCACTGGAAGACATTGATCAGTTTTACAGCAGAGGAAAGGGCATGATCTGATTTACAAAGACCCCTTTGAGTGTGAAGTGGAGAACTGACCATGGGAAAGCGCAGAGAGGATGCTTGTGGGAACAAAGATGGTACCAGTGAGGCCAATGAGAAGTGATCAGATTGTGGATCTATTTCAGAAGTACAGATGACAGGCGTGGCTGTTGAATTTTGATATGAGGCCCAAGGAGAGAGGAGTGGGCAAGGATGATGGCTCTATTTGGGTCTGTGCAATTTGGTCCATGATGCAGAAACAGAGAAGATTTAAGATAAAAGCAGGTTTACATCAAACGTTAAAAAGAAAAGTGATCTCATTAATACAACTAGGGAGTCCCTAAAAATTCCTTAAGGATGTTTTTGTAAAGTTAATTTACTTTCATAAAGAAACCCAATTAGAATTTAATTATGATAAATGTCTTCACTGGAATAACAGGAAGCAAAAACATGTATTCAGGTTAGAAGCTGCTACTTGCAAGAAGTTTTATTACTTTGGGAACATAAGCAAGAAAGACTAAATAGCTCATCGTAAGATATAGATTTATATTTCTTAGGATCAGAAAGACTTGAAAGTCTTTTGTGTATGTCCTTCTCAACAAGCTAAATTGGATGGCATTTTCAGTAAATATAAAAGAGTTTACTTACAGTTAAAAATAATTAAATATTTTCCTCCGTGGACATACAATGGAACAAACAAATCAGCAACTAGGGAGTGTTACTTGCCTTTAAAAATAAAAGTAGCACATATTCATGCTGAGTTCTATATGAGTAAGAATAGCTTGCTAACGTCTCCTTTTACTGAAAACATAATAAGAACAAATTAAAGAAACAATGACTGGAGTTAAACACAGAGACAAAATTTTTGGCAGTAAATCAGTCTTAAAAACAAGTAGTTGCTATCAAGAGCCACCTAGACTAGATCGTAAGAAAATATTTTTATATGGAAGATTGACAAAGAAACAATAAACTTTATCTGTATAGAAATCTGTTCCTATAAATATTAATACATAAGAGAGGAGAGGGGAATAACTCCACTTATCTGAAAATACATCCAAAGTTTCTTCAGTAATGCCAACAGCTTCAGGACAATATTTGAAGCCATTATACCTGTTGAAATAATCTGTAAGATACTGTATGTAGATTGCTTAGTGTATAAGCAAATTTCAGCATCTCTTTTTTTTTTTTAAATGGTAAACTTTGAATCTCCCTCCCATGATTAAACATATAAATTAAAGTACTTGGCTCAAATTGAAGTTCTGACTTAAGAGATGGAAAACTTTTTGTTAGGTTTTCCAGGTCCATGCCAATGTTAATTGTTTCCTCAGTTCTATGAAGTTTTGATAAATCTCTCACAGAACATAGCACAATGAAAATAAGTATATAACTTTTCATGGGCTTATGGCTTTAGAAACAAGTGAACAAATCCTGTATGATCATAGCTTTTTGTTGAATCCAAAGCTTTTTCCAAGTTGTTTTGGTGAGCGCAACTGAATAATCAAGTGTTCGATTCTTTGATGATTAGGAAATTGTTGGAAAGCAGAATGCAAAATTTTCTGGCATGACCACCTCAGAGATGGAAGATATAAGATCTGTTGTTTTGTCTAAATTTACAGGTGGTAATTGTTAATCATATCTCCTGGCTTAGCTCCGATCAAGTGTGTAATGTACATATTTTGAAGACAAGAGCTACAAGAAAGAAAGAAAGAAAGTAGATTTTCACTGCAAAATGTTCCCAGTAGCAGGGGACATTGCCACAGATTGTGATTTCAGTTTTCCTAAATGCCCATTGGCCAAGTCAATATGGAAACAAATTTATTTTCTATACTATGTGAATTCACAATTCCCATTAGATTTGCAGAGGCAGTCTCAGCTCTGTTAACGACAGTGCATGTTCCCAAGATAGCCACTCCAAATTGAATTAATATTCAAGAGGATGTTCCTATTCATCACATTATAGGTGTGGTTTATTCCTTTATAAAAACTCCATGTTTATTGCCTTGATTCATTGTAAATGTATGATAACAAACTATTGGTTTAATTCAACGTAAATAACTTGTTAAAAATATAATTTCAATTTGATTATAAAAGAGAATAAGCCAGCTCAAGATTTTGTTTCTTTTTAACTCGTACATTCTGTGAAATAAAGTAAACAACTTTTTTTAGTTTTGTCTGTGCCTTATTATGGGCTTTCCAGGTGTCACTAGTGGTAAAGAACCCGACTGCCAATGCAGTGAGACGTAAGAGATGTGAGTTCCATCCCTGGGTCAGGAAGGTCTCCCTGGAGAAGGGAATGGCAGCTCACTCCAGTACTCTTGCCTGGAGAATCCCATGGACAGAGGAGCCTGGCAGGCTACAGTCCATGAGTTCACAAAGAGTTGGACACAATTGAGCACAAACACATTGTGACTTATTATGTTAAATGTCTTAATAATCAGAACTAGATTTTCAAGAGTGCTGTCAAATTCTCATGACAAAAATTTGTTTCATCTGATTTTTTTCAAAGCTAGCACAACTCTCTACAAATCTGAATAGTGAGGTAATTGCGTTTAGGGCAGCCTTCCTTAGCAAGGCTTGATGAAATAATTTAGAGAGACCTTGTTGGCAGGTGGTGCTGTCCCTTGTGTGGTAGCTCCTTTTGGTTGGAAAGGTGGGCCAGAGGTGAGTTTTCTCTTTTCAAAATATAAACGAAGAATGATCTACCTCTGTGCTCTTTGCAAACATCATATGCAATGAAATATTTGGCTGGAAACATGAACAATTATGATTTTCATCTAAGGACCTAAATGTTGAAAACCTGACAATCCTGATAATTACTGCCAACCAAGGAACACTGCCAAGCTTCAGAAGATGCCAAAGGGCATGGCAGCCAAAAGACTCAAAAAAAGAGTAAATCTTCAAGGTAAAGTCAAAAGATAGTGGAGGGAAGCAAGAACATGGGTTTTAACAGTCTGGTTCTGCTTTCTGGTTTTAAGGAAAGGAACCTTGCAGGAAGAGAGCCGGGGAGGATGTGCATAGGAAATCACCTTGTGACAATCTCTAAACACAATTTAGAGTGATCCAACTCCTGATTACAGTTCTAAAGAATATTTGACTGCCCATAAAAGACTTAACTAAACTAAATGAGGGATGTGATAGAATTAGACTGGGAGGCCGTGAGCTATCCCAGCTTTGAGAGTTGCCAAGGCAACTCAGAAAGATTGAATAGGATATCTACAGGGTAGGTTTTCAAAATGAGACCTGGAGGAGGTAGACAAGGGGGAGGACTGGAAAGAAAAAACAGCTAGTATTAAATAGTAGCTAAAGGCAAGAGGACTGGAGGCTCAGCTTGTGAACGAATCTCACTGGGCTCTGCTGCTCATACTGAGCCTTTGGAATTTATACATGAGAGGAATTCAGCAAATCACTGGTTGGTTTCAAATCAATTCTGGACCAAATAATATGCAAAAGCAGGGCTGCATATTAAATATAACAAGGTAATTATATTCTATTTTATTGTTATTGGTGGTACATGTCTCCATTATTTCCTCCATCATTTTTCATGTGTGTTTATAAGAATTCTGCATTTGGAGCACACAGAAAGAAAATCCTAGAATCTCATTCATATTTCAATCGACCAAGATAATGAAAGAAAATTTAGTAAATCTATTGTGCTTTATCTAGCTCCCCAATTTGACATCAAAAGGTTTTACTGTAAGAGAGTGCATATCTAGCCTTCAACAATTTTCTTTCCTCAAATTAGCACTGCCAAATCCCAAACCCAAACCCATTTCCTCTCCCCAATTCCCCCAAAGCCTTGATGTTTTTTGTATGAAAGTGTGTATATGATGAATATTTTTTTCTGGAGTTTAAATCTAATTCAATTTAAAAATAAAGCTCACTTCTTTTAACATGGAATCATTATTTGTGATTATTTAAAAATCCAATCCATTTTCCCAAGGCTTATTTTCAAAACAGCTTTTCGTAGGTGTGTGAAATTTTAATTAAGTCCTGTGCAAGAATGCCTATTCATAGCCTTCGTAAAAGAATTTGATTTTAAGCAACTAGTCCTAAAAAGCATGCAGCCAAGTAGAAAAGTGGATGCTGGGCTTAAAATGTAGCCTTTTGCCACCATCTCATTGTTTGGAACCTACCTATGCCAATTTGGTCATACTCAGTGCCTGAGTTCTTTTGAGCAGATATATGATAGTATCTACTAATGAGGTTTTGAACTGGGTGGACACTACTTATGCGACCATAACTCAGCAGTGTTTTGATAAATGTTTAACAATCACCTTTGGAAAATATGTGTGTGTGTTATAAGGGATGTGAAGCACTTTTCACAAATAGTAACAGCATATATAGTATTCATGATGGCAGATTCCGTATAGCTAATTGAATCTAATCGAATGCCCCACTGATTTTGACCAAACTCTTGCATCTGTAGCCAACCTGAGGTTGCAGTTACTGAATGAATAGATCCTCATGAAGATTAGTTACTGTTTTTGCTTTTGTTAATGAGTAAGGTGGAAGTGAAACACTGAAGATGTATATTGGAGGCTCATTTGACCATCAGTGATATATGTGATTTTGCTGAGTCAGGTATCTTTTCAAATAGAATAGTTCTTCAGTTTTTTGTCCTATTTATAGTAAAAGGCTATATATGTGAAAAACATTTAAATTTAATTTTCATTAATATTTTATCCATCATTTTCTTAAATAATGAAATAATAAATCAAGCCCTGATTTGTAGGAAGTTATTGATAGAGATATGGATAACAGGTACCTTTGAAGAACACTCTTCCTGATTTAAAAGGCAAGTGGACCATGCCACAGGCTACTTACAGCTTTTGGTCTCAGGATTAATGCACAAGCTAAACATATATATATATATATACACACACATATATAATAATTTTATATATTAAAGTATTTTAATATTCATTATAGCTATTGTAACACTGTTATTTAATATCACTGAGATTTATAGGTTATGTATCAACATGTCTGTACTTAACTATATATGCAAATAATGGGGTGCAAGGTCCTAACTTATAAAAAGTGAAGTGCTGGATACTGCAGAGAGTAATGCAATGGTAATATGTACTTTTGTAAAAGAAAAAAAATATGGAAGCACTTAAAGTAAAAAAGTGAAAGTTACTACCTCCTTGCCCACTGTTCTAATCTTATTCCTCTCAGGTAAACAGTTTAATAGCTGATATGTATCCTTTAATTTTGTTCTGCCCACATAGATATTTTGATTAGATTGTATTATAGTATGCTTTACTTATTTTAAATAAGATAATGATATATTATTTTTATTTTTAAGGGACACAATATACATATTGTTAGGCAACATTTGTTTTTTTTCCAAATTATAATAGATTCTGCTTTGTCATATAGCCCTACTCTATATTCCACAAAAGCTGTAGAATATTCTATAGCAATATTCTCCTATTAATAGACGTTGAATCATTATAAGCATTCACTTACCAATAGAAGTTTAGGTTTCCTTCAGGTTTTTACATTTTAATATGCCTTTTGTTTTTGCAAAAAAACAGTAATGAATATCTTTGCACATATGTGTGTAGTGTGTGAATTTCTATAGGAGATAGTATCCTAGAAATAAAAAGTACAGGCTTCTTCAATGACTGATCACATTTGTTTGTTTGTTTTAATTGAATATATATATATATATACATATATACATACATATATATATATACACATATCCAGGTATCAGTAATTTTTACATTTGAAAATATACAATGTTGGTATTACCAAATATAAATCTCTATACATAAAATAGACAAAAAACAAGGTCCCACTTATATAGGACAGGGAACTACACTCAACATTTTGTAATAGGGACTTCTCAGGTGGTCCAGTGGCTAAAGACTCCATGCTCCTAACGCAGGGGGCCTGGGTTCAATCTCTTGTTGGGGAGCTAGACCCCACATGCTGCATCTAAGTTCGCATGCTGCAACTAAGAGTTCACACGCTACGATTAAAGACCCTGCATGCCTTAACTAAGACCTGACACAATTAAAAAAAACAACTTGTAATAAGCCACAAGAGAAAAGAAAACACACACACACTCACACACACACACACACACACACACACACACACAAGGTGTCTTTGTGTTCTTAGGCTTCATTCAGCCAAGTTCCTATTGAAGCATTTCCAAAACACTAACCTTCTCTTTTCCTACCCATAATGTCCAATCTTCTCAGATATTACTTCTCAGATCCCTACTTCAGAAATGGACACACTATAGTGAACTGACCTCAGCATCATTCTTCAGATATCATCTTGATATATTTCCAGACTATTCTGCTAGGGGAGGGGAAGCTGTCACAACATATAAAACTTCTAACCCTGAACTAGTTAGTAACTTAGTTTGTCTCAAAAGGCCTCTCAAAAAGCCCACAACTGGTAAGAAATTCCCTAAATCACTCCTTTAAAATATGGGTTTTAAATTGCAGTAGAATCTCATACAATGAAAGGTCAGAAAAATAAATGAAAAAAAAAAAAGGTAAGTAAATAAATGAAAAAAAGGCAAAAATCACAGTGCATTACTTGGAAATCTTAATGCGTTTCTGTGTCTTTATCTCTGATTATGACATTATCCAGAAGTGGCAAGGATTATACAGACTGCCAACTTTTTTTTAAGGCATGTTCAACACTTTTTTTATTGACGTCTAGATTTACAATGTTTTGTGAGTTTCAAGTGTACAGCAAAGTGACTCAATTATGTGTGTGTGTGTGTTCTTTTCCCTTATAGGTTACTATAAAACAAATGATCACATATTTCTTGTTTTATAATTACTCATGCCATGTTGGGATAAATTCTAGTTTTGTATACAAATATTTGCCAATACATCATCACTAGGTAGTCACTAAATATGCTCCAAGGATACCCCACTTTTTGAGTTCATCAAATTCAACATTATTTTGTTTTTCAATACTCTGTGGTTCAAAATACTCTGTGGTTTGATTCTGGAGTTCACATTTGTTATAGGTGCTTTCGGAGAAGGCAATGGCACCTCACTCCAGTACTCTTGCCTGGAAAATCCCATGGATGGAGGAGCCTGGTGGGCTGCATGCAGTCCATGGGGTCGCTGAGTCAGACATGACTGAGCGACTTCCCTTTCATTTTTCACTTTTATGCCTTGCAGAAGGAAATGGCAACCCACTCCAGTGTTCTTGCCTGGAGAATCCCAGGGACAGGGGAGCCTGGTGGGCTGCCATCTATGGGGTCGCACAGAGTTGGACACGACTGACGCGACTTAGCAGCAACAGCAGCAGCAGCATAGGTGCTTTCATTAATGAATTATCTGGCCATTAATTTTAAGAAGTAAATGAAATGATTTTTTAAACTATGATTATTATTAATAAATCAGAGTAAAATGAATTCTCATTTCAGGGTCCATTAGCACATCTTCAGGATGAGATTGTCAGTATCTTACTTATTTAGGAGAAAAAAGAAAGTCTGTCTATAAGGAATAGTTTTAACTAAAGTGGAGGAAAACATTTAAACTTGTTCAAGTAGAGATTATTGTTCATTCACAGACTAGATTCTGTAATAAATTCTGTGACTTGCTGAGTTATGAACAGGTACATGTGTATTATTCCCGTGATAAGAGATGGAATACAGTAGCAGAGCCCTCAGAACTGAAGCCACTGCTGGATTCTGGAGCAGTCGGATTTTCAAGTCTTAGTGAACTTTATACCATCTGAACCTATGAAAATAGAGTCAGTTTGTTCTTTTAAAACATGTATGGATATCACAAATATATGGCATATTTCTTTTTATTAGATATGTCAGCATCCTTATCTGCAATTATACTAAATGATTTGCAACATAAACTTGCTTCTCATGCATTCAGTGGTGTTATTCAAAGCTTAATTATCTGTTTTAATTTTTTATAAGCCATTCTTTTTTACAACCTTGAAACACTCAGATTGTTCAGACCCAACTAAGTGGAAAATAAGTCTGGCTAAGACATCTCTGATGCAAGCTCTGTTGATGACTAGGAGTGGAGACTGTGTGTTTGGGTATATTTGTACACAAAGCTACTGTATATCTACTCAAATTGGTGACTGAAAATCTGAAGGTGTGGTGATATCTAATCTGACAATAAAACTCACTGGTGCACACTCTTAAGAAATGGACCAGAGTATAAGAATATAGACACTCGGCACCACATGAAATATTTACTGATGGGGGAGCCTGATAAGGTTAACAGAAAAAACTTGAAGAATTCTAGAAAAAAAATGTGCAGGCACCTTCAACCACTGATCATGCACTTATTTTGAAATCATGGAATCATTCTGGTTTCAACCAAAAACCAAGTGCTTGTTTAGAGGACAGAGTCATGGGATCTGAATTGAGCTGATCTCATATATTTTTCTGTCAGTTTACAGTCTAGAGGGACAGTCAAGAGGCTAAATTCTTGAGCCGCTTTTCTTTCTACAGTTGGATGAACTCAGGCATCTGACCCTCAGGCCTTAACATCGTAATGTCAGCACAGAAATTAAAGGAAGTCACTCAGACTCTCACTGAGCTAGCAAACTGGTAGCGCCGAGCAAGGGGATAAGACAATTATGACCTAAGAAGACCAGGGTGTCTCTTCATCTTTACTGAAAGATCATCCGTATTTCGGAGGAGGCAATGGCAACCCACTCCAGTATTCTTGCCTGAATAATCCCAGGGACAGAGGAGCCTGCTGGGCTGCCATCTATGGGGTCGCACAGAGTCAGACACAACTGATGCGACTTAGCAGCAGCAGCAGCACTCATATTTGCTTTATAAGTGTGGCGATTGGGAAAAGGCAGTTAGTGAGACAGAAGCTCCTGAACTATGCTTTCTCTCTGTTCAAAACATTTGATTCTTTTTGATCAAAACCATTTAGGTACTTAATTTTGAGGACATTAGACTGTAGGTTTTAGGAAGGCTATGAGAGTATCTGTTTGCCGTACTCCCCCGCCCCCCCGCCCCAGATTTCTAGGGCCTGGCACAAAATAGGTGCTCAGTGATTACTGATGGATGGATAAATGATGGAAAGGAACTGCATCTTTCCATTAGTGGAGTGTTGAATAAGTATTATCATTATGGTTGGCAGGCTCTAGACTGGCCCTACTGGAGCCAGTCTCTTTTCCTGATGTGTTGTGATCTCTTCTCTTGGAGTGTGGACTGGAGCTAGTGACCTGCTTTTAGTGAGCTCAAGACAGCAGATGGGATGGGATGTCACTTCCAAGATCAGCTTATGGAAAGACTGACTTATCTTGCTTCCAGTCCCACCCCCTCAAAGTCCTCATTCTGGGGAAGCAAGTTATGTGTTGTGAGTAGCCCAACAGAGGGGCCCAGGAAGCAAAGAGCTGATGCCTTTGGCCAACAGCCACATGAGTGGGTTGGCAAGCATAGCCTCCCTGATGGAGCCCTGAGATGACCTCAGCCCTGGCCAATACCTTGATGGCACCCAATTAAGCTGCCTCTTCATTCCTGACCACTACACAAAAATTTGTGAGATAACAAATGTTTGTTGTTTTAAACTGTGACATTTCTGGGTAATTTATTATACAATAGTAGAAAGTCAATACAGTTGAATTGATTTGCTATGTTGAATTTGTTGTAAAAATTTCGTCTAACTGCATAATTCTTGAAAGACATTGACAGTTTGTTGAGAAACACAATTTTTCTATTTCAAAATATTTTAATGGCTGTACCCCACTCCAGTACTCATGCCTGGAAAATTCCATGGTTGGAGGAGCCTGGTGGGCTGCAGTCCATGGGGTCGCTAAGAGTCAGATACGACTGAGCGACTTCACTTTCACTTTTCACTTTCATGCATTGGAGAAGGAAATGGCAACCCACTTCAGTGTTCTTGCCTGGAGAATCCCAGGGACGGGGGAGCCTGGCGGGCTGCTGTCTATGGGGTCGCGCAGAGTTGGACACGGACTGAAATGACTTAGCAGCAGCATAGTTAAAAAACAAGTTATTTTATCAAAGTCACAAATTATTTCAAATAGTTAAAGTAGGGATATTTACCCTGAATTTCTTCATCAAGAATAAGAAGTAGAAACACTCTTGATCTTGTCACTGTTATGTTAGTTTACATTCAGATCAAAATGAATAAATATCAGTACTTATTTAGATATCATGTTCAATGAACTAAACTGTGCCCATGCATTCAGAGGGAATTGCCCATGCAGGGTGCTGTGGGGAAGACTGTGGTCAGTGGTGTCAGAATTTGAGTCTAGCTTTGCTGCTTTATTAACCTAACAAATTTGAGCAAGTTACTTATCTACATCTATTCACCTACAAGGGAAAGTGAATAGGTGGTAAAAAACAAACAAACATAAAATTTATTAAGAAAGGTTTATAGGAGTGATGAGATCCCATGTCCTGATGGCCAATGAAAAATCCGCATTTTGCTTTTTCATGAAGTTTTCTCAAGGAACTTCCATTTTCCCTAGGCTTTTCAATTATTTGGTCCCCTGTTTTGATGGCATTAGTGCATTTCTACATTCACAAAATAAGCAGACGAATTCCACATCAGTGCTCCTTTACAATTTAAAAAAATTTTTTCAAAACCATTCATCTAATTCAGAGTTTTACTGTCATATAAGGTGGCTCTAGCTTTGAGTGGCATTGAAATGTGGCCAGTCCTAATTCACATTGGCTGCAAGGATAAAGTACACCGTGGATTTCAGAATTAGTATGGGAAAAAAAGAGCTAAGTAGATCTTTAATAAATTTTTTGGTGGTGATTGCTGGTTGAAATAAATATTTTGGATAGATTGGGTTAAATCAAATATATTGTTAAAGTTAATTGTCCTTTTTTTTTCTACTTAAAAAAATGTGTCTACTAGAAAATCTACACTTACATATGCGGCTCTCACTATGTTTTATTAAAAGCACTATCATACTTTAAGAAAAATAGCAGTATTCCTCCCTCTTCTCCATTGTCTCCACAACCTTCACCTTCTCTATGTATTTTTACCTCTTTTAGGTCATTCATTTTGGAGATTTGGTCATTATAACTTCTCTGAATAACACAATTTTGCTGCTATTTCTTGATTTTTCAGGCTCAGAAAAACCAGGCTCTTCGAATCCAGTTCCCAGTTTGTTGTCCTTCAGCCCTCGAGCATTATTTCCCAGCCCACAGCTGTATTTGCATCATATGAGAGCCCCATTCATAGCTGAGGCAGTGGGGAGCCATGACTGTCTTTTCTACCCAATTTGCTCTTTGCCTAGGACTAATGTGTCTTCTTGCTTTTTGTTTCATACTCTAGTTTCAGCCTTTTGCCAGCTTCCTGGATCTCTTAAGATGCCAGGTGTGTCTGCTGTTCTCTCAGAAGTCCTTCTCAAAGCCATCAAGTCTACCCCAACCACACTGGGGGCTCTCTCTACCTGGTGCTCAGCTGCCATCTGGGAATCTTTCTTCTGCACCATCCGTGGGATTCCCCTCATCCTGCTCCTCTGCTGGATCGCCTATTTTTTGTACTAGAACTTCCTCTTTCTTGATTGATTTCCTTCTTTTGATAGACTACCTGGTAGTCTACCAAAGATTTTTGATAGGGAGGTAGAAAACAAACAAATTTACCCAATTTTTGAGATGTGCATGTCTGAAAATGTATTTTACACTGATTGGAAGAGTTTGGCTAGGTAGAATTATGTAAAATTTTCCTTTTGACTTTTGAAAGGCTCACTTAGAATTTTCTAGCTTCAAAATCCTGCTATTGAGAAATCTGGAGTCACTATGAATCCATATACTTTGTGACAATATTTTTTTCTCTTTCTGGAAGCTTAAAGGATCATTGTTTTATCCCCAGCATTCGGTCACTTCTACGTACTGTAACTACACTGATGTGGCTCTGCTGCCAACTAACGGCTGTTCCTTCTTTCTGGAACGCTGTTACCCCGTATCCATTTGGCTGTCTCCCTCACCTCTTTCTCAGTGACACTTACTCTGATTGCCCTTAAAGTAGCACTCAGCCCATCCCTCCAGCAGCACTCCTGATCCTCCTCACGCGGTTCTGTTGTTTATTTCCTCATGGCACCTATCACATTATGTCATCAGGTCTACTTCCCGTTTCACTAATTTTCTTGTTAATTTGGCTTAATTTTCTGTTTTATCCCTCTATTTTATTTCAATTATTATATATTTATTTCTAAACATTCTATTTTTTCAGACACATTTGGTCAATTTTTTATATTCTCTTTCTCCTAACTTGTCTTTTTTATTTTGCCTTTTATATCTTTTAACACAGTAAACATATATTTACTTTACATTTAGTATCTAACAATTTCAGTATTTGAAGTCTTTGCTTTTGTTGCTTGTTGTGGCTCTTAACTCCTATTTCCTTGTGTATGTGTGTTGGTAATTATCAGTTCTTAATTTTTTACAATTTTATGAAGGAATTCCAAGAGGACTAGGTGGAGAGAAAATCAGCATTTACTTCTGCTAGAGTGCTGAGGAGACCATATCATCTACTGCTATTTAATAAGATAATGCGTGGAATATTTTGGGACCACCTAGACGTGTGATCCTAGACCTCTGTGGGCTACTTTGTCCTTACTAAATCCTATGGGTATTTTTTTCCTGTTAACTACAACATAGAAGTCAGAGTTTTCTTTTTAGTCCACTATTGCTAAAATGGTTTTCATTTAGATCATCTTGTTTTTATACACATAGTACTACCAAAGCGCCAGCTTTATATGGGGGTGGTGGGTTCAGATGTTTTTATCTATTTCTGCACAGGTACCTGAGACTCTAGGCTACCTACATGAATCCCATTGATGCCCTCAGGTTATGCTGCACATTCAGGCTTTCACACCTGGTGAGGTTTTCTGATTCTATTTTGCTCATGGCTGCAGGGCATAGACTGAAATTTTTTTGGAGACTAGTCCATCAATTAAAAAAAATCCTGTATGGCATTAACATTTTATACATAAAGAAATTTAGAATTATTAGTGTGCCATAATAACGGAAATAAGACACTGGAAAGAGAAATACAGGCATTTTAAAAAGCTATGAATATTATCATACATATATAATGTAAAGCTTAATATACATAATATCCATTCCCACCAACCAGCTTAAGAACTAGAACATTTTCAGTATATTTGAAGCTTCCTGTTTGCTTTCCATGATTACATAGCCCTCCCTTCCTCATAGAGATATCAATTATCTTGAATTTTGTGGTGACATTTGTTTTTCTTAATAATTTCATGACTTATGCAATATCCCTTAAAATAATGTTTACTTTTGTATGTCTTCAAACTTTACATAAAAATCACATTGGTACAACTTATCTGCAACTTGCCTTTTTTTAAATTTGTTGAGGATTGTTTGTGAGATTCTATAAAAAGCTTGTCAGCCCCTTAAAAATAAACTAACCATTATTCACAGAAATGTCATGCCAATGATTAAGCACCATAAAACAAATAATTACTAGAGGGCTTGGGAATTTCTGTCTTTTACTTTTATTGGAAATGAAAGTTCAGTTGAAAAGCTTAATATTGACTAACTGTTCCCCTAATTAGAAAAAAATATTTATCATGATTACAAGGAAAGAAATGCAAATTCTTCTATTGTAGCAGTTTTATATTGTGTTTGAATTCTTCCTACAAACCCAATGTCAACCGCACAATTCCAGATGAGTTAAATAATGTTTAAGTTTAATCTAGCTTTTAAGTTTATAAAGCTAAGCAGGAATTGAATAAATAATAGTATCAAGCTGCTTGTTTACTTCTGTATACACATACAGAAAATGTTAAATTGTTAAGAATTTTGAATGGGATAAAAAGTATTTTCTTTCTAAACAGGCTTATCAGTCTACTATTTCCTTCCTTCTTTGTTTACTTCTGTTTTTTGGGAAAGGCTGCAAAATTCCTTAAAGAATCATACGTCTTACAAAATCCACCCTCACTTTTTCCGAGTCTATTTTCAGATATCCGTGAGTTAATGTTGGGGATGATAGGAGCCAAATGCAGAGAACACAATAAAGAGGGAAGCACTACTGGGAAAAATGTCATCATTTCACCAGAAGAGAGAGTATAAATTCTCAATGTTCTGGGGAATTTCTATTGCATCTTCCATATACTAGTGAGTTAATAAGCCTCAGGCAAAAAAAAAAAAAAAAAAACCAGAAAGGGAGTGTTGACTCCTTTCTTGTTCCACCACAGGCAAATGCCATGCCTTTACAAATAAGTAAATGACTGAGGGCTAGCTACCACTCATCAGACCAGGAGAAAGGGATTTTCCTGAAAAACAAAAGCCAGAGGTCATAAACTACCATGAGATATAGTCTGCCTTAAACAAAGTAGGTACTTAAATGGTTTTTGTGTTAAGTAAATTTCAAGTGTCCATTCATAATTTTACCTTCAACTGCCTCTTAAACATGAATCCTAATACAAATTCTGTTACAGAAACATTAAAAGAACATAGCTTATATTTCTCCCTAAAAGCTATTTAATAAAAAGGGTGCGATCTTTACAGAGATGCCTTAGTACCAAATTTAGCCATAAATATTTCTGGGGTGTTTGTCAACTTTTAAGAGTTGGAAATTATAATATTTTCTGTGGATGTTATCATCTTGACAGTGCTTCTGAAAACACATAGTATGTGTGTTACTTAGCATTTCTGTATCTCACCTTCTGTTTTTTCTTTCTTTATTTGTTCATGTTTTCACATTTCAATCAAATTTTCATTTTCCCTCTGCTTTCTAATTGATATGCACTTGCTACTTTTTCTAAAATATTGTTGGTCACCCTATCACCCCTCCCCAGATGTTTGCTGAGCACCTACTCTATGCTCAGCATTGTTCTGAGGGCTCAGGGAACAAGGATACGAAAGAATAGATCTTTGACTTAGAATTTACTAGTCATTAGGGTCCAGACTCTGCAAAATTGTATATTAACATGACTATAACTGTCCAATTGAAATACCCATGAGTTCTATCAGGCAGAGAATGTGAAAGTGTTAGTTGCACAGTTGTGTCCAACTCTTTGCAATCCCATGGTCTGTCCATGGAATTCTCCAGGCAAGAATACTGGAGTGGCTTGCCATTGCCTTCTCCAGGGATCTTCCCGACCTAAGGATCAAATTTGAGTCTCCTGCACTGCAGACAGATTCTTTACTGTCTGAGCCAACAGGGAAGCCCCTAATTTCATGGTTTGATTGCCTTATAGGATATAATTATTTTTGTGTCTAACATAGGAAATAAATAAGCATTTATTCCACAAATTCTCCTTAGAAAAGCCTTACTTCGTTTGAAGTGAAAGTGTTAGTCACTCTGACTGTGTTAGTCATGTCTGACTCTTCGTGACCCCATGGACTGCAGCCCTTCAGAATCCTCTGTCCAATTCTCCAGGCAAGAATACTGGAGTGGGTAGCCATTCTCTTCTCCAGGAGACCATCCTGACCCAGGAATCGAAACCAAGTATCCTGCATTGTAAACAGATTCTTTACCCTTTGAGCCACCAGGGAAGCCCTTTATCTTGTTTACTATTTTCTTATTAGTAGGTTAAACATTTAATACTATTTCAGGATTAGTATGAGAATCTTGATTTTGACTGAAAATTATAATTTTCAGAGGACAAAGGATGAAAGAGAAAACTTTTCTGCAAAAGGAAGGTTTGAGCTCAAATCTAAATGACATGAGATAGTCACGGGAACAATCGGGACATAGTCCTCTAGACAGACAGAACATGGGCATGCCTATGTGCTCAGTTGGGTCTGGCTCTTTGCAACCCTATAGACTGTAGCCCACCAGGCTCCTCTCTCCACGGAATTTTCCAGGCAAGTGTACTGGAGTGGTTGCCATTTCCTACTTCAGGGGATCTTCCCAACCCAGGGGTCAAACACAAGTCTCCGGAGTCTCCTGAACTGGCAGGTGGATTCTTTACCACTGTGCCACCAGGAAAGCCCAGGGAGATAGAACAGGATGTCTAAAAGCCTGAAGTCTTTAAGGAATGAGTGTGGAGGGTTGAAGGCTCAGAAATTTGTAAAGCAAAAAAGAAGAAGAGTAGGAATGGAGGATTTCAGAAAACTAGTCAGGGGACAGTTATGTAGGGCTCTGGAGATTATGAATAATTACTTCTAAAGAAGGCTAAGCACAGAAAAATTGATGCTTTCAAATTGTGGTGCTGGAGAAGATTCTTGAGAGTCCCTTGGACAGCAAGGAGAGTGAACCAATCAACCCTAAAGGAAATCAACTCTGAATATTCTTTAGAAGCCCTGATGCTGAAGCTCCAATACTTTGGCTACCTGATGCAAACAGCCAACTCATTGGAAAGGATTTTGATGCTGGGAAAAATTGAAGGCAAAAGGAGGAAGGGGAGGCAGAGGATGAGATGATTAGATAGCATCACTGACTCAATGGATATCAATTTGAGCAAACTCTAGGAGACAGTGAAGGACAGGGAAGCCTGTGTGCTACAGCCCATAGGATCACAAGAGTAAGAGACAACTTAGTGACTGAACAACAACAACAAAATTATATTATCTGGGTAATCTTAATTCATATGTTTTTGCTTTTACACCTAAGGTAAGTTCTTTATCCTTTAAAAAAATTTGGGTGGGGAGAAAAACATAAGGATTTATACAAATAAAAGAAAGAGAAAAATAGAAAAAAAAATTCTAATTAAGAAAATATATTGAATCATGCCCTCTGAGATGATGCTTTGATTTAAATTGAAGATGAAAGTGGGTGCAAATATTCCTTTAGGCCCCCTTTTCTTCCTTCTCTCAGTAAAGAGGATAAACTCCCAATGCCAAATTATCAGAGACCCATGGACGAGAAAATAAGAGCAGGGTGCTGTGATCAATTCTGCCCCTGATTGATTGTGTTTTTAATAGAGTTTTAGCTTCCTCAACTCTATAGTGAGCATGAAATTGCCTAGAGATCTGTGTGGTTCCTTTGTGGAAAGATTTAAGACAGATAAAATTAACTGTAAATCATTTTGAATTTCTAAGAGAAAAAGCCCAGACTTTGAGGATTAGGGTTTGTCTTTTTCCACCTTGCTTTGCCTCACATGGCAGACAAAAAAAATGCCCACTATAGTTCCTTTTGTTTCCCTCCTTGAGATCAGAGTGTTCTGTGCCATGAACATTTCACTTCTTAATTTACTAAAGGTCACAGTATGGTGTTTTTTCTACGTGGTTTTGTTTCAGTAAATTGTCTTATTTGCTAAGAAAGGAAATGCAAAGAACTAATGTAAGCTTGTAAGGTATTTTTATTTGTTTTTCACTTGCCTAATTATTCTCATTTCTCTGTTATTAGGCCCTGACCTTTTGGCAAAGTTTATTTTCAGTTTCTATTTTGTTTTCCCTGCATTGTGGAAAGGTCTCAACTGTCACCCAGATGGCAGAAATCCACCAGAAAATCCAAACTGGGGAAATCCTAGAGTTGAAAATACTTTTTTTCTTTATTAAAGAAAACCTTACCAAAATAAACATGCTCAGGGATACTGCTGTTTGCTATCAAGGAGATCTGTAGAAAATTTTAAAATAAGGGATACTGAAAATAAGAAAATACAGGCGTGATTAATTTTCAGAATATCAACCGATGTTGCAAATGTGTCAAAACCCAGCTTCTGCATAAAATATATATTAGCAAACTGCTATGACTTCTGCCACTTTAATTTTGTTTTCAAAAATTTCCATGATGATGTCCAGATATCCACAACCACACTGACACATTTCATGCCAAAATTGGTTTAGGAATTCTGCAGATCAAAAGAGAACGGGATGCTGCAGCGGAGAACAGACACTTCTAAGACATCTCACAAGGGTAAGTTCAGAACTGCATGGTGTCGTGAATACTGTCTGAGTATTGACAAGAAGATTCAAATAGATTCTGTAAACAATGGAGCCTTGGGAACTGCATACATCTTGAGAAGCAATTTGAGTGGCATATATTTAAGACAGTCTTGAGCAAAGACATATTTGAGCAAACTTAAGCAATTCATATTTCCTCAATGTCAGCTTGAATGGGACATTGGGAGAATGGAGATGCTTCACTCTCATTTTAGATAAAAATCATAAGTAATTATGTATTGATCTACATATTAATTTATGTCTCGGAAATATGCCATGTAAGAAAATAAGACCTCCATATGTTGCTGTTGATAGTATAAATTGTATAAAATTTCATGGGGGACACTTTGGAGTTTATATCCAAAAGCTTAAAAATATTCATGATCTTTGACTCATTAATTTTTCAAGGAAATAGGAAGATAGATGTTCAGGATTATACCATTAATTTATTATGTTGCCATTGTGTTTACAGCAATGAAAATTGAGGTAGAGTCTATCAAACCAGAGGTAGAGGAACGATAGATGTGTTTCATTCACACTAGAGAATATTTGGAAGCATATACAAGTGATAATAAAGATTTATAATTATTGACATGAAAATATATTTTTAAAATTTAAAAGATAAAATCAGGCTATAGAATTTTCTCAAAACATATGTGAAGTTTATTAAGCTATAATCTCTAAATTAATCCAGGAGCAATATCCCTTTTATAGTCTCTGGACCCAGGAGGAATATAATTTTCATTTATGTCTCTCTCTACTTTGAAAGAGATATGAATACTAGGATCACAGCAACTGTTATTAACATATGGCATCCTTGCTCTCAGAAGTCTTCTGCTCTTCCGTTAAGCAGAATTTTCTCACTTATGCAACCTATTCTTACATTTTCCCAACCTCCACCGCAAAGTGCACAGTTTCTCACAGTATAGTTGGGACACTTCCTGACTCTGGTGTTTAGCACCTAAGGGGAGAAGTCCTTTGTGGTTCTGAATACTCCCATCAGACCAATTTTAGTTTTTGCACTTTGTACATTTTTAAAAACCCTATTTAGATTAAAAAAAAAAAAAAAACAACACCCTGATCAGTCTCCTAAAAAGACAGGCCTAGGGTTTTATAATCAATTGTGGAAACTATTTTTCTTTCTGCAATCATAGCAAATATTTGTTTGATATTTACTTAACTGAAGTTTGTAGTGGCTGAGATATATTTGGCTCCACTAAAATAAATGCTAAGAAATACATGGTGCCACAAAGAATTTAAGAGTATAGAGATTTCTCTAAGATCTTTTCTGACCATAATGGCATACAACTAGAAATTAACCACAGGAAAAGAAATGAGAAAAAAATGAGTTTATGGAGACTGAACAACATGCTACTAGAAATGAAAGCAGTTCAGGTCAGTTCAGTCGCTCAGTCGTGTCTGACTCTTTGCGACCCCATGAACTGCAGGATGGCAGGCCTCCCTGTCCATCACCAACTCCTGGAGTTTACACAAACCCATGTCCATTGATCAGTGATGCCATCCAGCCATCTCATCCTCTGTTGTCCCTTTCTCCTCCTGCCTTCAATCTTTCCCAGCATCAGGGTCTTTTCAGATGAGTCAACTCTTCACATCAGGTGGCCAAAGTATTGGAGTTTCAGCTTCAACATCAGTCCTTCCAATGAACACCCAGGACTGATCTCCTTTAGGATGGGCAGACTGGATCTCCTTGCAGTCCAAGGGACTTTCAAGAGTCTTCTCCAATACCACAGTTCAAAAGAATCCATTATTGGCTACTCAGCTTTCTTTATAGTCCAATTCTCACATCCATACATGACTACTGGAAAAACCATAGCCTTGACTAGATGGACCTTTGTTGACAAAGTAATGTCTCTGCCTTTTAATATGCTGTCTAGGTTGCTCATAACTTTCCAGCCAAGGAGTAAGCATCTTTGAATTTCATGGCTGCAATCACCATCTGCAGTGATTTGGGAGCCCCCAAAATAAAAGTCTGTCAGTTTCCACTGTTTCCCCATCTATTTCCCATCAAGTGATGGGACCAGATGCCATGATCTTAGTTTTCTGAATGTTGAGCTTTAAGCCAACTGTTTCACTCTCCTCTTTCACTTTCATCAAAAGGCTCTTTAGTTCTTCTTCACTTTCTGCCATGTGATTTCTGCCAGGTGGTTTCATCTGCATATCTGAGGTTATTGAGATTTCTCCCGGCAATCTTGATTCCAGCTTGTGTTTCCTTCAGCCCAGCATTTCTCATGATGTACTCTGCATAGAAGTTAAATAAGCTGGGTGACAATATACAGCCTTGACGTACTCCTTTTCTTATTTGGAACCAGTCTGTTGTTCCATCTCCAGTTCTAACTGTTGCTTCCTGACCTGCTTACAGATTTCTCAAGAGGCAGGTCAGATGGTCTGGTATTCCCATCTTCTGAAGAATTTTCTACAGTTTATTGTGATCCACAGTCAAAGGCTTTAGCATAGTCAATAAAGCAGAAGTATATTTTTTTCTGAAACTCTTTTGCTTTTTCAATGATCCAGCAGATGCTGGCAATTTGATCTCTGGTTCCTCCGCCTTTTCTAAGACCAGCTTGAACATCTGGAAGTTCGCAGTTCACGTATTGCTGAAGCCTGACTTGGAGAATTTTGAGCATTACTTTACTAACATGTGAGATGAGTGCAATTGTGCTGTAGTGTGAGCATTCTTTGGCATTGCCTTTCTTTGGGATTGGAATGAAAACTGCCCTTTTCCAGTCCTGTGGCCACTGCTGAGTTTTCCAAATTTGCTGGCATATTGAGTGCAGCACTTTCACAGCATCATCTTTCAGGATTTGAAACAGCTCAACTGGAATTCCATCACCTCCACTAGCTTTGTTCATAGTGATGCTTCCTAAGGCTCACTTGACTTCACATTCCAGGATATCTTGCTCTAGGTGAGTGATCACACCATCGTGGTTATCTGGGTCATGACAATCTTTTTTGTACAGTTCTTCTGTGTATTCTTGCCACCACTTCTTAATATTTTCTGCTTCTGTTAGGTCTATACCATTTCTGTCCTTTATTAAGCCCATCTTTATATGAAATGTTCCCTTAGTATCTCTAATTTTCCTGAAGAGATCTCTAGCCTTTCCCATTCTGTTGTTTTCCTCTATTTCTTTGCATTGATTGCTGGGGACGGCTTTCTTCTCTCTCCTTACTATTCTCTGGAACTCCACATTCAAATGGGTATATCTTTCCTTTTCTCCTTTGCTTTTGCTTCTCTTCTTTTCACAGTTATTTGTAAGGCCTCCTCAGACAGCCATTTTGCCTTTTTGCATTTCTTTTCCATGGGCATGGTCTTGATCCCTGTCTCCTGTACAATGTCATGAACCTCCGTCCATAGTTCATCAAGCACTCTATCAGATCTAGAAATAAAATGGCAGTGTTTAAAAAACAAACTATCCAGAAAAATGTATGGATGTTTTCCACATATGAAATCTAGGAATAGCAAGCATGGACTTGAATTTTCCTGGTGCGTTAGATGGTAAAGAATCTATCTGCCCATCATGCTGGAGACCCAGGTTCATTCCCTGGGTTGGGAAGATCCCTTGACGAAGGGAATGGCTGCACCCTACAATATTCTTGCCTAGAGAATACCATGGACAGAGGAGCCTGGCGAGCTATAGTCCATGGGGTTGCAAAGAGTCAGATATGACTAAGTGACTAACACTTTCACTTTTCAAGCATGGCCTTAAAGACATGAAAGGAACAAAATATTGTGTTCCTTGCTAACACAGGTCCTTAGTTATCCTACTGATCTCATGTGCTGTCCCAAGGAATATTTAAGCCCATTTCAATGTTGATACATCATTGAATCACTTTTGCAAACATAAAGCCCAAATATTACAATGCTTTATTCTAGTTAAGTTCTAATATGCATGAAAATTCATCTCTGCTACAATGCCTGAAGATTTCATAAAATATTTATGACCAATTCAGTCTTTGTTGAGAATAAGAAAACATGGGAAGTGTGCAAATTACGTTTCCTCTGGTAAAAAACTCTATGTGCCCTTAACTTTATTGGAAGATTTAGGCTACAAATAAATGTAGGTTTTCAACAAATCTGATCCATAGTAGAGTCCAATGTTTTGTCCCCCTGCCATAGGTCACTATGTTCAAGTGCATATGTTTAACAAATTATGAAATAAAAATTATTGACTATGACCTGATTTATAATATTTCAAGCTTTATTTCATTTGGAGTGGAACTGCAGTATAATTTGCAGCTCTGCAACTCAGGAATTCCCTGACTCCCTTATTAAAAACCACATACTTTGGACTCTCTTCCTTATAAATACAGTGGCCTTCCAATAT
The DNA here is from genome assembly GCF_016772045.2 of Ovis aries. Taxonomy (NCBI): domain Eukaryota; kingdom Metazoa; phylum Chordata; class Mammalia; order Artiodactyla; family Bovidae; genus Ovis; species Ovis aries. Next base: position 235,161,479 of record NC_056054.1, on the reverse strand, counting down.
CTCTATTGTAGCATTATTGTTGGTGTTAAATGATATAACGTGGGTAAGGTGTCTAATACAGTGTTTGACACTTGGCAGATTCTCAGGGAATGCTAGTGGCATATCATGTTTTTTTCTATCATTTATTCCAACAAATATGATCACATAAAATATATGCAGGAAAGACTCATTTGGATAAGCTTGAAGATTCAAGCCTCAAGTGCAGCAATAAGTCAGAGTTTGAGATGGTTATTCAGACTTCTAGCAATTTCATGGATCTCTGAAGGTGACAGATTCCAGGATGGAGAACCCACCATATGGAGAGTGTTCTCTCCCTCGAGGGTCCCTTTCACAAACAAAGGTTTGTACACATTTGAGATAAATCACATTTTTGAGTCGTCTTCACAATTTTCCCTATAAATCTAAATCTATTTTAAAACATTAAAAAATACCCTCTGAGAAAATGACCCAAAATGAGAATACACCCACACACACTTTTTAAAAAAGGAATTTATTTTAATTGGAGGCTAATTACTTTACAATATTGTAGTGGTTTTTGCCATACATTGACACGAATCAGCCATGGGTGTACATGTGTCCCCCATCTTGAATCCCCCTCCCAAACCTTCCCCATCCCATTCCTCAGGGTTGTCCCAGGGCATCGGCTTTGAGTGCCCTAGTTCATGCATTGAACTTAGACTGGTGATCTATTTCACATATAGTAATATACAGGTTTAAATGCTATTCTTTCAAATCATCCCACCCCCGCCTTCTCCCACAGAGTCCAAAAGTCTCTTCTTTGTGTCTCTTTTGCTGTCTCGCATATAGGGTCATCGTTACTATCTTTCTAAATTCCACATATATATGCATTCATATACTGTATTGGTGTTTTTCTTTCTGACTTACTTCACTCTGTAGAATAGGCTCCAGTTTCATCCACCTCAGTGGAACGGATTAAAATGCAATTTTTAAAATAGCTGAGTAATATCCCATTGTGGATAGGTATCACAGCTTTCTTATCCATTTGTCTGCCGATGGGCATCTAGGTTGTTTCCATGTCCTAGCTATTGTAAACAGTGCTGCGATGAACATTGGGGTACACTCACATAAACACACTTTTGAGGTGGAAAATTTCAGCAGTGAAAATTTGGAAATAAATTGGGTCTGAAGAATTTTGAACATAACTGAGTGGTCCACAAATAACCGTGGATGCTATATTGTCATTTAAGATTCCAAAAACGTGGAATATCCTGATAAATGGAAAATTATTCATCAGTGAGATATGAAAAAGCAAAACATAAAATAGTATGTTTACTCTGGTTATAAAAATTTCAGAAGATAGCCATATTCACATTAAAAATAATTTTAATGTGAAGATATAACAATGAGGTAGTGACATTTCAAATTTGTGGATAATTTTCTGTGGATGTATCAGGTAAAATATTCTTAAGTATTCCCTTATTCACATGGAAACAATCCTCTCCTTGCTCAGACTTGTTACTCTGAAAATTTATTTTTCTCAACCTAATTGTTAGATTCTTGATGGAAATTACCCTCTTTATTCTATGAGATAGTCACCCAGCTAGCTTACTATCTCCAGCCCTGGTATAAAGTAGGAATTCAGTGAAAGCTCACTAAATAAAAACATTAATTTGTTAAACCTTAAAATCTTTTCTAGACCTTTCTGTTCAATATTATAACCATGTAAACATTTTAAAAATCTAATTTTATTGTTAACAATATACAAACAGAAAAGTACTGAAAGGTGTTCAGCTTGATGAATGTGGTAAATAGAATTATTGCTTAGCAAATATGCATTCATTCTTCTCTCCCCTCACCCCGACCCCACAACCTTTATGGGAGGAAGAATACTCCCCAGCCCTTTGATGTTGGATCTGGCCATCTGACAGGTTTTAGTCAAAGAGATGTTTATAGACATGACATGAGAAGAAGCTTCAGTAGGCATGTACAGTTGGGTTTGAATTTTGCATTTATCCCATTATATGAGAACTTGGGTAGCCACTGGTTCCTAGCAGTGAAAGACATGTGAAATAGACCTGGTCCAACCCTCTTCTGGAGCCAACTTTGATCCAGCTAAATCTCACCTAGATCAAGCACTAATCCATAGATCCAAAAGAGGGAAATAAATATTGTCCAGTGACACTGAGTTTGGGGATGACTTGTTACACAGTTTTATTATGACAATTACTGATGGATACATTTGATGTTGTATTGAATCTATAACAATTTAAAGAGACTGACATCTCTGTATCAAGTCTTCTAATACATAATTGTGATTTACTCTTCTGTTCACTTAGGTATTCTTTAATTATTGTCAGTAATACTCTATGGTTTACTGAATGATTATCTTGAAATCATTGATTATTCTTGGGTTATTTTTATTTTTGCAAATGGCATATTTTTAAAACTTTGAAATTTTTGATGGAAATATAAACATTATACTATTCACCAATCTTGCTAAAATTTTTTATTTAGTCTAATACTTTATCTGAAGGTTATTTCAGATCTTCTATGTACAATTATGTTGTCTATAGATAATGAGAACTTTATTTTCTCCTTTGCAATATTTATATCTTTCATTTCTTTTTTGTCTTTTTGCACTGACTAGGACCTTCAGGCAGAATGTTTAGTAGAGGTGGAAATAGTGGACATCTTTTATTTAATCATGATCTGTCACAAGTTGGGTGGCCTCAGAAACAGATCTTGAGATGGAGATTAGTGTGTAGAAAATGTGTTAGAGTGGTCCTGGGATCTACTGGGTAGATGGGATGAAGTCACAGGACGACTGTATTGAAAAATAGCTGGGCTACAATGTGATCTCAGAGAATGCCTCAGGCAACCCATGAGGACCTCTGAAGCCGAGATATCTCTTTGAAGTCCCTCCAAGTGGGAGAAGAGGACCAAGCCTTGCGTCTCTGTATTAACCAGTGACTGGTTGAGGACTCTCCAGGTGAGGAAGGTGATGTACCTTTGAATGAGGTGATTCTTCAGTCAGTACAATTTCTAAAGGAGGTGGACAACTAAAGGCTCCCTGCTGGAAGTACTCCCAGAGGCTGGGGTAATAAGTCCTTCAGTTATGAAGGGCTCTCTAGCGAGCATCCACTATATAAGCTTTCAGTGGGAAAGATGTTAATTTTACAATGTTGTGTTTTAGTGTTCCCTAAACAATAAATGTGACAACACTAAAAACAGTGATGATAAAAAGAAAATGATAAATAAGAATAACTGATATTTCTGTAACAGAGTGTAGAAAGGTCCTTTCCCCATTGTTTTAGAGTATCAGCTGAAGGGTACAGTTGACATTTCAATGAGGGCTTGCTAAAAAGTCTATCTATAATTTTGTGTCTATTACTTCAAAACAAACTATGTAATAAAAATGTGAGAAATTTAAAAGAGAAAAAGTTTTCTGTGTTATAGTCTTTACTCTCTTAAGACAAAACCAGGGGATTTCTAAAGAGATTTGTTTTTGTTGTTAATGTTGTTTGTTTGTGCTGGCTTTTATTTTGTTTCAGGAGAAGAGAATTGAATCTTATTTCCCAGCTGGACATTTATTTAACAGCATAAATGTATTGTTATGACATGACAGTATAAATAGCGTGAAAAGGCAAAATGATAGGATACTGAAAGAGGAACTCCACAGGTCGATAGGTGCCCAATATGCTACAGGTGATCAGTGGAGAGATAACTCAGGAAAGAATGAAGGGATGAAGCCAAAGCAAAAACAATACCCAGTTGTGGATATGACTGGTGATAGAAGCAAGGTCTGATGCTTTAAAGAGCAATGTTGCATAGGAACCTGGAATGTCAGGTCCATGAATCAAGGCAAATTGGAAGTGGTCAAACAGGAGATGACAAGAGTGAATGTCAACATTCTAGGAATCAGTGAACTAAAATGGACTGGAAAGGGTGAGTTTAACTCAGATGACCATTATATCTACTACTGTGGGCAGGAATCCCTTAGAAGAAATGGAGTAGCCATCATGGTCAACAAAAGAGTTCAAGATGCAGTACTTGGATACAATCTCAAAAATGACAGAATGATCTCTGTTCCATTTCCAAGGCAAACCATTCAATATCATGGTGATCCAAGCCTATGCCCCAACCAGTAACGCTGAGGAAGCTGAAGCTGAACGGTTCTATGAAGACCTATAAGACCTTTTAGAACTAACACACAAAAAAGATGTCCTTTTCATTATAGAGGACTGGAATGCAAAAGTAGGAAGTCAAGAAACACCTGGAGTAACAGGCAAATTTGGCCTTGGAGTACAGAATGAAGCAGGGCAAAGGCTAATAGAGTTTTGCCAAGAGAACGCGCTGGTCATAGCAAACACCCTCTTCCAACAACACAAGAGAAGACTCTACACATGGACATCACCAGATGGTCAACACTGAAATCAGATTGATTATATTCTTTGCAGCCAAAGATGGTGAAGCTCTACACAGTCAGCAAAAAACAAGTCTGGGAGCTGAGTGTGGCTCAGATCATGAACTCCTTATTGCTAAATTTAGACTTAAATTGAAGAATGTAGGGAAAACCACTAGACCATTCATGTATGACCTAAATCAAATCCCTTATGATTATACAGTGGAAGTGAGAAATAGATTTAAGGGAATAGATCTGATAGACAGAGTGCCTGATGAACTATGGACGGAGGTTCGTGACATTGTACAGGAGACAGGGGTCAAGATCATCCCCATGGAAAAGAAATGCAAAAAACCAAAAGGGCTGTCTGAACAGGCCTTACAAATGGCTTTGAAAAGAAAAGAAGCAAAAAGCAAAGGAGAAAAGGAAAGATATTCCCATTTGAATGCAGGGTTCCAAAGAATAGCAAGGAGAGATAAGAAAGCCTTCCTCAGTGATCAATGCAAAGAAATAGAGGAAAACAACAGAGCGGGAAAGACTAGTGATCTCTTCAAGAAAATTAGAGATACAAAGGAAACATTTCATGCAAATATGGGCTCAGTAAAGGACAGAAATGGTATGGACCTAACAGAAGCAGAAGATATTAAGAAGAGGTGGCAAGAATACACAGAAGAACTGTACAAAAAGATCTTCACAAACCAGATAATCATGATGGTGTGATCACTCACCTAGAGCTAGACATCCTGGAATGTGAAGTCAAGTGAGCCTTAGAAAGCATTACAATGAACAAAACTAGTGGAGATGATGGGATTCCAGTTGAGCTATTTCAAATCCTGAAAGATGATGATGCGAAAGTGCTGCACTCAATATGCCAGCAAATTTGGAAAAGTCAGCAGTGGCCACAGGACTGGAAAAGGGCAGTTTTCATTCCAATCCCAAAGAAAGGTAATGCCAAAGAATGCTCAAACTACCACATAATGGCACTCATCTCACATGCTAGTAAAGTAATGCTCAAAATTCTCCAAGTCAGGCTTCAGCAATACGTGAACCATGAACTTCCAGATGTTCAAGCTGATTTTAGAAAAGGCAGAGGAACCAGAGACCAAATTGCCAACATCTGCTGGATCATCAAAAAAGCAAGAGCGTTCCAGAAAAACATCTATTTCTGCTTTATTGACTATGCCAAAGCCTTTTACTGTGTGGATCACAATAAACTGTAGAAAATTCTTCAGAAGATGGGAATACCAGACCACATGACCTGTCTCTTGAGAAACCTGTATGCAGGTCAGGAAGCAATAGTTAGAACTGGACATGGAACAATAGACTGGTTTCAAATAGGAAAAGGAGTACGTCAAGGCTGTATACTGTCACCCAGCTTATTTAACTTATATGCAGAGTACATCATGAGAAATGATAGGCTGGTTGAAGCACAAGCTGGAATTAAGATTGCCAGGAGAAATATCAATAACCTCAGATATGCAGATGACACCACCCTTATGGCAGAAAGTGAAGAGGAGCAAAAAAGCCTCTTGATGAAAGTGAAAGAGGAGAGTGAAAAAGTTGGCTTAAAGCTCAACATTCAGAAAACGAAGATCATGGCATCTGGTCCATCACTTCATGGGAAATAGATGGGGAAACAGTGGAAACAGGGTCAGACTTTATTTTTGGGGCTCCAGAATCACTGCAGATGGTGACTGCAGCCATGAAATTAAAAGACACTCTTTGGAAGGAAGGTTATGACCAACCTAGATAGCATATTAAAAAGCAAAGACATTACTTTGCCAACCAAGGTCCATCTAGTCAAGGCTATGGTTTTTCCTGTGGTCATGTATAGATGTGAGAGTTGGAAAGCTGAGTGCCAAAGAACTGATGCTTTTGAACTGTGGTGTTGGAGAAGACTCTTGCGAGTCCCTTGGACTGCAAGGAGATTCAACAAGTCCATCCTAAAGGAGACCAGTCCTAGGTGTTCATTGGAAGGACTGATATTGAAGCTGAAACTCCAATACTTTGGCTACCTCATGCAGAGAGTTGACTCATTGGAAAAGACCCTGATGCTGGGAGGGATTTGGGCAGGAGGAGAAGGGGATGACAGAGGTTGAGATGGCTGGATGGCATCACCGACTCGGTGCACATGAGTTTGGGTGAACTCCAGGAGTTGGTGATGGACAGGGAGGCCTGGTGTGGTGCGGTTCATGGGGTTGCGAAGCATCAGACTTGACTGAGTGACTGAACTGAAGTGATGCATTGTTATGCCTTATGTTTCTCTTGCTGAACTTGAGAGCATCAAGAAAGGTATGTTGACATAGAGCCTAGCACCTGCATTTGGTCTGAGGAATGCTGAAGTCTGAGATAGGTTAGAGCTAACCATAATAGCAGGAGGAACAATGAAGGCAGTTTTGGCATCAGCAGCCTGAATGCAAATTTCTATGGGTCAAGTGAATCCACTGAAAATACCCACTTATGCCATCTTGGCCGAATTCTATTGAAGGAGGTGGTTTAAGAAGTGTGAAAATCTTAGCTGAAAGAGTCTGTGGGTTCACCACTAAGAGAAGGGGAAAGGCAGCAGAGCTGAGAGGAGTCATGAGAGGTCAGCAAGAAAGGTCATGACCTGTGTCAGGGGTCGGTGCCCTGTAGGGATCCTGTAGAGGGATTCTCCAGACAATCCTCGAATTTTCTCTAGGAAAGAGCCTGCATTTAGAACTTCCCACAGCTGAGGGCATGGGTGGGTTATAATAGCACTAGACAAGCAAGATTCTGACCTTTTCTTTAAACCTCTCTCCATCAGCTATTCTCATCTTCCAACTTTCTTCTACCCCCAAAACCCCAGCAGTGCCTGTGCCAGACCACATAAAAGAGAAAGAATAAAATGCCAGCAAACTTTCTCAAGCCTCAGATATGACCTGAGAGAATGGAGTCAAGGCGTAAGAGAGTAGAGGTTTTATTGTAGGAGTAAATACTGAATTAGATATGGTATGAAAATTTTGATTTAGTCTGAAACTAGTTTTCTAAGCAATTACTGTACCTGTTTATGACATTGCCAAGAGGTAGAAAAGGGTGATTTAACTCACTGCTTAAAGACAGTGAGAGAAAAATACAGCCCTGATTCTCCACTAATATCATACAATAACAACAACAATAATAATTAATAAAATTAACCACAAACCTATTTTCAGGGTTTTACCTTTTATGAAACACTTTCTTGTTGTCTAAGTCAGGGAAACCCAGTCCCCGGGTCATAGACTATTACTGGTCTGTGGCTTCTTAGGAAGTGGGCTGCACAAAATGTGAGCAAGTGAAAAACTTCATCTGTATTTACAGCCACCCCCCACGGGCTTGCATTACTACCTGGGCTTCACCTCCTGTCAGATGAGTGGCAGCATAATCTCCAGCTCCACTCAGTCTACGGAAAAATTGTCTTTTGTGAAACCAGCCCCTGGTGCCAGAAAGGTTGGGGATCACTGGTCTAACTTATAGACATTGTGTTCTTGGTCTTGCTCAATACAATAATCAATTTTGCTTTTCTTTCTGATACAGGATAGTGGAGTAATCTGTAGCCTCTGCTGGAATGCTCTTCCTTCTATTTTAACTTAGTTAACTCCTACTATGTCAGAGTCCAGGTCAAATGTCTTTGCCTCAAGGAAGACATCTGTGGTCCTCCAGATTTACCCTTACTATGCTTTCATAATGCCTGCTATTTCTAATTCATAATACTCTTCATAATTTTACTTAAAAAATATGTAATTAATTAGTTAATACCTAGTGTTAGCTTCATAAGAGCAGGGCCCTACTGGATCTCACTCAGCATTAATTTTCTGGTACCTACCACAGAGCCTTACACATACTAGGGGCTCAATAGATTTTAGTTGAATAAATAGAGAAAAGATGAAAGATAGAACCAATACGCCTTGAAATTCCTTGTTCCCGATTAAGAAGAGTTCCTTTGGAGTCATGGTTGATAACGTTTCAGGACCAAATGCCTTTCTGGTAGTAGTCATTTGAGGCTGCATTTGATGTTATACTGTGGCCTGTTAAGAAACACTGAGCTGGGTGGGGAGGACTATCAGTGTAGATGGCTGGGAAGGGTGGATCACAGGTGGACTTGTTACTTTTGTTTTAGATGGCAATTCTATTCATTAGCAAGTCCCTTGTACTTTCATCCTTGTAAAGATAATGGGATAATGACTTTTTTTTTAAAGCAAGTTCTTTGGTCCCTTTGAAGGAGAGTGTTATATAGGTCCATGATGTTATTTTTTACTAATCAAAGGGAAAAAAATGTCAGGCTAACATCAAGGACAATGCTTTTGATAATTTTTTGAAAGGTTATGCATGCTTTCATTTTACAGTCAATTAGACATCTTCTTGTTTAAACATAAAACTGAGCAGCTGAAATTTCTTTTTAATGACATTTTCTTACCATGAAAAATTGAGCATATTTTCTAATGAATTACTAGAAAAGATCAACCACCCATTCATAAGGACTTTTAAGGCCACTATATCCCTTCCCTCCTGGCATTTTAAAACATTAAAATTAACTTGGTAATGTTTTAAAATTCTCATTGTAAAATACATAAGTAAAGGTTTACCCTGAGGCTTCCAATTATGCTAAAGCAGATTTCATTTCACTGAAATGTTATTTCTTCTTTGACTTTTGAATATGATGATTGTTAAAGAGCTTTCCAGAGTTAGATTGCTATTGACTCATTTTCCTTTCTAAATGGGTTGGGTCTTCAGTCTTCATTTGCTGATGACTAATTATCAACTGATCAACTAAGAGATACCATAAAATATAAGAAGGAAGGGTATTTTACTAAATTAAATTTCAGGATACATAAAGCAAATCAATATGTTGTACACCTAAAAGTAATACAATATCATGTCAATTATATGATAAATAATTTTTTTCAGGAGGCTTCCTAGAAGGTTAAAATATAAATGTAGTCAATGACATTGTCTTAACTAAATGCAGCAATTTATAGAAAGAAGTAAATTATTTATTTTATTAATAATGATGTTGATCTTATTGGCCAATAATTACATGACTAATAATTATATATGATGTAATATTCATTTCTTTAATCATGAATCAGTTTATAAGCCAAACATATGAAAAGTTTATGAATAAAGGGGCTATCTTCCCTCTATTAATCTGGTTAAATTATAATTATTGGCCAAATAATTTTCATGGGGAAGGTAATCAAGGCACACTATCAAACTTGCCAGAATTTCAGAGGTACACCTGCCTTAGGTTCAGGCTGAAAAATTCGTTTTCAATCATGAATTTTCAAGATGAGCATGATAAGGATCAGAGTCATATTAGCTTAAATATTAAAAGTACTATGACTTTATTTTGTGTTCCCCAAGCTGGTAACACTTAATAGATGTACTGAAGTCAGTACTTAATTCAGAAAAAAATTGATCTTGTGAATAATATTTAATTTCCCACTCAATGATATAGCATTGCTCCTTATTTATTCAACACATTTATTTTTGTCTCTAATGGAATTTTTGGCTTGAGCTTAATGGAGTACACCTTTGGATTCTATCAATTTTAGGTGTATCTGGGAAATTAATGGGCAGTTCCCCTGAGGCTTGATTGCATGAGAGAATGAGCCTTCTGCTAGAATAAAATGAAGTCTCAGGGAACAGAGTGTCAGACAACTAGTGAAATGAGTATCAAATTCTTGAACATAAGTGAGGAACAGGCAAGACTGAGAGGTCTGCACAGAGCACAATATTTATCTCCTGTTTCAGTTGCATTCCCTTCCCTCAATTCTTATTCATGTCTAAATTTCCAGAGGAAGCACTCTGAAATCAAAAAAGGAAAATACTGTATTCCTATAAACTGCTCCAGCCATGAGATCACAAACATATGTCTTTGGCACTCCTTTAATAGATTATCATCCCAAATGGGAGAGGGGGCTTCTCCAGCCTTCACCACAGGACACAGTGCAGTGCTAAGCATAGGATTCAGTGAGTAAGTAAGACTTGAATCAACGCACAAGGAGTTTCTGGCCAACGCACTGGAGGTAGCAACTCTGCCCGGCTGCAAGGGACAGGGGTGGGGGGAAGGATGGGAAGGGGCAGAAAGAAGGACTTTTGGGGAAGTGGTGTACCCACCAAAGAAAGCTGGGGGACCCAAAGGAATGGTGGAGTTCAACAGAAGTGCAGAAACAGAAGAAGGAGCACACGTAGGAAATGGAAGTAGGAATGGAATATGCTCATTGAAGGACATGGTTCCTGGAGTAAAGCCCTTGGGATAAAGGGAAGAACATCTGCAAAGGGAGGCAGAGCAGGGAGGGAAATTTCTATATGGCTGTTGGCTTCTCAGCTCTGGTGAGACATTCATTTCCTGTAGGCTTCTGGATGGGGAAACTTTGCAGGAGAAAAAAATTCTGAAAGATCAGGTGGGACAGGTTCCTGTGGATGTGGCTTACTGATGTTGGTGAAATATAATTTCAATTTTTGGGGCTGGCATCTTCAGTGGAAAAAGGCCTTGGTACTCTCAGCAGCTTTCCTCATAGAGTCTTAAACATTACATGAGTTGGTTGGTTTGATTTTCCATAGCTAGAGTAAGTTGAATTTTTTTCTGGCTTTATAATTTAATTAATCTATTAGTCCATCTAGTTCTCAAATAAACAAAATCTTGAAAAAATTACTGAAGTAAATTATAATAAAAACAAAGTAAGAAGTGCCAAAAATTAATGTAAACGTGACAATTGAGTAGGAAATGAAAAGAGGATTGCATTTTTCAAAAAAATGCAACAATTTGCAAATATACAAGCAGTTCATACAACTTAATACCAGGAAAACAAACAACCCAAATCAAAAAGTGGGCAGAAGATGTAAACAAACATTTCTTCAAAGAAGACATACAGATGGCTAATAAACACATGAAAAGATGCTCAATATTGCTCATTATTAGAGAAATGGAAATCAAAATTACAATGAGATATCACCTCACACTGTTCAAAAATCTACAAACAATAAATGCTAGAGAGGGTGTGGAGAAAAGGGGACCCTCTTGCACTGTTGGTGGGAATGTTAATTGACACAGCCTCTATGGAGAACAGTGTGGAGATTCCTCAAAAAACTAGGAATAAAACTACCTTATGATCCAACAATCCCACTACTGGGCATCTACCCTGAGAAAAACATAATTGAAAAAGACACATGTGCCCCAGTGTTCACTGTAGCACAATTTAAAATAGCTGGGACATGGAAGCAACCCAAATGTCCATCGACAGATGAATGGTTAAAGAAGCTTTGGTACATATATACAGTGGAATGCTACTCAGCCATAGAAGGGAACACATCTGAGTCAATTCTAATGAAGTAGACCTAGAGCCTATTATACAGAGTGAAATAAGTCAGAAAGAGAAAAACAAATATCGTGTATTAAGGCGTATATATGGAATCTAGAAAGATGGTACTGATGAACCTATTTGCAGGGCAGCAACAGAGATGGAGACATAGAGAACACACTTGTGAACACAGTGGGAGGAAGGAGAGGGTGGGACAAATGGAGAGAGTAGCATGAAAACATAAACTACCATATGCAAAATAGATTAGTTCAGTTCAGTTCAGTTGCATCCGACTCTTTGCGACCCCATGGACTGCAGCACACCAGGCCTCCTTGTCCACTGCCAATTCCCAGAGTTTACACAGACTCATGTCCATTGAGTCTGTGATGCCATCCAACCATCTCATCCTCTGTTGTCCCCTTTCCGCCCCCCACTTCAATCTTTTCCAGCATCAAGGTCTTTTCCAAGGAGTCAGTTCTTCGCATCAGGAGGCCCAAGTATTAGAGTTTCAGCTTCAGCATCAGTCCTTCCAATGAATATTCAGGACTGATTTCCTTTAGAATGGACTGGTTGGATCTCCTTGAGGTCCAAGGGACTCTCAAGAGTCTTCTCCAACACCACAGTTCAAAAGGATCAGTTCTTCAGCACTCAGTTTTCTTCACGGTCTAGTTCTCACATCCATACATGACTACTGGAAAAACCATAGCTTTGAATAGATGGACCTTTGTTGGCAAAGTAATGTCTCTGCTTTTTAATATGCTGTCTAGGTTGGTCATAGTTTTCTTCCAAGGAGTGTAAAATCGATAGCCAGTGTGAATTCGCTGTATGACTCAGGGAACTCAAACTAGTGCTCTGTGACAATCAAGAGGTGTAGGATGGAGTGGGTGGTGGCAGGGAGGTTGAAGAGGGAGGGACATAACTATGGCTAATTCATGCTGATGTATGGCAGAAAACAACACAGTATTGTAAAGCAATTATCCTTCAGTTAAAAATAAACTTTAAAAAAATAGAAAATACAACCCATCTATGAGATTTCATTATAGGTTAACTATCTCAATAGGATGTAAAATAAATTTTGAATATTTTGGTAGTGAAAACAAAGAGAAAATTAATTTAGATTATATAATGCTTTTATATTTTTTGCATGATATTACCCTCATTTTTTTACCCTCATTTTAAATTACTGCTTAGCTCTTTCTAAGTGGTTTCTCTTACAAGCAATCTGCAAACATATCTCATTTAAACAATTCAAACAAAATGTGTACAATAAAATATGAATTCTACTCTCCTTCTCTGTCAAAAATACTTTTAACATATGATACATGTCCTTGCATTCTTTTTTCCTATGTATTTTTGGCTGTCAATACATAAAAAGGAAGCCCTAGAGAGATCTGTATGAGAAGGCTTACCTGTAGGAGTTCTAATTGAAGTGAGCCTTGTCTTTGAGGGTTGTATCTTACACATATTAAAAAAGAAAAGGAAGGTGATCACTAAAATGTTAATATTTCCCTTGCATATAGAAGAATAATGCCTTAGATTTTTTCAAAGATCCCTGTATATTTCAAATGTTCTACATTAACTATGTGTTAAATTTTAAATTAAAAGAAACAACCTCCCTCCTCAAAACTACTTGCCAATTTAATAATACCAGTCAGTTTCTATGGGCACAGATGCAAAAAGAATTTATGGCTTCTCAGAGGCTTAAATTTTAGGCCAGTTGGTAATGCTTGGATGGCTAAAAAAAAACAATCTGCTATAGGTTTGTATATTGTTTGGCAGTACTAGTATGCTGCACACAGCTATTTTCCCCTCAGTTTTATGAATAACCTGGTTTCTTAATAGTCAAGTCACAGTCCCAGTTTAGGATTTTTTTCCTCCATATTCAGACTTGGTTCCTGAACAAATATATTATTCAAGCATTGAAGGCCCACAAATCAACTTAGAAGTCATGGAATCGTGGATATTCTTTTATAAATCTCCATTAACTCTGTGTAGATTATATAATATCACCTGTATCCCTGGAGGAGGGCATAGCAACCCACTCCAGTATTCTTGTCTGGAGAATCCCATGGACAGAGGAGCCTGGCGGGCTACAGTCCATAGGGTTTCAGAGTCAGACACGACTGAAGCAACTTAGCACACACACACATATCCATTTGTTAAACTTTTCACAACATATATTTGCTGAGCATCTACTGTGTGCTAGACATTTTGCTAGGTAACAACAATATCTAGCAAAAATAAATGACTGTATCTTGCTTTAAGCCTATCAGTAACAATCAGTTAGATGAATGAAGGTACGTACTTTGAGGGGTTCTGGCATATATAGAAGCAAAAAAAAAAAAAAAAAAGAAGAAGAAGAAACTGAAGAAAGAGAGCTAATATGAATTCTAGTAAGGTACAACTGCCTGTAGCCTGGCTTATTTTTATTTCTCAGTAACTAATATAGATTCTTCATTACAGACCTGGTATAAATATTTAAAAATTAACAAGGGGGTTCTTTTAAATTTCCTTTGGTTTTGGAGTCCTAAATGTCATATTTCATAACTAGGCTTTAGATGTAGATTTTCCATTTATTAGTAACTGTTCTCTATACTTTGAATCAAAATTTGTTCTTCTTTTTAACAATCAGCTCAAATTTGAAGCATAATTCACCACGCAAGGCTTCTAGGCTCTATTCCACACTGCAGTATAAGTTAAGGCCTTTCTAACAGCACCGTATTGAGGACTGTTATTTGTATAGCTTAATTTTGTTGCGTAGGTTCACAATCAAGCTGTGATCTGCATGCTATCCAAGTGGGAGCTAGCTCATTTGAAAAGAATTAAGATCCAGTTGAGAACTGGCTGATAAATACACAAGATTTGCTTAACCAAGTAAAGTACTTATAGGGCAGCGATTACTTGTAAGAGTTTTATCCTTTATGTTTAATATTCATGAGTGCTGATCTATACATGAATTCTCTTAGTAAGCTCCCTCAAATACTAATTACATGAAAGTAGGGATATTGTATCTGCTATAGCTATTTTTTTGACAGATTACATTGTAAGATGTTTGCCCAGAGTGAATGTTCTAACACCTACTCAAGAGTTTCAGCAGAAGCAGTTCTTTTCCAAAAATTTAAGCTCTGATGAAAGCATCTTCCAGACATATGATGCACAGTGCCTTGAAGAAATCCAATGAAACTCGCTTTGTTTTGGGAAATATTTACTGAATTGCACTGCACTAGAACTATTAGATGAGTTATAACAGGCTTGCACATCTGAAGAAATCCTTAGAGTAGATCTAATGCTTTTTTGAATTTCTAAGAAATTAGTTTTTCTTTTTTAAAAAATTCTTTTAGTTTCATTCATTTTCAGTGTAAATGTTCTGATTCATTTCTGTCTTGACAAGGGCTTGATGAAACATCTTTACTAATGTCATTTAAAATTGTGAACTTGTTCATCATCTGTGTATTTTAAGCTTAATAATCCAAATTAACTTTAACTTTGAAAAGCTGAAGTGGTAGTGAAAACTAATAGCTTCTTGTTTTAGTCTGAAATTTAGTAAGTAGGAAGGATAAGAAATTATTTTTCATACCACAATGATTGGCTATTCTCAATCACTATTGAAAATAGGACATGTAGAAACAGAGGGAGGAAATAAACTTCTAAATAAGAGCTAATGGGACTATGGAGATTAGTAGGATCCAGAATGTTTAACTGAGGTTAACAGGTTTCAGACTAATCCTTTCCCCCCTAAATCAAAAGTGACTTTGACTTTGTGGGTAAACACCAAAATAAGTTTAGATATTAACAATACAAATGAATAGCATGAAGAATTTCTAGATGAATGTGGAGGTTTTCTGCAGCAAGCTAACCATGGGTCTAAGAGTGTGATAAAATACTTTCACAAAAATAGGATCTCTGGCCCCCTGCAATATTTCAGCTGGCAATTTTAGAGGGCATGTTGTAGAAAGAAAAAAAAAATTTTTTCAGGATTAAAACTTAGGTTCAAGGATTCAATTTAATTGCCAATCTGACTTGGCAGTCTGCTAATAGGCCCAGTGGGAATGTTTTAAGAATTGAATGAGAGATACGAATGAACCTACTTACAAAGCAGAAAATGACTCATAGACCCAGAGAACTCATTTATGGTTGCTGGGGGATAACCACCAGGACCTACTGGGAACTCTGCTCAATCTTATGTGGCAGCCTGCATGGGAGGGGAGTTTGCGGAAGAATGGATCCTTGTGTATGTATAGCTGAGTCTCTCTGCTGTCCACCTGAAACTATTATAACATTGTCAATTGGCTACATCCTAATACAAAATAAAAAGTTTAAAAAATATATATGGGTAAGAAAAAGGTGGAGCCAAGGGAACAGAAAGAAAATACCAGCTGAAGAGCAAGGAACCCAGAGTTCAGTAATGGTGAGAGTGAAAGTCATTCAGTTGTGCCCGACTCCTCATGACCCCATGAACTATACAGTCCATGGAATTCTCCAGGCCAGAATACTGGAGTGGGTAGCCTTTCCCTTCTCCAGGGCATCTTCCCAACCCAGGGATCAAACCCAGGTGTCCCACATTGCAGGCAGATTCTTTACCAGCTGAGCCACAAGGGAAGCCCAGAGTAATGGTAATGGAAGCTTATCTTAAAAGCTCATTAATAATCTTATCAAAGCTCCTATTAAAAGGCTTTGTAGAATCTGCCCAAATTCTTACACAGAAAGGAGGAGGAAGGATGGAAATAAATTACAATTCACATGAAGCAACTGATTTAGACATGTGTTGGCTGATACCTATAATTACTATTTTAGATATTTGTTGTTGGTTACTTATTTTTTTAAAGCATGTATTCAACCAGATCATGAGAATTCAGGCTTAAATTGAAAAAAGTAGGGAAAACCAATAAGACATGGTTTTGTGACCAAAATGTGAGATGTGACCAAATGAAATCCCTTATGATTATACTGTGGAGGTGATGAATAGATTCAAGAGATTAGATCTGGTAGACAGAGTGCCTGAAAAACTATGGATGGAGGTTCATAATTTTGTTCAGGAGGCAGTGACCAAAACCATCCTAAAGAAAAAGAAATGAGAGATGGCCAAGTGGTTGTCTGAGGAGGCTTTACAAATATTAATAGCTGAGGAAAGAAGAGAAGTTAAAGGGCAGGGAAAAAGGAAAAGATATACCCAACTGAACCTAACCAGACCTAACAGAAGCATAAGATATTAAGAAGAGGTGGCAAGAATATCCAGAAGAACTGTACAAAAAATGGTCTTAATGATCCAGATAACCATGATGGTGTGGTCACTCAACTAGAGCCAGACATCCTGGAGTGTGAAGTCAAGTAGGCCTTAGGAAGCATTACAACCAACAACGCTAGTGGAGGTGATGGAATTCCAGCTGAGTTATTTCAAATCCTAAAAGATGATGCTGTGAAAGTGCTACACTCAATATGCTAGCAAATTTGGAAAACTCAACAGTGGCCACAGGATTGGAAAAGGTTAGTTTTCATTCCAATTCCAAAGAAGGGCAATGCCAAACAATGTTCAAACTACTATATAATGGCACTCATTTCACATGCTAGCAAGGTGATGCTCAAAATCCTTCAAGCTAGGCTTCAACAGTTCGTGAACCAAGAACTTCCAGATGTACAAGCTGGATTTAGAAAAGGCAGAGGAACCAGAGATCAAATTGCCAACCTCCATTGGATTAGAAAAAACAAGGGAATTCCAGAAAAACATCTACTTCTGCTTCATTGACTATGCTAAAGCCTTTGACTGTGTGGATCACAACAAACTGTGAAAAATTTTTAAAGAGATGGGAATACCAGACCACCTTATCTGCCTCCTGAGAAACCTGTATGCAGGTCAAGGAGCAATAGTTAGAATTGGACATGAAACAGCAGACTGGTTCAAAACTGGGAAAGGAGTACATCAGGGCTGTACATTGTCACCTTGCTTATTTAACTACTATGCACAGTACATCATTAAAAATGCCAGGCTGGTTAAAACACACACTGGAATCAAGACTGCTGAGAGAAATATCAATAACCTTGGTTATGCATATGACACTACCCTAATGGCAGAAAGTGAAGAGGAACTAAAGAGGCTGTTGTTGAAGGTGAAAGGGGAGTGTGAAAAAGCTGGCTTAAAACTCAACATTCAAAAAACTAAGATGGTCCCATCACTTCATGACAAATCGATGTGAAAAAAAAAAAAAATGGAAACAGTGAAAGACTTTATTTTCTTGGGCTCCAAAATCACTGTGGATGATGACTGCACCCATGAAATTAAAAGATGCTTGCTCCTTGGAAGAAAAGCTATGACAAACCTAGGCAGTATATTAAAAAGCAGAGACATCACTTTGCCTGCAAAGGTCCATATAATGAAATCTATTTTATTTATGTATTTTTTTTGAATCACATACATGTGACTCATTCATCACATGTATGGATGTGAGAGTTGGATTACAAAGAAGGCTGAGCACTGAAGAATTGATGCTTTTGAACTGTGGTGCTGGAGGACTCTTGAGAGTCCCTTGGACTGCAAGGAGATCTAACCAGTCAATCCTAAAGGAAATCAGTCCTGAATATTCATTGGAAGGACTGATGCTGAAGCTGACATTTCAATACTTTGATAACCTGATGCGAAGAGCTGACTCACTGGAAAAGACCCTGATGCTGGAAAAGATTGAAGGCAAAAGGAGAAGGGAGTGGCAGAGGATGGGATGGTTAGATAGCATCACTGACTCAATAGACATGAATCTGAGCTGACTCCAGGAGATAGTGGAGGACACAGAGCCTGGTGTGCTCCAGTCCATGGAGTCAGACCTTACTTAGTGACTGAACAGCAACAGCATTCAATCCTGTTAGGTTAAATTGCATAAGTGAGGGGATGCAGGTAGGCCCTGTGATACCAGAGTGTCACTTATTATTATGACTTTCCCCTAGTGCTTTTCTGTGATCTAAATTCTGTGGCATATATGCAACAGTTAATGTTCCAGAGTGTGTGCCTGTGGCATTTGAGACATAATGTTTCAGGTTGTGGTATCTTATTTTTATCATGAATTTATACTTGTTCATCCATACCCACACACCCCCATCTCCCAAACTGGGGATCATTTCTCAAGGAACAGGTGACTTTTGTTGGCTTTTGTTCGTAGTTTCCACTGACTTTAAGTACTTTTGATAATCTATTTTCACAAAGTTTCAATCTGAAGTCAGAGGCTCAGACAAAAACTCTACTGCCTAGAGACTAGGAGTCCTAATGAAATTTCCAGTCTGGTCCAAGGGAAAAAAAAAATTGTTAGGGGCAAGAAAGGTGGGGCATATAGTGGGTCCTGTAATGAAGAGATGGCCTCTAGAGATAGAGCCCAAGAAATGTAATCAAACTTCAGCTTCCATCATTCACAGGATGTATACATATGAATTTACTTCTAGTGGTCCTCTCCTTTTTTTTTTTTTTACCTTTCTTATATGGCCTTTGTAGGCATTTTAGTGTGACTGCTACATTGTTGCTCTATTAAACAATGAACACAATTTGCATGTTGATGTTTAACTTATACCCCTCATTCATCACTCTGTAGAATAGTTATATAACTGAACACACTGTATCTAACTCTTATTTGACCCTCATCCACCTCCTCCTTCCATTGCCCCAAACTCATGGAGCCCTTGAACAATTTTAAATCCTGCTCTAACCCCTTTCCTGATGCAGGTCATTACCAGTGCAGGCAACTCAATAAAATAATGCTTTCACTGTATATCACTGCCCTGTTTAAATGCCTACTGAGGTTCCCTGTTACTTATTAGATTTAGTCTATTTCTCTTTTTAAAATTTTAGCCCTCCTAAAACATCTTTCTGGTACTTTCTCCTACCACTTCTGTGTTTCTTTAACTGGGCTGATAATTAAAATCCCCTGGGAAATGTTTTGAAAGAGCACTTTTCCTGACCTGACCTCTAGAGCTTATGGTTTAAGTGACCTGGGGTGTGGACTGGAGGATAAGCGTTTCTCTTTAACTTGCTGCTGCTGCTGCTAAGTCACTTCAGTTGTGTCCAACTCTGTGCGACCCCATAGACGGGGGCCCACTGTCTCTGGGATTCTCCAGGCAAGAACACTGGAGTAGGTTGCCATTTCCTTCTCCAATGCATGAAAGTGAAAAGCAAAAGTGAAGTCGCTCAGTCGTGCCCCACTCTTAGCGACCCCATGGACTGCAGCCTACCAGGCTCCTCCGTCCATGGGATTTCCCAGGTAAGAGTCCTGGAGTGGGGTGCCATTGCCTTCACCGCTCTTTGAGTGAGTGAAGAGTGAAGTCGCTCAGTCATGTCCGATTCTTTGCAACCCCATAGACTGTAGCCTACCATGCTCCTCTGTCCATGGGATTTTCCAGGCAATAGTACTGGAGTGGATTGCCATTTCCTTAACTTAGGTATTTCTAATTTGAAGCCAGGTTTGAAAGCCACTTATGCAAACTAGTGGTTCGAGACCAGGAGCATCTGCATCACCTGAGGACTTGCTAGAAATGCAAATTATTGGACCCCAACCCAGATCTTGTGAATCAGAAATCCTTGGGATGAAACCAGAAAACTGTATTTCCATAAGATTCTGACATATCAAAGCTGTGCTGTCTAATGTGGTAGCTACCTGTGGTTATTGAGCACTTGAAATGTGGCTAGTCCAAATTGAGATGGACTATAATATCAAGAACACAATAAAATTTAAAGATCCAGTACAAAAGAGGATATGAAAGTCATGTAAATGATATTCTAAATTAATAAAATGTTGAAATTATTTTGGGCAGGTTAAAGGAAATGTACTGTTACAATGAATTTTACCTATTTCACTTTTTTAATGTGCCTGCTAGAAATTACATATATGGCTTGCATTGGGCTTCCCGGGTGGCAGAGTGGTAAAGAATCTGCCTGCCAAATGGAGGAAACACAGGTTCCTGGGTGGGGAAGATCCCCTAGAGAAGGAAATGGCAACCCACTCCAGTATTCTTGCCTGTGAAATCCCATGGACAGAGGAGCCTGGAGGGTACAGTCCATGGGGTCACAAAGAATTAGACACGGCCGAGTGCACAATTGCATACACACATAAACACACACACATTTCTCTCGGACAACACTGACTTAACATTTGAGAACCACTGATCTATGCCATCATTATTTTCCTACACAGAATTTTTTCAAAGTGGTTTAACCAAAACACAGACTGGATTTTGACTCCACACCTCTGCCCCTTTCATGCATCATTTCCATCCTTAGACAGTCCTTCCTACCCCTCCATGCTTGAACCATTCTGGCTGATTCTTCCAGGCTGAGCTTTTCATGTCTTTTTACTTCAAAAGTATCTCCTGGCTACTCTATCTCCTGGCCTATGATAACTCTCTTTCTCTATTTTTGTAGTTCCTAATTCCAGAAAGTAAGGGAGATTCATACTGGAGAACTCATAGAAAGGGGGCAGCTGTCTGAAGCTTCAAGGTTGGTAGAATCACTAAAAGGTGGAAGAGGAGGGTACCAGGCTGTCATACGGAGGTGGCGAGGTCTGGAGTTCCTAAGTGGCAGAGCCCAGTCCCCTTTATTTGTATCCTCCATATTTCAGGTTGGGCTTCCCAGGTGGATCAGTGGGTAAAGAATCCACCTGTAATACAGAAGATGTGGGAGATGCAGTTTCGATCTCTGGGTTGGGAAGATTCCCTGGAGGAGGAAATGGCAACCCATTCCAGTATTCTTGCCTAGGTAATCCCGTGGACAGAGGAACCTGGCAAGCTACAGTCCGTAGGGTTGCAAAGAGTCAGACACAGACTAAAGTGACAGAGCACACACACACACACACTCATGCACATAGCACAGGTCAATTTGTGTCCCACAAGGCAGGAGCCCAGTAGATATGTGTGGCTGATGAAGGTGATGGACTTTAGAAGCCAGAGTGAGGGAAGGAAAGCTGCTGGAAGACTGGATAAAAGCCATAGGATCCAAGAATGAGGCTTCTTTTGAAAGAAAAAAAAATCTCTTTGTGTTCCCATTTAATGAGATGGTGACAAAATTCATGGGTTAATTGGTTTCAGTAACTTGTAGAAATCAAGCCATGTATTTGGGGCTTTTATGATTATGGGAATAGGGGTGCCAGCAGAGAGAACATTTAAGTAATACTTTAGGGGCTTTTTCTAATTTTTCCATGATCTATTTTATATCAGGTACAATTTTACTTAAAGGGTATAAGAGAGACTAGATAACCTCAAAATATGACTTTCTGCTCAAAACTCTACTCCCTACACCATGTAAGGCAGACCCATGTCCCTTCTCTAGTCTATTTAAAATCCCACAACACTCTCTTCTTGGCAGCTTTTTTCTACTGATACCTCTTCAGCATTCTCTTTCTTGTCATTTCCCACCATTGTGTAACATTTAGACAAAAGAATGATGATGTTAGGGATGTGAAAGGGGAGATCCTAAAGCAGAAAAATTAAAAAGCTAACCATGTTTCTTCCTATATGGAACTTGTTTGCTAACCCTCAGTCCACTCTAGTACATGAATTCATTTTATTCTTTCTATAATCGTGCAATTTTAGAAAGCTAATGTTTAATATTTCTCAGAAAGAACCATTTAAACTACCAGATGCTTTAACAGTTGCTTCAAGTTCTTCAGAAAGTTCTTGCATGAAAACATGAATTTGATCTTTGAAAGGCTCCTCAGGGAAACAAGTAGTAATGCTTGAATTGATTAGAACTTTCTGCCTCCAGAATCCTTTAATTCTCATTAATAAGGAAGAAAAATATCTATTAGCAAATACTTTCTAAGACTCAAATAGTGATGTTTTATATTCAATCAAGATATATGAGTCCCAAGACAATGAAGCACCTAGGTATGATATTATCAAGTTATAAATTACCCATTTCTCATCACCACCTGAAAAAAATGTTTGTTTTTTTTTTAAATGAACCTACTTGCAAAAGAACCTGTAAAATACCACCAACCAAGCATGAGACTGGGATAAAGCATTTCATCAAAATGTCTATAGATCATTTCTCTAAAGTGTTAAATAAGTATCTTGCAAGTTATCACATAGTGCACATTTTCAGAGTCACTTTGGGGAGAAATGTGATAGCATATATTTTTATGAAAAGAGGCAATGTGATCAATAAAATAAAAGGGCAGATTTGAAATGCAGAAATCAATTTTAATTGAGGAATGAATGACAAAAATAGGTTATTTAGTTTCCAAAACCTGTGTGCTGTCTTGGTCTATTTTATTTTGTTATATCTTTTTTTTTCCCCAACTGCCCTTTTGGTTTCCATTCCCCAGGAACCCTCTATGCTATTGCCAAAGCTGTGTTGCTGATATAGGTTTTCAAGATCAGGAATGGTTCTAACAATTCTCTTTTCTTTCCCAAAGATGACTGACATCTTTTCTCCCTGCCACCCCTCTCCCCAAACAATTTCCTATAAATAGAATTTTACTCCTTTAGAAAGTAGCGAAGGTAAGAAGTTAGAGGGGATACCTGTATATCCTCAGAATATTCACTAGAAATTAATAATAAGCACTGTACTCATAAATCTACTTCCTTATGCAGAGCAACCTTTGGGGTTGCAAATTGGCTCTGGATCCCCCAGGTTTTGTTTGGGTAGCTGCCTCTTCAGAGACTCCATGTCTTAACCAGCTTTCCTTATGCAAATCCAAAGATTCACTAAATGTGGAGAATCTTATATCTAAACACTCTGCCCTCAAATAATGGCCCTCACCTTCCTAACAGTAGCTGCTCTCAGTTTCTCTAGTGGGTGCCCAGTTAATGTGTTGACTTTGAGTCTATTTCTCAAATTTCTCCTGCCCTGGTTTGAATGGCAAGGAATGACCTTCCTCAGGCTGTGGGTAGGTTCATTCATCCAATGGGAGGCAAGAGTGGGGTCAGAGGAAGGAAGATGGCAGTGATGTTTTCCTCTTTTTTTTTTTTTCTTTTGATTTTCATGGCATTTATGGCAACACCAAGTGGTGCTGGAGGTAAAGAATCTGCTTGTCAATGCACAAAACATAAGACACGTGGGTTTGATTCCTGGTTCCAGAAGAACCCTTGGAGGAGGGCATGGCAGTCCACTCCGATATTCTTGGCTGGAAAATCCCATGGACAGAGGAACCATGGGCTACCGTCCATAGGGTCACAAACAGTCAGACATGACTGAAGCAACTTAGCACACATGCCTGCGTGGCAGCATCTCTTTCCTAGTTCTGACTTCTGCCGGGCAGCTCCTCTTCCTATGGTCCCAGCTCCTTCTGGTTAATGCCTGCCATGTCTGCATCCCACAAAACATCCTGGCTGTGGGCTCTTATATCATTTCTGCTTCCCTCCAGGCCTAGGAATGATAGCTTCTTTCTGCTTTTGCCAAACTCTGGGTGGCCTCACCATCTCCTCATAGGTGTCTCTGTTTTTTCACCAGCTGTTTCAGGAGATAGTGCAGCTCCTTCTAGGTCTCCTTACTGGCCTGAGGTACCCATTGCCCTGCTACTATGAGTTTTGACTGCTGAGAGTTCAAAGCCAGCCTCCTTCTCTGAGATGTATCTGATGGAGTTGACAGAGCCGCCGCAGCCAGTGCTGATGGTTATGAAATGCTGACCCTTTTTTGTCAAGGGAGGGACAATTCTTCTGCAGGGTTTATGACCTAGAGACCACTCCCTGTGGATCAGGCCAAGGCTGTGCATGGCTTGAGTCCCATCTTTGCTTGGTTCTATCTTCTTCTTTATCCTGATTTGCTCTCTCCTTCACTTTTCTTAAAGAGCACACCTTCAGAAAAATCACATGTGCTCAAATCCTTGTCCCAAGCTGTCATTTCTTGGTGACCCAAATTGAGGAAGCAGTGTAATTAAAGCCCTCTGTTTGGAAGTCTTAGAGTAGTTTGTGTTTTTCTGACTGTGTCCTGAATGATACAGAAAGCTTAAAGTAACTCTCAGCATCTCACTTGCAAAAAATAAGCACAATGATAACATCTGTTTGAGTATTATAATACAAAAGCAATCTCATGCCCACTACTTATTTGATTGTCCTCACCCTTCTCTGAGGTAGAGTTCCACCTCATTGTCTCCCTTTAATCTCAGTGGTTTTCTTTTAGTTTCTTTAATACAGTGTATTTCTTCCTACCTCAGATTAGTTTCCAAATGCTGTTACTTTTTCTGGAATGGGGTAAGGGATATTACATGAAATGTCTATGTGATATCTCATCCAGGAGATAAAACTGGGTTATAAAGATTTTCTGAGACCCAGGATAGTGAGTTTTCTGTTGCCCCACATCCTTCTAATTAGGAAGCAACCAGGCAGAAAATACTTTTTAAAGAGGAAATTAACAATAAAGTAAAGAGATCTTTCAGGTTATACTGCTAACTTCCTGTTTTGCATCGAGAACTAAGTTCTCTCTCCTTAATGCTCATTTAGAGACCTTAGATCTTTCTGACAAGAAGAGCATGGGCCAAGATAAAACTCAGCCTCCCAGAGATAATTCTCACTGGCATCTTTACCTTCTCCTCCAGGCAAGAGAATGTACCAATCAGTGTAATTCTGAGGATCCCTGAGAAGTGAGCTACTGGGTGGTGATCATCCTTCCGCTGAGGACCACTTCCTTCCTCTCCACCCCAACTTGCACCATCATTCTGCTTACTCTCAGCTGTAAATGAATGAGTTCTCTGATGCCCTTGCCCCTTCATGGTGCTTTGATCTCTGTAACTCCACTGGCTTTCACATTCACTTGCTCTTATCATGACTTGGAAGTCTCCTCCTTTGAATCATGAAGCTTCATTAACTTGCCATCAAAGAACAATCTCATATTTTTCCAGCTCTTACTCCGTCACCCTAGCATACGCATTAGTCTCATCAAATTAAATTTACTTGATTTATTTTTTCCAATTTCTCAGCTGTCACCTTCACTTTGTTCCTGACTTTGCTTAGAATCTATAATCTCTGATGTTCGGCTACAAAGAGCACAGTAATCTACTGAACTGTTCTCTTGCCAGTATCCTCAGCTCCCATACTCCCTTTCCATCTTCACCACTATGGCAGTATTCCAACCTAGACATCTACAATTTTCTCTCAGCTCCTATAACCAGATGAATAAGTACTACTGAGGAAGCCAAAAGTCACCTTGGCACTGTGAACTATGGCACCTTGCCAATTCACCTTGGCACTATGAGGAAGCCAAAATTCACCTTGGCATTATTTCTATCTATGAAAAGATAGAAATCTATTTCAGTTGGACTATTGAAATCATTAAGTATGAAATTACCAAAACTTACATATTCTCACACATCATTCCAGTCTGATGATGATATGTCCCTTCCCGTTCAAAGACAATTGAGCCCAGGCAAGATATTCCCTCCCATGAGTTTACTGAGAATACATATAATGCTTTATCCCTATTTCATCAATATTAGAACCTGGAACATGATAGGTAGTCAATAAGTATTCTATTTAATGACTCACTCTCTTTCCTGTATTTTTCTGTAGCTTGTATCATATTCATGTCTATCTACCTTACTAAACAGTGAGTTCCTTGAGGACAGGAATTGTTTCTTAGTCATTTTTTATCCCTTATACCAGGCAATGTCTGAAACATAGTAGGTGTGAGTGAACAAGGGGAAAGGAAATGAATACCTAGTGACATAGTCATTTTTGTGCAATTAAACTGTTAATAAATGGATGTCTAAATGAGGAAATTAGTTACAAGTCTAAGTGTACAGCTACGATAACTCAATAAATTCTAACTTGCTTTATTACCAAGTGAATTTAGATAATTATTTCCATCTCAAACTCAAGTCAGTTTATTTTTAAAAAACTAATTAGATGATTTTTAGCCTGAGAATGGATGATCGGAGAGTCCCACATTTTCCATTGCCTGGGTTCCCTTTAACACAACTTGACTGATCTGAAGACAACTGTGCAAAGACCTAAGTTCTTGTTTTGAAATCTACTCTTTCTTCTCTTTGGTTATTTACTTTAGCTGCTTATACAGTTTCTTTGGGATGCCCTGCTTGGTGGTTTTTTTCTTTTGTATTATCATAATAGAAATCATCAAAGAGTTAAAACTAGTACTTCCTAATCCACTATTTCAAGTCTATTTATTGCTGGCCATTGTCTAATCATGGCAAACATATGCACCAATATGATATAGAGAATAAAATTAAGATTATGCAACACTTACAGTTGCCTACAGAATACACAACTAAAGTTGTATACAAACTTTTCAGGCCCTTTCTAGATTTAAATAAGCCACAATCAAACCTCCAGATGGTGCATTTGCTTATCTGAGGTCTCCATACTGACCACTCAGTAAATGTTCAGAAATGTGACTTTTTGTTTTTAACTGCCAAAGAATCTCACCATGAACTCTTACTTTACCACAAGCCTTCAGGAAAGTCAGATGAGAACAAGCTTTCCTTTCCTCTTACAAAATTCAAATTTCTGGTGACTTATGAAATAAGAAACCATGCTTTAGCACAAGGGCACTTGATAATTCCCCAACACTGTCCATCCTTGATTATCCAGGGGTGTTAAGTTATGTACTTCTGAGTTTTCTGTAGTTTATAATTCTAGGTTGAATCTTCCCTTTGCCATCAGTTCAGTTCAGTCGCTCAGTCATGTCTGACTCTTTGCGACCCCATGAATCGCAGCACGCCAGGCCTCCCTGTTCATCACCATCTCCCGGAGTGCACTCAGACTCACGTCCATCGAGTCCGTGATGCCATCCAGCCATCTCATCCTCGGTCGTCCCCTTCTCCTCCTGCCCCCAATCCCTCCCAGCATCAGAGTCTTTTCCAATGAGTCACCTCTTCTCATGAGGTGGCCAAAGTACTGGAGTTTCAGCTTTAGCATCATTCCTTCCAAAGAAATCCCAGGGTTGATCTCCTTCTGAATGGACTGGTTGGATCTCCTTGCCATACCTAGCTCTAGATTATCTTTCCTTATATCATTTGTGTGTGGTTAAGAGCTTACAAGCTTTAACAACATTAATCTATCTAATACGTTGCCCCCAAATCACATAGGACTCTCAAAACCAAAAGTAAAGTGTCTGCTGCATGGCCCAGATTCCCCTTCCAGGCAGAAACTCTCATTTTCCTAACCTCCAGGGCTGTGAGAGGCCTGCAGAGCTCTCCCAGCAGTCTCTCCCCGAGAATTGCCCTTAAGTGAAAAGACCTGCTTTGCCCAATATTCTAAGCAATACACATCCAATGACTCTTAAATATAGGAAGTTACAAAACTAACCTCTGATCCCCTTTCTTCACCACCCCCATGTACTACTGGGGTGAGTATTCCAGTTTCAGAGCTCCCCATGTGATCAGCTGAGACTTCCTTTGCAACTGTTATCAGTTTAATTTCTCCCTCAACCCGACCCTGTTTCCTTCACTTCCTTGTGGGTGTTAGTTATAGGAGTTTCTCCAAAAACCCACCTGGATGCAATGGGATTCAACCTACGGTTGTTAATGTCAGGAGTCATCCTAGAAAGGAGACTGAAGATTTTGGAGTTGGGTCACCTACCAGTTGGCTGGTAGATTATGGGTACCCTGGCCTGCTGTAGTGGTGAAACTGTTAAACTTTCAAGGTGGTAAACTTGGAGGGAATAGGGACTGTCCCAGGTATTATAAATTTCAGGAAGGAACAGTAATATTAAGAAAAGGGGAATCAAATGATTCATTCTAGTAATGCCTTCGTTGTGCCGTGTTTGCTCAGTCGCGTAGTCATGTCTAACTCTGCAACTCCATGGACTGTAGCCTGCCAAGCACCTCTGTCCATGGGATTTTTTTCCTAGCAAGAATACTGGAGTGGGTTGCCATTCCCAGCTCCAGGGGATCTTCCCATCCAGGGACTGATCTGCATCTCTGTGTCTCCAGCATTGGCAGGCAGATTTTTTTTTTTAAATCACTGCATCACCTGGGAGGTCCTTGGTGCCTTTAAAAGGTAGCAGAATGTCACCCCAAAATACAACTGCAAGAGTTCAGAGCATGCCACCCTAAAATATGCCATTTTGGTATATTGATTATTTTGAGCTGTAGGTACTTGAAAAACAGCAAATGCAGGAAGAGGTTTTCTCTGAACTCCCTTTTTTGCCTAAAGACAGATCCTCCAAAAGAGACTCAACTGTCATAGATCCCCTCCCTGGGAACTGCATCAGTCAGGGGAGATTGACTCATCAAAGAAGAGAAGAATAGAAGGTGACAACGTGACAAACATTGTCACAGACTATCATACCTACCATCTAGTCTTCTTCTTTTTTTTTTCATTTTTTTAGTTTTTTATTTTTTTAATTTTAAAATCTTTAATTCTTACATGCATTCCCAAACATCTAGTCTTCTGAAAAGGCCCACTCATCCTAAAAATTATTTATTCTTCCCTAAGAATCCCATATTCCCCTTCCCTTTCTATTAAGATGGTTGTTGTTGTTTAGTTACTTAGTCATATCTGATTCTTTGCGACCCCACAGTCTATAACCTACCGGCCTCCTTTGTTCTTGGGATTTCCTAGGCAAGAATAATCGGTATCCATTTTCTCCTCCAGGGATCCTCCCGGCCAACAGCCTGAATCTGCATCTCCTGCATTGGCAGACAGATTCTTTACTGCTAAGCCACCAGGGAAACCAGTAAAGATGGTATTTAAGTCTAAAATTTAAGCTACTTTGGAAAATTACTCAT
Organism: Ovis aries; assembly: GCF_016772045.2. Lineage (NCBI taxonomy): Eukaryota > Metazoa > Chordata > Mammalia > Artiodactyla > Bovidae > Ovis > Ovis aries. The sequence continues at coordinate 235,132,164 of NC_056054.1, read as the reverse complement.
TTTTCCCTGAGTATCTCCCATGTATACCATGAAGTATGCATGTTAAACTTTTGATTGTTTTTCTTTTGTTAATCTTACTACAGAAGTCTCAGCAAAAATTCAATAGGGTAAAGGAAAATGAATATATTCTCCATACTCATTAGAGAATAATAATAAAGGCTGAGGGTGATTAATACTTAATTTAGGGAAAAATATGAAAGTTAGATGGTTTACTGGGTGGCTATATATATATTTGCCTCCTGCTGTGAAAGGGCAGAAAAACTTGCAGAGTTAATTCTAAAGGTAGTGGATCTCTGGACAAAGTTGCATTCTCCACTTCTACCAGGCAACTCTACTTACTAACGTCAGTTTGTTGGTTAGGCAGGAGTGAGAGACCCCGAGATCTGTGATGGTGATATTTGAGTTTACACACTGAAAAACATGGCCTAGATTTTTTCTGGACAATCTGGTTATTCATCAACGGCTCAATTCTCCCCATTGAAAATTTTTCATTCCCCCTTTGCTTGAGCAGTCTCCGGAGCAATCGGCCTGCAGAGACAGGCACCGCCATGCTGCAGACCGGCGCCGTACAACTTCCGGTTCCGCCTCTGTTACTAGTGAGGGGAAGATGGCGGCCGCAACTGTGGTGATTCCCGTAGAGTGGATAAAGAACTGGGAGAAATCAGGGAGAGGCGAATTTTTACGTTTATGCCGGATCCTCAGTGAAAATAAAAGCCACGATAGTTCAACTTATAGAGATTTCCAGCAAGCTCTTTATGAATTATCATACCATGTCATTAAAGGAAATCTAAAGCATGAACAGGCATCTAATGTTCTTAGTGACATTAGTGAATTTCGTGAGGATATGCCCTCCATTCTTGCTGATGTGTTCTGCATATTAGATATTGAGACAAATTGTTTAGAAGAAAAAAGCAAAGGAGACTATTTTACACGATTGGTATTAGCATGTTTGTATTTAGTTTCAGACACAGTTCTAAAGGAACGCTTGGATCCAGAAACATTGGAATCGTTAGGGCTTATCAAACAATCACAGCAGTTCAATCAAAAGTCAGTTAAAATCAAGACAAAACTCTTTTATAAGCAGCAAAAATTTAATTTGTTAAGAGAAGAAAATGAAGGTTATGCCAAGCTGATTGCTGAACTGGGGCAAGATTTATCTGGAAATATTACTAGTGATTTAATCTTAGAAAATATAAAATCTTTAATAGGATGCTTTAATCTGGATCCCAATAGAGTTCTGGATGTCATTTTAGAAGTGTTTGAATGCAGGCCAGAACACGATGACTTCTTTATATCTTTATTAGAATCTTACATGAGTATGTGTGAACCGCAAACACTGTGTCATATTCTTGGGTTCAAATTCAAGTTTTATCAGGAACCAATTGGAGAGACTCCTTCATCTTTATACAGAGTTGCAGCAGTACTTCTACAATTTAACCTTATTGATTTAGATGATCTTTATGTACATCTTCTTCCAGCTGATAATTGCATTATGGATGAACACAAACAAGAAATTGTAGAAGCTAAGCAGATCGTTAGAAAACTTACAATGGTTGTATTGTCTTCTGATAAAATTGACGAGAGAGAGAAAGAAAAGGAAAAAGAGGAAAAATGGAGAAACCACCTGACAACCAAAAACTTGGTTTGTTGGAAGCCTTGTTAAAGATTGGGGATTGGCAGCATGCGCAGAGCATTATGGATCAGATGCCGCCATACTACGCAGCTTCACATAAACTAATAGCCCTTGCTATTTGCAAGCTTATTCATATAACTATTGAGCCTCTCTACCGAAGAGTTGGTGTTCCTAAAGGCGCTAAAGGTTCACCTGTTAGTGCTTTGCAAAATAAGAGAGCACCAAAACAAGCAGAGAGCTTTGAAGATTTGAGGAGAGACGTCTTCAATATGTTCTGTTACCTTGGTCCCCACCTTTCTCACGATCCCATTTTATTCGCAAAAATGGTGCGGATAGGCAAGTCGTTTATGAAGGAGTTTCAGTCTGATGGAAGCAAACGAGAAGATAAAGAGAAAACGGAAGTTATCCTTAGCTGTTTGCTTAGCATTACTGACCAGGTATTACTTCCATCTCTTTCTTTGATGGACTGCAATGCTTGTATGTCTGAGGAACTATGGGAATGTTTAAAATATTTCCGTATCAGCATAGATACCGTCTGTATGGCCAGTGGAAGAATGAAACTTACAACAGTCATGCACTTTTAGTAAAAGTTAAAGCTCAAACAATAGACAGAGCCAAATATATCATGAAGCGTCTAACCAAGGAAAATGTGAAGCCTTCTGGAAGACAAATTGGGAAGTTGAGCCACAGCAATCCAACCATTTTGTTTGATTATATCTTGTCACAAATACAGAAGTATGATAACTTGATAACACCTGTAATCGATTCATTGAAATACCTCACTTCGTTGAATTATGATGTCTTGGCCTATTGTATCATTGAAGCTTTAGCTAATCCAGAAAAGGAGAAAATGAAACATGACGACACAACAATCTCAAGTTGGCTTCAGAGTCTGGCTAGTTTCTGTGGTGCAGTTTTTCGTAAATATCCAATTGATCTTGCTGGTCTTCTTCAGTATGTGGCTAATCAGCTAAAGGCAGGGAAAAGTTTTGACCTGCTTATACTGAAAGAAGTGATACAAAAAATGGCAGGAATAGAAATTACAGAAGAAATGACAATGGAGCAACTAGAAGCCATGACTGGTGGAGAGCAACTAAAAGCTGAGGGTGGTTATTTTGGCCAGATAAGAAACACTAAAAAATCCTCCCAGAGATTAAAGGATGCACTATTAGACCATGATCTTGCTCTTCCTCTCTGCTTGCTTATGGCTCAGCAGAGGAATGGGATAATCTTTCAGGAAGGTGAAGAGAAACATTTAAAACTTGTGGGAAAACTCTATGATCAGTGCCATGATACCCTGGTACAGTTTGGTGGTTTTTTAGCATCTAATCTAAGCACAGAAGATTATATAAAGCAAGTGCCTTCAATTGATGTGCTCTGTAATGAATTTCACACACCTCATGATGCAGCATTTTTCCTGTCTAGGCCAATGTATGCACACCATATTTCGTCAAAGTATGATGAACTTAAAAAATCAGAGAAGGGAAGTAAACAGCAGCATAAAGTTCATAAGTACATCACATCATGTGAAATGGTGATGGCTCCTGTTCATGAAGCAGTGGTTTCCTTACACGTTTCCAAAGTCTGGGATGACATCAGTCCTCAATTCTGTGCCACATTCTGGTCATTGACAATGTATGACCTTGCAGTTCCACATACCAGCTATGAACGGGAAGTCAATAAACTTAAAGTCCAGATGAAAGCAATTGATGACAATCAGGAAATGCCTCCAAATAAAAAGAAAAAAGAGAAGGAGCGATGTACTGCCCTTCAGGACAAGCTTCTTGAAGAAGAAAAGAAACAGATGGAACATGTACAGCGAGTTCTGCAGAGACTGAAACTGGAAAAGGACAACTGGCTTTTAGCAAAATCTACCAAAAATGAGACCATCACAAAATTTCTACAGTTGTGTATATTTCCTCGATGTATTTTTTCCGCAATTGATGCTGTTTACTGTGCTCGTTTTGTTGAATTGGTACATCAACAGAAAACTCCAAATTTTTCCACACTTCTTTGCTATGATAGAGTTTTCTCTGATATAATTTACACAGTCGCAAGCTGTACTGAAAATGAAGCTAGTCGATATGGGAGATTCCTTTGCTGCATGTTAGAGACTGTGACCAGGTGGCACAGTGATAGAGCCACATATGAAAAGGAATGTGGAAATTATCCAGGATTCCTTACTATATTACGAGCAACTGGATTTGATGGTGGAAATAAAGCTGATCAATTAGACTATGAAAATTTTCGACATGTTGTACACAAATGGCATTACAAACTAACCAAGGCATCAGTACATTGCCTTGAAACAGGTGAATATACTCACATCAGGAATATCTTGATTGTGCTAACAAAAATACTTCCTTGGTACCCAAAAGTTTTGAATCTGGGTCAGGCTTTGGAAAGAAGAGTGCATAAAATCTGCCAAGAGGAAAAAGAGAAGAGGCCAGATTTATATGCACTGGCTATGGGCTACTCTGGGCAGTTGAAAAGTAGAAAGTCATACATGATACCTGAAAATGAGTTTCATCACAAAGACCCCCCTCTGAGGAATGCAGTTGCCAGTGTACAAAATGGGCCTGGTGGTGGGCCTTCTTCATCGTTGATCAGAAGTGTATCTAAGTTGGACGAAAGCAGTATCGAGGACACTGATAAATTGAAGGAGAGATCTCAGTGTCGTGTGAAAGCTGTTAATAAAGCTTCTAGTGCCGCACCAAAAGGGAATTCAAGTAATGGAAATAGCGGCTCTAACAGCAGCAAAGCTGTTAAAGAAAATGACAAAGAGAAAGGAAAAGAGAAAGAAAAAGAGAAAAAAGAAAAGACTCCAGCTACTACTCCAGAGGCCCGAGTACTTGGTAAAGATAGTAAAGAAAAACCAAAGGAAGAACGGCCAAATAAAGATGAAAAAGCAAGAGAGATGAAGGAAAGAACACCTAAATCTGACAAAGAGAAAGAAAAATTCAAGAAGGAAGAAAAAGCTAAAGATGAGAAATTCAAGACCACTGTCCCGAATGTAGAATCAAAGTCAACTCAAGAAAAAGAAAGAGAGAAGGAGCTGTCCAGAGAACGAGATATAGCAAAGGAAATGAAATCAAAGGAAAATGTTAAAGGAGGAGAGAAAACACCAGTTTCTGGGTCCTTGAAGTCACCTGTTCCCCGATCAGATATTGCAGAGCCTGAAAGGGAACAGAAACATCGCAAAATTGATACCCATCCTTCTCCATCACATTCCTCAACAGTAAAGGTTACAGCCATACTTCCCAAAGTTCCTCTGGGTTCTGAGAACTATGCCAGCTCACCTGTCATCTCCATTCATTGTCTACAGGACAGTCTCATCGAACTCAAGGAGTCTTCAGCAAAGCTCTACATTAATCATACTCCTCTACCACTGTCCAAGAATAAGGAGAGAGAAATGGACAAGAAAGATTTGGACAAGTCAAGGGAAAGATCCAGAGAAAGAGAAAAAAAAGATGAAAAGGACAGGAAAGAGCGGAAAAGGGATCACTCAAACAATGACCGAGAAGTGCCACCAGACTTAACCAAGAGGCGGAAAGAGGAAAATGGAACAATGGGGGTTTCAAAACACAAAAGTGAAAGTCCATGTGAGTCTCCTTATCCAAATGAGAGAGACAAGGAAAAAAATAAGTCAAAATCTTCAGGCAAAGAAAAAGGTAGCAACTCATTTAAATCTGAAAAGATGGATAAAATCTCCTCTGGTGGCAAAAAGGGCGTGGACAGACCCCTAAGCTGAAGGTCTCCCAGAGAAGGATGCCAAAGCTCCATGCATCACTCTCAGAATGATATCTCCTATAACTGAGAGCTTCTGGTGCTTTAAATCAGAAGATGTATACACACCACCATCCTCTTGATGAGACATTCCAAAGTCATTGGCTTTCAGAAACCAAAGTCATTGGTTTTCAGAACATTATTTTCACCTCCAGGCAGTTTCTTGCAACAAGGTCCTGGTGTATACAATTTTTACCTGAGATTTGCCATTCAGAAGCAGCATCTAATAAAAATTTCACTAACTGTTTTAAGTCATCCTTCTTTCTCAGAAAGGAGACGACATCACGTCCTGGAACAAGTCCCTTAATTTTGTAGATAGGCTGTATTTGTGTGATAACTTTTATGAGTTTTACAATATTGGTATGATTATATTGCTTGAGAATTTTGGTTTCTTGTAAAAATTTTAATTTCAGTTCCTGGGAAAGATGATCTTCATATGTTCTAACAGTGATACCAATTTTATCTTTTAATGTGTCCCTAAATGTGTCATCAAAATTTCCCTTGCCCAGTAATTATGACAGCTTCATGACTGAAACAGAGAAGGCAGTGACAACCCACTCCAGTACTCTTTCTTGGAAAATCCCATGGTTGGAGGAGCCTGGTGGGCTGCAGTCCATGGGGTCGCTAAGAGTCTGACATGACTCAGTGACTTCACTTTCACTTTGCTTGAGAAACAATTCAAAAGTCATTGTTTGGCAAAGAAATATGCAGCTTCCTCCCTTCCAATCTGTCTACACCTTTTCTCTTGGCCACCAGACAACAAAACTACAGTCAAGAGACAAGATGATCTGGTCTGGGAAGTGCTGGGCTTGTTAAGGGAGGGAAGAGAGTGTCATAGGACTTAGGAAACATACTATCAGGAACTGGTGGGTATAGTATTGACTTGGATGTGACACAGGACATAATATGCTGGCAAGGACCCTGGGAATCAGTGCCAGGAGGCTGTGGGTTTTTAGAATCCTGGAAAAAAGATGACCCTTACTAATTAAGCTAGAAATTCCAAACTGCCATGCGAACAGTAGAGATCAAAAGGCTTAGAGAAGTGTGAGTGCACAGGAATAGATATGTTATATAAGGTCCAAATGTTTAGCAGCTGACTAAGTTCTGTGGGAGGGCCCAGAGAACGCACTATTTACCAATATGATAAGAAATGCACCAGTGAGAGGAACCCCAGTATCACTGAATAACTTAGGGTCTTTCAGGAAAAGATCAGTGTTCATGGTAGGTTTCCTCATAGCAATAGGGTTGATAGGACCAGAAGATTAAAAAAAACAGGCGGTGGCATTTAACAGTCAGAAACAATGTGGGTATAATCATCATGATGGAGTGGCACCAGGGGGCTTGATTAACAAACTGTGGAGATGATTAATGAAACATTCGTAACTAGTGCTGTGCTGTACTTAGACATTTAGTCGTGTGAGACTTTTTGTAACCCCATGGACTGTAGCCTGCCAGGCTCCTCTGTCCATGGGGATTCTCTAGGCAAGAATACTGGAGTGGGTTGTCATGCCCTCCTCCATGGGGTCATCCTGAGCCAGGGATTGAGCCCAGGTCTCCCAAGGAGGCAGGCAGAATCTTTACCATCTGAGCCAACAGAGATGGGCCAACAGAAACTATTCAATGTATACAATCTAAAGAAATCAAAGTTAAATGATCAGGAGCTTGAGGACGCTGTCCTAACATAAGTTCATATTTATCTGCCATTTTCAAACTCAGCCAGTTTTCTGACCCAGAAGTCGCGAAAGTAGAGGCTGGGTCCCCATAAGGAAGTGCCTTGAATTGCTGCTGCAAGTAGACATGGTGATGATTCTTCTGGTTCTTTGTCAAAAGGACATGATGCTTTATGTGGGTAAACTTATACTATGAGAAAGAGAAAATCCAGACATTGTAATGATTCTTGAACATGGGGTTTGCATTAATATTAATACCGAGGGACCTCAAGTACCATTACAGCTCTTGTGTTAGAGTAGGGGCATAGAGGAGCCAAGTAATAAGTGGAGTCCTATCACAGGTCTGGTTTTCAGTAGGTTCCTTTTTCTATACCCATAGGTGGGTGATGTCACCAGTTCCCCAAATGTATAATTGGAATGGACGCACAAAGGAATTGTAAGAACCCTAATACTAGACCTGTAGAATAACAGTTATTTAATTGGGAAGGTCAAGTGAAAGCTGCTGAAATTGCCCACATCTGCCAATACTGTAAGTTAACAAAGATAACAAGCTCAGAAAGAAAGGCAGAGATCAGTGCCACTCTAAAGACATAAAGGTAGCTGTGATGGGAAACAATTTCATGTGGAATTTCTGGTAAGCTCCACTAGAAAAATCACAACCAAGTTCATCAGCATTTTGGAATAAGATCATGCTATTTGCAGGAGGGAATCACCAATCTTCTCAAAACATTTCCAGGCTTACTTCTGGGTCTGATAGAGTTAGGCTCTCTGACCATGGAATATCACATGACCGCATGGTCCATCATTTATAAAAGGGCTGTCCATGATAAGCTGGTTTTTCTATTTTAAACCAACTTTGTTTTTTGGCTGAGCTGGGTCTTTGTTACTGCATGTGGGCTTTCTCTAGTTGCGATGTGTGAGGGCTATTCTTCACTGCAGTGCATGGCCTTCTCATTGCTGCAGCTTTTCTTGTTGCGGGGCATAGGCTCTAGGTTCATGGGCTACAATAGTTGCAGCAGGCAGGCTCAGTAGTTGCAGCTCATGGGCTCTAGAGCACAGGCTTGGTAGTTGTGGCCCACAGCCTTAGTTGCCCCGAGGCATGTGGGGTCTTCTCAGACCAGAGCTAGAACTTGTGTCCCCTGCATAGCAGGCAGATTCTTATCCACTGAGCCACCAGGGAAATCCAAGCTGGGTTTTCTTGAACTCAGAAAGTCATAAGAGTAAGAGTCCTGCCATATTCCATCATGAGCAGCTCTCTCTTATTAGAATGTCCATCCAGGATTCTGCACATGCAGCGCTGGGCAGCACAAATAACCTGCTTTAGCAGGTGGCCCTAGCTACCCAGGTCATGCACTGGTAAAGAATCTGCCTGCCAATGCAGGAGATGCAAAAGATATAGATTCAATTCCTGGGTCAGAAAGATTCCCTGGAGTAGGAAATAGCAACCCACTCCAATATTCTTGTCTGGGAAATTCCATGGACAGAGAAGCCTAGAGGGATACAGTCCACGGGGTCTCAAAGAATCTGACAGGACTGACCATACACAGACAAACAGCAGGTGACCCAGATCCATAGGCATCTCCAACAGTTACATTCATGCCTCTCTCTCAGTTCACACCTACAGCATTTTGATTAGCTGATGAAGAAGGAAAAAGTCTTAGTTTGGTTTATGGGTGGGTAATCGTTGGGCAAATCCCCTGGAGAAGGGAAAGGCTACCCACTCCAGTATTCTGGCCTGGAGAATTCCAAGGACTGTACAGTCCATGGAGTCTCAAAGAGTCGGACACGACTGAGCAAGTTTCACTTTTCAGTCTCTATGTTTAACCTGAAAGTGGACCAATGCTTACTATAGTCCCATTCAATTGTGGCCATAAAAGCTGGTGACCAGTGAAAATTCTCTCAAGGACAGAGCTTCAGGCATCAACCCAGGACTTACTTTATATATGAAGGGAAATGGCCCAAATTAATGCTATATATGGACTATATACGGACTGTTGCTCAGCTAATGAACTCCTTATTGCCAAATTCAAACTAAAATTAAAGAAAGTAGGGAAAACCACTAGATCATTCAGCTTTGACCTAAATCAAATCCCTTACGATTACACAGTGGAAGTGAGAAATAGATTTAAGGGACTATTCTGATAGACAGAGTGCCTGATGAACTATGGACAGAGGTTCATGACATTGTACAGGAGAGAGGAATCAAGACCATCACCAAAAAAAGAAATGCAAAAAAGCAAAATGGCTGTCTGATGAGGCCTTACAAATAGCTGTGAAAAGAGAAGCAAAAGCAAAGGAGAAAAGGAAAGATATACCCATTTGAATTCAGAGTTCCAAAGAATACCAAGGAAAGATAAGAAAGCTTTCCTCAGTGATCAGTGCAAAAAAATAAAGGAAAACAATAGAATGGGAAAGACTAGTGATCTCTTCAAGAAAATCAGAGATACCAAGGGAAAATTTCATGCAAAGATGGGCTCGATAAAGGACAGAAATGGTATGGACCTAACAGAAGCAGAAGATATTAAGAAGAGGTGGCAAGAATACACAGAAGAACTATACAAAAAAGATCTTCACAACCCAGATAATCACAATGGTGTGATCACTCACCTAGATCCAGACATCTTGGAATATGAAGTCAAGTGGGCCTTAGGAAGCATCATTATGAACTCAGCTAGTGGAGGTGATGGCATTCCAGTTGAGCTGTTTCAAATCCTAAAAGATGATGCTGTTAAAGTGCTGCACTCAACACGCCAGCAAATTTGGAAAACTCAACAGTGGCCACATGATTGGAAAAGGTCAGTTTTCATTCCAATCCCAAAGAAAGACAATGCCAGAGAATGCACAAGCTACCGCACAATTGCACTCATCTCATATGCTAGTAAAGAATGCTCATTATTCTCCAAGCCAGGCTTCAACAGTACGTGAATCGTGAACTTCCAGATGTTCATGCTGGATTTAGAAAAAGCAGAGGAATGAGAGATCAAATTGCCAACCTCCGCTGGATCATGGAAAAAGCATCAGAGTTCCCCAAAAACATCTACTTCTGCTCTATTGACTATGCCAAAGCCTTTGACTGTGTGGATCACAACAAACTGTGGAAAATTCTGAAAGAGATGGGAATACAGACCACCTGACCTGCCTCTTGAGAAATCTGTATGCAGGTCAGGAAGCAACAGTTGGAACTGGACATGAAAAAACAGACTGGTTCCAAATAGGAAAAGGAGTACAGGAAGACTGTATACTGTCACCCTGCTTATTTAACTTCTATGCAGAATACATCATGACAAACACTGGGCTGGATGAAGCACAAGCTGGAATCAAGATTGCCAGGAAATATCAATAACCTCAGATATGTAGATGACACCACTCTTATAGCAGAAAGTGAAGAAGAACTAAAGAGCCTCTTGATGAAAGTGAAAGAGGAGAGTGAAAAGTTGGCTTAAAGCTCAACATTCAGAAAACTAAGATCATGGCATCTGATCCCTTAACTTCATGGCAAATCAATGGGGAAATAGTAGCAGACTTTTTATGGATGGGTAGGCTCCAAAATCACTGCAGATGGTGACTGCAGCCATGAAATTAAAAGATGCTTACTTCTTGGAAGTAAAGTTATGACCAACCTAGATAGCATATTCAAAAGCAGAGACATTACTTTGCCAACAAAGGTTCATCTAGTCAAGGCTATGGTTTTCCAGTAGTCATGTATGGATGTGAGAGTTGGACTGTGAAGAAAGCTGAGCACTGAAGAATTGATGCTTTCAAACTGTGGTGTTGGAGAAGAGTCTTGAGAGTCCCTTGGACTGCAAGGAGATCCAACCAGTCCATCCTAAAGAAGATCAGTCTTGAATTCATTGGAAGATCAGTTTGTTGGAAGGACTGATGTTGAAGATGAAACCCCAATACTTTGGCCACCTGATGCGAAGAGCTGATTCATTGGAAAAGACTCTGATGCTGGGAGGGATTGGGGGCAGGAGGAGAAGGGGACAACAGAGGATGAGATATTTGGATGGCATTGGTGTGGCTTCTTGATGAGAAATTGTAAGGAGAAAATGGAAACTTTGAGGGATCAGAGGTCTGAAGAAAGGGCCTGATGATGGGCCTGTCATAGTGACAGGTCCATGTATAACTTGTTACGCCTGCCGGGGAGCATTTACCATGAAAGAGGCTCCAAACAGCTAGACAGACAGAATGACTCTCTGCTACTGGCAGACATGTGACAGCCAGCCTGCTATCAGCAACTGCAGTGCTGGCACAAAAAGAGCATAGATAGGGTATTCATGGTGTCAGGATAGACACTAGGCATGGGTCCACCCAATGTCATGGCCTTGCCTTGACTATGGCTGATCTATCTACCTGTTGCTGTCAGATGTCCAACCAGACAGCAACAAAGACCAATACTAAGACTTGATATGGCACCATCTCTAAGGGATACCAACAAGATACTTGGTGGCAACTCAGTTATCTCCTGGAAAATGTAGCAATTTATCTTTACTAGAATCAGGATATTTTCTAGGTATCAGATTGAATTCTCCATTTATAGGACCTCAGCCATCTCCAACATTTACATAATGTTTGATTCACATACATGGTATTACACCTGACAATGTTTCAGACCAAGGACCACTTTAAAGCAAAAGAGGTTTGGCAGAGGACTTATAACAAAACAATACACTATTCCTATAACAGACCATACCACTGAAAAGCTACCAGACCTTTAGAGTAATAGAACTGCCTTTTGAAGTTATAGCTGACACCTAAGCTTGAAGATAATACTCTTCAAAGATGGGGTGTCATCCTCTAGGACATAGGACACGTCCTAAATTAGTGATCATTATACAGTGCTATGTCCCCAGGGAATAAAAGATGTGAAGATAGTGAGTAGCCCCTTTTGCTATCAGTCCTACAGAGCCCCTTGAAGAATTTGTGCCTCTGACTCTATAATGACAAGCTTCACAGGCCTAAAATTTCTGTTATCAAAGATAAATGCTTTTACCAACAACACTTTTAAGTTCGGTTTTCAGTCAACTAGCATTTCGGATTCCTTGTGCCAAAAGGCCTGAAAACAAGTTACCATCCTGGCTGAGATAATGGACCATGATGATGACGAGTCTATGATACTGCCATTACATATTAGGGGAGGCAAAAATACCTCTGGCAGCCTGGAGATCCAGCATGGTGTTTCTTGGTATTCCTTACCCAATTCTGACTGTAAATTGTCAAGTACTGACACCACAGTTTGAGAAGGGCATGGTGATCAGAGGATTAGAACTTTTAGGAATGAGGGCTTGGATTTCCTCATGATGTAAACCAACTGGACCAGGGGATGTGCTATTTGAGACGGAAGGGAATCTAGAAGGGATAGTAAAGAAAGGAGATGAGTATCAGTTGTGTTCCCAAGACCAGCTTCAGTGGTGAGGGCTGTAGCTGTTTCCACCTAACCTTCCTCTTATACATCAATCCTGTCTGACTCTTGCGACCCCATGAAATGTAGCCCACCAGGGTCCTCTGTCCATGGAATTCTCCAGGCAAGAATACTGAAGTGGGTTGCCATTTCCTTCTCCAAGGGATTCCCTGATCTGGGAATCGAACCCAGGTCTCATGCATTGCAGGCAGACTCTTTACTGACTGAGCTATAAGGAAAGCCCATACATCAACCCAGAATCCTAGAAAAGATTATTTTAGATGGTGAGCTTATATGAAACAAGAGGATCTGAATTTTGCAAGTTCTGAGCTATATCTGTGGATACTGCACTCTGAAATCCAGATCCCCATGTCAGGATCAATGCCCTCCTTTCCCTAGCTGTTATGAGTGTGGTTGATTTTGTTATAGAGCTAAGTTCTTTTCTAGGAATTGCCTCAACGGAAGGGAGCTGCACTGCCCAATGTTAGGACCTTTCCCCCCTGGCTACCCACATCTAGTGACTGCTCCATGTTGGCTGGTGATGGTATATTAAAAGTACATTTGGGTGACCTCTGAAGAGCCATTCAAGATTCAGGGTTCCGTGTGGGATTTGCTGAGGCTCTCATGCAATCTTTTTCAACTTCTCCCTCTCTCGAACCCTGCTTCTGTTATTCCTTACTGATGCGAATCCAAGGTTACTCTCTAATGAACTCCTGCATGAAAATCTGTCTCTATCTGTTTCTTGGAGAACCTAACCTAAGATACAGGATTCATGTTACAAACTTGTTTAAGAACTAGTTTAAGACTTGGTTTATATCACCAGCTGTTTTCAAATTTACAAGGGTGCCTGCAGCGTCTAATAGTTTTTATTTTTTGCATTTCATGACAGCATTTAAAACTCCAGACTTTGTACTATTTTAAAGGGTAGGAGTGGGGGTACTAGGGATACATGCTATAAAATCTTTTCTCCAACAAGGCCAGCATGGATTCTCCTCACATCAATGCAAGACAGAAAATGCGTAAAAGCAGCTCATGCTATCGCAATTCACTAAACAAAGTAAAACTATTTTTACAACTTTTAAACACAGACACTAACTAGAAGTTAGTTCAAATGTAGCAATAAAATACAAGTATTTCCAGATTGAAACACAACGATGATGAAGACATTTAAAAAATGCCTTTTCTTTTGATAATCTATTTTTTAAACTTTGGATATTGGGACAAACCACCTGCTAACTGTGTGGACATAAAATTCTTACTACTGATATTTGAACTGTGTGGAACATTTATTAGAGGAACTAATCTTTCAGGGATCAAAGAGTGAAGATAAATACTAAAGAGTGAAGGTAGAGACGTTAGGTGGTTGAGGTCCTACGGGATAGTTCCTAAGTACATTTGTGCTTTAGTTTTACTAGTTCTTTGTCTTAAGAGAAGATCAGCAACAATCAAAACTGTAAGAAATCCACGAATGAACAGACTTCTCACCTTCCCATGTGGGAAGGGTGAGAATGGCTGGGAAAGCACACAAAACACAGCTCTCTGGCTCATTACCTACACGTAACTGACTTCAATCTTCTGGCAGGGTTTGTCCTATCCCAGGTTCCATCTGACCCCAAGGACTCCAGTAGACTTCATAATTCCCATGTGGTTTTATCTTTCTCCACTTCCTAGAGCTCATATTCCTCAAACACAGAAGAATAAGATATAACTACCATCAGTGGCCTGCCATTCAAATGAGCCTAGCCTCATTACTTGGAAATATGTCTTCCTTTTCTTTCTGGACTGAAATTAATTTGAACTTGGTCAAACTATGTCAAGAAAAATTTTAAAAATAAATAAGTATAGTCCTACTGAGAAATAACTAACAATTGCATATACAAGAGAAGATGAGCCCTTTCTTTTTACATTGGAATCTATGTTTCATGGAAATTCTGAGACTCATTTCAAGGATTAAAATAAATTGGGAATTTTGCCAGTTCCATTTGTTGCTGTCTTCTTGTGCTAGGAAAAACTGCACGTTCTGAGGAAAGTCCATGCTGTTCCTATATCCTCGTTGCTAAGGTGATTGGGGAGGATGAAAACACACTGGCAACTCACTGTTAATTTGTTTACAAAAGAATATGAATGAGTTTCACCTCCTGCAGTCAGGAGCACTTTAGCTTCTGCCTAACTCTTTGAATCCAACTGTAGGGGGCAAGGTCATTCTCAACCAAACCGCTTGCAAATTAAGTAAAAACTCCTTCAGTTGTTGTTAAGATACAATTACTCTCAGCAGCCACGTATGCAATCTGTTAAATAGTCCCAATTAACTACTATTTAGAGCACAAAGTGAAAAACAGAATATATGTGAAACTAAGTGGGAAAAAGATCTTTCACTCCCCAAATTAAATGTACCTTGCTTTTCAGAGCAAGCACCTTAACCCCCAGTGTATCAAAATGGTTTGGCAAAACAGTGACTTGCAGGGTTCTGTGTGTGTGTGTGTGAATATGTAGAGTAATACATTGTTATTTGTTCAAATAATCAGTTATTACTTTATATAACTGTGTCTTTTTGGACAGGGGTGGGGAATGGGACAGAGACAGTGGTGACGGTCTCTGTTTGTATCAATAATAAACAGGGAATTTAAATAATGACTATTGTTTTTCTGCTAATGGGCTCCGTTTTATTGCTTTGTATACTTCCTCTCAAAGCCTAGGCTTATCTTTGATCATGACTGCATCAGAAGCAAGACTAATCATGGATCACTGATTCTGCTTTATGCAATAGCTGGTAAAAAGAATCTTAATGTGATGTAATAAATAAAATTCATACCATGCTACAGGAGAATATTATTTATGAGAGGTAATATAGTGAAATGACTATGAACATAAACTCCAGTGCTCAACTGCTGAGGGATACTATTTGCTATTTCATGATCTAGGGGCAAACACGTTAACTCTATGTCCTGTTACATCCTCTGTAAAACTGGAAAAATGAAAGTAACTGAATTATAAATGAGTGAATTTCATGTTAATATAAATTAAATGGAGAGTGAACACTGTGATGATATTTGTTATTTTTAATATATATGTAATATTTTGAATTCTTCAATTAGTATATAGAGAAAATTACCAAACACTTTGAATTCTAGAACTGGAAAGTGTTTTTCTTCATATGAGAAAACTGAAATTTTATATGGCTTTAACACAAATTTCTACCAAGACCTTTTGTTTCCCATCTCTTTAACTGTAAATTGACTTCTCAAATTATTTGATTTGCTAGAAGTTGAGCTAGAAGAAAGTATGGGAAACCCCTAAACCATTCAGGTATGACCTAAATCAAATCCCTTATGATTATACAGTGGAAGTGACAAATAGATTCAAGGAATTAGATCTGATAGAGTACCTGAAGAACTATGGACAGAGGTTTGTGACATTGTACAAGGGGCAGTGATCAAGACCATGCCCAAGAAAAAGAAATGCAAAAAGGCAAAATTGTTGTCTGATGAGGCCTTACAAATAGCTGAGAAAAGAAGAGAAATTAAAGGCAGGAGAAAAGGAAAGATATACCCTTTTTGAATGCAGATTTATAAAGACTAGCAAGGAGAGATAAGAAAGACTTCCTCAGTGATCAGTGCCAAGAAATAAAGGAAAATGATAGACTGGAAAAGACTAGAGAGTGCTTCAAGAAAATCAGAGACACCAAGGGAACATTTCATGCAAAGATGGGCTCGATAAAGGACCGAAATGGTAGGGACCTAAAGAAGCAGAAGATATTAAGAAGAGGTGGCAAGAATACACAGAACTGTACAAAAAAGATCTTCATGACCAAGATAACCAGAATGGTGTGATCACTCACCTAGAGCCAGACATCTTGGAATATGAAGTCAAGTGGGCCTCAGGAAGCATCACTATAAACAAAGCTAGTAGAGGTGATGGAACTCCAGTTGAGCTATTTCAAATCCTAAAAGATAATGCTGTGAAAGTGTTGCACTCAATATGCCAGCATATTTAGAAAACTCAGCAGTGGCCTGGACTGGAAAAGGTAAGTTTTCATTTCAATCCCAAAGAAAGGCAATGCCAAAGAATGCTCAAACTACCGCACAATTGTACTCATCTCACACGCTAGCGAAGTAATGCTCTAAATTCTCCAAGCCAGGCTTCAACAGTATGTGAACTGTGAACTTCCAGATGTTCAAGCTGGATTTAGAAAAGGCAGAGGAACCAGAGATCAAATTGCCAACATCTGCTGGATTATCAAAAAAACAAGAGAGTTCCAGAAAAACATCTATTTCTGCTTTATTGACTATGCCAAAGCCTTTGACTGTGTGGATGACAGCAAACTGTGGAAAATTCTTCAAGAGATGGGAATACCAGACCACCTGACCTGCCTCTTGAGAAATCTGTATTTCTCAGGTCAAGAAGCAACAGTTAGAACTGGACATGGAACAACAGACTTGTTCAAAATCAGGAAAGGAGTATGTCAAGGCTGTATATTGTCACCCTGCTTATTTAACTTCTATGGAGAGTACATCATGCAAAATACTGAGCTGGATGAAGCACAAACTGGAATCAAGACTGCTGGGAGAAATATCAATAACCTCAGATAAGCAGATGACACCATCCTTATGGCAGAAAGTGAAGAGGAACTAAAGAGCCTCCTGATGAAAGTGAAAGAGGAGAGTGAAAAAGTTGGCTTGAAACTCAACATTCAGAAAACAAAGATCATGGTATCCAGTCCCATCACTTCATGGGAAATAGGTGGGAAACAGTGGAAACAGTGACAGACTTTATTTTGGGGTCTCCAAAATCACTGCAGATGGTGACCGCAGCCATGAAATTAAAAGATGCTTACTCCTTGGAAGAAAAGCTATGATCAACCTAATAGCATATTAAAAAGCAGAGACATTACTTTGCCAACAAAGGTCCATCTAGTCAAAGCTATGGTTTTTTCAGTAGTCATGTATGGATGTGAGAATTAAACTATAAAGCAAGCTGAGACCAAAGAATTGATGCTTTTGAACTGGGTGTTGGAGAAGACTCTTGAGAGTTCCTTGGACTGCAAGGAGATCCAACTAGTCAATCCTAAAGGAGATCAGTCCTGAATATTCATTGGAAAGACTGATGCTAAAACTGAAATTCTAATACTTTGGCCACCTGTTGCGAAGAACTGACTCATTTGAAAAGACCCTGATCCTGGGAATGATTGAAGGAGGGAGGAGAAGGGGACAAGAGAGGATGAGATGGTTGGATGGCATCACCGATGTGGATGGACATGGAGTTTGAGTAAGCTCTGGGAGTTGGTGATGGACAGGGAAGCCTGGCATGCTGCTGTCGATAGGGTTGCAAACAGTCAGACACGATTGAGCGAGTGACCTGAACTGAGCTGTTACCCACCTTAGACTAAAAACCTAGGAAAATCCTAATATTGTATGACTACTTTTCCTGCTCTTACATTTAACCTATTTTAATTGAGGAAAGGAATACAGATTTATAGAGTCCTAGAGTTGAAAGAGGGCTTCCCTGGAGTTGAAAGAAATCTTAAAAGGCAAAACTCTATCCAATACAGTGCTCTCATTCACTCATGTATTTATTCTGTTGACTTTTTTTTTTTTTTTTAGTACTCCTTACGAGCAAGGACTGAACCTTATTTTAATTCTCTATGCTTTACCGTTGATATAGTGTCTGCACTGAGGGAATGCTTACTTGGAATGGAATATATTTATTCCTCCATTAAGCACACACTGAGTATCTAATAAATGCCAACACTTGGATAAGCTATGGTGTTATAAAGATAAGTAGAAATAGAGTCTCTGGTCATAAGGAGCTCATATCATGTTGTAAAAACTAACTAAATATTATGTGTTAAGTGCTAGACCAGGTGGATGGACAGAGTATAACCGCTTGTATATGAACTGCAGTGCTCTCCGTAAACTTTGGAAAATAGGAATGATGCTCTTGGTCTCACATTTTCTTTCCAACAACCTGGCCTGTACCCCAGCAATGGCCAGCTCTATTCAATACTTTGACTACCTGGTGCAAACAGCCGACTCATTGGAAAAGACCCTGAGCTAGGAAAGATTGAGGGCAGGAGAAGAAGGGGAGGCAGCAGACGAGATAGTTAGATAGCATCACTGACTCAACAGACAGGAGTGTGAACAAACTCCAGAAGAAGGTGAAGGACAAGGAAGCCTGGCCTGCTGCAGTCCACTGGGCCGCAAAGCATCAGACATGACCTAGTGACCAAATAACAACATAGAATAGCAATGAGTAATTCTTAAGCTGGAGAAGGCAATGGCACCCCACTCCAGTACTCTTGCCTGGAAAATCCCATGGGTGGGGGAGCCTGGTGGGCTGCAGTTCATGGGGTCACTAAGAATCGGACACAACTGAGCGACTTCACTTTCACTTTTCACTTTCATGCATTGGAGAAGGCAATGGCACCCCACTCCAGTATTCTTGCCTGGAGAATCCCAGGGATGGGGAAGCCTGGTGGGCTGCCATCTATGAGGTTGCACAGAGTCGGACACGACTGAAGTGACACAGCAGCAATTCTTAAGCATGACTTGACATGTAATGGGGGACTATGAGGACTTTCAACAAGTCCCTGTCTTTTGGAGTTTTAAAATGTCCATTTAATGTGGGTAACAAGAGTCAAAGTGTGGGCTGGACTAAGAAGGAAAGGCTTCCCCATGTTTAGTACACTTGAAACACTGAGACTGTGAGCCTTAGAGAACTGTCCTTCAGCATCAGCCCCTGCCCCTCGGCAGTGTTCCTTCACAGGATGCTTATTCCGGGAAGCTCAGTCGTGGGTAAGGGAGCCCTTTCTATCATCAAAAGTTTCTCATGTTAAATCTTTATATACCACCCTGTAGTTATCAATCACCAGTGCTATTTCTGCCACCTAAATCGGATGTAAAATAAAGCCCTCTAGTGTATAACATACATTCAAACAAGAGAGGATGTTCTCATTGTTATATCCCTTTATCTTTTTTTTAACTTATATTTTGTATTGGGGTATAGCTAATTAACAATGTGATAGCTTCAGGTGAGCAGTGAAGGGACTCAGCTATACATATACAGATATCAATCCCTTCATCTTTTATTAGATTAAATACTCTATTTCTTCAGACTTTCCTCTTATTATAATTTCCATAGACTTCATCACTCCCTTTTCTCTTTCAGAAAAAGGGAGTCAGTGAACCTCCTAAAATTGTGAAACTTGGGACTGAACACTCTGAAGGACTCCACACAGTACTGAAACTCCACACAGCTTCATAGGAGGCCCACATTGCATCTTAAAGAACAGAACACAGTTTGCAGAAAGAAAATAGAATCACTCTCAAACTGTGTAATATTGTGTAGATTTTCTCTGGTGTTCTTTAAATCACATACATCAAAGGAGTCAAATGACCTTGTTCAGAGCCAGTGGCTCAGCAATACCTGTAATAAGGGAAAGTAACATTAGTTATTTCTTAATTAAGACTCTTGTAGCATAAGAAGGTGCTGGGAAATTAATTTGACAGGCTAAATTAACGTGCATTACTTTATCAATTAACTCTGATTTATTTTGGAGAAGCTAAGCAAGTATTGATTCATTTCTCCAGCCTTCTATGAGTAATCACATTCAAAGTAAACAACATCAATTATTAAGAATCTGCTTTTGCATGGTAACTAATTTTATATCAAAAGAATAAATGTCAAAACACATTAGATGGGAAGGCTTGAATTGATTTTCTGATAACTTTAAGAAAAATCTCACTAAAAGCTAACATTTACAGTACATGTCTTAGTTTCTTTTTATATTATTTTTCAGAGAGTTGTCACCCACATCTTTGTACTAGAAGGAAACTCAAGGATCATCTGGTCCAATTCAAATAAATATCAGTAGGTGGAGATAAGGAAGTTATTATAATTGTGAGAAGGATATTTAGTAACCAGATTAATTTTTATCACTGGTCAGTTATTTATCACTGCTCCAGTTAGCTGGAACAATTAGCACTTCGACATTTAATACTTACTACTCAGCCATGATACACTATAATTGTCACTAAGGGGCTTCCCAAGTGGCTCAGTGGTAAAGAATCCATCTGTCAATGCAGGAGACGTGTGTTCGATTCCTGGGCCAGAAAGATCCCACATGCCATAGAATAACTAAGCCTGTGCACCACAACTGCTGAAACCCTAGAGTCCATGTTCAGCAACCCAAGAGAAGCCACCGCAATGAGGAGCCCTCACACTGCAACTAGAAAGAAGACCCTACTTGCTGCAACTAGAGAAAAACGCACACAGCAAGGAAGACCCAGCACAGTCCTAATTATAAATAAATCAAATTATTAAAAAATTAATTGTGGTTAAGGACTAATCCTAGCTGACTTTACTAAGGAGAAGAGTGAGGAGACACACTGATAGGTTAATGGTCTATTTCCTCTCTACGCAATGTACTGATATTTGCAGTTGAAGGTAAGCTTTATTGGTCACTAAAAATACATCAAAATGATTTGTTGATGTAAAATATGGTGGCAGTGTGGGGTCATAAATGGGGAGTTTTAATTTCCTTTTGTTTATTCTTTTCTGTGTCATCTAAGTTTTTACATTGAATATATTCATAATTTGAAAAATCAGATGCATCAATATTTTAGAGAAATATATTGTCTCTGATTCTATGCTATAAATAGAAAACTAGGGGGTTACAAATGAGTCCCTATTAAAAGTCCAAGGGGATTATAATTTATTTAAGAACACTTTTTATTTTGGCATTTAACCTTGTGGCCTGGTAAGAGGTACAGTAAAGGTGAAGTGAAAGTGAAAGTCACTCAGTCATGTCTGACTCTTTGTGACTTCATGGACTGTAGCCCACTAGGCACCTCTGTCCATGGAATTCTCCGTGAAGAATACTGAAATGGACTACCAGTTCCTTCTCCATACACAGGTGATAGTGCCTATGACACAACCAGAGCCTTTGCTTTGATTTTTCCCTCCCAGATTCAAGTCCTTCCCAGCCCCATTTTTCATCTCCATTTACAAATCAAAGAGATGGAGAAGGGGCAGTAGGCTGCATGCAGTCTTGGTGGTTGTTGGATAGATTTCTTTTCCAGGATGATGACAGAGTAAATACAGATGGTTATACATAGAAATATCTGCAACAGTGTTGTGGTAGAATGACTGATTTAATTATTGCTTTTCCCTCTATCTATATGTTCTGATTTTTCCATATGGTAATATTATTTAATCTAAAAGTCAGTGAAAATTTTGTAAAATATGATTGTGAGCAGCAGTGCTATATACTGCTTATCAACTGGCTTTCACAATAGCTTAATTTTCATTATTTGCAATGTAGGAAGGATGCAGAATTCTAGAAGAGACCAAGATTAGTGATTTGCCTGTGATTACACAGCAAGGAAATGAAAGCACTTTAAAATAATTTTCACTAGATAAATACCTTTTCCTGACATATTTATTTATCTTTAATCTTTTACACATAATCTTAAAAAAGATGATGCAAGTCCATAAGAAATGGAAAGAGGAAGCCTGGAAACACTTAGCATTTAAGAATAAAATGCATTACACTGGATTTTTCTCCCTCAAAGCCCAACACTTGCTCCTTTTTTTCCTCTCATAAATATCCAATGCTACAGTCTTTAGAAGAACTGAATTTGGAGCAGTAAGATTCGAGGGATTAAAAATGTATTTTGCAATTTATAGTATAAACAAAGTCAATATTGACAAATGCTCAGCACCGGAAAACACAGAGCAAAGACAATGACTTTAGGAAGGAATAAAATTAGGCGGCTTGAAGAATATTCCTTCTTCTGGTTTTGATCTGTAAACTGATCTAAAGTTTTTTGTTTTTTTGTTTTTAATAGTTAAGTTGAGACTATCTACATTTATTGATATGATGAAAGTTTTGTCTTTGTAACATTAAATTATGTTTACTATGTGACTTTCATTCAGTTCAGTTGCTCAGTTGTGCCCATCTCTTTGCGACCCCGTGGACTGCAGCACTCCAGGCTTCCCTGTCCATCACCAATACCGGGAGCTTGCTCAAACTTATGCTCATCGAGTTGGTTATACCATCCAACCATCTCATCCTCTGTCGTCCCCTTCTCTTCCTGCCTTCAGTCTCTCTCAGCATCAGGGTCTTTTCCAGTTCTTCACATCAGGTGGCCAAAGTATTGGAGTGTCAGCTTCAGCATCAGTCCTTCCAATGAATATTCAGGACTGATTTCCTTCAGAATTGACTGGTTTGATCTCCTTGCAGTCCAAGAGACTCTCAAGAGTCTTCTGAAACACCAGAGTTCAAAAGCATCAATTTTTCTGCACTCAGCTTTCCTTATAGTCCAACTGTCACATCCATACATGACTACTGGAAAAACCATAGCCTTGACTAGATGGACCTTTGTTGGCAAAGTAATGTCTCTGCTTTTTAATATGCTGTCTAGGTGGGTCATAGCTTTTCTTCCAAGGAGCAAGTGTCTTTTAATTTCATGGATGCAATCACCATCTGCAGTGATTTTGGAGCCCAGAAAAATAAAGTCTGACACTGTTTCCACTGTTTCCCCATCTATTTGCCATGAAGTGATAGGACCGGATGTCATGATCTTGGTTTTCTGAATGTTGAGATTTAAGCCAACTTTTTCACTCTCCTCTTTGATTTTCTTCAAGAGGCTCATTAGTTCTTCACTTTCTGCCATAAGAGTGGTATCATCTGCGTATCAGAGGTTATTGATATTTCTCATGGTAATCTTGATTCCAGTTTGTGCTTCATCCAGCCTGCATGACTTTCATTACATAGTCTATTTTCTTTGCTTTTTTTTTTTTCTGATTTCTTTTTTTTCCTTTTTTTTTTTAATTTTAAAATCTTTAATTCTTACATGCGTTCCCAAACATGAATCCCCCTCCCTTTTAATTAAACTTTTTCTTTTATGTTTTCTTGGGTTTAAGAAGACATATATTCAACATAATTATTACCTTATCTTAATGCTTTTATTTAACACTCTTAGTCCCCTTCTTCCTTGGTAGGAAGGATGTCAGCTATATTGTCAACTTCAGATAATTTCCTTTCATTTCAACTTATTACTTTGCAGCACTCAGTGAGAATATACTCTTTTCTCTTTTTCTCACATTTTTATCTCTCAAATTTTGTGTTTTTTTAAAATGTTTTTTTTTATATGTTACTTTGACAGAGCAAAGAATATTTATGTAATAATTTTTCTCGCTCATTCTCACTTGTTATAGTTTAGGTCTACAATTAAGAATATCTGACTCTTGAACAATGTCAGTTTGAATTGTGGTCCTCTTACATGTGCTTTTTTTTTTTTTTCTTCCCCCACTAAATATATGAATATCCAGGGATAGTTGAATCTGTGGGTGTGGACCTGGCTTTGGACAGCTGCCTGTGAAATTACATCAGAGAGTCTGCACTCCTAACATCTGCAACGGTCAATGGTCAACTGTATATTTAATCCTCATTACTAGTCCTTTGTCTAGTTCCCTTAATCATCTCTATGTTAAATGAAATTCATCTGTTAGTAGATTTCCCAGGAAGGACTCCTGGGTAGTGTTAATTTCAAAGAACAGCTTGGCCGTGTATGAAATGTTTACCCCTTCCTTCAAGTTGAAGGAAGTTGATGGAGTTTTGCACTGCTTTCTTGGTTTGATTGTCGATGACAATAAATTTGATGCCAACCTGATTTCTTTTCTTTTTTTTTTTTCCCTGCCTAGAAACCCAAAGAGTTCTTTCATTTTTAAAGTTTAATGATTTTACTAGGATATATCTCACAGTCAACTGTTCTAGATTGATTTGGGGGAATAAAACTTGGAGCCAGTCAATACTCAATATGCAGATCCAAGTCTTTATTTCAGAGGACTTTTCTTGAACCATGGTATTTAATATTAGTTCCCTTCATTGGGAACTGGGGTGCAGGAGGACAGATTTAGGAGAAACTTTTACTCTTTGTGTTCTCTGCTACATGTTATTACCTATTCAAAAATAAATAAAATAGTTTAGCAAACTAGAATTTTTATTTAATATTGAATGTACTGTGCAATGTTTGTCACTCACTGTCAATAAAATTTATTGAAATTCTAAAGGTACCTGTGTATTCCACATATGCTATACAAAACAATTTAATGAAAATAGTGTATCTTCTAAAGGTCACATTAAAGGCCATTAATCAATGCTATATTTTTGAATATTCACAAAAGAAGTTACTTGATTGGCTTAGTTTCAAGAAAAAGTTGTGCTTCTGATAGTCCAATTTGATTTTCACCTTATGTATACTCAATTGTTTTATCCTGTTCACTCCTGTTTTTCACAATCAAAAATATAAAAAGTCAATCTGAATTATAATTATATCACTAAGAAACCAAACCTTTGTTCTTAAATATAATTTAAAATGGTTGAATTTGTTATCTGTCCAAAGTTAGTGAATAGGACTTCCTTGAATGCATTTAAAAAATACTAACTCATTCTTCTCTTTTTATGACCCTATTCTTGTTTTAAGTGAGTGCTTAGTAACCCATAAGACTCATAGAAAACCCCAGTAAATGTAAGCTAGACATGTGTTTTTCATATTTTGATTTGTTTTATAGAGATTTGTATGTTCATTTCACCCATTTAAAAATGCATGGTGTAGATAGAGAGATGAAACTACTGAATCATATAGACTCCTTTTTGAAATGTGAATATGTTGAAGTAACCATTTGTATACACCCACTGGAACCTAATTATACTGCACTCTCTTGTAGGGTGGCTTTCTTCACAGCACATGTTTGTATGAGAATAGCTGGAATATGGAAATTGGGTAACTTTCTAAATTTAACAATATTTTAGTTTTTGCTTTGTGATAATTAAAGAAAATTCAAAACAACAGCCAGTGAGAAATATACATTTAGCATCACTGTTTCAGGTTAGGATGACTGGTAGAGATTTTTTTTTCCAATTTCCACTGTATGCTGTCTCCAGACTAATTTCTTTGAAACTGAGGTACTCAACTTTTCTTTATGACAGGAAGTATGCTATGTAAGTGTTAGTGGCTCAGTTATGTCTGACTCTTTATGACCCCACGGACTGTAGCCTGCCAGACCCCTCTGTGGAATTCTCCAGGCAAGAATATTGAAGTGGCTAGCCCTTCCTTTCTCCAGGGGATCTTCCTAACCCAGGGATTGAACCTGGGTCTCCCACATTGCAGGCAGATTCTTTACTGTCTGAGCCACAGTATGATAGAGGGAGAAATTTTTTTGGCTATTGAAGTAGAAATCTGGATTCAACTTCTAATTTTGTCACTTCCAAGCTTCATGAGGTTAAAAAATTTATTTAACCCCTGTAAGTTCTTCCCTGCCCCCCATAGAAATGGACATAAGAACACCTACTTTGTCGTTTTGGAGATTAATTGATAATATGTAAAAAGTGATTAACACAGGTTTCATATGTGCGGGTGCACTTATCCTTTCTGCTCTCTGCACTTCTTAAGAATAACTTTCAAAACAGCTGACTCAGCAATGAATTCCTGTGTTACAGCTCTTGAGCTTCTTATTGTGAATAAAACAAAACAAAACAACAACAACAAAAAAATTGAAAGGAAAGCAGCTTTATGGATAGTTCCCAATTCAGAGAGTTCCTTGCATGAATATTTTCATCTATCCTCTAAGCAAAAGATAAACCCTCCAGGGAAAACTGTGTAACACCAAACTGTGATATTTATTATGATATTCCTGTATCTAATTAACTGGTTGTAGGAAAAAGGCATGTGTATCTATGATTTTGTAAGCCTAGAGTTTATTAGAGGATCTAAAGGTCATGAACTAAGGTAAGAAATCTGAATATAAGTATCTTCATAATACCTGAGGATAAAAAAATATCCCCTCACACTCTTAGTAAAAAACTGATCTATTGTATCACAAAAAAATCCAACTGAAATGTCTTTACACCTGTCTAGTCAATAATTGATTGTTTCATAGCCATGGTTCTAAGAAACCACTACATCTGTGGCAGACTCAATAACCTGAACACAGCTCTAAGGCTGACATCCATTCATTCTTCTTCTGTAACCAACACAGAATGCACTTTTGTATCCAACACAAAAGTGCCTCCATCATAGTAGATATTCAGTAAGTATTTATAGAATGTTTGTGTCAGTTTCTAACACTGACACCATAGTCTTACCTCAGTAACAAGCACATCTCAAAACGAACTCTTCCCTAAACACCTATATAATATCGGCAGTTTGCTTTGCTCAAATGTGATTGTGTATGTCTAGCATGACTTTTCCTTACTTAAGAAAATGATAGATTAGCCTTGGATTTTTATTTGAATTTTGATTAGTGGCCTCAAACCTATCTGTTTTGATGGAGACAGTGAACAAAACAGATTATTTTCAAGCAACACTGAAATAATCATTAAAAGTTAATATGCATTTCTCAAGAAAAGTCCAATCAATATAACTTTATTTCTTTGCTGCTTCAGTTAATTCCACAAGTATTTACTGAATATCTACTATGATGGAAGTACCATTCAAGAAATTGGACAGATATTGACTAATAATACATGGTTCATTGCTTCAAAGTCGTAGTGAAAGGACAGAATACACACATCAGTTTAGTTCAGTTCAGTCGCTCAGTAGTGTTGACTCTTTGCAACCCCATGGACTGCAGCACACCAGGCCTCCTTGTCCATCACCAACTCCCAGAGTTTACTCAAACTCATTTCCATTGAGTTGGTGATGCCATCCAACCATCTCATCCTCTGTTGTCCCCCCTTCTCCTCCTGCCTTCAATCTTTCCCAGCATCAGGGTCTTTTCCAGTGAGTCAGTTTTTCTCATCAGGTGGCCAAAGTATTGGAATTTCAGCTTCAACATCAGTCCTTCCAATGAATATTCGGGACTGATTTCCTTTAGGATGCACTGGTTAGATCTCTTTGCCATCCAAGGGACCCTCAAGAGTCTTCTCCAACATCACAGTTCAAAAGCATCAATTCTTCAGCGCTCAGCTTTCTTTACAGTCCAACTCTCACTTCCATACATGCCTACTGGAAAAACCATAGCCTTGACTAGACAGACCTTTGTTGGCAAAGAATGCCTCTGTTTTTTAACATGCTGTCTAGGTTGGTCATAACTTTTCTTCCAAGGAGCAAGCATCTTTTTATTTCATGGCTGAAGTCACCATCTGCAGTGATTTTGGAGCACCCCAAAATAAAATCTGACACTGTTTCCACCGTTTCCCCATCTATTTGCCATGAAGTGATGGGACCGGATGCCATGATCTTTGAGCTTTAAGCCAACTTTTTCACTCTCCTCTTTCATTTTCATCAAGAGGCTTTTAGTTCTTCCTTACTTTCTGCCATAAGGGTGTCATCTGCATATCTGAGGTTATTGATATTTCCCCAGAAATCTTCATTCCAGCTTGTGCTTCATCCAACCCAGTGTTTCTCATGATGTACTCTGCATATAAGTTAAATAAGCATGGTGACAATAAACAGAGTTGACATACTCCTTTTCATATTTGGAAATACATACATAATATGTACATAATTGTAGCAAAATGTAAGAAGGGAGTGCTATAATTGCAGTCTATATAGAATACCAAGATAATAAACAGGAAATAGTTTCCACCTTTGTCTATAGTGGTAGCTGGTTTGGGAGTGGAGTTTCACTGAATAGCATTTGAGTTGTACCTTGAAAAACATGTAGAAGTTGAACAACAGAGAAATTTGGGGATGATAAAATACTACCTTCAGCGATTCAGAGCCATGAGCAAGTTCAGGATATTTACTTGGTTGAGTGGGAGAAATGATGGGTGGAATGATGGATGAATGAGGAGATGACATTGATAAAGTAGCAAATATATGATGGAGCTAGTTTGTGGAAAGCCTTTGTGAATACAGAATTGGAGAGAGGCATGACTGAAAGCTAGAGTCCGTAACTGACATGGCACATATCCCAAAGAGTTTAATAAATGTCTGAGTTGAACATAGGGAGGAGGAGGTAATCAGCAGAAGATAGACGATGGTGTGACTACACAAGGCAAGAATTGCTGGAAAGGAACACAGCGTATGGCAAAATAAGGAATTTAATATGACATGTGTTACCTCTGAGATACATTAGAATCACCTGGGAGAAGTTGTTGAGAAAGCAGTTTTATACGAATTTTAAGTTCAAGGCAGAACTTTGAGGTATATTCATCAGCTGCTGGTGTGCAGATATGTTAAATTTGATCCTCTAAGAGATAGTTTCCAAGACAGAATCAAGAATGCAACAGAATGATTGGGGAAACACTGATGAAGAGGAAGACAGGGAGACCCTTAGGCCACAATGCTAGTTTGACATCTGTGATATAAGAAGTGTTAGGAAGGAGGTTTGTTTGGGCAGAGTCCAAGATAGTGCAATCCCAAGAAAGTTTTCTCCAGGCTGAAGGGAGTCCTAGAGCCAAAACTGAGTCCTGTGTGCTGCAGAGCTGGGCCTGCTTTCAAATCTAACCATATTCAGTTGTTGGCTGGGAGCAGCCCACAAAAGCCTGACCTGGGTGCAGATGTAGTGGCTGACCTCTAAGGGAGTCAGCTAGGGCTGTCAGTCAGCGTTGCTCCTCACAGTAGATTTAAGCAGCCTATTGGCTTGGCTGTCACAGTGAGAGTAGACTGTCTGGGTGGATCCTATCACTCAAGGAGAGGAATGAGCATGAGAAGGAAAGAAAGTATGTAGGAAGGACTCAAAGTACCATCCTCAAGTGACCCTGAAGAAGAATCAATCAAGAAAATCTAGATAGAACTGATCAAAGGAATCAGGGCCAGGATCTACGAGTTGAGAAATTCAAGAAAGACTATGATCAACAGCATTAAAAGCTATACAGATGCTAAATGGGACAAAGAAGTGAAATAGATTATTGAATTTAAGACTGATAGGTCACTGATGCCTTGGGGAAGAAGGGATTCAGTAGAGGGATGTGATTATAGCAGATTATGAAACTTTATAATGAAATCTGCAGTGAAAGGAGGACAGAGATCAGCTTACTAGCTTAAGAGGAACCAAGGAGAGTAGAAGATTTTCTTTAGGATGAGAGGAGACTTAAGCATATTTATTGAGAAAGAAAAAGCAGTCAATGAACAGGGAAATTTGATGGTAGAACAGGAGCTAGAAGAATATTTGGAGATGAATACAAGACCCGGGTTGAATGTGGTGGATGAGGATGGCTTTTAATATATAATTATATATTAATAATATATTGATATATATAATGTTGTGGAGGATAAAATTGAAATAAATAAATTACCTGGAGTATTTCATTTGGTTTTCTAGAAAGCAGTACTTTTCCTCCTGCATATAAAAGTGGAAGGTTGAAGAGGAGGGCAAAAACATAAAATGGTGACCTTAGTCAGTGGGAAAGATATCTTAGCAGAGGCAAATGAGAGTGGTGCCCAGCAATACTGAGGACCAAGTTGAGGTTGCAGGTGGTAAATATGTGAAAAGTCCAAGCAATCCAGTTACACAGTTTTTCTCCAGCAGTGTTTGGCAGCTTTGAAGTATCTGTTGAGTAAGCAGATGGTTGGATTAATCATAGGTTAGGGGCTGGTGACTCAGATGAGCTGGAAGGACAAGAATTGAGGAACTGGAGGATATAGGAAAGATCTGTTGAAATAGTGGTCCAGGCTAAGCAGGGGAGAAAGAAATGAGGTTTCTAATTTGGGAGGTCAAATTAATGCATAAATGACACATAGCAATGAATGAATTGTATACTTGTGAGCAAGGTGTGTAAAAGCATTTTTTTGATAATAAGTAAAGTAAGATGAATTAACTATATTTTGAATGTAATGTTAATGCTTGGGTATAAAGGGGAATGGAACTATAACCTCTATAATTAGCTCTCAGTTCAAGATTTACACCTGTGATTTAGATAAAGATATGCTTATCAGAATGACAAAGGAAGAATCAATATTTAAAGTCATATTTTATGATAGAACCAAACAAAACAAACATTTTTTTCTTAGCCTTCCTTCTCATGGTAAATGGCATTATCATTTCTAAGTGCTTAATCCTAAAAGCTAGACACCATCCATAAGTCTTTCTTCCCTCTCTCACATTACATATTCAAATATGGGCAGATTTTGTTATTCTATCCTGAAAATATATCACAGATTTTCAATATCTTACTATTTTTATAACATGATCCTAGTCCAAGCCCCCATCATTTTTCATCTAGGTCATTGAAAAAGCCTCCTAACTGCACTCTACATCTGGGTTTCTCCTCTCGGTTTATTCTCCACTGAGCATCAGAGTCATTTACAACAATGTAAGTCAGCTCATGCCATTCCTCTGCTTGAAGGTCTCATTACACCTTACAAAATCTCACACCATTATCATGGTCTACAGTGCCCTATATGAACTGGTTCTTGGTTGTATTTTTACCTTGTCCCCTAATATCTTCCACGTCATTGGCTGTTTTTCACTATATTGGCCTGTTTGATTAATCATGTTTAATATTGTCTCTGTGTTAAAGCAGTACATTTTAGCTATGTTGGATTATATAAAATACATTAGTAAAATTGACTTGGGGATTTTCCGGGTGGTCCAGTGACTAAGACTCTGTGGTTCCACTGCAGGGGGTGTGGGTTTGATCCCTAGTTGGGGAACTAAGATTCTGCATGTCATGGAGCATGGCTATATATACATACCTATATATATATAATATACATATGTATATATAATATACATACATATAATATATACATACTCATATATGGGTATATAAAATTGACCTGTTTCTTTTTACATTTTTAATTTAGCTAGAAAATTTTAAATTGTTTATGTGTTTTACATTATACTTTTATGGAATCGCACTGGTTGTTCCTTGTTACTACCTCATTGTGTCTTCTGCCAAGTAACTGACTAGTGGTGGGCTAGGGCTGTTCTGAGGAAGAAGGATTTGCAGTCAAGAAAAAGACCTAAATTTGGTACAGAGGTCAAGCATGAGGTCAAAGTAAAATGCTAGAAGCACTTCTGTATCTGTTCATCACTGCATTTGCCTGCTAAGACCTTTAGAAATAATGACTTCTACTTCCTCCTGCTTTGTGAATCTTATGCAAGTTCCCTTTTTGGGTGCTTTCACTCAGAACCATACAAGGAAGGAGATGGTGGGAAAAACAGTTCCCAGATTAACCAATATGTTAATGGAACATTTCATCATGATTTCTAAAGGTAGAGGCCCTGAGCCATTAGGGGTTTGGAAACCATGTTATAGGAAGAATTGTCTTATGGAACTGAAGATAATCATTCTGGGATAAAGAGAAAATTTAAAAGAGGCATGCCAAAAAATATTAGGAATATTGTTGTGATAGAAGAGGATATTCAAACTGATCTCATGCAAAACAGCCTTTCTGACTCAATGAAACCATGAGACATGCCATGTAGGGCCACCCAGGGGGGGTCATGGTGGAAGGTTCTGACAAAACATGGTTCACTGGAGAAGGAAATGGCAAACCATTTCAGTATTCTTGCCTTGAAAATCCCATGAACATATGAAAAGAGAAAAAGATATGACACGGAAAGATGAACTCCCCAGGTCAGTAGGTGGCCAATATGCTGCTAGAGAACATTAGAGAAATAACTCCAGAAAGAATGAAGGGATGGAGCCAAAGCAAAAACAACACACCACAACACACACAACACACACAACAAAACAAGTTGTGGGTGTAACTGGTATAGAAGTAAAGTCCAACGCTATAAAGAACAATATTGCATAGGAATCTGGGATGTTAGGTCCCAAGGTAAATCTGAAGTGGTCAAACAGGAGATGGCAAGAGTGAACACTGACATTTTAGGAATCAGCGAACTAAAATGGACTGGAATGGGTGAATTTAACTCAGATGACCATTATATCTACTACTGTGGGCAAGAATCCCTTAGAAGAAATGGAGTAGCCATCATAGTCCAAAAGAATCCGAAAGGCAGCACTTGGATGCAACCTCAAAAATGACAGAATGATCTCTGTTTGTTTCCAAGGCAACTCATTCAATATCACAGTAATCCAAGTCTATGCCCCACCAGTAATGCTGAAGAAGTTGAAGTTGAATGGTTCTATGATGATCTTATAGAATTAATACCCCCAAAGATGTCCTTTTCATTATAGGGGCTGGAATGCAAAGTAGGAAGTCAAGAGACACCTGGAGTAACAGGCAAATTTGGCCTTGGAGTACAGAATGAAGCAGGGCAAAGGCTAACAGAGTTTTGCCAAGAGAATGCACTGGCCATAGCAAACACCATCTTCCAACAATCCAAGAGTAGACTCTACACATGGACATAACCAGATGATCAATAACAAAATCAGACTGATTATATTCTTTGCAGCTAAAGATGGAGAGGCTCTATACAGTCAGAAAAAAAAAAAAAAAAGACTGGAAGCTGACTATGGCTCAACTCATGAACTCCTTATTGCCAAATTCAGACTAAAATTGAAGAAAGTAGGGAAAACCACTAGGCCATTCAGGTATGATCTCAATCAAATCCCTTATGATTACCGTGAAAGTGACAAATAGATTCAAGGGATTAAATCTGATGGACAGAGTGACTGAAGAACTATGGACAGAGATTCATGATATTGTACAGGACGCAGGGATCAAGATCATCTCCAAGAAAAAGAAATGTGAAAAGGCAAAATGGCTATTTGAGGAGGCCTTACAAATAGCTGAGAAAAGAAGAGAAGCTAAAGGCAAAGGAGAAACAGAAAGATATACCCATTTGAATGTAGAGTTCCAAAGATTAGCAAGGAGAGATAAAAAATTCTTCCTCAGTGATCAATGCAAAGAAATAGAGGAAAACAACAGAATGGGAAAGACTAGAGATCTCTTCAAGAAAATCAGAGATACCAAGGGAAGATTCCATGCAAAGATGGGCTCGATACAGGACAGAAATGGTATGGACCTAACAGAAGGAGAGAAGGCAATGGCACCCCACTCCAGTACTTTTGCCTGGAAAATCTCATGGATGGAGGAGCCTGGTGGGCTGCAGTCCATGGGGTCACCAAGAGTCAGACACAACTGAGCGACTTCACTTTCACTTTTCACTTTCATGCATTGGAGAAGGAAATGGCAACCCACTCCAGTGTTCTTGCCTGGAGAATCCCAGGGACGGTGGAGCCTGGTGGGCTGCTGTCTATGGGGCTGCACAGAGTCGGACATGACTGAAGCGACTTAGCAGCAGCAACAGAAGCAGAAGATATTAAGAAGAGGTGGCAAGAACACAGAAGAACTGTACAAAAAAAGATCATCATGACTCAGATAACCAGAATGGTGTGATCACTCACTTAGAGCCAGACATCCTGGAATGTGAAGTCAAGTGGGCCTTAGGAAGCATCACTATGAACAAAGCTAGTGGAAGTGATGGAATTCCAGCTGAGCTATTTCAAATCCTAAAAGATGATGCTGTGAAAGTGCTAGCAAATTTGAAAACTCAGCAGTGGCCACAGGACTGGAAAAGATCAGTTTTCATTTCAATCCCAAAGAAAGGCAATGCCAAAGAATGTTCAGACTACCACACAGTTGCACTCATCTTCAGTTCAGTTCAGTCGCTCAGTCGTGTCTGACTCTTTGCGACCCCATGAACTGCAGCACGCCAGGTCTCCCTGTCCATCACCAACTCCTGGAGTTTACTCAGACTCACGTCCATTGAGTCTGTGATGCCATCCAGCCATCTCATCCGCTCTCGTCCCCTTCTCCTCCTGCCCCCAATCTCTCCCAGCATCAGAGTCTTTTCCAATGAGTCAACTCTTCGCATGAGGTGGCCAAAGTACTGGAGCTTCAGCTTTAGCATCATTCCCTCCAAAGAAATCCCAGCGTTGATCTGCACTCATCTTACATGCAGCAAAGTTATGCTGAAAATTCTCCAAGCCAGGTTTCAACAGTACGTGAACTGTGAACTTCCAGATGTTCAAGGTGGATTTAGGAAAGGCAGAGGAAAGTGAAGTTGCTCAGTCACGTCCGACTCTTTGTGACCCGTGGACTATAGCCCACCAAGTTCCTCCACCCATGGGATTCTCCAGGCAAGAATACTGAAGTGAGTTGCCATTTCCTTCTCCAGGGGATCTTCCTGACTCAGGGATCGAACCCAGGTCTCCCACATTGCAGGCAGACGCTTTAACCTTTGCACCACCAGGGAAGCCCTTAAATACAAGAATACAGTCTCAGAAAACCTTCTATAGAGACATAGAACTTCAGATCCAAGTACTAACATTGAAGATTTCAAGGAAGGAAAGGAAGCCAGGTTGAAAGAAGAAGGGGGAGGAGGCGGGAGAGCGGGGGCAAAAGGGGTGGCCTTACAGATGTCTTCTGCCACCTACAGATACCCAGGCATTATGGGACTTTTCCCTGGGCCTCCAGAGAAGGGAGGACTGGAACTCGGCCCTGCCAGAAATCAGACCAGACCAGAACCAGAATTCGAGTTCTCTGCCAAGAGGAGGTGATCAGTCTCCAATCCTCAGCTCATGCTGAGGGCCCTTTGACCAGATTCATGCATCCAGGACCAGGGACTAGAAAAACAGGGAAGGATAGGAAGGGTTAAGGAGAGGAAAGAGAGAGGGAAGGGGAGTGATGTCAATAGACCAGAGATCAAATTGCCAACATCCACTGGATCATCAGAAAAGCAAGAGAGTTCCAGAATACTTCTGCTTTATTGACTATGCCAAAGCCTTTGACTGTGTGTATTACAACAAACTGTGGAAAACTCTTCAAGAGATGGGAATACCAGACCTCCTGCAAAACCTGTATGCAGGTCAAGAAACAACAGTTAGAACTGGACATGGGACAATGGACTGCTTTAAAATTGGGAAAGGAGTATGTCAAGGTTGTATATTGTCACCCTGCTTATTTAACTCTTATGCAGAGTACATCATATGAAAAGCTGGGCTGGATGAAGCACAAGCTGGAATCAAGATTGCCAAGAGAAATATCAGTAACCTCAGATATGCAGATTACACCCCTCTTACAGCAGAAAGCGAAGAACTTAAGGACATCTTGATGAAGGTGAAAGTAGAGAGTGAAAAAGTTGACTTAAAACTCAACATTCAGAAAATGAAAATCATGGCATCCATTCCCATCACTTCAAGGCAAGCAGATGCAGAAACAATGGAAATAGTGAGAGACTTTATTTTCTTGGGCTACAAAATCACTGCAGATGGTGACTGCAGCCATGAAATTAAAAGATGCTTGCTCCTTGGAAAAAAGTTATGACAAACGTAGACAGCATATTAAAAAGCAGAGATATTATTATCATGACAAAGGTTCATCTAGTCAAAGCTTTTTTTTTTTTTTCCCAGTAGTCGTGTATGGATATGATAGTTGCTTTTGAACTGTGATATTGGAGAAGACTCTTGAGAGTCTCTTGGACTGCAAGATCAAAACAGTCAATTCTAAAGAAATCAACCCTGAATATTCATTGGAAGGAGTGATGTTGAAGCTGAAGCTCCAATACTTTGGCCACAATGCAAAGAGCTGACTCATTAGAAAAGACCCTGATGCTGGGAAAGATTGAAGGCAGCAGAATAAGGGGGCGACAGAGGACGATATGGTTGGATGGTATCACAGACTCAATGGACTTGAGTTTAAGCAAGCTTTGGGAGATGGTGGAGAACAGGAAGGCCTTGCATGCTTCTGTCTACGGGGTCACAAAGAGTAGGGCATTACTAGTGACTGAACAATATCAACACTCCATTATGTTGACATTACAAAGTTTATTTACATATTTCACTATTGTTGGACATTTCAGTTCAGTTCAGTCACTCAGTTGAGTCCGACTCTTTGCAACCCCATGGACTGCAGCATGCCAGACCTCCCTGTCCATCACCAACTATGGAGTTTATTCAAACTCATGTACATTTTGTCAGTGATGCCATCCAACCATCTCATCCTCTGTCATCCCCTTCTCTGCCTGCTTCAATCTTTTCCAGCATCAGGGTCTTTCCCAGTGAGTCAGTTCTTCCATCAGATGGCCAAAGTATTGGAATTTCAGCTCCAACATCAGTCCTTCCAATGAACGTTCGGGACTGATTTCATTTAGGATGGGCTGGTTGAATTTCCTTGCAGTCCAAGGGACTCTCAAGAGTTTTCTCCAACACCACAGTTCAAAGCATCAATCCTTCAGTGCTCAGCTTTCTTTATAGTCCAACTCTCAAAATCATACAGGATTACTGGAAAAAACCATAGCCTTGCCTAGACAGACCTTTGGCAAAGTAATGTCTCTGCTTTTTAATATACTGTACAGGTTGGTCATAACTTTTCTTCCAAGGAGCAAGTGTCTCTTAATTTCATGGCTGCCATCACCATCTGCAGTGATTTTGGAGCCCCAAAATTGAAGTCTGTCACTGTTTCCATTGCTTCCCCATCTATTTGCCTTTAAGTGATGGGACCAGATCCATGATCTTAGTTTTCTGAACATTTTAAGCCAACTTTTCTGAATTTTAAGCCAACTTTTTCACTCTCCTCTTTCACTTTCATCAAGTTGGATATTTAGGTTGTTTCTAATTTTTACTATTAAATGCATTAATAGCTCTCCTTAGTTCAGTACCTAGCAGTCATCATTGACTTTTGTTAGCCTCTGTGAATTACTGTTACTCATTCTCTAAATCTTCCACTTACAATATATATTCCTTTCTAGTTCCTCTGTAACATGTCATAAAATGATTAAATTTTTTCTCAAATAACTTGATATTTATATTATGCCCTTAATTATGTCTATTAAAAAATACATGATATTAAATCTCCTTAAATGTGTTGGTAAGAGTAGGTAACACAATGACAGGCTATTTATTACATCTTAAGACTATTATGGTCTTTGTTAGGGCAATATGTTCTAAAGTGTGCCTGAACAAAATGTAATTTATATCAAGGATCTTAAGAGCAATTAGTATCTTATAAGTCAATTTCTTAGGTAGTCTTGAAAAAGAAACACCCCTAACTTTTAAAATGTCAGAAGATTTAAGAATATAATTGGGGCCTTAGATCGGAATTTTCCCAGTTCTAATGTGGTTAAAGTGAGGAACTATTTCTCTTTTTGATATTAATGAAAAGGGCACATAAGAGAAATAAAAATCTATGAGGACTATTATTGGAATGAAGGTTCTTGATAGTCACCAGAATATTTGTTATTACCAGACTGCAGACTCCTAAGTTACATAGAATTCTCTTCCCTAATTCCTAACAAGCAGAGCACATTTTATATATAAATAAAAAAAAATATATATCCTGACTCTCTCTCTCTGTATATATGTTAAACAAATAAAAAATATATTAACAATAAAACAAAAGAAAAATGGAGTTTAATGTGACAATGTTAGCTTCAATAACACAATCAAGGAATGAAATATAGGTTCTGGAGGGAAGTGGAAGGGTTTAGAGAAGAAAGCCAGCACATGTAAGATTCAAGGTGCTTTCAAATTCAAAAGTCAGTATGGTGCATTCACTAAATCCTGATATTCTCACTGTGTTCCCAGATATTCAGAAAAGCAAACTATAATTAATTATCTTTGCTTGAATAGAGCCATGGTAGAAATTGCTACAAGATAGACTAAAGAGCCTCTTGATGAAAGTGAAAGAGGAGAGTGAAAAAGTTGGATTAAAGCTTAACATTCAGAAAACTAAGATCATGGCATCTGGTCCCATCACTTCATGGCAAATAGATGGGGAAACAGGGGCTGAATTTATTTTTCTGGGCTCCAAAATCACTGCAGATGGTGATTGCAGCCATGGAAGTAAAAGATGCTTACTCCTTGGAAGGAAAGTTATGGCCAACCAAGATAGCATATTAAAAAATAGAGACATTACTTTGCCAGCAAAGGTGCATCTAGTCAAGGCTATGGTTTTTCCAGTGGTCATATATGGATGTGAGAGTTGGACTATAAAGAAAGCTGAGTGCAGAAGAATTGATGCTTTTGAACTGTGGTGTTGAAGAAGACTCTTGAGAGTCCCTTGGACTGCAAGGAGATCCAACCAGTCCCTCCTAAAGATCAGTCCTGGGTGTTCATTGGAAGGACTGATGTTGAAGCTGAACCTCCAATACTTTGGCCACCTGATGCAAAGAGCTGACTCATTGGAAAAGACCCTGATGCTGGGAAAGATTGAGGGCAGGAGGAGAAGGGGATGACAGAGGATGAGATGGTTGGATGGCATCATCAACTCGATGGACATGGCTTTGGGTGAACTCCGGGAGTTGGTGATGGACAGGGAGGCCTGGCATGCTGTGGTTCATGGCTTCGCAGTGTCAGACATGACTGAGAGACTGAACTGGACTGAATCACAGGTAAAATGAGGAAAATTAAAAAAAGGAAGTTGATGCTCTCAGAAATAAAATTCCCCCAGCTGCATTCTTTTTTTTTTCAGTTTCTTTTTTATTTTTTTATTTTTAAATTTTTTTTTTAAATTTTAAAATCTTTAATTCTTACATGCGTTCCCAAACATGACCCCCCCTCCCACCTCCCTCCCCACAACATCTCTCTGGGTCATCCCCATGCACCAGCCCCAAGCATGCTGCACACTACGTCAGACATGGACTGGCGATTCAATTCTTACATGATAGTCTACATGTTAGAATTCCCATTCTCCCAAATCATCCCACCCTCTCCCTCTCCCTCTGAGTCCAAAAGTCCGTTATACACATCTGTGTCTTTTTTCATGTCTTGCATACAGGGTCGTCATTGCCATCTTCCTAAATTCCATATATATGTGTTAGTATACTGTATTGGTGTTTTTCTTTCTGGCTTACTTCACTCTGTATAATTGGCTCCAGTTTCATCCATCTCATCAGAACTGATTCAAATGAATTCTTTTTAACGGCTGAGTAATAGTCCATTGTGTATATGTACCACAGCTTTCTTATCCATTCATCTGCTGATGGACATCTAGGTTGTTTCCATGTCCTGGCTATTATAAACAGTGCTGCGATGAACATTGGGGTACATGTGTCTCTTTCAATTCTGGTTTCCTCGGTGTGTATGCCCAGAAGTGGGATTGCTGGGTCATAAGGTAGTTCTATTTGCACTTTTTTAAGGAATCTCCACACTGTTCTCCATAGTGGCTGTACTAGTTTGCATCCCCACCAACAGTGTAGGAGGGTTCCCTTTTCTCCACACCCCCTCCAGCATTTATTGCTTGCAGATTTTTGGATCGCAGCCATTCTGACTGGTGTGAAGTGGTACCTTATTGTGGTTTTGATTTGCATTTCTCTAATAATGAGTGATGTTGAGCATCTTTTCATGTGTTTGTTAGCCATCCGTATGTCTTCTTTGGAGAAATGTCTATTTAAAAATATGGAACGCTTCACGAATTTGCGTGTCATCCTTGCGCAGGGGCCATGCTAATCTTCTCTGTATCGTTCCAATTTTAGTATATGTGCTGCTGAAGCGAGCACCCCAGCTGCATTCTGAACTTGGAAAGTGGTCCAAAGTATAGTGATACTCTTTCCTTCCACCCTTACCTCCTAAAGGAAATGGAATGCAGCCCCAACCAGACTTACAAAACCCTGGTCTAGGACAATGAACCACATTTCAGAAGAAAGAACCCAGGCATCCTCTAATCTTAGTCTTAGGGAGAGTCTGCTGAATGCAGAAATGTACACACCCTCAGGTTCTCACACTGTACCACAGAGGGAAAATGAGAGAGTGAGAGAGAATATGAATGAATGAGAATAAGGAGAAGTTAGTTAAGTCACTGCTGCACAGTATCAGACAAATAAAAAATCTGGACATGGTCCTTCAAGTGTAAGGAAAAGAAAAATAGTGACATGGCAACTTTACACACTTGCTACAAATTATAAATAAATAAAAAGACAAATCAATCCGTTCAAGAAAAGAAGGATCACATATGTTTATAATGGAGATATTTTTGGTGGTGGAATTCAGAGCAATTAAAAATATTTTTTGTGTGTCTTCTCTTGTTTCAATACACAAAATATCCTTTTAGAAATGTGTGGTTTGTTTGTTTTAATGGAAGCAAACATTTAAAGTTGCTAGCTATTTTTCTTTTTCAATTAAAGAAAAATATACAAACTATATATCATTGCTTTTCTAGGCCTTCTCCAGACTATGGGGGCCTAAATTCATCTTCAGGTAACTGATGGTGGTGGAAATCTTTCTAAAAGTGACTCAGTTA
The DNA here is from genome assembly GCF_016772045.2 of Ovis aries. NCBI lineage: Eukaryota > Metazoa > Chordata > Mammalia > Artiodactyla > Bovidae > Ovis > Ovis aries. The sequence goes on along the minus strand of NC_056054.1, from coordinate 235,091,571 downwards.
TAAGCATCTACAAGTTTTGACACCAGGAGGACAAATAAGCAGGAATCCCTTAACTTGGATCCATGATAGGATCGGGCTACCATGTGTTCCCTGTTCTGAATGCTGCATCCATTATAGGCTTCTATTTAAAAGTCTGGATAGTGAGAACTTGTTTTAATTAGCTCTACAAGTTAGGAATCATGGAGAGCTCTATCGTTTCATTTCCAAATCTGCACCTGGTCTTGAGCTATTCCTAACTCTTCCCCCACACTGCAATCCAACTGGCTTTTCCAATAGTGACATTTCAAGATCTTCATTTGAGAATGCACATTTCTCATGTCACAATTTTACTCTTTCTTTCTCCAAGAATATCCCCTTTCCACGCTCACCAGATTTTCCAGGTTAAGCCCTAGGCCCTATTTCCTTCGAGACAGCATAACTGCAAAGGGATTTCTCCTCCTCTGAACAGTGGAACAAGGCATTGCTTTTTGTCCACCGTGGCATTCACTGACTCTTAATTGCACTGGTATTTGAGTCCTCATTATGCTTTAATTTCCATTCACATTTCTCTTGGTTTTCTCTACTAGATGGTGTTCTCCCCCAGGGCAACTATTCACGGTTTGTTAAGAGTTCTTTACATTCCGCCCACAAGGGGAAGAGCTATTTCTGGGCTGGAACAAATCTCAGCAGAGGGACAGATCCATTTTCAGGATCTCAGATGCCTGGAGCTCTAGGTGCCAGGCGATGGCTTGGAAAAGAGGAGGCAGGTTGATTGGCTGGTACTAAAAAGACCTGAGGCTCAACCACGTGCATCTAATTGGCCCATAAATCTCAACATCTTCAAGACCAAAGCTTTCTCTCTTTATAGATTCCAAATTTCCTTCAAAGGGGCATCTGTCCCTTTTTTTTTTTTTTATTTCTTTGTTCTAATTCCCCCAGGATAAAACTATAATGTGGCATTTAGCAGCACTCACTTAGAGAGATTCCCTGGGCTTAAATTCCAATGGTGCCACTTCCTAGCTGTGTGAACTTACACAGCTTATGTACCATTTCTGTCTCCTACTTTCCTCCTCTGTGAAACAAGGAAAATGGTAATACCTACCCATAGGACAGCCCCTTTACTAGAGGTAAGCACAAGTGAAAGATTACTAACTCTACTGAAGCTGATGAAGTTCTAAAGAAGTTATCATGGAATAATTGATGATAAATTATTATTGTCATTGATTATTGAGTTGATATTAGGTTAAAGTACTTGGCAAATGGCAAATGCAATGTACTGAATAATATTGTTATCACTATGAGTTTTCTCCTTGATGCTAGGAAGAAATAGGAGTAGAGATCCTTCATGGGCTGACTTTGTCCAGGACCTGCATGTACTTTTGGCTAAGTTTAGATTCCTCATGTGACCCTTTATATCCATGGTGCCAACACAGCACTTTGCAGAAAGTAGTGGTAAGATGTGCTGTTGAATAAATTATTGAGAAAAGCCAAGTAAGTGGGATACATAGTTATTGGAACACTAGAGCCTACATACACACACACACACCCTCTTCGGACTTTGTGAAAATCTGAAAAGACATGCTTTCACCTTGAACTTAATTATATTTCCTTAGACATCTTGCCATGAGAAATAAAAACTGTATCAACAAACTTGTCTTATCAAAACTCATGGATTTCTGAAATATTTTCACAACTGATGAAAGCATTCGAGCAAATATCTTGACTTGTTGACTTATACCATATGAAATAGTTTGTTACATTTACAGTTATTAAAACATATATTTCTTGTAATGTACTAAGTATTTTCCCCCTACATTTTACTATTTTGTTTGCTTAAATCTAGAAAGGTACCTCTAAATAGACCTAATTCTATCGAGAAGGCAAACATAGACTATATTTCAAAAAGTGGCACAATTGTAGGCATTTTCTGCAAATGATCTGAGTTTTGTGTGGAGAAACTGACATATCAATAAATGCTTGTAATGCAACATGACACTGGTGTACTGGAGGAATGTTTGACAGATACTGAAGTGCCTAGTAAAGGATTTCTGACCCTGTTGGGAGTTGGGGAGAAAATGCAATGGAGTCTGTGTTCTTCACAGAAAAGGTAGTGCTAAGGGTGCTTCACATCATCAGGAGTCTGATGGGTGAGGGCCACGGAATAAGGTGAGAGTGAGTCGTTGGATGGACATGCGAGGCAACAGGAATGGAAAGTGCTAAGGTTTGGAAACACGAAAGAACAAAGTGTCATGGAGTAAGGCAGGCCAAAGAGCATTTTACATATGGAAGGAAATTTCTGGAGATTAAACTTCAAAGGATGGCATCACCATGACCAGATCATAAGGGACTCCACACAACACTTTAAGGAGTTTGATCTTTGTTCTTTAAAAAGTAAATAATTTTACAGGAAAAAAAAAATAGCTTGATTAGGTTTATGCTACAAGAGGATTATTCTGGCTGCAATGAATACATTTTGAAGGCAAGACTGGTCTAGGAAACACATCAGGAGCTACTTAAGCAAATCACGAAAAAGATGATGAGTATTTAGATTAAGGCAGTGGCAGGCAACGGGATTGGAAAGGAATGGCAGGTTTGAGAGGGCCTTGGGATATAGAACTCAGAGGACTTTGGTGCTTGTTAGAAGTTAGTTCAGTTCAGTTCAGTCGCTCAGCCAAGTCTGACTGTTTGCGACACCATGGACTGCAGCACACCAGGCCTCCCTGTCCATCACCAACTCCTGGAGTTTACTCAAACTCACGTCTATTGAGTTGGTGATGCCATCTAACCACCTCTTCCTCTGTCTCCCCTTCTCCTGCCTCAATCTTTCCCAGCATCAGGGTCTTTTCCGATGAGTCAGTTCTTCGCATCAGGTGGCCAAATTATTGGAGTTTCAGCTTCAGCATGAGTCTTTCCAATGAATATTCAGGACTGACTTTCTTTAGGATGGACTGGTTGGATCTCCTTGTTGTCTAAGGGACTCTCAAGAGGCTTCTCCAACACCACAGTTCAAAAGCATCCATCCTTTGGTGCTCAGCTTTCCTTATGGTCCAACTCTCATATCCATACATGACCACTGGAAAAACCATAGCTTTGACTAGATGGACCTTTGTTAGCAAAGTAATGTCTATGCCTTTTAATATGCTGTCTAGGTTGGTCATAACTTTTCTTCCAATGAGCAAGCATCTTAATTTCATGGCTGCAGTCACCATCTGCAGTGATTTTGGAGCCCATAAAAATAAAGTCTCACTAGAAGTGAGTAGTGAGGTAGAAGTTATAGACCAGTATTGTGCTAAGGTCACTGTCTTGAAGGAGAAGTAGATTTTGAAGGAAATTACTAAGTTTGGTGTGAAATATACTTGGTTCCAAATGCATATCTAGACAGAACTCTCAAGCAGGTAGTCAATACTTTCAGCAGAAACTTGAAAAAACTCAGGGTAGAAAATGGTGAGTTGGAAGTGTGAGTGGGGAATGTAGATTTTTGAGGTGAACATATTGTGATTAAAACCATTATAATGGGTAAGTTGTTAAGGAAGAGTGTAAAGTCAAAGTGATTTATGGTTACCTTTGGGAATTACCAATATCCAATGATGCAACAGAGGAAAAAGATACAAAACTATAAGATTCCTTATTATTAATAAAAATCAACAAATAGTAACTTTATGATGTCTCAGGCTAGAAGTTTACTAGTTCAATGTTGAACAGAAGTAAAGTACTGCAATAATCTGTGTGCAGTGTTATTCATACTGAATACATGTTATGAAATACAATTATGTAGAGTAGCTTTTAAATGGAGGCCCCCTTCTAGCAGTGCACAATATTTTAATGAATCATGTTCCAAGGAATCGTCTAAAAACAACAGCCCTAATAATCATTAACATCTCATCTTGAAAAATACAATCAATTCTTGTCTATCTTCATCATCGCCTATCAACGATCTGAGAGTGTTGGATTGTTGCATCTGATTTTGTATTCCCAGTGGTCATTAATAGTTTTTCAGAGATTACAAAGAGTGTGTGATTGAAAAACTAGTGTGGCAGAGAGTTTTACACAGTGAAACAAAGAATATTGGATCATCAAGGAAAGAAGAAGGGAGAAATGGAATTTGACGTCAGCATGATGAAAGAAAGCCATAGTTGTAGAAAGCCTGAGGCTAGTTGACATCATTAGGAATGTTCCTCTTTTACAGTTTCAGTTTATGCTTAACTGTGAACCAAAGAAAATGATAGTTTTAAGAACAAAGCCAGTGGAGATGATGGAATTCCAGTTGAGCTATTTCAAATCCTCAAAGATGATGCTGTCAAAGTGCTGCACTCAATACATCAGCAAATTTGGAACTCAGCAGTGGCCACAGGACTGGAAGAGGTTAGTATTCATTCCAATCCCAAAGAAAGGCAATGCCAAAGAATGCTCAAACTACCGCACAATTGCACTCATTTCACAGGCTAGCAAAGTAATGCTCCAAAATGCTCCAACAATACGTGAACTGTGAATTTCCAGATGTTCAAGCTGGTTTTAGAAAAGGCAGAGGAACCAGAGATCGAATTGCCAACATCCACTGGATCATCAGAAAAGCAAGAGAGTTCCAGAAAGACATCTACTTCTGCTTTATTGACTATGCCAAAGCCTTTGTGTGGATCACAACAAACTGTGGAAAATTCTTCAAGAGATGGGAATACCACACCACTGACCTGCCTCCTGAGAAACCTGTATGCAGGTCAAGAAGCAACAGTTAGAACTGGACATGGAACAACATGGAAATAGGAAAAGGAGTACGTCAAGGATGTATATTGTCACCCTGCTTATTTAACTTATATGCAGAGTACATCATGAGAAATGCTGGGCTGGATGAAGCACAAGCTGGAATCAAGATTGCCAGGAGAAATATCAGTAATCTCAGATACACCACCCTTATGGCAGAAAGTGAAGAAGAACTAAGGAGCCTCTTGATGAAAATGAAAGAGGAGAGTGAAAATGTTGGCTTAAAACTCAGCATTCAGAAAATGAAGATCATGGCATCTGGTCCCACCACTTCATGGCAAATAGATGGGAAGCAATGGAAAGAGTGACAAACTTTATATTTTGGACTCCAAAATCACTGCGGATGGTAACTGCAGCCATGAAATTAAAAGATTCTTGCTCCTTGGCAGTAAAGCTATGATCAACTTAGACAGCATACTAAAAGGCAGAGAAATTACTTTGCCAACAATGGTCCACCTAGTCAAAGCTATGGGTTTTTCCAGTAGTCATGTATGGATGTGAGAGTTGAGAGAGAAAGCTGAGTTCTGAAGAACTGATGCTTTTGAACTGTGATGTTGGAGAAGACTCTTGAGAATCCCTTGGACAACAAGGAGATCAACAAGTCTGTCCTAAAGGAAACCAGTCCTGAATATTCATTGTAAGGACTGATGTTGAAGCTGAAACTCCAATACTTTGGCCACATGATGCAAAGAACTGACTCATTGGAAAAGACCCTGATGCTGGGAAAGATTGAAGGTGGGAGGAGAAGGGGACGACAGAGGATGAGATGGTTGGATGGCATCACCGACTCAATGGACATGAGTTTGAGTAAACGCCAGTAGTTGGTGATGTACAGGGAGGCCTGGTGTGCTGAAGTTCATGGGGTCACAAAGAGTTGGACACAACTGAGCAACTGAACAGAACTGAAGATACTTTTGCCATCTTAATTTTTTAATCTCAGTAAGTGATACCTCCTTGTTGCAATATTTCTGACTTAAGACTTTTTCATGCCCATCTTTGGTTTCAGGTATATCCCTTGGTGATATGATTGTGATACTAAATAGGAAATGTATGCTATTGCTTCTGCTACCATCTTCCCAAATGTGTGCAGACTTCTCTTTCATGTGTTTCAGTGGAAACACTGTAGATCAGAAAGAGTGGACCAAGAAGGCTCGTGTTTGAAAATGATCTAAAGGGTGGCATTGGAGACAACTATAGTGAAACGTGCTGACTATTCATTGTTGCCACTGGACAGTATCTCAGAACTTTGAATGGTGGAGATGTTATTACATGGAGAAACTTAGGATGGTTTAACTGCAAGGCTTCATTCAATGCTTTCCTAAGTATTAATTACATATACTAATGTTCCCTTATCATACGTAAATGTAAAACTGATTGACAAAATATTTTTCAATATTTCAAAGGACATAAAAATCTGTGAAGTATAATATTTTTTTTACTTCTTAAATGCCCTTTTTTCTAATTCTGACTCTCAATATTATCTACTATCAATGGAGCTTTGTACACCATCATTTTTGGGTATGTTGATAAATTAATATGCAAGTAGTTTTTTCAGGGCCCAAATATTAGCCACAGATTTTCTGTGTAGTAAATGTATTTATATAAATATTTGAATAATTGTTTTAAATATGCTCAACTAATTTATTGAGTTAATTTCAATGAATTGAAACTGCTAGAACTGTGTGTGCTTAGTCACTCATTCGTGTCCAACTGTTTGCAACCCCCTGGACTGTAGCCTCCTCTGTCCATCGGTATTCCCCAGGCAAGAATACTGGAGTGGGTTGCCATGCCCTCCTTCAGGGGATCTTCCTGACCTAAGGATCGAACTCACGTGTCTTATGTCTCCTGCATTGGCAGACAAGTTATTTACCACTAGCACCATCTGGGAGGATCTCCAAAATTTATGTTTTGAGTCAAAACTGCAGATTTATCCCTAATTGAAGAGATAGTCCTCATCAATTTTGTCTTCCAGTGTTTGAAAGCTGTTTTCTAAAACTGTACAAACATTAGGTGTTTGATCTTTGACAATGCGATGACAAAGATGTTGGTCCTTCAGTTATTGTTCAGCTCAGTCATCTTTATATATACGCTTAATCCTGGCTAGTGATTTTTAAAATTTCATATTTATCTGTGTTCCCCCCCTGGAATATTAGTGTTTTGTTATTGATTTCTAAGAGCTCATTCATGACTAAGCATCTTTAACTCTTAACCATTTGTCATGCACTGCAAATAAAATACCATTTTTTGTTGTTGTTGTTATACAGAAGTTGTGTATTGAAATGTAATCATGCTCTATTTCGTTAATGTCATCTTGCGTCAAGGCCAAGCCCATTGTTAGTGCTAAATAGAGTTTGCACTTCTGTTTCTTCTCATATTATTTAGCTCATATTTTTGACACCATTTATCCCACTCCAGTGTTCTTGCCTGGAGAATCCCAGGGTCGGGGGAGCCTGGTGGGCTGCCATCTCTGGGGTTGCACAGAGTCGGACACGACTGAAGCGACTTAGCAGCAGCAGCAGCATCCTAGTATAATGTGCCATGGCAATATTGTTCTCAAATGGAAAAGCCTTAGCATCTGTGGATTTGAAATAAGAAATTATGAAATTTTTGTCATCAAAACATAGCTTTGAGCAGTTTGGTGGTTGAGGGTATTTTGATTGTCTCTTATTTTTACCATTTGGATCATGATTTATACTCAGATGCCATCCAGAGCCCATGTTGAAAGTGAAAGTGTGAGTCACTCAGTCGTATCCAATTCATGGCAACCCCATGGACTGTGGCCTGCCACACTCCTCTGTCCGTGAAATTCTCCAGATAAGAATACTGGAGTGGGTTGCCATTCCCTTCTCCTGGGGATCTTTCCTGCCAGGAACTGAACCCAGGTCTCTTGCATTGCAGGCAGATTCTGTACCATCTGAGTCACCAGGGAGCCCAGAGCCCGAGTTGACTAGTAAAAACAGAAGATATTCGACAGTCAACTCTTAAATCAGAATAAAATCATTTTTCAGGTTGTTTGAAACAGTATTATGGATGTGCCTAAAATCTGCAACTGCTAGGCTCATGTCAGTACAAAATGATGCTATATTAAAAACATGTTGTTTAAAATGATTTCACTGATTCAAATGTCATAGAACCTCATCAAGCTCATAATAACTATTTAGCTCAAAATCTAACCTAGTAATTTTATGATCTGAAATCTTCCATCTTTTTCAATGTTTCTCAAAAAGATAGAAAAGCTGGAAAAAATTTCATTTGGGTGGGATGTCAGGAAGTACGATTCAATCAAAGACTCTTGAGAATGTTCAAGTCAAGATAACACTGAAGATTAAACTGTTCCAAAAGCTATTTTGAGTAAAAGATAAACCTTTATTTTAGCATTGGTAATGGGTAGTTTAAACAGCCTTAAATGATAACAAAACAAGAGGAAAACACTTTATACAAGTCTAGAAGGCCATACTTAAAACTCATTAAAATTTGCTTACAGAATCTTCATAGATTTTTCAAGCTTTAACAAAATGACAAGTCACTTCTTGAATAGGCCAGATGACTGAAAAGGTTACTGAGATAGACCTATATCATACCTTACAACATAACACTCATGATATATACTATTTTATTCTTTTAGAAAGTCAAGACATACAAAATGATTGGCAGGAGTTTTTTATCAGAAGAAAATCTCTTAGAATGAGAAATGAATGCTTCTTTCTACACTCAAGCTCTCTGGCTACATAAAAGTATCCATGGAAACGCTTACCTGTTGAAATTCTAATATGCATACACAAGGTTATTTTCTTTTACATTTTACTGCAACAAAAACGTGAATAGAATGGAAATCATCAAACTATTAGAAAACTCTGAAGCGTTATATAATAGTTCTAGACAAAAAACCCATTATATTTTAATAGTTTCTACTTGGCACAAGACCAAATGACTTTTCAGAATATGTTCATCGACAGATAAAATAAGGATAATTAGATGTCCCATCATACTTATGGAAACAAATTTACAATTTTATTTTTGTTTCAAAACCGGAATTGATGCACATTCAATTTAAATAATATTTCACCATTTGCCAGTCAAATAAAAAGTGTGTTTAAAATAAGGCTATCCTTTCTAAAGCCTCATAAAGGGTAGATTGCATTTCGGTAAAGTGGGGAAAATTGAAGAAAAGGAGCTAGAGAGAACTGATGCCTCCAGAGGAGCGATGGCCATGGTATTTAGTCAAAGAATTTCTGTAATTGGCAACTTCATAGAATGAAAGAACTGTGGGGATAAGTGAAATTCACCCAGATTAGAACAAGCAAAGACTAAATATTCAGGACTTGCTCTAGGGAATTCATTACAATCACTTGTGTCTTAGTAGAGACTCAAAGGCAGGCAGAATGGGAAAGGTTTAGAATGAAGAAAATGAAAAGGTTTTTTTTGGGTGCTGATGGTGGGGGTAAGCTGGAGGTGGGCTAACAAGAAGTAGGACATCTTACACGATGGGTTAGGGGTACATATTAGGCTTTCTCCAGGGGGTTCTAATTTCTAAGTGGGCACAGAGTTATTAATAAAGTCACAAACATCTGGGGCCAACTGTTACAGAAAATGTGGTTTACCTTCCTGGACTAGTTATGGCAGGTTGTGGGTCAGAGTTTTGTTTCTATATATCTTCTGGCTATTGTCTGTTTGTATATTTAGCCTACTGAAACCAAAGGCTGGTCAGTGATTTCACTAACTAGCTAAAAAAACTGGAGTCCCAAGGCAGCCATATAAAGAGTAGTGAGCTGAGGATAGGAAAATGAGTAAAAATAAGAGAGAAAGGCCAAAGAAAGAAGAGAAAATTAAAGAAATGGAAAGAAGGGTAAATTGCAGTTTGGGAATAGGTAGAGGTAGGAAAAAGAAAAAAAATAAAACAAGCAAACAGGTTAAGTCTTTTTTGTGCCTCTCTTCTGAAAGGAGGCAGTCTTGTGTAATGATGGACTTAGTAGGTACATGCATTTTAAATGAATCAAGATATCTTCAATTAATTGGTGATATCAGATACACAGGATAGGCAATGTAATGAAATATGAAAACCTTTTGATATTTTAGTAAACAAGTTTTAACACTTGAACCAGTGTTTGTGTACCAGAGCTATTTTTCAAAACTAGATTAAGTTATATATTTTTCAAGTCAACCTTAGAGATCAAAATGTCTTTTTATCAAGGGCATATGGGCAAGGGAGCAAGCACATCTACCATGGAGTATTCAGTAGTCCTTTACTGTTTTATGCCTCAGACCTTCTGCCCAGACTTCCCACAGCTCACTCTGGTCCTGCCGGTCTACATCATTCTCTGTTCCTGAGCCCATCTGTGCTATGTTGGCAGCTGAGAGTTCACCTACTCTCTCTCTCTAATGTATGTGTTTTTTTGAACCCCCCCTCAAACAAATAATAAGTTTATTAATTTCACTTTTGCACATGAAAAGTTGCCACATTACAGGTGATTCTGGAGTGGGGGAAACTGAACGTACCTGTGAGGGGCCTCAGGTCTAGGGCCAGAGTCTGGAATGAATGCCAGGATGGCTCCAACAACCACTAGCAGAGAGAAAGGCGGTAGCACATTACACCTACTCAGTTCTAGTCTCTACTCAGAGAAGTAGAAAACAATTATTTTCATTATCTACATATTTTTCATTTTGAAAGCATTCTTTAATTTTCCAGGATTTCTTTTTTTTGGGGGGGAGGAAATCTGGTTCTGCTTTATAAATGTCACATGAGTCATGTGGACAGTAGAACAATGGAGGAAATTAGCAATAAGATATGCTATTTGGTTAATCATTCACAATTGATTTTTTCCCCTTAATTTACCACGTACTGGTAATTAGTAACGTTGCCTTTACATACCTCATAAAATCTGGGCCCTACATTTCAGGAGAGTTCGTGGCTCAAGGGGCATTACATTTGTGTCCTTTCTATTTATGGGTATTAAAGACTTTGAACACACAAGTTCAGCCTTGTCGTACATTTTATACAAATCCTGACTGGGCCTGTGAGTGTAGATATCTACTTATTTTATTTAGTAGATACAGTGGGATTGGCTTGGTTCACAGAGCATCTGAAATAGCTGCCTTCATACATATTCACCAGTCATCTATCTTCCTTCCAAACCTTAATGTATGACAGTTTTCTGTTATGATTTCTTGATTGTCATATGAGCTAACCCCCAACACAATTTTAAGTAATGGTTCTGCTCACCTTTGTCATGTAGCTTATTATGAGAGATGAAGGAAAACTCTATTCTTCAAATATCTAACTACTGGATCATATCATGGTTAAATAGATCTCCCTGAAGCCACAATTCAGGTCCATAAGAGATGGCTACTCACATGCATCTCTCAACAGCTAGCCTCAATTAAATGTGCAAGTGATTTCTAACCAGTGATGAATGTGACTTCACAGCTTCCTTTATACACGGGATGAACGTAGACCTCGCTTTGGATAATCTATTGATCCTGGTCCTGTTTATTCTTTGCTCATTACCATTTTCCCATTAGCCTACTGTACAGAATTATCATAGTATTTGTGTTTATGGGAATGACAAGGATATGTCCAAGGGGATGAGTTGAATGGCCATGTACTCTGTATACACTCTAGAGACAAGATTCATGACCCAAGAGTTCGGATCTTGGCTTAGACAGTGGCTAGCTATATAATTTAAGAGGAGTGATAGTTTGGATCTCTTTCTTCAGCTATAAAACATAAATTGCAATTCTTCTATCTTACTGATTTTGTGAGGATTTAACGCTGGACTCAGTGGTAAGGAATCAGCCTGCCAAAGTAGGTGACACAGGTTCAATCCCTGGGTCAGAAAGATCCCCTGGAGAAAGGAATGACAACAAACTCCAGTCTTCTTGCCTGGGAAATCCCATGGACAGAGGAACCTGGCAGGCTACAACTCATGGGGTCACAAAAAAGTCAGACTTTAAACAACAACTAGATAATAAATATAATGTCAGGTAAAGGTTCACATAGCATCTGAAATAGTTGCCTTCATACATATTCACCAGTCATCTATATTCCTTCCAAACCTTACTGTATGACAGTTTTCTGTTTTGATTTCTTGATTGTCATATGAGCTAATTCCCAACACAATTTCAAGTAACGGTTCTGCTCACCTCTGCCATGTACCTTATAATGATTATAAATTATGTATAATGTATATAAGATATCAAGTACAACTTAAGTAATGAGTACTGTTGGTACTTTAGCTCCTTTGGCAGGAAAGAAGACCTTCTGAAATTTATTTTTAGTACCCTAGACATTCTGTTTCAGATTCTATAGCTGGATACCTATTGATATATTATACATGTAGAACTGATCTTTGTTATTCACTATTAGAGTCTATAAAGCCCCTGTGAATACTGAACTGGCAAATAATGAATGGTTGCTCTTAGGGGAAATGCAGATTTAGGTTCCTACAAGCCTCTAGTCACAACATTTTCATTAATTGACCAAAATACAATATTGTTATGAGTATTTTTGTTTAAAGACACCGCATTTAATGTATATTGTTGATTCATGAACAGTGAACTCACAGCTGTAGCACTATAACTCACTCTTAAAGAAACATCTAATACACACATTTTCTCTGTAAGGCACATCACACTTAGGAACACCAGATAGCACTTCAGCCCTAGGCTTGGTGGCCATTTTAAACAATGAAATCACCAACAAAAGGCAAATAAATAAAAAGCAAAAATGTAGCATGAAATGGACTGCGAAAGGGCACATTTAAAGTATGAGAGCCAAACAAAGAGAGCAGAGTGGTCTTATTTGACATCTGCTGAGCTGTTCAAGCTTTTTTGCCACCCTGCACTCATCCACAAATGACTGCAGAAGCACCATCTTGTGATATTGATTTGGGAGTTAATAAATAAATTTTAGTGAATAGGCAAATTCACAAGTGTGGACTCCACAAATGATGAGGATCTAATATATTTACAAAAATATATGTACATATTGTATGACAGGCAGATTTTCCTTTTGCTACTAAATATACATGAATATTGTCAACCAAAGGTGTTTATACCAAATATTGAATTTATACTGAACTTACATGATGGTGTGCTTCTTATGCCATTTCCCTGGCTGGACTCTGATTTTCAGTTGAGCTATAAGTGTGCACTCAATGAAGTGGCACAGGACACTATGCTCAGAAGGTCCCACACTGGTTTTAATCACTGTCACTATCTTTAGATCCTGAGAATTTTTGAACAAAGGGCTTCACATCTGCATTTTTCACTGGGTCCTGCACATTATCTAGCCAGCCCTGACTAAGATAACCAGTGAGGGTCATTTTTAATTTTCTGATATCTAGTAGAGCTGTGGCAACCCATAAATGCCACAGCATCAGGAAAAAAGGACTGGAGGATTCAGAGACGATGAGAGACAATTCGCAGATATGAGGAAACTAGGAAAAGGAATTCTTTAAATCTGATATGAATTGCTCAGCTAATTCCCATGAAAGTGAAAGTGTTAGTTGCTCAGTCATGCCCGACTCTTTATGACCCCATGGACTGTAGCCTGCCTGGCTCCCTTGTCCACAGAATGCTCCAGGCAAGAATTCTGGAGTGGACTGTCATGTCCTTCTCCAGGGGATCTTCCCCACCCGACCTGACCTGGGTATCAAACCCGGGTCTCCTGCATTGCAGGCAAATTCTTACCATCTGAGCCACCAGAGGTTAATTCCCATCCTTAATATGCATAGAACTAACCAGAGTGAGCACAGCAAATGCTTTGAGAATTTACAGTATGGACCACCCTCCAGGTTCCAGACTGGCCCCTAGTGATGCACAGAAGTCAACCAGAACAGCACTGGGAACTCTGAAGACTAAACTGATACTGAAAGCACAGCCCACAAAAGGCAGGTCAAGACTCACAGCTCCAACATAAACACACTAATTGCTTGCTAAGACAAAAGAATTCAGTATTCTCCAGAGGATTTAATAGGACTCACAGTCTCATAACACAATAGTCAAAATAATGAACATACAGGAGAAACTGCAACAACCTTCAAGGGAATACACATGTATGTGAATAACATCATTTGATTCAAACCACACATAATTAAATCTTTTAGGACTTTAATACCATAAAACTGAAATCATTCTGTAACAAATATTTATTGAATGCCCAATCCACTGAAAAATACATATTATATTCAGATTTATAATTTTCCCAGATTTTATGCTTTTTAATTTCTTACTCTTTGAAGATTGATACGACTTTCTGAAGCCTCTGCTTTTGCCTAATTGAGAAATTCTGAAATGCTAAGCTTCTTAAGTTTGCCAACATTCAGGATATAGAAGTCTATTTTAAAAATATTTAGAAGGATACTGTACAAAAAGAAAGACCTTGGTCCTTAGACTGATCAAGTCTGTTGACTGGTTGTACCTTTAAGAGAAAAATTCCATGAATTATACTTTGTGCCACTGAAATCAATGGATTTACTTTACTACTTTAAAACTATATTCCTTCCTGGTTTCCTTTTCCTACTCCTCAAATTCTACCCAAACAGGTACATATGGATTAATGATTGTTGCACTCTATTAGTAAACTAGAAGCCTCTAGATCCAAATAGAGACTAGCTTTATCCTCTATGCCTCTTTCATTGATGTTCTTTTCCAATATGGCAGGGTATAATGTCCCTGGATCCATTTCTTTTTGTAATCAACATCACTATTTTTTCCATTTTCTAATGACAAGTCTGTTTCATCTTCTCTTATTTGTTTCTTTTTTACTTCTTTCCTTAGCTCTCTTTTTTCTTTTTTCTATTTAGGATGAGTGGTTCAACTTTCATACACTTTTTATTATAGGCAACAAAATCATAAATTTCCTTTTAGAGCTTGAAACAGTCCACCAGGTTTATTCATTTAATAAATGCTGAACACCTAGTATGTGCCAGATACTATTGGTATGCTTGTGTGCATCAGGTATGAAAGAAAAATCCTCATTTTCATGAAGTTTATAATCTTGGACTCTGTGGGGTTTTTAAAGCTATTTTTATTTTTGGTCTCATAATGGCAACCCACTCCAGTACTTTTGCCTAGAAAGTCCCATGGAGACAGGAGCCTGGTAGGCTGCAGTCCATGGGGTTGCGAAGAGTTGGACATGACTGAGTGATTTCACTTTCACTTTTCACTTTCATGCACTGGAGAAGGAAATGGCAACCCACTCCAGTGTTCTTGCCTGGAGAATCCCAGGGATGGCAGAGCCTGGTGGGCTGCCGCTTATGGGGTTGCACAGAGTTGGACATGATGGAAGTGACTTAGCAGCACAATGGCAAGGAGAAATTTTATTTATTTAATTCACAGACTCTGTTTTTCCAGATGTCTGAGGTTACAAAATGACACTAACTTGATAGAAAAGAAGATATCACATACTAAAGATTTTTAAAAATTAATAACAAAAGGTAATCTATAGCAACATAAAAATTCTGGATTTCTTAAAAGATTTTTTGAACTTAGATGTTCTTATAATTAAATAATTGTTTAAACCTCTTATCTTCTTTACATAAATGAGGAGAACACATAGGGAACAATCTCATTTACCATCACAAAGAATAAAATACCTAGGAATAAACCTACCTAAGATGGCAAAATACCTATATGCTGAAAACTATAAGATGCTGATGAATTAACTTGCATTAAATACAATACAAACAAATGGAAAGATATCACATTCTTGGATTGGAAGACTCAGTATCTTTTAAAAAGCCACACTACTCAAGGCAATCACAGATTTAATCCAATACCTATCAAATTACCAGAGCATTTTCACAGAACTAAACAATGTCAAGATTTGTATGAAAGCACAAAACACCCCAAATAGACAAAAGAAAGAAGAACACAGCTGGAGGAATCAGGCTAACTTTAGACTATATACACAGCTACAGTAATCAACACAGCATGGTGATGGCACCCAAACAGACACAGAGATCAATGGAACAGGACAGAAAGCCCAGAAATA
Organism: Ovis aries; assembly: GCF_016772045.2. Taxonomy (NCBI): domain Eukaryota; kingdom Metazoa; phylum Chordata; class Mammalia; order Artiodactyla; family Bovidae; genus Ovis; species Ovis aries. The sequence goes on along the minus strand of NC_056054.1, from coordinate 235,075,841 downwards.
AACCCAGGCTCTTACGATCAATTAATCTATGACAAAGGAGGCAAGAAGAATGAAAAAAAACAATACCTTCAGTAAGTGGTCATGGGAAAACTGAAAAGCTACATATAAAAGAATGGAATTAGAGATTCTCTAATATATAACAGAATTTTGTGAAGAGAATGCACTGGTCACAGTAAACGCCCTCTTCAACAGCAGAAGAGAAGACTCTACACATGGATATCACCAGATAGTCAATACCAAAATCAGATTGATTAAATTCTTTGCAGCCAGAGATAGAGAAGCTCTACACAGGTAGAAAAAACAAGACTGGGAGCTGACTCCTTATTGACAAATTTAGACTTAAATTGAAGAAAGTAGGGAAAACCACTAGACCATCCAGGTATGACCTAAATTAAATCCCTTATGATTAAACAGTGGACATGACAAATAGATTCAAGGGATTAGATCTGATAGAGTGTTTGAAGAACTATGGATGGAGTTTTGTGACAGTGTACAGGAGGTAGGGATCAAGATCATCCCCAAGAAGAAGAAATGCAAAAAGGCAAAATGGTTGTCTGAGGAGGCCTTATAAATAGCTGAGAAAAGAAGAGAAGCAAAAGGCAAAGGAGAAAATGAAAGATATACCCATCTGAATGCAGAGTTCCAAAGAATAGCAAGGAGAGATAACAAAGCCTTCCTCAGTGACCAATGCAAAGAAATAGAGGAAAACAATAGAATGGGAAAGACTAGAGAGCTCTTCAAAAAAATAAGAGATACCAAGGGAACATTTCATGCAAAGATGGGCATGATAAAAGACAGAAGGGATATGGACCAAACAGAAGAAGAAGATACTAAGAAGAGGTAGCAAGAATACACAGAACAGTATTGTAAAGTAAAATAAAGTAAAAAAAAAAAAAAAAAGAATACACAGAAGAAATCTACCAAAAAGATCATGACCCAGATAACTATGATAGTGTGATCACCCAGAGCCAGACATCCTGGAATATGAATTCAAGTGGGCCTTAGGAAGCATCACTGCAAATAAAACTAGTGGAGAGGATGGAATTCCAGTAGAGCTATTTCAAATCCTAAATGATGATGTTGTGAAAGTACTGCACTAATATGCCAGCAAATTTAGAAAACTCACCAGTGGCCACAGGACTGGAAAAGGTCAGTTTTCATTCCAATCCCAAAGAAAAGCAATGCCAAAGAATATTCAAACTACCACACAATTGCACTCATCTCATGTGATAGCAAAGTAATGCTCAAAATTCTCCAGCTAGGCTTCAACAATACATGAACCGTGAACTTCCAGACGTTCAAGCTGGATCTAGAAAAGACAGAGGAACCAGAGATCAAGTTGCCAACATCCATTGGATCATCGAAAAAGCAAGAGCATTCTGGAAAGACATCTACTTCTGCTTTATTGACTATGCCAAAGCCTTTGACTGTGTGGATCACAATAAACTGTGGAAAATTCTGAAAGAGATGGGAATACAATACCACCTGACCTGCCTCCTGAGAAATCTGTATACAGGTCATCAAGCAACAGTCAGAACTGGACATGGACCAATAGACAGGTTCAAAATTGGAAAAGGAGTACATCAAGGCTGTATATTGTCACCTGGCTTATTTAACTTCTATGTAGATATATCATGCAAAATGCTAGCTGGATGAAGCACAAGCTAGAATCAAGGTTTCTGGGAGAAACATCAATAATCTCAGATATGTAGATGATACCACCCTTATGGCAGAAAGCGAAGAACTAAAGAGCTTCTTGATGAGTGTGAAAGAGGAGAGTGAAAAGCTTGGCTTAAAGCTCAACATTCAGAAAACTAGATCATGGCGTCTGATCCCATCAGTTCAGTTCAATTCAGTTGCTCAGCCATATCCGATTCTTTGTGACCCCATGAACCGCAGCATGCCAGGCTTCCCAGTCCATCACCAACTCCCAGAGTTCACCCAAACCCATGTCCCTTGAGTCAATGATGCCATCCAACCATCTCATCCTCTGTCATCCCTTTCTCCTCCTGCCCTCAATCTTTCTCAGCATCAGGGTCTTTTCCAATGAGTCAGCTCTTCACAACAGGTGGCCAAAGTATAGGAGTTTCAGCTTCAACATCAGTCCTTCCAATAAACACCCAGGACTGTTGGATGGACTGGTTGGATCTCCTTGTAGTCCAAGGGACTCTCAAGAGTCTTCTCCAACACCACAGTTCAAAAGCATCGATTCTTTGGTGCTCAGCTTTCTTTATAGTCCAACTCTCACATCCATTCATGACCACTCGAAAAACCATAGCCTTGACTAGACGGACCTTTGTTGGCAAAGTAATGTCTCTGCTTTTTATAGGCTGTCTAGGTTGGTCATAACTTTCCTTCCAAGGAGTAAGCGTCTTTTAATTTCATGGCTGCAGTCACCATCTGCAGTGATTTTGGAGCCCCAAAAAATAAAGTCTGATCCTGTTTCCACTGTTTCCCCATCTATTTGCCATGAAGTGATTGGACCAGATGCCATGATCTTAGTTTTCTGAATGTTGAGCTTTAAGCCAACTTTTTCACTCTCCTCTTTCACTTTCATCAAGAGGCTCTTTAGTTCTTCTTCACTTTCTGCCATAGGGTGGTGTCATCTGCATACCTGTGGTTATTGATATTTCTCCCAGCAATCTTGATTCCAGCTTGTGCTTCCTCCAGCCCAGCATTTCTCATGAAGTACTCTGCATATAAGTTAAATAAGCAGGATGCCAATATACAGCCTTGATGTACTTCTTTTCCTGCTTGGAACCAGTCTGTTTTTCCATATCCAGTTCTAACTGTTGCTTCCTGTCTGTATCCAGGTTTCTCAAGAGGCAGGGGAAACAATGGAAATAGTGAGAGACTACTCTTTTGGGCTCCAAAAATACTGCAGATGGTGACTGCAGCCATGAAATTAAAAGATGCTTGCAGAAAAGCTATGACCAATCTAGACAGCATTAAAAAAGCAGGGACATTACTTTGCCTACCAAGGTCCATCTAGTCAAGGCTATTGTTTTTCCAGCAGTCATGTATGGATGTGAGAGTTGTACTATAAAGAAAGCTGAGTTCTGAAGAATTGATGCTTTTGAACTGTGGTGTTGGAGAAGTCTCTTCAGAGTCCTTGGACTGCAGGGATTTTAAACCAGTCAATAATAGGGAAATCAGTCCTGAATATTCATTTGAAGGATGATGCTGAAGTTGAAACTCCAATATTTTGGCCACTTGATGTGAAGAGCTGACTCATTTGAAAAGACCCTGAGGCTGGGAAAGATTGAAGGCAGGAAGAGAAGGGGATGACAAAGGAGGAGATGGTTGGATGGCATCAGCAACTTGATGGACATCTTTGAGCAAACTCTAGGATTTGATGACAGACAGGGAAGCCTGGTGTGCTGCAGTCCATGGGGTTGAAAAGAGTTGGACCTGACTGTGACTGAACTGAACTAATACAATATACAAAAATAAACTCAAAAGAAAGACATAAATGTAACACTGGATACTATAAAACTCCTAGAGGAAATCATAGAACACTCATTGACATAAATCACAGCAATATCTTTTTGAATGTGCTTCCTAGAGTAATGGAAATAAAAACAAAATTAAACAAAGGGTACCTGATTTAACTTATAAATTTTTGCACAGCAAAGGAAACCTTAAGCAAAACAAAAAGACATCATATGAAATAGGAGAAAATATTTGCAAATGATGTACTGATGGGATTAATTTCCAAAATATATATACATCTCATTATAAAAAAACAAAAACCCAATAAAAATAAAATGAGCAGAAGACCTAAAGAGATATTTCTCCAAAGAATACTGATGGTGAAAGGCAGATGAAAAGATTCTCAGCACCACTAATTGCTAGAAAAATGCAAACCAAAACTCCAATAAGGAATCACCTCATATCAGTCAGAATAGCCATCGTCAAAAATTGTACAAATAAGAAATGCTGAAGAGGTCACGGAGAAGAGAATCCTCACACTTTTGTTGGGAATGTAAATTGGTACAGACACCATGGAGAACAGTATGGAGTTTCCTTTTAAAAGCTAAAAATAGAGCCACAATTTGATCCAGCAATCCTACACCTGGACATATATCTGGAGAAATTCATAATTCAAAAATATCCATGCAATGTTCATTGCAGCACTATTTACAATGTGTAGGACATGGAAGCAACTTAAACGTCCATTGACAGATGAATGGATAAAGATGTGTTACATAAATACAATGGAATATTCAGTTCAGTTCAGTTCAGTCGCTCAGTCGTGTCCGACTCTTTGCGACCCCATGAATCACAGCACGCCAGGCCTCCCTTTCCATCACCAACTCCAGGAGTTCACTCAAACTCACACCCATCGAGTTGGTGTTGCCATCCAGCCATTTCATCCTCTGTCGTCCCCTTCTCCTCCTGCCCCCAATTCTTCCCAGCATCACAGTCTTTTCCAATGAGTCAACTCTTCGCATGAGGTGGCCAAAGTACTGGAGTTTCAGCTTTAGTATCATTCCTTCCAAAGAAATCCCAGGGTTGATCTCCTTCAGAATGGACTGGTTGGATCTCCTTGCAGTCCAAGGGACTCTCGAGTCTTCTCCAACACCACAGTTCAAAAGCAAGTGGCCAAAGTACTGGGGTTTCAGCTTCAGCATCATTCCTTCCTCAGAACACCCAGGACTTAGCCATAAAACTGAATGAAAAAATGCTATTTGCAGCAAGAAATAAAATAGATAATCAACAAAGACCTACATATAGCACAGAGAATTCTACTCAATATTCTATAGAAACCTATATGGGAAAAGAATCTAAAAGTGATTGTATATATGTGTATGTATAACTGAACCACTTTGCTGTACGCCTGAAACTAACAAAACATTATAAATCAACTATATCCAAATATAAAATAAAAATTTTTTAAATGAAGAACATTTATTTACATGATGGTGGGAATCTTTTCATAATACATGTATCAAATCACTCTATTATACACTTTAAATATCTTACAATTTTATTTGTCAAATATACCTCAGTAAAGCTGAAAATATAAATACATGAATCAAAAAAAGTTTTTAAGTAATGTAAAGAAAAATCAATCATTTGTAAGCATGAAAAACACCTTAAAACTGAAAGGTTTCAGTGAACTTTTATTCCATTCATAAGTATAAAAGTGGGGTAGAGGGTAACAGATAATATAGATATAGTTATAAAATCTGAATTCTCAAATAGGAAAAGGAGTCAATCAAGGCTGTATATTGTCACCCTGCTTATTTAACTTCTATGCAGAGTACATCATTAGAAACGCTGGGCTGGAGGAAGCACACGCTGGAATCAAGATTGCCTGGAGAAACATCAATAACCTTAGATATGCAGATGACACCACCCTTATGGCAGAAAGTGAAGAGGAACTAAAAAGCCTCTTGATGAAAGTGAAAGAGGAGAGTGAAACAGTTGGCTGAAAGCTCAACATTCAGAAAACGAAAATCATAGCATCTGGTCCCATCACTTCATGAGAAATAGATGGGGGAACAGTGGAAACAGTGTCAGACTTTATGTTTTTGGGCTCCAAAATCACTGCAGATGGTGACGGCAGCCATGAAATTAAAAGACGCTTACTCCTTGGAAGGAAAGTTATGACCAACCTAGACAGCATATTAAAAAGCAGAGATATTACTTTGCCAACAAAGGTCCGTCTAGTCAAGGCTATGGTTTTTCCAGGGGTAATGTATGGATGTGAGAGTTGGATTGTGAAGAAAGCTGAGCACCGAAGAGTTGATGCTTTTGAACTGTGGTGTTGGAGAAGACTCTTGAGAGTCCCTTGGACTGCAAGGAGATCCAACCAGTCCATTCTAAAGGAGATCAGTCCTGGGTGTTCATTGGAGGGGGTGGTGCTGAAGCTGAAACTCCAGTACTTTGGCCACCTCATGTAAAGAGTTGACTCATTGGAAAAGACCCTGATGCTGGGAGGAATTGGGGGCAGGAGGAGAAGGGGACGACAGGTGATGAGATGGCTGGATGGCATCACTGACTCGATGGGTGTGAGTTTGAGTGAACTCCGGGAGTTGGTGATGGACAGGGAGGCCTGGCGTGCTGCGATTCATGGGGTCGCAAAGAGTTGGACACGACTGAGTGACTGAAGTTTGGGATTAAAGGAAATGTAAATCCAGTGTTTTATTGTCATAATTTTATAATTTTGTCACAAGGGCCTCCTTAAAAAATGTAATTTTATATAGTACTTTTACTAGGTGTTCACTTGGCTACATATTATCTTAAAACAGTTTTCTGTCACTATTGTTTTTATTTTTGTTGTTGTTATTATCTCTTTTGTGACTGGAGAAGGCAATGGCACCCCACTCCAGTACTCTTGCCTGGAAAATTCCATGGACGGGGGAGCCGGGTAGACTGCAGTCCATGGGGTCGCTAAGAGCCGGACACGACTAAGCGAGTTCTCTTTCACTTTTTACTTTCATGAACTGGAGAAGGAAATGGCAACCCACTCCATTGTTCTTGCCTGGAGAATCCCAGGGGCGGGGGAGCCTGGTGGGCTGACATCTATGTGGTCGCACAGAGTTGGACATGACTGAAGCAACTTAGCAGCAGCAGTAGCAGCTTTTTGACTGTCCATTAAAAAGTAAGATTATGACTATTAAATTATTAAATATGATTTTTTAAAAAATGAAACAACTCTAGTAACATAGTATATGAAACCTGCTTTAAAACAAACAAAAGATACCATTTAACACTAATATCAAATCCAGGTGATAAAGAAATGAATCAAAATAAAGATATCAGAAGAAAAAAAAGGCATGGTAAAAAGTCTGTGCCTATTGTGTTTGTTTTATGGAAAATGATAGCTAAATAGTTACAGAAATAGAAATGGACATATTATAAACAATATATTTATAAAAACAATATTATAAGTCACAAAAATTAGACGGGACAGTTAGAGAACAATGGATGATAAGAATACTAATTTTATCTTTCAGTCAAACTGTCTAAACAGGAAAAAAGTTTAAGAAATGACTCAAATTTTTTAATGTTTTTCAATATCTTTTTCTTAACCTTAGAAGTAGCTTTTAGAGAGTAGTATATCTCATGATATATACTCCTTTACTTTTAACTTTGTTTAAAGTTAGAATTGATGCTTTTATTTAAAAATGAATGCCAACTTTCAGTTTCATTTTGACATGTAAAGTACTTAAAAGTAGTTACCATTGTCTCTACTATAAGAAAAAGCTAGAGAAACTGAAAATTAATGACGTTTCTCAGATTCACTAGAGAACTGAGCATTGAATTTTGTCAAATGTGTTTTTCTTTGTCAACTGATTTGATCATATGATTTTTTTCTTCTTTATCTGTTAATATGACAGATTGCATTTTAACTGTTTTACCAGCTTTACATACTTGAAATAAATCTCATTTGGTTATGGTATAAAATTCTTATTATACATCATGGATTTGCAAGTATTGTTGATTCAATTAGCTAGAATTTATCAAAGAATTTTCCACTTATATTTATGAGAGATATTGGTCTATAGATTTTCTTTTCTGCGAAGTCTTTGTTTCTATTACTAGGGTAATACTGTCCTTAACAGATGAGTTAGGAAGTGTTTCCTCTGCTACCATTTTCTGGAAAAGTTTGTGAACCATTAGTATTACTTCTTTCTTGAATTTTTAGAATTGGTAGAATTCACTAGTGAAACCATCTGGGTGGTGTGAGGCATATGAAAACACTGTACTACCTTTGTAACTTTTAAAAAATAAATCAGAAATATTGTAAACTTAAAAGTTCATTAAGAATAAAGACTCAGGGCTTTCTGAGTGGCTCAGCAGTAAAGAATCTCCTTACCAATGAAGCAGACACAGGTTTGATCCCTGGTCTGGGAAGATCCCATATGCTATGGAACAATTAAGCCTGTGTGCCACAACTTTCAAGTCTGTGCTCTAGAGCCTGGGAATCATGACTCCTGAGCCCTCACATGGCAGCTACTGAAGTCTGCATGCCCTGGAGCCCGTGTTCAGCAACAGGAGAAGCCATAGCAGTGAGAAGCCCATGCGTGGCAACTAGAGAGTAGCTCCTGTTCACCGCAACTAGAAAAAAGCCTGCACAGCAACGAAGACCCAGCACAGCCAGTAAATTAAAAAAGAATTAAAAATTTAAAAATAATATAGACTAAGAATGTCTTCCCACAAAATCACACCTGTATCTATCTATATATACACCTGCTATTTGAATGCATGTGTTTAGTGATGTGTAGAATGATGTTCATATATTAATGATAATTATTTCACGGTTGAATCTTTGTATATTTTAAGGTTTTTTATTTTGTATTTCAATATAATGAATATGTGCATTTTTATCAAAACAATAATGTCCTGCTAAAATAGTGAAGAGTGGCTGTTAACCGCTAATTGTGAGGAGTCCTGGGGTGAAGTGTATAAAGTTCTATGTTTATTACTCACCATGTAATGGACTCTTGGAAAGATTACTATTATTTTGTTGCAAATACTTCATGTTCTGACTCCTGCTAACCTCTCCAGTCAATTTATCATCATTTCCTACCCCAAAATGCATTTTTTAATATACCATACCAAAGACACAGTATGTGGTGATTGAGAGTTTAAACTATGTGGTCTGGCATCCCTAGGATTATAGCTCATCTCTGCTACTGTGAGCCCATAGGCAAGTTCTTTAGCATCTCCAGGTCTTAGTCTCTTCATTGGAAAAATGGAAATTATATCATTATCTGCCTTGTGGGGTTTTTATGAGGATTAAGTGAGACTCTGCATCTAACAGAGTCTTAGCTATTAATAAAAAATTATTTTACAAGTACTACCACCACTACCGATCATCACAACACCACTACCATTACCTCCTCTATCACTACTGTGTGTGTGCTAAGTAGCTTCAGTCATGTCTGACTCTTTGAGACCTCACAGACTGTAGCTGCCAGGCTCCTCTGTCTGTGGGGACTCTCCAGGCAAGAATACTGGAGTGGGTTGCCATGCCCTCCTCTGGGGATCTTCCCAATCCAGGTCTTCAGCATCACGGGCAGATTCTTTGCATCTGAGCCATCAATGTAGCCCTCTATCACTACTACACTGATGCTATTCTTACTGATATTTCCACCACTATGCTGCCTTCTTCATCATTATTTATGCAGGCCTTTTTGCTTAGAATATTCATGATTTATTTTCCCAATCCATTATTCATTTTTTTTCCATTGATGTGCTGGTAAACACTTAACAACTCATTCTAAAAAACAAAACCATCTAATTTTAAAGGTTGCAAATTTCCACATAGCTGATTTAAAGTTACCAATTTGATATCATTAAATGTAAAGCTGGTAAGAAAATCAATAGCACCATTATATAGTATTTCTATCATACAGATTCATTAGCTAGAAATAGCCTCAAGAGTATAGATCATAGAAAAACATAATGTAATAATTAGGAAGTGATGAGTTTCTGATATTTATTACCTGTCATAATTTAGCTATTATTTTATATAATTTAATCTTTAATACAGACTGTGTTTAACAACCAGTTTGCAAAATTCCTAAAAATTTAATAGTTATTTCTCATGAACCAGTACTAGTAAGCTCCAGTATATTACTGGACTTACTTTTTTAATGTACTGATTGAGTCTTACCTTACAGTCCTAGCTCAGATATGACCCTCTTGTTAGCCTTTATTGATTGCAAAACTGGGAGGCTGAAACTCTATTACACAATACCTATGGGGACTTCCCTGGGGGTCCAGTGACTAAGACTCTGGAAGCTCCCAATCCAGAGGACCCAGGTTCAATTCCTGGTCAGGAAACTAGATCCTACATGGCACAACCAAGAATTCACATGCTTCAACTAAAGCTCCTGCAAGCTACAATTAAGACCCGGTGCAGCCAAATACATACATACCTACCTACTTAAAGAAACAACAATGTATGCCTTATAATAATTTTTGTCCAGAACACAAAATTAGAATCAGAATTGCTCTTGGGCTTTGCTTATACTTTTCTCCCCTCAAACACATCTTCTAAACTTTACATATTTTTACTTGAAAAAAATTTATAGGTAATATATAAAAATAAAAATATAATTATATATACAGGTTTCAGAAAATAATGCCCTCTTAGAAATGGTGAACTAATTTTAATGATGAATACATTTAATTTCATGTTTTAAGTTTTCTAAACAACCCTCAGTCCATCTCATCTAAGTCTGGCACCTTATATTTGTCTTTGTTTTCCAAAGCAGTTTAGTATCTGAGCTGTGCTATGCTTAGTCTTGTTGGACTCTTTGGAACTTCATGGACTATAGCCCACCAGGCTCCTCTGTCCATAGGATACTCCAGGCAAGAATACTGGAGTGGGTTGCCATTTCCTTAGTATTAGAGGGAAAGTGACAAAACTTTATTGAAGGCCACAGATCCAAACAGCTGTTCTCACATTTCTGTGACCTTCCCTGTACTGCCATTTCAGGCCCAGAAGGTAATGGGTCTAGCTGTTGCTAGTCCAAGGTCCTACACAATTGCCTGTTGATTCCCCTGAACTCCACTTACATTTTTGTAAATCTTCTCAAATTCCCTAAACTTTATTTACATCTCTTCCCTGTGGGGACCTAATACATTATCTTTGTCAGGCTTTAAAAAATATTAGTATTATGCTGTTGTTATTTTGTGACCCCAAGGACTGTAGCCCACCAGGCTCCTCTGTCCATGGGATTTTCCCAGGCAGGAATACTGGAGTGGGTTGACATTTCCTACTCTAGGGGATCTTCCTGACCTAGGGATTGAACCTGTGTCTCCTGCGTTGTTGGGTGAATTCTTTACCCCTGAGCCACCAAGGAAGCCTGTTAGCTTAGTAAAATTAATGGTGAAAATAGTGTTCCATCTGAGAGGTGAGCTTAGAAACTGAATTCTCTCTTTTTCCACCTAATATTCTTATCATCCAATTTTTTAAAATCACAAAATATAAGAAAAAATTAAATGTATCTGTAATCTTTTTATAGTTTTTTTCCACTCATAAAACCTTTTACCTATTACCATTTGTTTTGATATTTATTAAATACTTGGACAAAAGGCGATAGTTGTTTTATATTTTTTGATCATGAGTGAGACACAACAATTAGTTTCACTAAGAATTCTTTGATCTATAGAAACAGATTCTGTATACTTTAAGTAAGGAAAGAAGGGCATTAACTGGAAGGACACCGAGTAGCTCATGGACTGTGAGATGGAAAAGTACCATGTAACTGTGAACCATCTCTTCTGTGGTGCTGCCTTCAAATGATTTAGCATCAATTACTTTGCCTCCTTTCATTCCTCTGTTTAGGATAACAATTCCTGGGGAAGAGTCTGGTTAGAGTAGCATAGGTCACATGATACTCTCTGTGGTCAGGAGTACATTGTTCACTTTGCTGGTCCCACCAGAATCACATAGAGTGGACGATGCAACTCCACAGTGAAAATATGCAGGCATGCAAAGAAAGCAACGATCACCTCAGGTTTTCATAGTTTTCACCATGAGTGTTATTTCTTTTGAAAATTGCCTCTCCAAGTTCCTGGGCTATTTTTCTATTGGAATGTTGGACACAGTTTAGAATGGTTTACCTGAGACTTGCTAATGTTTTATCCTAAAGTGTCCATTTCTTTTACCTTTTTTTTCATGTTTTTAACCTACAGACAGTTTATATATTGTTAAAGATTAATCTATGTTTTTAATTTAAAAACTTTTGCTCTAACTGGGATTAGTTTTGATTACTTCAACGTTTCTTAAATGGTAACGTGTTTCAGTATGGTTAATTGGATAGTTTTCTACTTTGTGAAATACCACATTCAATAAACTCAATTCTTATTCTAGTTTCCAAAACTTTTGACTGTTTAATATGTGGCTTTTTAATTATAGTTCTTTATTTTCATTCATGAGTTCCATGTTATTATGTTCTTTGTAGCTTAAAAGTACATTTTAAATATATCTTTTAACTTTTATAAAATTACCCAGTTTTCAAAATAAACTTCAGTGTAATTTGCTCAAGTTCTCTACAGTCTTACCCTATTACATTAGATATCAGTATCAATTTGAAGAGAATAAAATAAGTATCAGTCTTTCCAAGCAAAAACACAGTATTTTATCTATTTATTTAAAGCCTTTTTATGTTTCACAGAGATTTTCATATTTTATATAAATTTTCATACTTTATGTTGATTATTAATTAAAAATATTTTTATTGATACTATGAAGGGCAGTTTTCCATCAAGTTAGGTTCAGTCGCTCAGTCATGTTCAACTCTTTACTCAAACTCATGTCCATCAAGTCGGTGATGCCATCAAAACATCTCATCCTCTATCGACCCCTTCTCCTTCCACCTTTAATGTTGCCTGCATCAGGGTCTTTTCAAATGAGTGAGTACTTCGTACCAGGTGGCCAAAGTACTGGAGTTTCACCTTCAACATCAGTCCTTTCAATGAACACCCAGAACTGATCTCCTTTAGGATGGACTGGTTGGATCTCCTTGCAGTCCAATGGACTCTCAAGAGTCTTCTCCAATGCTACAGTTCAAAAGCATCAATTCTTCAGCACTCAGCTTTCTTCACAGTCCAACTCACACATCCATACATGACTACTGGAAAAACCACAGCCTTGACTAGATGGACCTTTGTTGGCAAAGTAATGTCTCTGCTTTTTAATAGGTTGTCTAGGTTGGTCACAACTTTCCTTCCAAGGAGTAAGGGTCTTTTAATTTCATGGCTGCAATCACCATCTGCAGTGATTTTGGAGCCCCCAAAATAAAAGTCTGACACTGTTTCCACTGTTTCCCCATCTATTTGCCATGAAGTGATGGGACTAGGTGCCATGATCTTCGTTTTCTGAATGTTGAGCTTTAAGCCAACTTTTCCACTCTCCTCTTTCACTTTCATCAAGAGGCTCTTTAGTTCTTCTTCACTTTCTGCCATAAGGGTGGTGTCATCTGCATATCTGAGGTTATTGATATTTCTCCCGGCAATCTTGATTCCAACTTGTGCTTCCTCCAGCCCAGCGTTTCTCATGATGTACTCTGCATATAAGTTAAATAAGTAGGGTGACAATATACAATTTAACTCAGATGATCATTATATCTACTACTGTGGGCAGGAATCCCTTAGAAGAAATGGAGTAGCCATCATAGTCAACGAGAGTCCAAAACGCAGGACTTGAATGCAATCTGAAAAATGACAGAATGATCTCTCTTCATTTCCAAGGCAAACCATTCAATATCACAGTAATCCAAGTCTATGCCCCAAAGAGTATTGTAGAAGAATCTGAAGTTGAACAGTTATATGAAGACCTACAAGGCATTTGAGAACTAACACCCAAAAAGATGTCCTTTTCATTATAGGGGACTGGAATGCAAAAGTAGGAAGTCAAGAAACACCTGGAGTAACAGGCAAATTTGGCCTTGGAGTACAGAATGAAACAGGGCAAAGACTAATAGAGTTCTTCCAAGAGAACGCACTGGTCATAGCAAACATCCTCTTCCAACAACACAAGAAAAGACTCTACACATGGACATCACCAGAGGGTCAACACTGAAATCAGATTGATTATATTCTTTGTAGCCAAAGATGGAGAAGCTCTATACAGTCAGCAAAAACAAGACCAGGGGCTTGAGATCCCCATGATCTTGTGGCTCAGGTCATGACCAAATTCAGACCGAAATTGAAGAGAGTGGAGAAAACCACTAGACCATCCAGGTATGACCAAAATCAAATCCAGTGGAAGTGACAAGTAGATTCAAGGGATTAGATCTTACAGAGTGCCTGATGAACTATAGATGGAAGTTCATGACATTGTACAGGAGACAGGAATCAAGACGATCCCCCAAAAAAAAGAAATGCAAGAAAGGCAAATGCTGTCTGAGGAGGCCTTACAAATAGCTGTGAAAAGAAGGGAAGCGAAAGGAAAGGAGAAAAGGAAAGATATGCCCATTTGAATGTAGAGTTCCAAAGAATACAAGGAGAGATAACAAAGCCTTCCTCAGTATTCAGTGCAAAGAAATAGAGGAAAACAACAGAATGGATAAGACTAGAGATCTCTCAAAGAAAATTAGAGACACCAAGGGAACATTTCATGCAAAGATGAGCTCGATAAAGGACATAAATGGTATGGACCTAACAGAAGCAGAAGATATTAAGAAGAGGTGGTAAGAATACACAGAAGAACTCTACAAAAAAGATATTCATGACCCAGATAAACATGATGGTGTGATCACTCACCTTGAGCCAGACATCCTGCAATGTGAAGTCAAGTGGACCTTAGGAAGCATCACAACAAACAAAGCTAGTGGAGGTGATGGAATCTCAGTTGAGCTAGTTCCAGTCCTGAAAGATGATGCTGTGAAAGTGTTGCACTCAATATGCCAGAAAATTGGGAAAACTCAGCAGTGGCCACAGGACTGGAAAAGGTCAGTGTTTATTCCAATCCCAAAGAAAGGCCATGCCAAAGAGTGCTCAAACTACCGCACAATTGCACTCATCTCACATGCTAGCAAAGTGATGCTTAAAAGTCTCTATGGCAGGCTTCAACAATACATGAACTGTGAACTTCCAGATGTTCAAGCTGGTTTTATAAAAGGCAGAGGAACCAAATATCAAATTGCCAACATCCACTGGATCATCGATAAAGCAAGAGAGTTCCAGAAAAACATCTATTTCTGCCCTATTGAGTATGTCAAAGCCTTTGACTATGTGGATCACCACAAACTGTGGGAAATTCTGAAAGAGATGGGAATACGAGACCACCTGACCTGCCTTGAGAAACCTATATGCAGGTCAGGAAACCACACACTTAGAACTGGACATGGAACAACAGACTATTTCCAAATAGGAAAAGGAGTACATCAAGGCTATATATTGTGACCTTACTTACTTAATTTCTCCAATGCCACAGTTCAAAAGCATCAATTCTTTGGTGCTCAGCATTTTTATGGTCCAACTCTCATATCTGTACATGACTACTGGAAAAACCATAGCTTTAATTAGACAGACATTTGTAGGCAAATAATGCCTCTGCTTTTTAATATACTGTCTAGGTTGGTCATAGCTTTTCTTCCAAGCACCAAGTGTCTTAATTTCATGGCTGCAGTCACCATCTGCAGTGATTTTGGGGCCCCAAAAAAGTAAAGTCTCTTACTGTTTCCACTGTTTTACCATCTATTTCCCATGAAGTGATAGGACCAGATGCCATGATCTTCATTTTCTGAATGTTGAGTTTTAAGCCAATTTTTTCACTTTCTTCTTTCACTTTCATCAAGAGGTGCTTTAGTTCTTTGCTTTCTGCCATAAGGATGGTGTCATCTGTGTATCTGAGGTTATTGATATTTCTCCTGGCAATCTTGATTCCAGATTATGCTTCATCCATCTCGGCATTTCACCTGATGTACTCTGTATATAACTTAAATAAGTAGGGTGACAATATACAACCTTGACATACTCCTTTTCCGGTTTTAAGCCAGTCTTGTTCCATGTTCAGTTCTAACTGTTGCTTCTTGACCTGCATACAGATTTCTCAAGAGGCAGGTCAGGTGGTCTGGTATTCCCATCTCTTTCAGAATTTTCCAGTTTATTGTGATCCATACAGTCAAAGGCTTTGGCATAGTCAATAAAGCAGAAATAGATTTTTTTCTGGAACTCTCTTGCTTTTTCCATGATCCAATGGATGTTGGCAACTTGCTCTCTGGCTCCTTTGCTTTTCTAAATCCAGCTTGAATACCTGGAAGTTCATGGTTCATGTATTGTTGAAGCCTGGCTGGAGAATTTTGAGCATTGCTTTGCTAGCAGGTGAGATGAGTGCTATTGTGCAGTAGTTTGAATATTCCTTGGCATTGCCTTTCTTTGGGATTCAAATGAAAACTGACCTTTTCCAGTCCCGTGGCCACTGCTGAGTTTTCTAAATTTGCTGACATATTGAGTGCAGCACTTTCACAGCATCATCATTTAGGATTTGAAATAACTAACTGGAATTCCATCCTCTCCACTAGTATTGTTTGTAATGATGCTTCCTAAGACCCACTTGACTTCGCATACAGGATATCTGGCTCTGGGTGAATGATCACACCATTGTGATTATCTGGGTTGTGAAGATATTTTTGTACAGTTCTTCTGTGTATTCTTGCCATCTCTTCTTAATATCTTCTGCTTCTGCTAGGTCCATACCGTTTCCTTTATTGTGCCCATCTTTGCATGAAATGTTCCCTTGCTATCTATTATTTTCTTGAAGAGCTCTCTAATCTTTCCCATTCTATTGTTTCCCTCTATTTTTCTGCATTGGTACTGAGGAAGGCTTTGTTATCTCTCCTTGTATTCTTTGGAACTCTATATTCAAATGAGTATATCTTTCCTTTTCTCCTTTGCGTTTCACCTCTCTTCTTTTCTCAGCTATTTGTAAGGCCTCTTCAGACAACCATTTTGCCTTTTCATTTCTTTTTCTTAGGGAGGATCTTGATCTCTGCCTCCTGTACACTGTCATGAACCTCCATCCATAGCTCTTCAGACTCTCTATAAGATCTAATCCCTTGAATCTATTTTTCAGTTCCACTGTATAATCATAAGGGATTTGACTTAGGTCATACCTGAATGATCTAGTGGTTTTCCCTACTTTCTTCAATTTAAGTCTGAATTTGGCAATAAGGAGTTCATGATCTGAGCCACAGTCAGCTCCTGGTCTTATTTTTGCTGACTGTATAGAGCTTCTCCATCTTTGGCTGCAAAGAAAATAATCTGATTTTGGTATTGACCATCTGGTGATGTCCATGTGTAGAGTCTTCTCTTGTGTTGTTGGAAGAGGGTGTTTTCTATGACCAGTACATTCTCTTTGCAAAACTCTGTTAGCCTTTGCCCTGCTTCATTTTGTACTCCAAGGCCAAATTTGCCTCTTACTCCAGGTATCTCTTGACCTCCTACTTTTTCATTCCAGTCTCCTGTAATGAAAAGGACATCTTTTTTGGGTGTTAGTTCTAGAATTTCTTGTAAGTCTTTATTTCCATTATGTTTCCTTAAAAGGGGTTTATTACTGATATTTAGATTTTTACAACTCAATTGCATTTGTCTATTAAGTAAAATAGGTTTTTTCAATTTCCAGGTTTCTTTCCAAATATACTCTTTCTTGAATCAATTAGGTAGAGAATCATCTATTTAAATTTTTCAAATATATTTACATTAATTTTCTATAGCAGTGTCACGTCCTCCATGCTCTTCTATGAATAGACCTATGGCCACTTCTGTTCCCCTTCGTCTCATTGTTTCTCATCTCTTGTCTCCATCTTGATAGTGTGTGTTCATCTTTCTTTTGTTTGGCCCTATTGGGATTTCCTTAGTTTATTGATATGTTATAACACCAGTCCTAGGATTTATTAGGAGTCCTTTTCTCTTTGCTCTCCATTCATATATTTTTTCAAAATATAAATTTATTTATTTTAATTGGAGGGTAATTACTTTACAATATTTTTTTAAAAACTGTTTAAGTTGAAAGCTTTCTAACTCAGTCATTTTAATCTTTTACTATTTTTGAAAAAATTTAAATCTATCAATTTTAATCTAAGTAGCACTATTTTACTGAAACCTATGTGTTTTGTAATATGGTTAATGCCATATAATTTATGATTAACATAATATTTCTGTCCTAATATCTAAGATACTTTGTGTTTTCATGGTGGTGGTAGTATTCTTTATTATATAATTTCAATACCAGGATATCCAGGCATTGTTCCTTTTACATTCACTCTGCCTTATATTGAGTGAGTTTTTTGATCTCATTTTTCATTCTAACTCAATGTTTTTTTCAATCTTAGACTTTGATTATTTCTTGATGATACTGATGAGCTGTAGTTTTATATTCCCAGAAATGTGTTAGAACACACAGTGCTAGAAACCAAAATATAGTCAAGTCAAATTTCACATCTAAACAACTTCATAAGCTTTTCAGTGGTTGGAAAAAGATGTTTCCCTTGTTCTTTTATCACTAAGAAAGGTTGATAAGTGTTTAACCTATGATATTTATTTTTTCTCCTCCCAAAATATGATATTCAAGCCTGAATATTTAACAGAATTTATTAATAAATTATAACTGTGAAATGTGACTTTCAGAGATGTTCAAGCTGGTTTTAGAAAAGGCAGAGGAACCAGAGATCAAATTGCCACCATCCTCTGGATCATTGAAAAGCAAGAGAGTTCCAGAAAAACATCTATTTCTGCTTTATTGAGTTAGCCAAAGCCTTTGACTGTGTGGATCATTAAACTGCAGAAAATTTTTCAAGAGATAGGAATACCAGACCACCTTACCTGCCTCTTGAGAAACCTATATCCAGGTCAGGAAACCACAGTTAGAACTGGACATGGACAACAGATTGGTTCCAAATGGGAAAAGTAATGAATAGTGAAGTCGCTCAGTCGTGTCTGACTTTTTCCAACTCCATGGACTCTAGCCTACCAGGCTTCTCAGTCCGTGGAATTCTCCAGGCAAGAGTACTGAAGTGGGTAGCCATTTCCATCTCCAGAGGATATTCTCGACCCAGGGATCAAACCCGGGTCTCCTGCATTCCAGGAAGATGCTTTAACATCTGAGCAACAAGGGAGGTTGTATATTGTCACCTTGCTTATTTAACTTATATGCAAAGTACATCATGAGAAACACTGGGCTGGAAGAAGCACAAGCTGGAATCAAGATTGCCAGGAGAACTATCAATAACCTCAGATATGCAGATGACACTACCCTTATGGCAGAAAGTGAAGAAGAATTAAGAGCCTCTTGATGAAAGTGAAAGAGGAGAGTGAAAAAGTTGGCTGAAAGCTCAACATTCAGAAAATGAAGATCATGGCGTCTGGTCCCATCAATTTATGGGAAATAGATGGGGGAACAGTGGAAACAGTGGCTGACTTTATTTTTCTGGGCTCCAATATCACTGCAGATGGTGACTGCAGCCAGGAAATTAAAAGACACTTACTCCTTGGAAGGAAAGTTATGACCAACCTAGACAGCATATTGAAAAGCAGAGACATTACTTTGCCAACAAAGGTCCGTCTAGTCAAGGCTATGGTTTTGCCAGTAGTCATTTATGGATATGACATTTGGACTATAAAAAAAGCTGAGCACCGAAGAACTGATGCTTTTGAACTGTGGTGTTGGAGAAGACTCTTGAGAGTCCCTTGGACTGCAAGGAGATCCAACCGGTCCATTCTAAAGGAGACCAGTCCTGGGTGTTCATTGGAGGGACTGATGCTGAGGCTGAAACACCAATTCTTTGGCCCCCTGATGCGAAGAGCTGACTCATTGGAAAAGGCTCTGATACTGGCAGGGATTGAGGGCAGGAGGAGAAGGGGAGGACAGAGGATGAGATAGCTGGATGGCATCACTGACTTGATGGACATGAATTTGGCTAAACTCTGGGAGCTGGTGATGGACAGGGAGGCCTGGTGTGCTGTGATTCATGGGGTCACAAAGAGTTGCACATGACTGAGCGACTGAACTGAACTGATGTATACTTACTTATATTTTTTTCTTAGATAATTTGAAAATATTATGCCAGTCTAACTGATAAAAATATATCTGAGTCGTTGACAGAAAAATCTCATTTAATTTTCTGAATTTACATGTGTAAATATAAATGTTTTACTAAAAGATGCAGGACACAATATATACTTCTACATTGGAGTCACAGAAATTAAAAATTATTTTATGATATTTAATCAATTGAAAAAAGTTAATTTGCTTCTCAGTGTTTGTCTTGTCAATAACTTATGGAATTATCAAACCTGTTGATTTTCTGATATGTTCTTTACTCCATGTTTCTGAACTTTAAATGTTGTTATAAATATTCTTATTATCTGAATTTGAAAATAGAAAAGTCTTTAATTGTATAATTTCACCCTTTTTGTTAACTTATTATTGCAACATATACAAACACATATAGAGGTAATCATTCATAACTCTTCCATGCTGCTAAGCTAAGTCACTTCAGTCGTGTCTGACTCTGTGTGACCCAATAGATGGCAGCCCACCAAGCTCCATCCCTGGGATTATCCAGGGAAGAACACTGGAGTGGGTTGCCATTTCCTTCTCCAATGCACGAAAGTGAAAAGTGAAAGTGAAGTCGCTCAATTGTGTCCGACTCTTAGCAACCCCATGAACTGCAGCCTACCAGGCTCCTCCGTCCATGGGATTTTCCAGGCAAGAGTACTGGAGAAGGGTGCCACAGGCTAATGCTTCTTAAATGAGAACTATATGTCTGTGTATTGCATACATGTACCTCAAAATCCCAATAATTCCAAGTGCAGTAAAGCAACTAATGGAAATAAAGCCTTTAAATGGGTAAAGCGATTTAAGCATTTGTGAGGAATGCTAGATTCTTCTCTGTCTCTACTTTATTATCTACAGGTGGTTCAGTTCAGTTCAGTCACTCAGTCGTGTCCAACTCTTTGCAACCCCCAAGAATCACAGCACATCAGGGCCTCCCTGTCCATCACCATCTCCTGGAGTTCACTTAAACTCACGCCCATTGAGTCAGTGATGCCATCCAGCCATCTCATCATCTGTCGTCCCCTTTTCCTCTTGCCCCCAATCCCTCCCAGCATCAGAGTCTTTTCCAATGAGTCAACTCTTCGCATGAGGTGGCCAAAGTACTGGAGTTTCAGCTTTAGCATCATTCCTTCCAAAGAACACCCAGGGCTGATCTCCTTTAGAATGGACTGACTGGATCTCCTTGCAGTCCAAGGGACTCTCAAGAGTCTTCTCCAACACCACAGTTCAAAAGCATCAATTTTTTGGTGCTCAGCTTTCTTCACAGTCCAACTCTCGCATCCATACATGACTACTGGAAAACCATAGCCTTGACTAGACGGACCTTTGTTGGCAAAGTAATGTCTCTGCTTTTCAATATGCTATCAAGGTTGGTCATAGCTTTCCTTCCAAGGAGGAAGCATCTTTTAATTTCCTGGCTGCAGTCACCATCTGCAGTGATTTTGGAGCCCCCCAAAATAAAGTCTGACACTGTTTCCACTGTTTCCCGTCTATTTCCCATGAAGTGATGGGACCAGATGCCATGATCTTTGTATTCTGAATCTTGAGCTTTAAGCCAACTTTTTCACTCTCTTCTTTCACTTTCATCAAGAGGCTTTTTAGTTCCTCTTCACTTTCTGCCATAAGGGTGGTGTCATCTGCATATCTGAAGTTATTGATATTTCTCCCGGCAATCTTCATTCCAGCTTGTGCTTCTTCCAGCCCAGCATTTCTCATGATGTACTCTGCATAGAAGTTAAATAAGCAGGGTGACAATATACAGCCTTGACATACTCCTTTTCCTATTTGAAACCAGTCTGTTGTTCCATGTCCAGTTCTAACTGTTGCTTCCTGACCTGCATACAGGTTTCTCAAGAGGCAGGTCAGGTGGTATGGTATTCCCATCTCTTTCAGAATTTTCCACAGTTTATTGTGATACACACAGTCAAAGCCTTTGGCATAGTCAATAAAGCAGAAATAGATGTTTCTGCTAAAAAATTCATGAGGTTGGTTTTGTTTGATTTTTCTCTTGTAGGTTTGTAAAAGGCCCTGTTCTTGCCCTTTTAATAATTCATGTAGAGATGGTCTTTCTATTGTGAGTGAGAATATTTGCTCACTGCCTTGAGGGCTAAGGAATGAAATATTGGGTATTTTAAAGACTTGGTTAAGAAATAAATGCTTTCACTGCATACATCTTTTATGAATTGTTTCAGCTTATTAATTTATATAATTAATATATTATATGATCATGTAAGCTATTTGTAGATTTCCTTTGAATTCTAGAAATAAACTCAAAATATCTGAAGCTAAAAGAGCAGTTTTAATTGAATTTATATTTTTATCCATTTGATGACCAAAAAGCTTAATAA
Source organism: Ovis aries (assembly GCF_016772045.2). Taxonomy (NCBI): domain Eukaryota; kingdom Metazoa; phylum Chordata; class Mammalia; order Artiodactyla; family Bovidae; genus Ovis; species Ovis aries. The sequence continues at coordinate 235,053,965 of NC_056054.1, read as the reverse complement.
TTGGTAGGTTTCAAGATGTCCTTGTGACATAGTAGAATGTTATAGATCAACATATTTCATGTTAACAAACTTCCTGAGTAATTTAACATGCTCACTATTATCAAAAATAAAGATAGATGTCAGTACTGTGGATATTTCACTTTGTATCAAATACTTGCTTCTACCTTGTAAAAGAAGTACTCAATTGGATAATTTAATCCAACTTTATCTTAGTCACTGGAAATAAATTAATCAGAAATGCACCAGCCTACATGACAATCAAAATTAGCCCAAAGTTTATGCTCATGTTTCTCCTCCGCTTCAAGAGTTCCCATTCAAGATTACGCTCATTAATTTATCATCATATTCTTATCAAGTTCTCATATCTTTCTTGAGTTTGAATATGTCTAAAAGGCTCAACTTAAAAATAAAAATAATAATAAAAGAATACAAGGCTCAATTTCAGATACAGAAATTTCCTTCAGAAGCCAACTCTAAGATCAGTAGCCAGTGTCTATGCTTGCAGTATTTCCATATCAATATATGTTAATGACACTTTATCATAATCAGTTTTTAGAAGTTTTCAAGTTTTTTTCATCCTTAATTCATTTCTAGGCATACCTCAGAGACATTGCAGGTTTGCTTCCAGATGACCACAATGAAGCAAAAGTAAGTCACATGAAGTTTTTGGTTTTCCAGTGCATATACAATTTATGTTTTTACCATACTGTAGCCTAATGAGTGTGCAAAAGCATCATGTCTAAGAAAACAATGTACATTACCTTAATTTAAAAATAATTTTATCACTAAAAATTGCTAGCCATTTTCTGAGCCTTCAGCAGATTGTAGTCTTTTGCTGATCAGGGTGGTGATTGTTGAAGTCTGGGGTAGCTGTGGCAGTTTATTGAAACAAGACAGCAATGAAGTTTGCCACATCAATTGACTCTTCCTTTCATGAGTGATTCCTTTTCACCATGCAATGTTGTTTGACAGCATTTTGCCCATTGTAGAACTTCTTTAAAGATTAGTCAGTCTTCTCAAACCCTGTGGCTGCTTTATGAATGCTCTTAATAGCATCTAAATAGTGAATTCTTTAACAATAAGACTTAAAAGTCAGAATATTACTTCTTGATCCATGAGCTGCAGAATAAGGCATGAAAACATTACTTTCATTGTACATCTACATCAAAAGCTCTTGGGGAACCAGTCATCCATTTTAATTCTTACATGCATTCCCAAACATGAACCCCTCCCACCTCCCTCCCATAACATCTTTCTGGGTCATCCCCATGACCAGCCCCAAGCATGCTGCATCCTCAGATATAGACTGGCGATTCAATTCATGATAGTATACATGTTAGAATGTCATTCTCCCAAATCATCCCACCCTCTCCTCTCCTCTGAGTCCAAAAGTCCGTTATACACATCTGTGTCACTTTCCCTGTCTTGCATACAGGGTCGTCATTGCCATCTTCCTAAATTCCATATATATGTGTTAGTATACTGTATTGGTGTTTTTCTTTCTGGCTGAGTAATACTCATCTCATTTTGCTGGGTCATAGGTATTCTATTTTGCAATGGAATCACACTGTTCTCCAGCATTCCCACCAACAGTGTAGGAGGGTTCCTTTCTCAATCTCCGCAGCCATTCTGACTGGTGTGAAGTGGTACCTCATTGTGGTTTTGATTTGCATTTCTCAATAATGAGTGATGTTGAGCATCTACATCAAAGCTCTTGGGGAACCAGTCATCCATGAGCACTAATATTTTTGAAATGGAATCTTTTTTTTTTTCCTTAGCAGTGGGCCTCAACAATTGACTTAAAATATTTAGTAAACTATGTTGTAAACAAGTGCTGTCACCCAGGCTTTGTTGTTCCACTTACAGAACACAGGCAAAGTAGATTTAGCATAATTTTTAAGGGCCCTAGGATTTTAGAATGGTAAATAAGCATTGGCTTTGAGTTAGTCACAAGCTGAATTAGCCTCTGACAAGACAGCCAACCTTGCCTTTGGCATCTGAACCTAGGCATAAACTTCTCTCTAGCTATGAAAATCCATGATGACATCTTCTTCCAATATAAAGCTGTTTTATCTACATTGAAAACCTTTTCATCTAGTGTAGCTATCTTCTTTAATTAGCTAGATATTTTGGATAATTTGCTGCACCTTCTACATCAACTCCTGCTGCTTCATCTTGCGCTTTGATGTTATGGAGTTGGTTTCTTTCCTAAAAGTTGATGAACCAAGCTCTGTTAGCTTCACTTTTCTTCTGAAGCTTCCTCACCTCTCTTACCTTCACAGAATTGTAGAGAGTTAGGACTTTGCTCTAGATTGGGCTTTGTTTTAAGGGAGTGTTGTGGTTGGATAGATCTTCTATCCAGACTACTACAACTTTCTCCAAAGAGCAATGTCTGTTTTACTTCCTTATCACTTGTCTGTTCACTGGAATAGCACTTTAAATTCCTTCAGGCACTTTTCCTTTGCATTCATAACTTGGCTAACTGGTTGGTACAAGAGACTGGCTTTCAGCCTACCTCTGCTTTTGACATGCCTGCCTCACTAAGCTTAATAATTTCTAGCCTTTGAAGTGAGAGACATGAGGTGCTTCCTTCTACATGAACAACAAGTAGAGGCCATTGTAAGGTTATTAACTGATCTAATGACAATACTGTTGTGTCTCAGGGAATAGAGAGGCCCAATAAGAGGGACAGAGATGGGGGGATGGCCTGTTTATCGAGGAATCAGAACATATAAAACATTTATCAATTAAGAACACTGTCTTACATAGCATGGTTCATGGCCTCTCCAAAACAATCACAATAGTAACCTCAAAGATTGCTGATCACAGATCACCATAAGAAATATAATAATGATGGAAAAGATTGAAGTATTGCAGGAATTACCAAAATATGACACAGAAACATGAAGTGAGCAAATGCTGTTGGAAATGTGCCACTGATAGTCTTGCTTGACAAAGGGTTGCCACAAGCCTTCAATTTATAAAAAGCACAATATCTTTTTGGAGTGTAAAATTGGAGTGTAATAAAATGAGCTATGGCTGTGCAATACTGAGTCTTACTGTTGATGAAAAGTATTTACCTGGATTTTGATGAATTTGAATTCTTTGTACTGAAAATATTTAGGCATTGGATTTTATAAAATGCTTTTGCTTTATGAACCAACTAGTTCCACACTTTTGTCACACCACATACCTTCATGGAGCTAGGCACAGGTTTTATTTTTATGATTATTTTTAATCATTTAATGCATGTATACATATTCTGGTAGGCCAAGAGCCACATGAGATACTTTTATTTCTTATGCTAACAATTACATCTCCAGCATCATATGTAGCACTTGGATTCTGGTTGCCATTTGATAAACATCTGTTGAATCAGTGACTGAATCCTATGCGTTGTGGCTCTCCAAACCAGTATCTACCTAGTTAATATATACTTCCTTGGAAATGCTGACACACTCTTCCCCTATATCTTGATGCACATTCTTTCAGTCACTATCATCTTTTTCTAAAATAGGTTTCATCTAGTTTTTATGATATAATTTAAATTCATCTGAATTTCCCACCTAGCAGTGCAATTGTATTTTTCAAACACAATTTTATGAATCTCTAGAAAAGGATATAAACATACACTTTCAATCTACACTTTATTTAAGTGAAATTTTAGATACTGATTTCTTAATTATATGCTCTCAAAACATTCTACATTTCATTTCTTTCTATGGGAAAATTTCCAGCAATAAACAGAAGAGATTTTTCTTGACTGCTTCTATAATATATAATTAGCACTTAGTAAATTAGATGTGGTGTTGTGTTAAATAGGATATAATTAAAAGGGACTACACATTTTATGTAGACTATGAATCCATGTTTCATAATAGGACTAAGAATCAGACATATTTCCTTTGTAAAATGATAATGCTAGTATAAACACAAGTATTTAAAATTTTAAAATTTTGATTCTCTTGATTTTAATGTTATGGGATTAAAATTGTATTAGACAAAAATTAGAATTTTAGTTTGTGGAAAATATACTCTCTTAGATAATGGGCTATAATAAAACTTTAATGTCTCTACAATTTTTTATAGAACTTGAAAATATCTGACTTTCTAGTATGGCAGGCTGCTTGGAAGCACATTACTTCCATATTGGTTAAGAACCTATGCAGCAGTCCTCAGCACCATAATGGAAAAAGATTCTTCTGAGCTTTGTAAGTATATTCAAGTTTTAGAGAAGTGCTACGCTCAGTTACTTTTGGGCTCCAAAATCACTGCAGATGGTGATTGCAGCCATGAAATTAAAAGATGCTTACTCCTTGGAAGGAAAGTTATGACCAACATAGATAGCATATTGAAAAGCAGAGACATTACTTTGCCAACAAAGGTCCATCTAGTCAAGGCTATGGTTTTCCAGTAGTCATATATGATGTGAGAGTTGGACTGTGAAGAAAGCTGAGAGCACTGAAGAATTGATGCTTTTGAACTGTAGTGTTGGAGAAGACTCTTGAGAGTCCCTTGGACTGCAAGGAGATCCAACCAGTCCATCCTAAAGAGGATCAGTCCTGGGTTTCATTGGAAGGACTGATATTGAAGCTGTAACTCCAATACTTCGGCCACCTGATGTGAAGTGCTGACTCACTTGAAAAGATCCTGATGCTGGGAAAGATTGGGGGCAGGAGGAGAAGGGGATGACAGAGGATGAGATGGTTGGATGGCATCACCAACTCAATGGACATGAGTTTGGGTAAATTCCTGGAGTTGGTGATGGACAGGGGAGGCCTGGTGTGTTGAAGTTCATGGGGTCGCAAAGAGTCAGACTCAACTGAGTGACTGAACGGAACTGAATCCTCAGTTACAGCATACAAGGGCATAGATATGAGTTCTTTTTTTTTTTTTTTTCCCTGCTCTTAAGAAATTCATATTCTCTGTAAAGAGTTACAAGCTGGGTCCTTTCACTGATTTTATCTTGAAAATATGACAAAATATTACCATGATGTTGTGAAGGAATGGTTGCTCCAATTTTCCTGATGAAAATTAGTCTGTGATTGTTAGTATTGTTTGACAGATCCTTAATTGTGAAAAACTGACTACCTTTGAAAATTACAAATCTCAGAATGGACCATTAAAATGATTCTGAGATGATAAACCAGCAGGTATTTAAGAACTTCTGGAATGGGCCAGGTTGGGAAAAATATGTAAGGTACATATTACATGTCAACTTCAATTAAATATTAAGGGGTAGCTTCTTGATTCATAGCACTGAGGATTTTGAAGCTGTGTTATAGTAGCTTTATCTGCCCTTCATAGGTATTAAGGTGAAAGCACAAAAATAAAATTAGGAAGCAGAAGTATTCAGAAACCAATGAAGGAAATTTCAGGTCTCTGTTTTCCTTTAGGATACCTAAAGCAGAACCTACCTAATCAACATAGTGAGTAGGAGATCCTATAATCTTTTCTGAATATTCTTATAGAGACAGAAGGTTGAGAATTCACTCCTCTTTAAATAAGGCTATGTATATGCTTATAAGAGTCATTCTTCAACTTAACTTCACATTACAATCATCTAGGTGGCTTTAAAAAACTAATGATACTTGGGTTCCAGTCCAGACTAAATAAACCAGCATCTTTGGGACTGAAGTTCTGGCACGTTATTAAAAACAAACAAACAACAACAACAAAAAATGCTCCAAGGTGCAGCTAAGATTGGGAATCATTGGACATTTCATATAATTGCAAAACTAGATGGTGACAGCATATCCTTTCTTCCTTCTCTCCAAAGTTCCCACTGGAATGTATAAGTGTTTAAATAATTTACATATGTACGAGTTGAACCGTTAAGACAGCTGAGTGCCAAAGGATTGATGCTTTCAAACTGTGGTGTTGGGAAAGAGTCTTGAGAGTTGCTTGGACTGCTAGAAGATCAAACCAGTCAATCCTAAAGGAAATCAACCGTGAATACTCATTGAAAGGACTGATGCTGAAGCTCCAATACAGTGGCCACCTGATGCAAAGATCTGACTCATTGAAAATGAACCTGATGCTGGGGAAGATTGAAGACAGGAGAAAGGGACAACAGAGGATGAGATGGTTGGATGCATCTCAATGGTTGGATCCCAACTCAATGGAAATGAGTTTAAGCAAACTCCAGCAGATGGTGAAGGACAGGAAGCCTGGCATGTTGCAGTCCATGGGGTCACAAAGAGTCAAATATGACTTAAGGACTGAACAACAATAGTAACAAAAACAACAATAATAATGATGATATATACGAGTTCTGGAAAGGAAGTATTATCAGAGGTCCAAGCATGATAAGACATTTTATAAGACAAAAACAGATGGAATTAATTGGTGATGAAATCTAATCAGAGGAAACCACAGTGTGAGATATACTAGCTACAAACCCAGTTTCAATCTATACAAAGATAAAAGAATCACATTCTTAAAAAATATTGTGACTGGGTCCTTCCCAGTTCCTGTTTATTACATAAAGAGGCTATGAGCAGAGACTTGAAAAAAAGAGCAGAAATATAGTTATTATCAGAGGTCTTCCAAAGACACAAAAGAGAGGACAGGGAATGGGAAGGGAGGAGACTGCGGACAGAGAAAGGCACTTCTCCTAAGAACTGACTGAAACTTTGCACTCCCAGTGTGAATCCCTCTTTATAATGCCAAACATAGGGCAGCATACTTCCATAAAGAGAAACCTTCTTTCCACATTCATTCTCATTTACACAGAAGCTGAAGGTATCTGTCCCATAAGTGGAGAAGCATTCGGAGAAATTGATTTACAATTCCCAGCTTCCTGTTAAAAATAATCAGTCTTTCATTTACTTCTGCGAAGGTCAGTGAAGGATATTCATACTAGTTAGAATAAGCTCTTTTTAGCCATTGAAGTCTTCAACAGTAGAGGGGTTTTTGGAATGGTTTTCAGCAAGCTCACAGAATGAACAGGAGGTCTGGAGAAGCAGGGTCAGAGAATGGGCAGGAACCTTGGAGTGTTGTGCATCAAGGTCAGTATAGAATGCTGTCATTAGTTCTACCCCTACTCAGTATGTATCACCATATCACCAGACTCAGCTCCACTGACACTGATGAAAATTGTTCTTCTACTGGATGAAGCACAGGCTGGAATCAACATTTACGGGAGAAATATCAATAACCTCAGATATGCAGATGACACCACCCTTATGGCAGAAGGTGAAGAAGATCTAAAGAGCCTCTTGATGAAAGTGAAAAAGAGTGAAAGAGCTAGCTTAAAACTCAACATTCAAAAAACTAATATCATGGCAAACAGCCCCATCACTTCATGGGAAATAGATGAGGAAGCAATGAAAATGGTGAAGGACTTTATTTTTATGGGCTCCAAAATCACTGCAGATGGTGATTGCAACCATGAAATTAAAAGAGCTTGCTCCTTGGAAAAAAGCTATGGCCAACCTAGACACATATTAAAAATCAGAGATATTACTTTGCTGACAAAGATCCATCTAGTCAAAGCTATGGTTTTTCCAGTAGTCATGTATAAGTGTTAGAGTTGGGCCATAAAGAAACCTCTGCAGTGAAGAATTGATGCTTTTGAACTGTGGTGTTTCAGAAGACTCTTGAGAGTCCCTTGGGCTGCAAGGAGATCCAACCAGTCAATCCTAAAGGAAATGAGTCCTGAATATTCATTGGAAGTACTGATGCTGAAACTGAAACCCCAATACTTGACCATCTGATGTGAAGAACTGACTCAATGAAAAACCCTGATGCTAGGTAAGATTGCAGGCAGAAGGAGAAGGGGATGACAGAGGATGAGATGGTTGGATGGCATCACCGACTCAATGACCATGAGTTTGAGCAAGCTCTGGGAGTTGGTGATGGACAGAGAAGCCTGGCATGCTGCAATCCTTGGAGCCATAAAGAGCAGGGCATGACTGAGTGACTGAATTGATTGTGTAGGTGAGCCTATCATTTATCCTGTTTTAAGATTTCTTTGAGTCAAAGGTGTTTAAAGATAGGGATACCTAAAGCTGAGCAATAATCATAATCAAAACCAAAATTCATAAATGAGAAGAAAAAAAGCAGAGCATACAGAACAACTGATGTCAGAAGCATAAAATATTGAATAATTTAGAAAACAAAAGAGAAAGTTAAAGATTTCCTGAAAAATGCACTTGCAGAAATTTGACAAATTTTTGTCTATAATGCAAGTAAGAAAATACTACTATGAATAATACTATGTACTATGAATAAGAAAAATACAGAAGAGTGATTTCATGAAGATCAGAGAAGAAATAATACTTAAAATATAAAAAATGATAGCTGAACTAATAAATCTAGTGAACCAACTAAATAGTAAACTGAACATGCCTTATGACCAAGTCAGTGATTTGGAAAATGAAAGAAATATCTCATAATTTATACTATATACAAAAAGTTATTGAAAATTAAGGGAAAATAAGACTCTGAGATTAGACCTGGAGTTAGAAATTTTATGTAAGTGGAGTTTTGGAAGAATAGTACATAAGGAAAAGTAAATGATTTTTAAAAAAGGTTAAGAAAACAAAGTACAATTCCTAATGTTTAACAAACATAATATCTTTTGATTAAAAGAGCTCACCAAAAATAAATAAATAAATAATAAAAATAAAAGAGCTCACCAAGGACACTGTACTCTCACCACTACTATTCAACATAGTTTTGGAAGTCCTAGCCACAACAATAAAAGAAGAAAAATAAATAAATAAAAGGAATCCAGATAGGAAAAGAAGTAAAACTCTCAATGTTTGCAAGTGACATGATCCTCTACATAGAAAACCCTAAAGACACCACCAAAAAATTACTAGAGCTAATCAATGAATATAGTAAAGTTGCAGGATATAAAGTTAAAACAAAGAAATCCCTTGCATTCCTATACACTAACAATGAGAAAACAGAATGAGAAATTAAGGAAACAATCCCATTCACCATTGCAACAAAAAGAATAAAATACTTAGGAATAAATCTACCTAAAGAAACAAAAGACCTATATATAGAAAACTATAAAACACTGATGAAAGAAATCAAAGATGACACAAATAGATGGAAAAATATACCATGTTCATGGATTGGAAGAATCAATAACAAAAATGAGTATACTGCCCAAAGCAATCTATAGATACAATGCAATCCCTATCAAGTTACCAATGGTACTTTTCACAGAACTAGAACAAGTAATTTCAGTTTGTATGGAAACACATAAAAGCTCAAACAGCCAAAGCAATCTTGAGAAAGAAGAATGGAACTGGAAGAATCAACCTGCCTGACTTCACACTATATTACAAAGCTACAGTCATCAAGACAGCATGGTACTGGCACAAAGACAGAAATATAGATCACTGGAACACAATAAAAAGGCCAGAGATGAATCCATGCACCTATGGACACCTTATCTTTGACAAAGGAGGGAAAAATATGCAATGGAGTAAAGACAATCTCTTTAACAAGTGGTGCTGGGGAAACTGGCCAGCTACATGTAAAAAAATGAAACTAGAACATTTTATAACACCATACACAAAAATAAACTCAAAATGGATTTAAGATCTAAATGTAAGACCAGAAACTATAAAAGTCTTGGAGGAAAACACAGGCAGAACACTCTCTAACATAAATTGCAGAAAGATCCTCTATGACCCACCTCCAAGAGTAATGGAAATAAAAATAAAAATAAACAAATGGGACCTAATTAGCTTAAAGTTTTTGTACAATGAAGGAAACTATAAGCAAGGTGAAAAGACAGCCTTCCGAATGGGAGAAAATAATAGCAAATGAAACAAATGACAAAGAATTAATCTCCAAATTATACAAGCAGCTGATTCAACTCAATACCAGAAAAATAAATGACCCAATCAAAATGCGGGCCAAAGAACTAAACAGATATTTCTCCAGAGAAGACATACAGATGGCTAACAAACACATGAAAAGATGCTCAACTTCACTCATTATCAGAGAAATGCAAATCAAAACCACAGTGAGGTACCATCCCACGCCAGTCAGAATGGTTGCTATCAAAAAGTCTATAAACAATAAATGCTGGAGTAGGTGTGGAGAATGTGGGAATGCAAGCTAGTTCAGCCACTATGGAGAACAGCATGGAGATTCCTTTAAAAACTGGACATAGAACTGCCATACAACCCAGCAATCCCACTGTTAGGCATACACACTGAGGAAACCAGAATTGAAAGAGACACGTGTACCCCAATGTTCACTGCAGCACTGTTTATAATAGCTAGGACATGGAAGCAACCTAGATGCCCATCAGCAGATGAATGGATAAGAAAGCTGTGGTACATATACACAATGGAATATTACTCAGCTATAAAAAAGAATGCATTTGAGTCAGTTCTAATGAGGTGGATGAAACTGGAGCCTATTATACAGAGTGAAGTAAGTTAGAAAGAGAAATACCAATACAGTATATTAATGCATATATATGAAATTTAGAAAAACAAAAATGACACCCCTGTTGCAAGACAGCAAAAGAGACACAGGTGTAGAGAACAGACTTTTGGACTCTGTGGGAGAGGGCGAGGGTGGGATAATTTAAGAGAATAGCATTGAAACATGTATATTACCATATGTCAAATAGATGACCAGTGCAAATTTGATGCACTCAAATCAGGGCACTCAGAGCTGGTGCTCTGCCACAGCACAGAGGGATGGGGTGGGGAGGGAGGTTGGAAGGAGTTCAGGATGGGGAGACACATGTACACCCATGGCTGATTCATGTTGATGTATGGCAAAAATCACCACAATATTGTAAAGTAAATAGCCTCCAATTAAAATAAATAAACATTTTAAAAAGATTAAGAAAACAAAGGACAATTCCCAATGCTTAACAAACATAAAATCTTTTGATTAAAAGAGCTCACAAAGGACACTGTAGAATTAATGACAAACCAATGATACTCCATCAGTTCCTGGTGAAATTAGTACACCAAGGAAAATGAGAAATTTCTAGGAGTATCCATAAAAATTAAATTATTCATAAAAGAAGAGAATCAGAATGATGTCAATTTTCCTGTAAGCAACATTGAAAATAAAAGTGACTCTCAAGAAAGATCTTCAAATTTTTGAATCCAAGATTTTCAATTAACTGTCAAGATAAACCAAAAATAATGTTGAACATAAAATTTTTAACCACTAAAACACAAGATAGAAAAACTATTTTAGGAAGCACTCTAACAAGATCAAGAAAAATCAAGAGGATGGCATAAAGTATAAGATAGTATATGCAGAGTATATCATGAGAAACGCTGGGCTGGAAGAAGCACAAGCTGGAATCAAGATTGCTGGGAGAAATATCAATAACCTCAGATATGCAGATGACACCACCCTTATGGCAGAAAGTGAAGAGGAACTAAAAAGCCTCTTGATGAAAGTGAAAAAGGAGAGCAAAAAAGTTGGCTTAAAGCTCAACATTCAGAAAACTAAGATCGTGGCATCTGGTCCCATCACTTCATGGTAAATAGATGGGGCAACAGTGGAAACAGTGTCAGACTTTATTTTGGGGGGCTCCAAAATCACTGCAGATGGTGACTGCAGCCATGAAATTAAAAGACGCTTACTCCTTGGAAGGAAAGTTTTATGACCAACCTAGATAGCATATTGAAAAGCAGAGACATTACTTTGCCAACAAAGTTCCATCTAGTCAAGGCTATGGTTTTTTGAGTGGTCATGAATGGATGTGAGAGTTGGACTGTGAAGAAGACTGAGCGCCTAAGAATTGATGCTTTTGAGCTGTGGTGTTGGAGAAGACTCTTGAGAGTCCCTTGGACTGCAAGGAGATCCCACAAGTCCATTCTAAAGGAGATCAGTCCTGGGGTTTCTTTGGAAGGAATGATGCTAAAGCTGAAACTCCAGTACTTTGGCCACTTCTTGCAAAGAGTTGACTCATTGGAAAAGACTCTGATGCTGGCAGGGTTTGGGGGCAGGAGGACAAGGGGATGACAGAGGATGAGATGGCTGGATGGCATCACTGACTTGATGGATGTGAGTTTGAGTGAACTCTGGGAGTTGGTGATGGACAGGGAGGCCTGGTGTGCTGTGATTCATGGGGTCGCAAAGAGTCAGACACGACTGAGAGACTGAACTGAACTGAACAGCTAAGTATGATCCAGAGAGGTTTAGGAAGCTAAAATGTAAATGAAGAGAACCCATTATTCCATAACACTTAGATTATTAAGTGGCAAACTTTAAAAAACTGCACTAATTTCTTTCTATCTTGTGTGATCTCTTATGATGTGTCTTCAAGGTCATCAGTTCTTTCCTTAACTGTGTTGAATGGAAAATGACTTAAGTGGACTTAAGTCATTCTTCATTTCTGGTTTTGATTTCTAGCATTTCCATATGACTGTTTTTATAATTTCTATCTTTCTGCTCAAATTACTCATTTGACTTTACATGTTGTCTACCTTTCCCATTAGGGCTATTAATATGTTACAATTATTTAAAATCCCTATCTGAAAGTTCCAGCCTCTGTGTCATACCTGTGTCTGCTTCTGATGCTTAATCTTTAAAGCAGTTCCCCCCTTTTCATATGCCTAATTTTTTTAATTGAATATCTTGTGTAGGACAATAAATAGAAATAGATGGAGAAACAGTGGAAACAGTGTCACACTTTATTTTGGGGGGCTCCAAAATCACTGCAGATGGTGATTGCAGCCATGAAATTAAAAGACGCTTACTCCTTGGAAGAAAAGTTATGACCAACCTAGATAGCATATTCAAAAGCAGAGACATTACTTTGCCGACTAAGGTCCGTCTAGTCAAGGCTATGGTTTTTCCAGTAGTCATGTATGGATGTGAGAGTTGGACTGTGAAGAAAGCTGAGCACCGAAGAATTGATGCTTTTGAGCTGTGGTGTTGGAAAGACTCTTGAGAGTCCCTTGGACTGCAAGGAGATCCAACCAGTCCATTCTGAAGGAGATCAGCCCTGGGATTTCTTTGGAAGGAATGATGCTAAAGCTGAAACTCCAGTACTTTGGCCACCTCATGCGAAGAGTTGACTCATTGGAAAAGACTCTGATGCTGGGGAGGGATTGGGGGCAGGAGGAGAAGGGGACAACCAAGGATGAGATGGCTGGATGGCATCACTGACTCGATGGACGTGAGTCTGGGTGAACTCCAGGAGTTGGTGATGGACAGGGAGGCCTGGCGTGCAGTGATTCATGGGGTCAGAAAGAGTCGGGCATGACTGAGCGACTGAACTGAACTGAACTAGCTTTTATACTTAAGAGATGAGCGCAACATTCCTCCAGTGATTCTCAATTATTATCAATCTGGGATGATTTTTGTCCCGCAGGGGACATTTGGCACTATCTAGAGACATTCTTGATTGTTATGATTGGAGGGTTGGGTGCTACTGGCACCAAAGGTGTTGTTAAACATCCTTCAGTGATACGACAGGCCCCTAAAGGATTACCCAGCCCAAAATATTACAGAGCTAGGGTTAAGAAACCTTCATTTAGAGTAAAAAGTCTCATTGTCCAGACACAAAAATTTATTTGAAGGACTAGCACCCAGAACAGACAGTAAAAGAGTTGGAGATCCTGTCACCTGTAGGTCCTGGTTCCAATATGGATCTAACACAAAGCCAAATACTCTAGTCAATGATTCAGTTAAGCCAGGATTTAATATGGACTGTTTTCTAAATAAAAATCAGTTTGAAATAGCCACAAGTGCATTTCCCAGAGAGGAATAGAAAAGGGCTATAGATATTCGTCACACACCACTTATATCTTAATCAAGACCCATGATCATGAGGATGCTGCAGAGAGGCAGAGGATGAGATGGTTGGATAGTGTCAACAACACGGCGGAAATGAACTTAACCTGGGCAAACTCCAAGAGATGGTGAGGGACAGAGAGGCCTGGTGTGCTGTAGTCCATGGGGTTGCAAAGAGTCGGACATGACTTAGCAACTGAACAACATGATCATGAGCACAACTATGTCCATCAGTAGATGAAAGGATAAGAAAGCTGTGGTACATATACACAATGAAGTATTACTCAGCCATTAAAAAGAATACATTTAAATCAGTTCTAATGAGGTGGATAAAACTGGAGCCGATTACAGAGTGAAGTAAGTCAGAAAGAAAAACACCAATACAGTATACCAACACATATATATGGAATTACATATATATGGAATTAAGAAAGATGGTAATGATAACCCTGTATGCTGTTGCTGCTGCTAAGTCGCTTTAGTCGTGTCCGACTCTGTGCAGCCCCACAGATGGCAGCCCACCAGGCTCCCCTGTCCCTGGGATTCTCCAGGCAAGATCACTGGAGTGGGTTGCCATTGCGAGACAGCAAAAGAGACAGATGTATAGAACAGTCATTTGGACTCTGCGAGAGAGGGAGAGGGTGGGATGATTTGGGAGAATGGCATTAAAACATGTGTAATATCATATAAGAAACGAATTGCTAGTCTACGTTCGATGCAGGGTACAAGATGCTTGGGGCTGGTACACTGGGATGATCCAGAGAGATGGTATGGGGAGGGAGGTGGGAGGAGGATTCAGGATTGGGAACATGTGTACACCCGTGGTGGATTCATGTTGATGTATGGCAAAACCAATACAGTGCTGTAAAGTAAAATAAAGTAAAATTAAAAAATTATACATTTTAAATAAAAAAGAGTTCCTTTAAGTGTATGCCTTCTTGTAAAGTTTATATTTGCAACTTAATTTGACTGTTTCTTTCAGAATTTATTAACAACTTTAAAGAGCTTCCTCCGCCATGTCAGAAACACCTGGCTCTCAAGGGGAAAAAAAAGATTTCTACACAGTCACCTTTTGGAAACTTATTTTCTGAACTGCCAGACTTCACTCATTCTAAAGTGACTTCACTCACTCAAATAATTTCACTGAAGCAATTAATTTTTCTTGGTGATTGGAAAGAGATTTGAATGTTCAGCTTCCATTTGTATTCCTTCTTCATCTCTTCAGTAACATTCCTACCCTAGGTGTCTATGTGCCTTGGCTCTTGGCTTTCCAAGAAGTCAGTATTTCCATAAATCATCAAATGGGGAAACAAACAAAAATTCTTGTAGTTTGCTAGATGCTCTTCTTTTTAAAACAATTCTCATGAGCCCCATACCTGTTATAAAGGGTCTGGTCTTATTTGTGGACCCAGACAGTTTCCCTAATGGTGATTACTTGGGAAGGGAAGGAGGCAAATTAACATTTAATGAGCATCTGCTCTCTATCTGGCTCTGTGCTAGGCACCATATGTAGGATTTCTCACTCAGTCCTGACCATAACTCTAGAAGGTAGAAGACGATAATCTCATTTTATATATTTATACAACTGAAGTCTTAAGAAATGTAATGCCTCATCCAAAATTATACAGCTATAAGCAGGTGATCTGGGAGTTAAACACAAAGTATGTCCTCTTTAAAGAAGTTGATTGGTTTTTATTGTTGTTTTGGGAATAAGAAGATGAGAGAAATCTTTATTCCAATTTAATATCTGGGAAAAGGTTACCTTTCAGGAAGAAAGACATAGGAATTCAGGGAATTTAGTAGGCAGGGTTTTATAAAATAGAGCATTTTGGTTTTTTGCCTAGATATGGAGCACAAGGACCATGTCTAGGTTACTATGGCCCAAGGTATATATTTAAGAGACTCAGAAGACTTTTTAGTTGTAATGAGTCTTAAAGTGAGACGCCATTTCATATATCCAGGTATTTTGGCTGGATTGGTCTATAGCCATTAACTAGCTCAGATGTTCTCATTTTTCAGATGAAGAGAATGAAATATAGACACAGAAGAGGGAAGGGCTGTTGAAAATTTAACATGTGTCAGATACAAGCGTGTGTACATTGATGCTCAGTCATGTCTGACTTTTGGCTACCCAAGGTACTGTAGCCCACCAGGCTCCTCTGTCCATGGGATTTTCTCAGAAGGAACACTGGAATGGGTTGCTATTTGTTCCTCCAGGGAATCTTCCCAACCCAGGGACTGAACCTGTGTCTCCTCCATTGTAGACAGATTCTTTACCACTGGCTGAGCCACCTGGGAAGCCCCCAGACACAAATGCTTAGAGATAAATGTAAGATTAAAACTCAAGTATGAGTACAGCACATTGAACTCTGCCCAATGGTGTGTGGTGGCCTGTATGGGAGGGAGTTTGGGGGAGAATGGATATACATATATGTATGACTGAGTTCCTTCACTGTTTACCTGAAACTGTCACAACACTGTTAATCAGTACATCTCATTATAAAATAAAACATTTTTTAAAACCTCAAGTATGTATCTAGATTCTCATTTTTTCTTCCTAAAATGTTGCTTCTAGAAAAATTATAGGTTAATAGACACTCTACCTCTTTCTTACATAAAATACAATATACACTGTCTTGTTTTGGGGGCAAATCATGCTCAGAGTTTGTCTTTGCCAGCAACCTATTTAACACAGGTTCACTGTGGAACCCATAATAATTTCACAAACCAATAACACATAAGAAAGTATCTTTTGATAAGCCAATAAAGAAAGAACACACTCCAAACAAATTGTAGAATAGTTACACTACTGTTACAGGCAAGGGGAGATGAAAGAAATAAAGTCCAAATTTAGTTCAAGGTGTACCTTTGTACACTGGGGACTTAGGAGAGAGGACTTAACAAAGAGCTGATGTCCAGCTGTCAAAGCAACAATATGATTGTCCTTTTTGTCAGAGCAGGTTGCTAGGGAATGAAGGCAGTGGTGTGCGTGGCAGGCTAGGCTGCTTGGGGGTTATCATTTAAGACACTATTGCTCAGGTTGCACCACTGCCTATGAGGAGCATTTTAAACAGGCAGGAGTGAGTGTTTCTTCTCCTTCTGAGACTGCTGCATGGCTTAACACTGCACTGCCCAACCAGAGTAAACAACATGGCAAGAGCAAGTGTATCAAGACATTAGGAAAGTTAGGTCTGCAAAAAATAACTCCTGCCCAAAACAAAATACTCTTTCTCTCAGATATTCCTCACAAACTCGCAGTATTTACAGTCTAAATGTCCCCTTGCCATAGTTGCTTCTCCACAAGTTCTTATCAGCAAGTTCTTAGCAAGGCCCCTGGGCAGCTGAGCTATTAAGTGCTTATTAAGGGCTACAGATGAGACAACGACATCCTGAACAACTTAACTCATTCTTATATCACAACAACTTCACTTCTAAAAAAAATACTTGTTTTCTTGTTTTAGTCATAAACAAGTAGAACAAGACAATTTTACCTAAGACACAAGCAAGTGGATTTGAAATCGCCTGAAACCAATACACAGTACCTACATTTTCAGACTGATTTCACATAATTTATTTCATGTGGACATCAATGGCACTATTGATATTGGATAAAGTAAGTATTTTCATGCCTGTTTACTAATGGAAAACCTTTCTAAGTGAACAACGCAAAGAAATAGAGGAAAACAATAGAATGGGAAAGATTAGAGATCTCTTCAACAAAATTAGAAATACCAAGAGACCATTTCATGCAAGAAAGGCTCAATAAAGGACAGAAATGGTATGGACCTAACAGAAGCCGAAGATAATAAGAAGAGGTGGCAAGAATAAACCAAAGAACTATACAAAAAGGATCTTAAAGACCCAGATAACCATGAGGGTGTGATCATTTGCCTAGAGCCAGACATCCTGGAGTTTTAAGTCAAGTGAGCCTTCAGAAGCATCACTACAAATAAAGCTAGTGGAGGTGATGGAATTCCAGTAGAGCTATTTCAAATCCCAAAAGATGATCCTGTGAAAGTGCTGCACTCCATATGCCAGCAAATTTGGAAAACTCAGCAGTGGCCACAGGACTGGAAAAAGGTCAGTTTTCATTCCAACCCCAAAGAAAGGCAATGCTGAAGAATGATGAAACTACTGCACAATTGTACTCATTTAACATACTAGCAAAGAAATGCTCAAAATTCTCCAAGCCAGGCTTCAACAGTACATGAACTGAGAACTTCCAGATATTCAATTTGGATTTAGAAAAGGCAGAGGAACCAGAGATCAGATTGCCAATATCAGTTGGATCATCAAAAAAGCAAGAGAATTAAAAAAAAAACAACATCTATTTCTACTTCATTGGCTATGCTAAAGCCTTTGACTGTGTGGATCACCACAAACTGTGGAAAATTCTTCAAGAGATGGGAATACCAGACCACCTGACTTGCCTCCTGAGAAATCTGTATGCAGGTCAAGAAGCAACAGTTAGAACTGGACATGGAACAACAGACGGGTTCCAAATCAGGAAAGGAGCACATGAAGGCTGTATACTGTCACCCTGCTTATTTAACTCCTATGCAGAGTACATCATGCGAAATGCTGGGCTGGATGAAGCACAAGCTGGAATCAAGATTGCCAGGAGAAATAGTAATAACCTCAGATATGAAGATGACATCACCCTTATGACAGAAAGTAGAGAGGAACTAAAGAGCCTCTTCATGAAGGTGAAAGAAGAGAGTGAAAAAGCTGGCTTAAAACTCAACGTTCAAAAAATGAAGATCATGGCATCCAGTCCCATAACTTCATACCAAATAGATGAGGAAACAATGGAAACAGTGGCAGACTTTATTTTCTTAGGTTTCAAAATCACTGCAGATGGTGACTGTAGCCGTGAAGTTAAAAGACACTTGTTCCTTGCAAGAAAAGCTATGACCAATCTAGAAAGCATATTAAAAAGCAGAGACATTACTTTGCTGACAAAGGTTCATACTGTCAAAGCTATGATTTTTCCAGTAGTCATGTGTTGATGTAAAAGTTGGAGCATGAAGAAGGCTGAATGCTGAAGAATTGATGTTTTTGACCTGTGGTGTTGGAGAAGATTCTTGAGAGTCCCTTTGACTGCAAGGAAATTAAACCAGTCAATCCTAAAGGAAATAAATCCTAAATATTCGTTAGAAGGACTGATGCTTGAAAGGGAAGCTCTAATATTTTGGCCACTTGATGCGAAGATCTGATTCATTAAAGAAGACCCTGATGCTGGGAAAGATTGAAGGCAGGAGAAGAAGGGGGCAACAGAGGGCAAGATGGTTCGGATGGCATCACCAACTTGATGGACATGAGTTCAAGCAAGCTCCAGGATGGTGAAGCACAGGGAAGCCTGTTGTGCTGTATTCCACAGGATCATGAAGAGTTGGACATGACTGAGCAAATGAACAACAACATTAATGGAAAATACTGAAATCACTGTAGATGACTGTCTTGCTAAAGACAATACAACTAGTAAGTAGCAAGAGCAAGAACAGAACCTGGGTTTTGGGGATCCTAAGTCAGTAAATTCCAACACTGAAATGCTTTTGTCAATCCAATTATTCATTGCAATTTATCAGTGCCATTTTTGTACTCTCATCTTTAGAAATGGCAACCCACTCCAGTACTCTTGCCTGGAGAATCCCATGGAGGGAGGAGCCTGGTGGGCTACAGTCCATGGGGTCGCAAAGAGTTGGACATGACTGAGTGAATTCACTTCACTTTTTAAAAAGAAGTTTAACAGCTTTTACTTTTATGCTTATCCAAAGTTTCAATTCTCATCAATATTAACAAGTTAATTGTAGGTCATGAATCTGTAAGAAATATTGACATAGTGAAAAAAAAAAAAGGCTTGAAATCAGGCAGACCAGATTAAATCTTATTTCTGTTACTCTCTTGCTCTGTACATTTGGGTAACCCATGCAACCTAAGACAGTTTCCTCACCTGCATAGTGAAGGTAATAGCATTATCTGATAGTTTCTATGAAGATTACATAAAATAGCATCTGCAAAATGCTTTTTAGCACAGTCCTTGGAACATAATATACAGTTGGTAAGTGACTGCAATTATGAATATCACACATGTAAAGGTGCTGATGGGTCAGGCTAAAGAATCTGCCTGCCAATATAGGAGATGCTGGTTCAGTCCTTGTGTTGGAAAGTTCGCCCGGAGAAGGAAATGGCAATCCACTACAGTATTTTTAATACTGTATTGATTCTTTTAAACTGTGTGTTAGAGAAGACTCTTGAGAGTCCTTTGGGCAGCAAGGAGATCAAACCAGTCAATTATAAAGGAAATCAGTACTGAATATTCATTGGAAGGACTGATGCTGAAGCTGAAGCTCCAATACTTTGGCCAGCTGATGCTGACTCATTAGAAAAGACCCTGATGCTGGGAAAGATTGAAGGCAGGAGGAGAAAGGGATGACAGAGAATGAGATGGTTGGATGGCATCACTGACTCGATGGACATGAATTTGAGCAAAGTCTGGGAGTTGGTGATGGACAGGGAAGCCTGGCATGCTGCAGTCCATGGGGTTGCAAAGAGTCAGATACCACTGAGCAACTAAACTGAATGGAACAGTATTCTTGCCTGGGAAATCCCACAGAAGAACCTGGCAGACTAGAGTCTGTGGGGATGCAAAGAGTCAGACATGATTTAGTGAATAAACA
This sequence comes from Ovis aries, assembly GCF_016772045.2. Taxonomy (NCBI): domain Eukaryota; kingdom Metazoa; phylum Chordata; class Mammalia; order Artiodactyla; family Bovidae; genus Ovis; species Ovis aries. The sequence goes on along the minus strand of NC_056054.1, from coordinate 235,033,539 downwards.
GCAACAACAAAGGTGCTTATGGTCAAAGCATGATTTTAAATTCTTTTCATAACTTCAGATCTGATAAAAATAGCTGACATCTTAATACATTCTCTTCCAGATAGGCTTGTAACCCTGAAGGGATGAAATGAATAGAATAATATAGATGAGTAGGTCTGTTTTGTGTCCCCAGAGAAATAATGTTATCCAGTTTTAAGACCCATTGAACAGTCATTCAACAAATGAAGTACTTGACTCTCAGACAATGCTAATAATAGCAGATGAGAATCATCACATACAGTATGTTGTTTTGAATAGAGCAGTTTTACAGTTCCATTTCACAAAACTTCAGACTCCCAACTCTGATGGACTCCCTTTGTGGATGTTTGGTTTGAGTCCTTGATCTTTAACATTTATTGACTTGTAAACTCTGTGCTAGGTGCTTGGGTTATAAAATAAAAAATATAAAACAGGGCAAAATTCATAAAACATACTAAAAGCTATTGGATCAAAGAGGTCAAATATTATCTAGGTTAGTATTTGGGTGGTCAAAATCTGTATCCTCTCAATGGGAATAATGCGAACATATGTGCTACCACAAAAATGTACACTTAAAATGGTTAAGATGGTAAATTTTATGTTTAATTTATGAAATTAAGAATAATGTTTTAAAGAGAAAAGGAATAGGTCAAATACAGGATCTTCTACTTATATAAATATGGAACAATATGTAAAGAATTTTTATTATTCCAACACAGAAATTATTTTTAAAAAACAATGTTTTTTAAAAAAAATTTTATATTCCCAGATATCATGTGGGAATATGGGAATTTTAAAGTTTACAAATAAAATTAGAAAGCTAAGATTTTGAGAAAAAAGAAAGAAGTTTTAAGAATAAATCAGGAAATATAATCATGAAAATTTGAAAAAAGAATTTTGAAGCACAGAGACTACTTAAAAACTCTAGTAAGAGAAAATAGAATCAATATTATAACAAAAGGCTTCATTCCATAAGGAATAGGCACTTCTTTGAAATATCTAAATACCAAAATGAGGGGTGATATCTTTTTTAATAGTAAGATTAGTTATTTATTGGTTTTGATTAATATAAGACAAGTATTTCCAGAAGCAAAGACAGAATGAGGATCCCTTATAGTTTTTTTTTTCCCCTAATCCTGTGTTCTATAACTCTAAAAAAAGACTTTGCTGATATTTGGGCAATAGTAACTCTAAATTCATGAATCTTTTAAACATAGGTTAGTTTTTAGGCAATAACATAGACATGGTTGAAAGCCTTAGGCCCTATGTGCTCAAGAGAAAATTGTGTCCCATAAATTTTTAATAAACTAAACAGTGCTATTTCCATGGAGAAATAAGGTATGCTAAATAAGAGTGACAGGAATTCCAAGGGGAAAGGCTGAAAAAAGACAGTGCTTGGCACTTTTATCTTTCAGTGGAGGTGGGGGAAAAATCATAGATCTTTATAACAAAAGTACTAGATTTTATTACATGCAAAACTGGGAAACATTCTGATTTGCATTTTTGCATAAATTTACATAATTTGAAAGTCCTATTTGCAAATATTTAAAAGCAGTTTAATTAATTAATATACATTCTTGTTGTTCTATCTGAATCCAGTACTCAGGATATGGCACATTAAATAAAGATGATGTTTTAAAAACCAATTTTATCACATATCAGATGTATTAGGTTGTTGGGATCAAAGTAGAGATGAAATTTCAGATGGAGAAGTAGACACAGAAATCAGGGACTTCTACCAAGACAAGAAGAGAAGATAAGAAAGAAGATAGGGTTGTTTTCCTCTTCTTTAGTCTTCATCTCTACCTCTCCCCTTTCTCCTCCTCCAACAGGTAATCCCTCCTTCTGGTATTAGTCCTACCTGTGTCATCTTATTTTTTCAAGTCCATCCTCACAGCCACAACTATTATTTTAAACAATAAAAAGCAAAATGAAAAATGTGTTCTATTCTCCATTTTAAATGTGTTTAAAAAGATTTGAGAGAGAGAGAGAGAGAGAGAGAGAGGCAAAATTCCCTTGTGAAATCAGAGGTCTACCGGAAACCTGTAGTAGTGTGGATTGCAGAAAGGGATAGGGGACAAGCAGAGCTTCAGGGAGGGTTTCAGTACATAGATGCATAAATAATTCAGTGGAAACAGTGTCAGACTTTATTTTTGGGGGCTCCCAAAATCAATGCAGATGGTGATTGCAGCCAGGAGATTGAGATTCTTACTCCTTGGAAGGAAAGTTACAACCAACCTAGATAGCATATTAAAAAGCAGAGATATTACTTTGCTAACAAAGGTCTATCTGGGGGGGAGGTGGGAGGGGGTTTGGGATTGGGAACACATGTACACCCGTGGCAGATTTATGTTGATGTGTGGCAAAACTAATACAATATTGTAAAGTAAATAATAATAATAATAATAATAATAAAATAAAACACAACAACAACAACAGAAAGAAACTTTCTCAAAATGATCAAATATGCTATTTGTAACCAGGAATACAGTGAGGTAGAAAAGTGTAACAAAGTGGACATCTATTCAATAAATATTATTAAAAAGAGATTATTGTGAATGAAAGAAAACCAGATATTTCAAAACAGAAACAAAAACAAAAAATGAAGGTCCATCTAGTCAAGGCTATGGTTTTTCCAGTGGTCATGTATGGATGTGAGAGTTGGACTGTGAAGAAAACTGAGCACCCAGGAATTGATGCTTTTGAACTGTGGTGTTGGAGAAGACTCTTGTGAGTCCCTTGGACTGCAAGGAGATCCAACAAGTTCATCCTAAAGGAGACCAGTCCTGGGTGTTCATTGGAAGGACTGATGCTGAGGCTGAAACTCCAGTACTTTGGCCACCTGGTCTGAAGAGCTCACTCATTTGAAAACACCCTGATGCGGGAAACATTGAAGATGGGAGAAGAAGGGGACAATAGAGGATGAGATGGCTGGATGGCATCACTGACTCGATGCACATGAGTTTGGGTGAACTCCGGGAGTTGGTGATTGACAGGGAGGCCTGACGTGCTGCAATTCATGGGGTCGCAAAGAGTTGGGCATGACTGAGTGACTGAACTGAAATGAACTGAACCTTAAATTCTAGAAGTTTGAGGGTGAAGAGATTGTTGCAGCGAGAGCTTACCTTAAGACAAACTAATAAAACAAATTATGGAATCAATCAGTCTTTGAAAAAAATGGGTTAGGATCTAAGAAGGGATTTCTACAGGAAACAAGACCACCTAGAAGAGCATCACTGGTAGGTTCTTACAGGGCAAAACTTTGCAAGGAAGGCACACTTACCAAAAGGACTGAGGAAAAACTGGGGTTTCTTCCACGGAGAGCTGCTGATAGAACCTGAGGTGTCTGAGGTCCTTTTGAAGGTGAAGATGTATCTCAAAAAACTAAAATACTACTGCAGCAGAAGTATAGTTCCTCATTCTCAAGAAAAGATCATGATGACACTTTAGGATTAAGAAATGAAACTAGACTATGATTAGGTCATGATTTATTACAAGTTTCATGAGAGAAGGTTCACAGACTTTACCTAGATGCTCTAATTATTTAAATTGTACTTTTTCAGATAATCCAGATTGATTTTGTTTTGTTTATCTTTATTGAAGTATAATTGACAAAACTTTAAGATATTTAAAGTGTATATTGTGATGAAATGATATATGTATACATTTTGAAAGGATTCCTCCCACCTGGGCAAATAACACATCTATCATCTCATAAATTAATGCTTATCATTTTTTTTTCCTGTAGTTAAGAACATTTAAGTTCCACTCTCTGCTAACTTCAACCAAACAATACAGTAGTGAATTGTTTTTTTTTTATCATATCAAAGAGAAATGTAAGGCATTAATACTTGGTTATTAAATTTATTAAAAATATTTTTTCTTGGGTAAACCTGGTCAGTTAAGAATAACCAACCATTCTGATTTGTTCAGGCCTAAGGGGTTTTCCAGAATATAAAATTTGAAGTTCTAAAACCAGGGAAGTGTTGGGTAAACCAAGAGAAGCATTCACCCTAATCTAAAGGAAAAAACCTAAGTGTTTGATATCCTGATTTTCCATTTGATGTTCACTGAGCACTTATCTATTTAAATGCTCCATGGGATACATGAACATGTATATTGGCTTTCACAAATCAAACAGAAAGGTGGGCAATGCTGAGGCACCTATAGAGTCCTATTCCCCGTGTAAGGACATTCAAAATCAGATTTTTAAAATAGAAGAGGCAAGCAAAACTTACACACTGTGAATCTCCACTCTGTAACACTGACTTATTGTGTTTTAGATGCCATGAATTCAAAGATAAGGTGGATCCTAACACACTCTGTCCTTGAGGCTTTTACAGTCTGGTGTAAATAGGAGACACTAGAGATTAAGAGACCACATTTACTGGGTGAAATGCACCTAAATTTCAGGCAAGAATTGACCTCTAGAAGTCAGGAGAATTATATTCTACTCTAAGTTTGTCTATTAATCATTTACATGGCTTTACTTAGATCATTCCATTTCCCTGGTCTCAATTTCTGCAACTTTAAAATGTAATGGTTGAGATAGAGGATTCCAAATCTTTTAAAGTATATGTTTCTATGAATCCAGATACTTCAAATAGAGTTTTATGGGATAAAGTCTTACAAAATAACAATTTCTCATAAAGGATGACCAATATTTTTTCCTCAGGTCATACAAATGGTAGTATGTATTCTTGGTCAATTGAAGAAAAAAAATATTGTGAAAAAAAGTTAGAACTCAGCCCTAGAAATAAGAAGTGCTTTTCATTTCAATGGTGTGCTGGAGACAGCCCATTCTATGCATCTGTTCATGTTCAATAATCAATGTTCAAAAATATAAAAGACTGTTGCTTTCTCATAATCCTTTAAAATATATATAGTTATTAACAAAAAAAGATGATAATACTTAATTATGGGATTCATAATATGCATGTTGTAATACATATGGACATAAAACATGATGATGAGTTAAATCAAATTATATACTTGGCAAGAGTTTTACATTTTTACATGAAGCAGAATAATAACTCTACATAAATTGTGGAAAGTTAATGAAGTATACCATGAAACACAAAATTCCTAAAGCACAATGCAAAAATGTATAACTAAAAAAGTCAACAGATAAATTTAAAATGGAGTTAAAAATATTCATTTAGTCCAAGAGAAGGTAGGAAATGGAAGAAAAGGGAAACAAAAAACAATGCTGACAAGCAGAAAAAAAAAAAAGCAGTAAAATTGTAGGCCTTAAACCAACAATATAAAAAACTGCATTAAGTGTCAGTGGTCTAACTTCTGGGCATGTACCCAGAGAAAACCATAATTCAAAAAGTTACATGCATCCCAGTGTTCACTGCAGCCTCTATTTACAATAGCAGGACATGGAAGCAACCTATAAATCCATCAACAGACGAGTGGATAAAGAAGGTGTGGTACATATATATACAGTGGAATATTACTCAGTCAGAAAGAGAAAAACAAATGTTGTATGATATTGCTTATATGTGGAATCTAGAAGAATGGTACAGACGAACTTAAATGCAAAGCAGAAAGAGAGACACAGATATAGAGAACAAACATGATTACCAATGGGGGAAAGAGGGTGGGATGAATTGGGTGATTGAGATTGACATATATACATGACTACGTATAAAATAGATAACTAACGGGACCCTACTGTATAGCACAGGGGAACTCTACTCAGTGCTCTGTGGTGACCTAAATGGAAAGGGAATCCAAAAAAGAGGGAGTATATGTACACATACAACTAATTCACTTTCTGTACAGCAGAAGTTGACACAACATTATAAAGCAACTATACTCCAATAAAAATTAATAAAAAATGTTAATGATCTATACACTCCAGTTAAAAATTAGTGGTGGTCAGAATAGGCTAAAAAAAAAAGCAAGACCCAACTATATCATATATTACAATCTAAAAGTAATGGACTTTAAACATAAAGCTCAGGTTTAAAGATAATATATGAGGAATGATATTCCATGCAAACAGTAAGAATAAAAATTCTGGAGTGGATATGTTAACATTAGATTAACACATAAAGACAAAGAGTATTATCAGGTATAAATAGGGACAGTTCTAAATGATAGAAGGTCAATTCACTAGGAAGATGTAACAATCTTAAATGTATACATACTTAAAGACCCTGATGCTGGGAAAGATTGAAAGCAAGAGAAGGGGGAGACAGGATGAGATGGTTGGATGGCATCACTGACTCAATAGGCATGAGTCTGAGCAAACTCTGGGAGACAGTGAAGGACAGGGAAGTCTGGCATGCTGCAGTTTATGGGGTCACAAAGAGTCAGACACAACTTAGCAACTGAACAACAATAACTAATAATATAGCTTAAATGTATATAGAAGCATATGAAACAAAAAACTGAGAAAACTAAAGAGAAAAATATTAATTCCTCAATCATTTGGAAATCTTAATATCTCTCAACAACTAATAGACCAATTAGATTAAAAAAAAAAAACCAAACTAAAGACATAGAAGATATGAACAACACTGCTGCTGCTGCTGCTAAGTCACTTCAGTCGTGTCTGACTCCGTGGGACCTCATAGATGGCAGCCCACCAGGCTCCCCTGTCCCTGGGATTCTCCAGGCAGGAACACTGGAGTGAGTTGCCATTTCCTTCTCCAATGCATGAAAGTGAAAAGTGAAAGTGAAGTCTCTCAGCTGTGTCCGACTTCGCGACCCCATGGACTGCAGCCTATCAGGCTCCTCCGTCCATGGGATTTTCCAGGCAAGAGTACTGGAGTGGGGTGCCATTGCCTTCTCTGATGAACCACACTATCAAACCCTTAACCTTCTTGATATTTATACAGAATAATATTTTAAAAATTTGTGCTTCTGCATTTGGCTATTTATAATAATAATTGCAGGCTTTTAAATTTGCTTCTATTCTGGAAACATTACTTTGTAAGTGTTGAACTTTGCATGCATAAAATATATTGTGGTCCTCTTTTTGTTTGGTGTTTCATGAAAAGACAGAGAATTTTACAACTTTTAATTATTTTCAGTTCTTCCTTATACTGTGACTTACAAATTTTTGAAAAATATTTTTCATCATATTAAGATTTTCTCATGTGGCCACTTTACCAGCACATGTGCACACACACACACACACACACAGAAGCTATTTGTTATATTTGAAGAAATATCAGAAAACAAGTACATTCTCTTAACAATTACACATACATACATATTATGGGCTTCCCTCATGGCTCAACTGGTAAAGAATCCACCTGCAATGCAGGAGACCTGGGTTCAATCCCTGGGTTGGAAAGATCCCCTTACCTTTCCCTTCTGGAGTAGTCCAGTATTCTGGCCTGGAGAATTTAGAGTGTTGGACAGAATTTAGAGAGTTGGTCTCAAAGAGTCAGACATGACTGAGCAACTTTCACTTTCACACAATTTATACATACCAGATATGTAAAAGTATACATATATACAAGTCATATCATCCCAGTGTGTTTATAATTTACACTGGACTCAGGTGTTGCTCCTTAACTGACAATGATTTAGCTCACCCCAGAGTATACCCACTGATGGTTCTACCCACAAAAAAAATACTTAATCTTAGGTTTTGATTATTCAGTAGCATACAAGCCAGTAGGTTTTATTTACTATATACCCACTGATGTTTCTGGATAACTGAGATTATAGATGAAATTGAGCCTCAGTGTCTTGGATTTGGTCCCACCAAAGTCATGTGGTAAAACTAAGCATATTTGAGTCACATTAAAGTATACATCTTTTAATGTGTATAAACTTTATGTTATTATTAATTTAAATGACAACAGGAGTAAATAATGTGGTTCCTTGCAAAACTAAAACAAAAAAAAACAAATGGAAAACTAACTTCAGAGTCACGATTTCTGAAAGTTGCATTTTTGAAAGCTATATCATGCATGCTCAGTCACTTCAGTAATGTCTGACTGTTTGCAACCCTATGAACTGTAGCCCACAGGCTTCTCTGTCCACTGGATTCTCTGTCAATTGGAGAATTGCCATGCCCCACTCCAGGGAGTCGTTCTGACCCAGAGATTGAACCTATGGCTTCTGAGACTCTTGCATTGCAGGCAGATTCTTTATCCAGTGAACCACCTGGAAAGCCCCAGGTGCGTCATATCATTCAAATTTTGTTGCACAAGAAAAGAAACTCCAGAACCTACACCAAGTCGTAACTAACAAAGCAACTGTAAATAGGAATCTTGAGTGTAAATATCAAACCCCATATTTCCCAAGAAGTTGTCTCCGTTCATTTCAGAACCTTCCCCTTTGCTCTTAGTATTTTCTACCTGCAAATGCTGTAGCAGAATTAGTGGCTCTCTGACTGATCCAATTATATTTAACTTTTTCCAGACCCCTGTGTGAGAGTAAGGATCATGATTTCCACTGCTTTCTTATCATCTACAGTGCCAAATTTTCAGTAATGTATTAATAGTTTACACTGACTCTTTGATGACTACTTATTTATAAATCCTTTTAAAAAATGTTCTTTATTTTCTTTTCGGCTGTGCTAGGTCTTCATTGTGGTGTGGGCTCTTCTCTAGTTGCGGTGAGCATGGGCCTCTCACTGTGGTGGCTTCTCATTGCAGAGCACAGGCTCTCAGGCATGGAGTCTCAGTAGCTGTGGCACGTGGTCTCAGTATTTGCAGCTCTGGGGCTCTAGAGCACAGACTCAACCCTTGTGGCATGTGAGCTTAATTGCTCCATAGCATGTAGGATCCTCCCAGATCAGGATTCAAACCCATGCCTCCTGCACCGCCAGGCAGATTCTTTATCACTGAGCTACCAGAGAAGGCCCTGATGACTTTTTAACAGTGACATTTTCACTCTAGTGTCCTGTTAGTAATTATGTGTATAGAATTTGTAGTTAAGACTTGCCCTGAAAATGATGGTTGAGAGGTGAATCTGGTTGGAAGATACATGGGTCCAGTTGTGTGTGGTTTTCCTAGTAAGCAAGCCAATCTTTGAGATTCTGTGTCTATGCTAGCTTGAATTACAGCACATTTTGAAAAGGTGTCAGTGGTCTGCAATTTTTTCAGGGTGATTTTGGATTTTGAATATTTTTTTTCACTTAAAAACCTATAGTGATCAGATATTAATTCTGCTGAGATGCACATCTGAAACAAAATTGAACAATTCAGGATTTATTACCAATAACTGCTTCAAAAGACAAATTCCAACAGAATAATTTTTTTTTCTGTTATATTTCAAAGGCTTTTTTTAGTTGAGGGGGACATGTGACTAAGGGAAGGTGCTGTGAATATTAGTAAATGTGAATTCAATGGAAATGATTGAAAATTAGAGAATATGTCAACATCACTAAAATCAAAATCATGCCTCTAATGCAGTTCTGATGGTTGAACGTTACATAGTTGAAATGTTTAATATATTACAGAGCTGTAAGAGCATGTAAAGGTGGTAGGAATGAAGTGTTAAACATTACACAAAAATCTATACATCTTAGGAACATTTTTATATAAATGATCAAAATTATACATATGGCATAGAGCTTAGCAAATAATGAATAAATGATATAGATTATTTGAATGTATTTGTTGAAACATTTATTGTCACTTTGCAATATTTCCTCATAAATGGAATCAGAATATGTCTGATTATCTTGAGTTTAAAACTGAATCATTCTGATAGGAGCAATTATTTTGGAGTTGATACAAACATATTAAGTGACTTCTTCCTCAGAAGATTACATTCTATGGAAAGTGTTTTCAGACCTCAGTGAGGGCCTGCTCCTCTCACTTGAGGATCTTTGGGACAATGGGTAAGAAGAGGTGGCCAAGGTATCACGACCTTGAAGACAGATTCTGGGTTACTGTGCAGACTTTACATGGTTTCTCTTGGCCGTGTCCCTTAGAGGGAGTTTACTAAGGAAGGATGAAAATAATCACTAGCCCTATTTTTATTTTTTTTCTTCTTCTTTCTTAGAAATTAGGACATTGGGTGGAGGGCAGTCCCAAGATGGCAGAGGAATAGGACTAGGAGACCACTTTCTCCCTCACAAATTCATCAAAAGATAATTTGAATGCTGAGCAACCTCCACAAAACAACTTCTGAATGCTGGCAGAGGACATTGGGCATCCATAAAGACAGCCCATTCTCTTCAAAAGGAGTTAGGGCAAAATATAAAAGACAGAGAGGCAAAAGAGTTAGGGATGGAGACCCATCCTGGGGAGGAAGTCGTGAAGGAGGAGAAGTTTCCAAACAGCAGAAAACCCTCTCACTGGTGGGTCTGTGGGGAGGTTTAGAATCTCAGAAGGCAACATAAGAAGAAAAAAAACAACAATAACAACACAGAATACATGCCTAACCACAACTCCCAGTGGAAAAGTAGCTCAGACACTTGCGTCCGCCACGAGCGAGCAGGGGCTGGACAGGGAGGCATGGGCTGCATGCTTAGGGTAAGGACTGGGCATGAATGCTCTGAGGACAATCTGAGGGAGCTAATGTGAGATAGCAACCCAAACTGTGGGATATCCAGAGAGGAAAAAAACAAGAAGAGAACTTTCCCAGTGAAAGGCTCTAACCTAACATGCAGCCTGGCCTGCTCACAGAACAAAGGATTGAGCAAATACCAAAGGAGAGCTAGGCAGCTGTGTACAGGCCCCTTCCCCACTCCAGAGGCAGAGAGGCAGGTGTGGGAGAGCCAGAGCAGGAAGGCAAGGGGCAATCTCGGCCCCAGAGACCAAGCATCCTCCACCAAACTGTTAGCAGGCTCCCAGTTGCTAACCATGTCTTCCTGGGTTCCTGGATAGTTGACATCTGCCAGGAGAGCCTGAGATCAGCTTCCCAAAGGAGACAGACGGCACACCTGAGATGGTGCTCTTGCAGTGCACCCAGGAAACTAAGTGGGTGGGACTGGGGAGGTGATTAATATGGCCCACCTGGGACAGTGAGCTCACAAAGCACCTGAGCTGCCTTTGCTGAGCTGCTCAGACCTGGGAAGGGCACAAAATGCATGCCCAGCCGAGTCTGTGGCATTGTGGAGGGCCTAAGAATCTGACCTGAGCATCTCAGACCTGGGAAGTGCATGAAAGGCAGGGCCCATTTTGGACAGTACCCCTGCAGAGCAACCTGGAGCCTGAGCAGTGTAGACCTGGAAAGCACACGCTGCCATGCTGCCATGAGCTGGGGCAAACCCAGTGTGGTGTTTGCATTATTTGCATTATTCCTCCCTCCCCACAACACAGGTGAACAGGTGAGCCTAAAAAAGTGGCCACCTTCTCCCTCTTGTGTCAGGATGGAAATTAGACAATGAAGAGACTTTCAAACAGGGGAAGCCAAAATAAACAAAGAGGGAACCACTCTGGAAGTGACAGGTGCAACAGATTAAAACCCTGTAGTTAATATTGACTAAGCATTGGAAGGGGCCTATAGACCTTGAGGAGAAGTTTACAAGCTGGAACAAGGTACTGTCTGAAACTGAACTGACTCCACACTGCCCTCAACAGCTCCAGAGAAATTCCTAGATATATTATTACTATTATCATTTTTTAACTTTTAAGTTCATTACTCCTTTAATTTTCATTTTTATAATCTACTATTACCTTGCAAAAAAGACCCTATTTTTAAAGCAAATTTCATATATATATATAATTTTTGTGATTGATTTTGTTTGGTATTTCTAATATTGTATTTTTAAGAGTCTAACCTCTACTCTCAATTTTTTTTATTTTATTTTATTTTTTTTTATTTTTAGTTTTTTATTTTTAAATTTTAAAATCTTTAATTCTTACATGCATTCCCAAACATGAACCCCTCCCACCTCCCTCCCCATAACATCTTTCTGGTCATCCCCATGCACCAGCCCCAAGCATGCTGCATCCTGCGTCAGACATAGACTGGCGATTCAATTCACATGATAGTATACATGTTAGAATGTCATTCTCCCAAACCATCCCACCTCTCCCTCTCCCTCTGAGTCCAAAAGTCCGTTATACACATCTGTGTCTCTTTCCTGTCTTGCATACAGGGTCGTCATTGCCATCTTCCTAAATTCCATATATATGTGTTAGTATACTGTATTGGTGTTTTTCTGGCTTACTTCACTCTGTATAATCGGCTCCAGTTTCATCCATCTCATCAGAACTGATTCAAATGAATTCTTTTTAACGGCTGAGTAATATTCCATTGTGTATATGTACCACAGCTTTCTTATCCATTCATCTGCTGATGGACATCTAGGTTGTTTCCATGTCCTGGCTATTATAAACAGTGCTGCGATGAATAACAAAGCCACAGTCATCAAGACAGTATGGTACTGGCACAAAGACAGACATATAGATCAATGGAACAAAATAGAAAGCCCAGAGATAAATCCACACATATGGACACCTTATCTTTGACAAAGGAGGCAAGAATATACAATGGAGTAAAGACAATCTCTTTAACAAGTGGTGCTGGGAAAACTGGTCAACCACTTGTAAAAGAATGAAACTAGATCACTTTCTAACACCGCACACAAAAATAAACTCAAAATGGATTAAAGATCTAAATGTAAGATCAGAAACTATAAAACTCCTAGAGGAGAACATAGGCAAAACACTCTCAGACATAAATCACAGCAGGATCCTCTATGATCCACCTCCCAGAATGCTGGAAATAAAAGCAAAAATAAACAAATGGGATCTAATTAAAATTACTCTCAATTTTTAATCTTTGTGTTTTTTGTATTTATCAATTTTGTACCTTTAAGAATCTAATCTTCAGTATCCATTTTCACTTAGGGGTGTGATTGCTGGCTTGATTGCCCTCTCCCCTTTTGACTCTCCCTTTTCCCCCCAGATCACCTCTATTTCCTCCCTCCCCCTCCTCTTCTCTACTTAACTCTGTGAATCTCTGGGTGTTCCGGGCTGTGGAGAACACGTAGGGAACTGATTACTGGCTAGACTAGTCTCTCTCCTTTTGACTCCCCCTCTTCTCATGGTCGTCTCTATCTCCCTCCCCCTCTTCTCTTCTCTATGTAACTCCTGGTTTTACATATGGAGTAACCTCTATAAAACTTCTCTGGGTGTTCCAGACGGTGGAGAGCACACAGGGAATTGATTACTGGCTAGACTGCTCTCTCCCACTTTGACTCCCCTCTTCTCCTTGGGGTCACCTCTTTCTCCCTCCTCCCTCTTCTCTTCTCCATGTAACTCTGTGAACCTCTCTGGGTGTCCCTCACTGTGGAGAATTTTTTTCACCATTAACCTAGATATTTTATCATCTGTGCTGTATGGATGGAAAAGTCTTGAAGCTACTGTAAGAATAAAACTGAAAGCCAGAGGCAGGAGGCTTAAATTCAAAACTAGAGAACTCCTGATTCCAGGGAACATTAATAAACAAGAGCTTATCCAAAAGCCTCCATACCTACACTGAAACCAAGCTCTACCCAAGAGCTGACAAGTTCCAAAGCAAGACATACCATGCTATTCTCCAGCAATGCAGGAACACAGCCATAAGCAGTAAAATACAGGCTGCCCAAAGCTGTGGCAAACCCATAGACACCTCAAAACTCACTACTGAACACTTCATTGCACTCCAGAAAGAAGAGATTTAGTTCCATCCACCAGAACACAGACACAAGCTCCCCTACCCAGGAAACCTTGTCAAGGTACTAGTCCAATCCCACCCACAGAGAGCAACCTCCACAATAAAGAGGAACTGCAAACTTTCAACATACATAAAGGCCACCCCAAACACAGCCAATTAAACAAAATGAAAAGGCAGAGGAATATTCAGTAAGTAAAGTAACATGATAAACGCCCACCAAACCAAACAAAGGAGAAGGAGATAGGGAGTCTATCTGAAAAAGAATTCAGAAATTTGATAGTAAAGATGATCCAAAATCTTGAAAACAAAATGGAGTTACAGATAAATAGATTAGAGACAAGGATTGAGAAGATGCAAAAAATGTTTAACAAGGACCTAGAAGAAATATAAGAGTCAATCAATAATGAATAATGCAATAACTGAGATCAAAAGCACTCTGGAGGGAAACAACAGTAGAATAACTGAGGCAGAGGATAGGATAAGTGAGGTAGAAAATAGAATGGTGGAAATAAATGAAGCAGAGAGGAAAAAATAATTAAAAGTAATGAGGACAACCTCAGAGACCTCTGGGACAATGTTAAATGCTCCAACATTTGAATCATAGGAGTCCCAGAAGAAGAAGACAAAAAGAAAGGCCATGAGAAAATACTTGAGGAGATAATAGTTGAAAACTTCCCTAAAATAGGGAAGGAAATAGCCATCCAAGTCCAAGAAACCCAGAGAGTCCCAAACAGGATAAACCCAAGGTGAAATACCCAAGACACATATTAATCAAATTAATGAAGATCAAACACAAAAAGCAAATCTCAAAAGCAGCAAGGGAAAAGCAACAAATAACACACAAGGGGATTCCCATAAGGATAACTGCTGATCTTTCATTTCCGGCCAGAAGGGAATGGCAGGACATACTTAAAGTGATGAAAGAGAAAAACTGGAGGAATCAACCAGCCTGACTTCAGACTATACTTCAAAGCTAGAGTAATCAAAACAGTATGGTATTGGCACAAAGACAAAAATATAGATCAAGGGAACAAAATAGAAAGCCCAGAGATAAATCCACACACCTATGGACACCTATCTTTGACAAAGGAGGCAAGAATATACAATGGAGAAAAGACAATCTCTTTAAAGACATACGGATGGCTAACAAACACATGAAAAGATGCTCAACATCACTCATTATTAGAGAAATGCAAATCAAAACCACAATGAGGTACCACTTCCACCAGTCAGAATGGCTGACAAAATTCAGCATCCATTTATGATAAAAACCCTCCAGAAAGCAGGCATAAAAGGAACCCTCCTACACTGCTGGTGGAATGCAAACTAGTACAGCCACTATGAGAACAGTGGAAGATTCCTTAAAAATTGCAAATAGAACTACCTTATGACCCAGCAATCCACTTCTGGGCATACACACCGAGAAACCAGAATTGAAAGAGACACATGTACCCCAATGTTCATCGCAGCACTGTTTATAATAGCCAGGACATGGAAACAACCTAGATGTCCATCAGCAGATGAATGGATAAGAAAGCTTTGGTACATATACACAATGGAGTATTACTCAGCCGTTAAAAGAATTCATTTGAATCAGTTCTGATGAGATGGATGAAACTGGAGCCGATTATACAGAGTGAAGTAAGCCAGAAAGAAAACACCAATACAGTATACTAACACATATATATGGAATTTAGGAAGATGGCAATGACGACCCTGTATGCAAGACAGGGACTTTTGGACTCAGAGGGAGAGGGAGAGGGATGATTTTGGGAGAGTTTACTAACATGGAAATACATAAAACCTCGAATAGCCAAAGCAATCTTGAGAAAAAAGATGGAACTGGAGGAATCAACCAGCCTGACTTCAGACTATACTTCAAAGCTAGAGTAATCAAAACAGTATGGTAAAAAAGACAATCTCTTTAAAAAGTGGTGCTGGTAAAACTGGTTAGCTACATGTAAAAGAATGAAACTAGAACACTTTCTAACACCATACACAAAAATAAACTCAAAATGGATTAAATATATAACATAAGACCAGAAACTATGAAACTCTTAGAGGAAAACACAGGCAGAACACTCTTTGACATAAATCACAGAAAGATCCTCTATGACCCACCTCCAAGAGTAATGGAAATAAAAACAAAGATAAACAAATAGGAACCTAATTAAACTTAAAGCTTTTGCACAATGAAGGAAACTATAAGCAAGGTGAAAAGATAGCCTTCAGAATGGGAAAAAAATAATAGCAAACAAAACAACTGACAAAGAATTAATCTCAAAAATATACAAGCAACTCCTGCAGCTCAATTCCAGAAAAATAAATGACCCAGTCAAAAAATGGGCCAAAGAACTAAACAGACATTTTTCCAAAGAAGACATACAGATGGCTAACAAACACATGAAAAGATGCTCAACATCACTCATTATCAGAGAAATGCAAGTCAAAACCACAATTAGGTACCATCTCACACCAGTCAGAATGGCTGCTATCAAAAAGTCTACAAACAATAAATGCTGGAGAGGGTGTGGAGAAAAGGGAACCCTCTTACACTGTTAGTGGGATGCAAACTAGTACAGTCAGTACGGAGAACAGTGTGGAGATTCCTTTAAAAACTGGAATAGAACTGCCATATGACCCAGAAATCCCACTGCTGGAAACAAGAATTGATAGAGATATGTGTACCCCAATGTTCATCGCAGCACTGTTCACGATAGCTAGGACATGGAAGCAACCTAGATGTCCATTGGCAGATGAATGGATAAAAAGCTGTGGTACATATACACAATATTGCTCAGCCATTAAAAAGAATGCATTTGAGTTAGTTCTAATAAGGTAGATGAAGCTGGAACCTATTATAGAGAGTGATGTAAGTCAGAAAGGAAAAAACACCAATATAGTATATTGGTATATACTGTATACGTATATATGGGATTTAGAAAGATGAGAATGATGACCCTATTTGTGAGACAGCGAAAGAAACCCAGATACAAAGAATAGACTTTTACTTTGTAGGAGACAGCAAGGGTGGGATGATTTGAGAAAATAACATTGAAACATGTATATTACGATATGCAATAGATCACTAGTCCAAGATCGATGCATGAAACAGGGCACTCAAAGTCAGTGCACTGGGACAACCCTGAGGGATGGGATGGGGAGGGAGGTGGGAGGGGGTTCAGGATGGGGGACACATGCACACCCATGGCTGATTCATGTCAACATATGGCGAAAACCACTACAATATTGTAAAGCAATTAGCCTCCAATTAAAATTAAAAAAAGAAAGTTACATACCTTGGGTCATTGAGATTATCATGTGCTATATGAATCAAGCCCATCTATTGACAGGACCTTGGAAAGGACTGTGGTCAGAGAGACATACTGCTTTGGGGGAAAAAAAAAAAAAAAAGATTGGGACGTTGGGATGAAAAGTATTGTCTTTAAACTGTTTGCTTAGAACAGTGGTTGCAGATAGCCATTAGGCAGAATTTGCCCTGTACATACTTTAAAAGTATGAAAATTTCACATCAGTGTCAAGATTTCTGTTTTTTCTTTAAAAATTCTAATTTCTGGAAGTACAAGCCTTACTATAGAGGACTTCCCAGGTGGCTCAGTGGTAAAGAATCTGCCTGCTGGTGCAGGAGTTGTTGGTTTGATCCCTGGGTCAGGAAAATCCCCTGGAAAAGGGAATAGCAACCCACTCCAGTATTCTTATCTGAGAAATCTCATGGACAGAGGAGTCTGGCCGGTTACAGTCCATAAGATCTCAAAGAGTCTGACACAGCTTAGTGACTAGACAACAACAACCACACGAGGCCTGTAATTCCACATGAAACCTTGGTTTGGAGGTGAGTGGTATGTGGTATTCTCAACTATGAGTGGTATTCTCATGCTCCCTTTTGTCTTATACCTGCTTCACATAAATGGTCTGCCTGGGTCATCTACAGGCATTTGTGTGTATGACTTTCTATTTAATACATCAACTCACCTTTTCTCAGTGTATAATATATACTTGTCATTATTTCTTTATACTGTATATAGGGATTAGATTTAATCCTCTAAGAAGTATTTGTGATTGTATAATAATAGCAGCTTCTTAGCTGAAAGTCTCAAAAATAGCCATATTCTCTAGCCAACTAAAATTGTCATGATTCTGGGAACTGTGTATGTGTGTTTGAGGGCAAAAAATAAATATAAAAGTTAAGGTGCCATTTACTTACATTACTTTATTTATATTAATATTGTGCTTGATAGAGTCTATGCCAGATTTAATTTAAAATTTCTGTTTTTATCCCTTTCCACTAAAGCAAAACTGATGGTGTGGACTAGGATCCTAAGTACTTATTCTAGAAATGTGTAGGCTCTTTATCTGAAAAATTTATGTAATTACTCTTAGAAAAAAAAGTCATAAAAATCAGTTGCTTGATTATTCAAAAGAAATTTTATATTTCAAAAAGCCACTATAATACCTTGTGTTTATATTACACTTATGAAAGTGATTTTACAAATGCCATTTAAGGTTTTTTTTTTTCTTACTTAAAACTTCCCACGAAGTAGACAGATATATTTCAGTTCATTTTGCAAATGGAAGCAGCAAAGCTCATGGAAATTAAGGGACTTTGTTAAAAGTACACAGCAGATAGTTTGCAAGGTGAGCCTATATACTAGATCTTGAGACTGTAAAGTCAGCTTTCAGAAAGCAAAAAGTATTCCAATGCAATATTTGTGAAAAAAATTACTGAGCCTCAAATCATTTGGGTAAGTTTCCAACTGCGAAGAATCTTAAGAAGCATCTTCCTGTACAGTCCCTATGATAGAAGTGACACCCCTGTCAGGGGACTAGAGAACCCACACTGAAGCACCCTATTATAACACGATATTCTGTCTTTGATGATCGTGCTTGTGTACTAAGTTGTTTCAGTCGTATCTGAATCTTTGTGACCCATGGACTCTAGCCCACCAACTCCTCTGTCCAGACAAGAATACTGGAGTGGGTTGCCATTTCCTACTAAAGGGGATTTTCCTGACCCAGGGATTGAATCTGCATCTCTTGTCTTCTGCACTGGCAGGTGGGTTCTTTACCACTAGTGCACTTATTAACATGGATTAAATGCAGCTTACATTTCTGTAATACAGGGTTTCCTGACTTAGCACTGTTGGCATTTTGCACCAGATGATTATTCTGTGAGTATTAGTGGGTATTGTAGGAATCTTAACAGCATTCTTGGCCTCTACACACTAAATGCCAGGGGCAACTCCTCTGTTGTGACAAATAAAAATGTCTCCAGATATTGCTAAATGCCCTCCCAGGGGATAAAACTGATTGTTGTTGAAAACCATTGTTGTGATGTATTTTGACCAACTGCCCAAGAGAGTGAAATTTTGGAAAAACTGGAGATTCACCACCATTTCCTTCATGACAGCCTGGGAGGATAAGGTTAAAGTGAGGTTTCCAGATCTTATTTGAACATGGAGTTAATATTGAGTCCCTTTCTCTGTCATTTAGTGTGAAAACTAATATGGATAAGGCAAAGAAATTCACTGTGTAGGACACAAAACCCATTTTTGTGGCTTAGGAATGGCCAACTCCTCTGAAGATACTAGAACTAAAATCAGATGGCAGGCCCTTGGAGTGAACATTTTATTTCTTCAGCTTTGGATAGAAAATACAATTTGGTTGAAATACTTAATCCAGAGGGATTTTTAAGACTTCCTGAGGAGTAGCCTTATGGAAGTAAAAGAAGTATTTGGCATCTGACTTTTTTTTTTTATATCAATACCTACTCAGAAATTTATTAAAAAAATCTTTACTAAGTAGGTTTAAGAAACTGTCTTCTATTTCTGTCAGAATTGTATCACTTGTGTTGTACAGGCTCTGCTGAAGTTACAGTGTCCCATTTTGGTTCCTCCCATGAAGTTGTTCCAATTTTCAGGCTAATAGGACAAAACCCCTAACCTCTCCCTATGGTTGTTTAGCAACTGCAGCACTGAGAAGAGTCTTCCTTCAACACACTCTGGTAAATGCCTGCTCTCAACGAGTTATTGCCCTACAAAACACCTACACTGGACATTTTTGTTCCCCCTCTAACTACAAGAATGGCTTATAATCCTCCTCCTTCAATAGGACACTAACCACTACATTTAGGATTGATCTATAAATAAGATCGTGACAATGCTTTCTTGGGGCTTCCCTGGTAGCTCAGCTGGTAAAGAATCTACCTGCAATACAGGAGACTCTAGTTGGATTCCTGGGTCAAGAAGATCCCCTGGAAAAGGGACAGGCTGCCCACTCCAGTATTCTTGCCTGGAAGATCCCCATGGCCAAAAGAGCTTGGCTGGCTATACAGTCCATGGGGTCATAAAGAGTTGGACATGACTGAGCAACTAAGCACAATGCTTTCTAGAAGGTATATATTAATATTCCCATTTTACAGATGATGTTGAGACACTGAGATGTTAAATAATTTGCCTGTGTTACAAAACTAATTAGGGACATAGTTGTGATTCAAGCCCAGCGCTGTCTGACCCTAAAACTTGTGCATTCCATTATACTTCAGTGCATCCTTGCTACTCTACCATCCATCAAAGGAAGTGGTAGCACTCTTTCATTACCATATACATGACAGTATATGTCATATATATCAATATATATTATATTTTATTTAATATATATTTTATATGTGTGCATGTGGATATTTCTCTAGCTATACCATAACTGGGGGTGGGTGGGCAGAATCATTTTGAATATTAATGCAAGAGTGCAAAGTCAGTAAAAAAGAAGGACCCTAAGTATGAGACGCTTACTCCTTGGAAGAAAAGTTATGACCAACCTGATAGCATATCCAAAAGGAGAGACAGTACTTTGCCGACTAAGGTCCATCTAGTCAAGGCTATGGTTTTTCCAGTAGTCATGTACGGATGTGAGAGTTGGACCGTGAAGAAGGCTGAGTGCCAAAGAATTGATGCTTTTGAACTGTTGGAGAAGACTCGAGAGTCCCTTGGACTGCAAGGAGATCCAACCAGTCCATTCTGAAGGAGATCAGCCCTGGCATTTCTTTGAAAGGAATGATGCTAAAGCTGAAACTCCAGTATTTTGGCCACCTCATGCAAAGAGTTGACTCATTGGAAAATACTCTGATGCTGGGAGGGACTGGGGGCAGGAGGAGAAGGGGATGACAGAGGATGAGATGGCTGGATGGCATCACTGACTCGATGGACATGAGTTTGAGTGAACTCCGGGAGATGGTGATGGACAGGGAGGCCTGGCATGCTGCAATTTATGGGGTTGCAAAGAGTCGGACACGATTGAGCAACTGAACTGAACTGAACTATGAGACAATGCTTAGGAAGAAAGCCTATTTATAATTCCTTCGTGTGTGTGTGTGTGTGTGTGTGTGTGTGTGTGTGTGTGTGTGTATTCAATCCTACTTAACACGTATATTGATATTTTGAGCCATGAACATTCTAGTCACTGTGCCTCTGAACAGATGTGCTCCCTGTTGTCATGTGCAAATCACATAGATAGGATGGGCTTATGTGAAAACCTAGGAAGGGTCCAGGAGGGTCAGGAGCAGAGAAGGATATTACTATCTCTGTAGGATACAGTGAAAGATACTAAAAAGAAACTCACTAAGGCATAAAAAAGAAGAGAAACATTGTTTTTGCGTTATAGATATGCCTAGGGGTGATGATGCCTGGATGACCTTAATTAATATTGCTCCTAGCACTATCTTCACATGACCTTGTAGTTACAAGGGTGTTAATATACTTGTATTGCTATAATGGCAAATGTCTTCTGACGTAGCAAGTACTTGTGGTATCCTAAGAACTAGACCAAGATTCAATCAGAAATAACACTTAACCTTAACTGGCCCCCATGTGACTGTACTAATAAGGGTACTGATCCTTATCCATGTACCTTCAAAGGAAAATCTGATTCAAAATTTAGCCTTTTAATTATAACTATTAGAAATTTAGAAATAAAATTTATTTTAATCTTGAAATGCTTTTTTAGAAGTTCATAGACCAAGTGGGAAGAATTTATAGCACAATAAAACAAACAGTCTTTGTTTTGATGTGTTATTAAAATGGGCTGCATAATAAAGTATACATAAGGAACTTTTATCATATTGTAGATGAAATAGTCCACATGACTCATATGTAATCTTTTCTAAATCCCCTTAATAATTTTTATAGAACTGTTAATGTCAAGTAATTGCAACTACATGAGCTATCTGGCCTGGGAATTCACAACAAAATACAAGTAGTAATTCAAGATAATTTATCTACACAGTGATGATGTTTATTAAATTATCAATAAGAGTTATGAAGTAATGGGAGTTTTCAAAGTTTGGGAATGTGAAAGGACTACTGCACTCATAAGTATAATTTCATCCCTTGCAAATGATGACATGTCTGTTTATAGCACTAAGGAATTAAAGAGAATACTGAGTCATAGGTAGTTCTCATGGGAAGCTACTATAGCTTTCTAACTTTGCCCTAGTTAGAGTTACCATTGGAAGCCTCAGCTGTAATTATCAGTGACAACCCAAGGCCATGCCACTCCTTGCACCTCCATCTACCCCAGGTATATGTAATCAAGTTCAGCTGCCAGATACGTAGTTCTCATCTAGAATGAGTGTCTGCTAGATTCAGACATCAGGTGATATTTCTTTGGTTCTACCATACCTCCTGAAACCAACATGAGTGCCAGAAAACCAATTTGCTTTCCCTAGAGTAATGCATTGGCTATGGTTTTTCCAGTGGTCATGTATGGATGTGAGAGTTGGACTGTGAAGAAGGCTGACTGCCGAAGAATTGATGCTTTTGAACTCTGGTGTTGGAGAAGACTCTTGAGAGTCCGTTGGACTGCAAGGAGATCCAACCAGTCCATTCTGAAGGAGATCAGCCCTGGGATTTCTTTGGAAGGAATGATGCTAAAGCTGAAACTCTAGTACTTTGGCCACCTCATGCGAAGAGTTGACTCATTGGAAAAGACTCTGATGCTGGGAGGGATTGGGGGCAGGAGGAGAAGGGGACGACAGGTGATGAGATGGCTGGATGGCATCCCTGACTCGATGGACGTGAGTCTGAGTGAACTCTGGGAGTTGGTGATGGACAGGGAGGCGTGGCGTGCTGCAATTCATGGGGTTGCAAAGAGTCGGACAGGACTGAGTGACTGAACTGAACTGAACTGAACTGAGCGTGCTTGAGCTATTCAGGCCTCCTTTGCCCTCTAGGGAGCCTTTCCGATGGCTCAAGCAATAAAGAACCTGCCTGCCAATGCAGGAGACTCAGGAGGCATGGGTTCAATCCCTGGGTCAGGAAGATCCCCTGGAAGAGGAAATGTCAACCCACTCCAGTTTTCTTGCCTGGAGAATCCCATAGACAGGGGAACCTGGCAGGCTACAGCACATAAGGTCACACAGAGTCAAACATGACTGATCATGCATCCATCTCTAAGTGTGTGTGTGTATGTGTGTGTGTGTGTGTGTGTGTATATATGTATATATGTATATATATATATATATATATATATATATATATATATATCCCTCTAGGAAAGTGAATAACTTGGCAGATAGTAGGGTGGAGAGGTGTGGAAGATTCCAATGAGGACACTGTTTCCATCAATGACAGATTAGCTGTTCAAGTTTGTGAAAGACTTAAGTAAGCTTATTTGCAAGTTGAATCTGTTAGAATCATTCTGTAATTGGAATGTCTCCATCCTTCACTGGCTCATGTGTACAAATAAGACCATGTATAAGATGATGTCTAGGTGTGCAAATTATTAATTTCAATCTTAAAAAACTTTGTAGTAAAGGACCTTCTTTTGTTCACTGCTATATAATTAACATACAAAGAAATGAACCAATCTAGAGAGTTCAGTTCAATCAGCTTTTACAATTGTTTACGCCAGTGGAACCAGCACTCAAAACAACAAAGATTTCAATCGAAACCCTTTGTCTCCATTTTAATCAATGTCCCTCCTCCCACTGCCTGCAACCATTACCTCTGAATTCTATCACCATAGATTTATTCTGTCTGTATACAAATTCCATACCATTATTCTCATGGTTTGACTTTTTTGTTTCTGGTTTCTATTGCTTAACAGTTTTTGAGATTCGTGCATGATGCTGTGTGTAGTAGTAGTTCATTGTTTTTATGCCTGAGTAGTTAATTCCAATCCTGATGGTTCAGTGCCCCCAGCTGCAACACAGACTCAGACCCCTGTCAAGTGTCTCACCACAAGACCTTCTAGGAAGTCCCAGAGTATGTCTCACATGCGTCCTCCAACAGGGCTCTACAGCTTTTCCAGTGGGATCTCCTGAGTGCACTGACCGCCATCCATGTGTGTCTGTCTTTACAAGTTACATTCATTTCCTATTGCTGCTGTAACAAATTATCACCAACTTAGCTGTTTAAAACAATACCAGCTAATTATAGTTCTGGAGGTCAGAAGTACAACATGGGTTTTATGGGGCTAAAATCAAGATTTGGCAGAGCCATGTTCCAGTATGAGGGCTTGGGGGAGAATCAATTGCTTTGCCTTTTCCAGTTTCTAGAAGCTGCCCATATACCTTGTCTCATGGGTCCTTACTCCATGTACAAAGTGGATTACTACAATCTTTGCTTCCTTTGTCACCTCCTTTTCTGAGTCTGACCTTCCTGCTTCCTCCTCATGAGGACCCCCTGAGATAATACTGAGCCCAATTGAAAAATCAAACTTAATCTCCCTGTTTCAGGCACTTTAATTAAATTACAACTGCAAAGTCCCCTTACCATGAGTGGTGAGTGTCTTAGTCACTGTGAGATACTGTAGCAAAATACTGCAGACTGGGTAGCTTAAATGGCAAACATTTATTTCCCACAATTCTGGAGACTGGGAAATCCAGGTTCAGAGAGAGACTCCAACCATTCTCCTGAGTCTTTCTCTTTTTATAAAGGCATTCATTGCATCATGCAGGCTCTGTCCAGATGATTTAATCTAAACCAAATTACCTCTGAAAGACCTCACCTGGATATATCACATTGGGGATGAAGGCTTTAAAATGTGAATTTGAGGGGGCCCACAAACATTCAATCCACAACAGTAATATACTGCAGGCTGTGGGAAT
Organism: Ovis aries; assembly: GCF_016772045.2. NCBI lineage: Eukaryota > Metazoa > Chordata > Mammalia > Artiodactyla > Bovidae > Ovis > Ovis aries. The sequence goes on along the minus strand of NC_056054.1, from coordinate 235,008,812 downwards.
TATAATGTGGATATTTGGGGATATCCATTTTTCAGCCTACTCTGTAAGTTATTTGCCCAGGCGCTGATGGCTGTCCTTTCAAGTATTACCATCAATATTACTCAGTGATGACAAAGAATGAACCATGCCATTTGCAACACCATGGATGGACCTAGAGACTGTCATGCTTAGTGAACTAAGTCAGACAGAGAAGGAGAAATAGTGCATGACATCCCTTATCTGGGGAATATTAAAAAAATGATACAAATGAACTTAATTACAAATCAGAAAGACTGACAGAAAATGAACTTACAGTTGCCAATGGGGAAGCATGGTCAGAGGGGAGAGAGTGAGAGTTTGAGACCACGATGTATACACTGCTATATTTAAAATGGGTAGCCACCGAGGTCCTCCTGTATAGCACAGGGAACTCTGCTCTGTGTGATATGGCAGCCTGCATGGGAGGGGGAGTTTGGAGGAGAATGAAAACATGTATATATATGGCTGAGTCCCTTTGCTGTCCACCTGGAACTATCACAACATTGTTAATTGGATCCATTCCAATATAAAATAAAAACTTTAAAAAGTACCACCGTCAATGCCCTAGAACTCTCACAGAGCAGAAATGGTGCTGGGTACCAAATAAAAGGGGACAGTCATCAGCTCACCTTACATGGCACTTCAGAAAGCAGACACTTCAAAGTCTCCATGAGAACAGTCCTTCAGCTTCTACTTTTGCTCCTCTTAGTCAAAAGCTCTGATGTAATTCATAGGCTTGGACCATTCATCATAGTCTCTTTTCCATTCACCGTATTTCATCTCTGTAAGTGGATAGTCTCACATAAAACTTCCTTCTGGCAGATTCTCTGCTATAAAAATTAGCTTATGTACATAGGTATCTGGGTTCAGTCAACCCCTCAGTACCCACAGGTATAAATCTTAGCTCAGGCCAGTGTCCTCCTGATACAAGTCATTAATTCAACAAGTCACCAATCCACTTTAATTCATTCCTTAAAAAAATTGCCAGTAAATGAAAAAACACTGTATTAAAAATATTCTCATTCAATTTAATGAATAAATATGATGCATTCTGATCCAACTAGCTACCTCTGAGTGAGTAAGTGAAAGTTGCTCAGTCATGTTTGACTCTTTGAGACCCCATGGAATGTAGTCTGCCAGGCTCCTCTGTCCATGGAATTCTCCAGGCAAGATTACTGGAGTGGGGAGCCATTCTCCAGGGGATCTTACTGTCCCAGGGATTGAACCTGGGTCTTCTGCATTATAGACAGATTCTTAACCATCTGAGACACCAGGGAAGCCCTTTAGCTACCTCTAGCACTCTAGAAATGAGGAATGCATGATACTCATATTCTGCCTTTATGTCATAAGTATTAGTGGATTTAGATTCCATTCATTTACAGTACATGATGAGGTGGATCTGCAATGGGGATAGAATTTGGATACATGAAGAAGTCACTGAAAAGGTTGGATTAACATTATACAGATAATGTTTATCGCTCATGTGAAGAGCACACTTGACTCTAGTTTAGATGCATTTTTTTCATATAATTAGTTTGTATAATTATTATGTATATCAATGGTATGATCATTTTAATAGGTTTCTCACCCCCTCTGGTAGAAGTATTTAATCAACACAATTCTAACCAAATATGGTATGCAATCCAATCTGAACCATGAGATCAAATATCACTTCTAGTATTTATTTAGTATGGTGTTAGGTAAAAGCAGCTATACCACATGAAAGGGAGTTGATGTTAGAAAAGCTGTAGGACTTTTCAACAGCCAGTATTTACTGTTGCTTCATGAGGAAAGTCTATGTTTAGAAAATATTTATGCCAAGCTCGGGGACATTAAGATAAAAGAGACAAAATTCCTGTAATGAGCTTTACTGTTCAGGGGGAGAGATCAGAAAGCCTAAAAACTGTCAGAAACAAATCAAAACACTAATATAGTTATCAGGTAATGTTTCTGAGCTTTTTTTTTCCATTTGATGTATCGGAGATATAAGAGATGTGTGTTTGATCCTTGGGTCAGGAGGATCCCTTGGAGAAAATGGCACCCTACTCCAATATTCTTGCCTGGAAAATTCCATGGACAGAGGTGCCTTGTGAGCTACAGTCCACGGGGCTGCAAAAAGTTGGACATAACTGAGCAACTGAACACAGACATTGACTTTTAAATATTGTACATTGAAGCTGTATAACCGTTATAAGCAGGAACATTTTATAATTGATCTTTATGCTATCTAATTGGTGCATATTTACAATAAGCTACAATTAAGCCACTAAATCTATCCAGTGCCATCTCAAATAGAAAGCTGTCTCTTAGTTCCTTGAATTGGCACTGCATAAGTCACATCACTAACTTCAAGTTGGTATATCTTCTCCAGCCTAGGCCTAACCCGCCAAATCTTTAGTCTCTTGTTAAGGAGAGATTATCAGAACCCACAAGCAGACTAGAATAAACTCATTAGTCCTAAAGGATCATAGAACTTTTGATCACAAAAAGCCTTCGAGCTTGAAAGTAACTTACTTATATTACAATTGGATCAATGTCGTGAGCTCAGCCATAATGTGAATTATTGGCACCATGACTTTGGACATGAAACTATTAATGTGTTTCTCCTATATGAGAACCCATCTCGAGTTTCATAGGACCCACTGCAAGAGATTCTGTGACTCCTGGAGCCACCGAACCTGGAATCTGAATTGATGCAGCAAGTAAAAATCAAATGACTTCTTTATGTGCTTTCTATATCTGTTGCAAATTGCCTCAAAGGCCAGCCAGTTACACCAGGTTAGGCATACAAGCTAACTTGTGGGAATCCCCTCACATCTGACCTTTTCATCTGCCCTTTCTGGGCAGGCCAACTATGTTTGGGTGTGACCATGTTTATACCATGACTCATGGGTCAGGAGTCTTTTGCTTGTTTGTTCAGTTCATACTTTCTCTGTGTAAATCACTTTAGTCTACCGCTTAACAAGTGGGCCTTGGCCTATTATTCTGTATCTCTCTTAAATCTTGACTTGCTTGTAGGCCTGTCCTCTCCTGGGTGGACAATGTCCTAATGAAATAAATGCATCACTCTCATGCTGCCTTTTTCTTCTCTGTTTTGCTTCAGTTTGCCAAGTTGTTGTGTTCCCTTCTGTCCCTGGACCATTTGCTACCGGGGTACTCTCTTCCACAGTACACCACACCACTTCCAACTTTTCTTTCAAGTTCAGGGTTACAAATAGGGTACTCCAGAACTTACTCTCTGGAAAACTCCATTGCTTAGTCATTTGGGGAAAGTTTTTAGCTCAAAGAAACAGCCACTATGGAGAACAATCTGGAGGTTCCTTTAAAAAACTAAAAGTAGAACTACCATATGACTCAGCAATCCCACTCCTGGGCATATACCTAGAGAAAGCCATACTGCAAAAATAAATAAATAAATGCAACCCAATGTTCATTGCAGCTCTGTTTACAATAGCCAGGACATGGAAGCAAAATAATGTTCATGAAAGATGAATGGATAAAGAAGATGTGGTATGTATATACAATGGAATAATAATACTCAGCCATAAAAAGGAACAAAGTTGGGTCATTTGTAGAGATGTGGATGGACCTAGAGTCTGTCATACACAAAGAAGTAAGTCAGAAGGAGAAAAACAAATATTGTATATTAATGCATGTATGCCTGAGAAATCTGTATGCAGGTCAAGAAGCAACAGTTACAACTAGACATGGAACAACAGACTGGTTCCAAATCGGGAAAAGAGTATGTCAAGGCTGTATATTGTCACCCTGCTTATTTCACTTCTGTACTTATTTCATTACTTATTTCTGTGCTTATTTCACTACTCTGTACCTGCAGAGTACGTTATGAGAAATTCTGGGCTGGATGAAGCATAAGCTAGAGTCAAGATTGCCAGGAGAAAGAACAATAACTTCAGATATGCAGATGACACCACCCTTATGGCAGAAAGAGAAAAGAAGTAAAGAGCCTCTTGATGCAAGTGAAAGAGGAGAGTGAAAAAGTTAGCTTTTAAGCCAACTCAACATTCAGAAAACTAAGATCATGGCATTTGGTCTCATCACTTCATGGCAAATAGATGGGGAAACAATGGAAACAGTGACAGACTTTATTTTTGGGGCTCCAAAATCACTGTAGATGGAGACTGCAGCCATGAAATTAAAAGATGCTTACTCCTTGGCAGAAAAGCTATGACCAGTCTAGAGAGCATATTAAAAAGCAGAGACATTACTTTGCTGACAAAGGTCCATCTAGTCAAGGCTATGGTTTTTCCAGAGGTCATGTATGGATGTGAGAGTTGGACTCTAAAGCAAGCTGAATGCTGAAGAATTGATGATTTTGACCTGTGGTGTTGGAGAAGACTCTGAGAGTCCCTCAGACTGCAAGGAGATCCAACCAGTCCATCCTAAAGGAAATCAGTCCTGAATAATCATTGGAAGGACTGATGCTGAAGCTGAAACTACAATATTTTGGCCACCTAATGTGAAGAACTGACTCATTTGGAAAAGGTGCTGGGAAAGATTGAAGGTAGGAAGAGAAGGGGATGACAGAGGATGAGATGGTTGGATGGCATCACTGACTCCATGCACATGGGTTTGGGTGGACTCCAGGAGTTGATCATGGACAGGGTAGACTCATGTGCTGCAATCCATGTGTTCGCAGAGTCTGACACAACTGAGCAACTGAACTGAGCTGAACTGAATGCATATATGTAGAATCTAGAAAAATGGTATGAACCTATTACAAGGCAAAAATAAAGACAGATGTAGAGAACAGACATGTGGACAAGTTAAAGGGGAGTGGGAGGAACTGGGAGGCTGGGATGGATGGATGTGTACTTCTATGTGTAAAACAGCTACTGGGAACCTGCCGTTTGGCACAGAGAGTTCAGCTCAGTGCTCTGTGATGACCTAAAGGGGTGGGATGGTGGATGGTGGTGGGAAGGAACTACAGGAGGGAGGGGATACATGTATACAAATCACTGACTCATTTCATTGTACAGCAGAAACACAACATTGTAAAGCACCTATACTCCAATAAAAGTAAATAATATTTTTAAAAAGCCTGCATTAAAATCTCAGCTCACCCAAATACTAGCAATACAGCTATGGGATACTGGGCAAAAATCTTAGTTTTACCATTATAAGATGGTGATAATTGTACCAACTTATTAAGAATAGTCACTGAAATATGCAGGTGATATCCTTAGTACTAATACCTGTACACAGTAAGGGTTCAACTTGTAACTCTGAGCCTTGCTTTACTTCACAAATTTCTCAAATCCTGACTGGATGCTCCTGTGTGGGACCTGTGTGCTGACACTCAATGTGCTCTATCTGCTGCAAATCATGTTGTAAAGGTCAGCTTGATTTTGACATTTATAGCATCACTGTGGAACCACTTCTTAGTTTTAATATTAGTGGAATTCTTTTTGCTATTTCTGGGCTTCAAAGAGGGCATTTATTTAAATAGGCATTCTTTTCCTCATCTTTCCTAAAGTCCTCCCAAATTAGTTTTCTATTTTTAAAACACTATTTTGAAACTTTCCCCTGAATATAAGTGTCAATTTTGCTTTTAGTAAAACATGATACTAAAAACTATTTGCGGGGTGGGCGGGGGGAGGGGGGGTATCAAGAATAGGACACAGTATTGGTCACTTTGTTTACTAAATGGCCAAAAATTGATTTTTTTTTAATTCCTTAAAGTTCTACATCTGTTAAATCCTGTGATTCAATCAAATATTTTGTCTTCCTAGCTACAATGTAATGATTTAATTTCTAGTTACTGAGTACTAATTTGTTAATTCTTGCATTGCTTCTCAGGTGATGAAAATCTAATGTGACTCCCGCCTACCCCCCCACCCCCACAACCCCCCCATCCCCACAACCCCCACCCCCTACCCGCCCCCCCCCCCCCCCCCCCCGCCTTTTCCCTGAACAGGCAATAATCAATTGGCCCATTTCTGGCATTTTGGCCTATGTCAGTATGTCCTAGTGAAAGACAACCCATTTATGGACCTCAGAATGTTAGAAGATGATGAATGGCTTTGGATATTTTGAACAATGTATACTGAACACACTACAGAATAGTTGATATTTTATTCCAAACTATTTTCTGAAAAAAAGTTACGGCTAAAATATTTCATAGTGCAAATCAGCTTTGATTCTGTAAAAAATGCAAAGAATTGTAAGTGCTGATGAGAAAATGCTCTTTACTTTTAAGTGGACCTGCACATGAGTAATTCAGAGTTTTATTTCAAGATTACTGGTCAGTCTATGCCTTTCATTGACATTAATCTTACTGTAAACTGAGATCATTTAAATTGGTCTTTCAGTTGACTGGTTGACATTAAAAGTCACCAATTCAGAGATTTAATCAAGTATAAACTGAAAGTCTCTTTTCTGGGTTGCATCACCTAGTGTAGGAAACTGTTTGCTGATCATTGAGTTCATACTACCCTGCATTCACAGGCTTTCTTAACTCCTTTTCCTCTGAAATCTGTGTTTGCCTCACTTTTCTTTGTTACTGTTTTTCTCTATCACCTTGTGCAGAGAAGGTGAGAGCGAACTCTATTGTGTGCTTTTGTTGCCATGGTGAAGAAAAATAGCACAATTCCACAGTTAATAAAGAGTATCAGGGTGAGGAAGATATTTCTTCTAAGCTTGCATGATTTTCATTTCATTACAGTGGAACTAAGAAGCACGGACAGGCCTGTCGAAGCAAAATCTTACATTAGATGTAGTTCATAATGTCATGCTATTCACTCAGAATATAGTACTTTCCTTTGAGAAATTATTTAAAATGCTTGCACTGGAGGAATGTTTTAAAAGGGGTTTCATGCGGTCCTATTTTTTTCTAGCTAAAAAGGAACTGACATTCTACAGATTTCCATTTTGAAAACTGAACAGTCACAGAGAAACATTGTTGCAAAGGACCTTATTAATTCAAGCTTTGAAAAAGTGGTTTGTGGCTTTTTTAAAGGAAAATGTCTTCATTTAGCTATTCCCTCCAAACTTGGGTGTGGAAAGCACAAAAGATCCTTCACTTCATGGCAAGTACAAAGGGTAAAGAATTTTTAGTAGTTTGGTTCTGAACAGAAAAATCTCTCCTCCCATCCTTTCTATCCCTACCCCTTCCCTTTCTCATCCTGACTCTTACTCAATCTCTCTTCACATGCTCATAATATTTCAGAAGAGCAAAATGTGTCAGGAATTCTCTCTGGGAGAGAGGGGAGCAGCTAAGATCCAAGAGTGGGGCTGAAGGTTTTTGCCCCATGAATTTTTTAGCTGTTAGGAAGCAGGCAACTGAAATTGGGTAGTGTAATTCAGACTACCACAGTTGAACATTCGGTAAGAGCTCACAGCAAACTTACAGCCTTCCATAAAAGTTGAAGCGAATGGAAAGCTTTCTTAATTGCAATTTTTTCCTACTTATCCACGTCTAATTGACTATGATGAAATGCACTCTGATGAGCAGTCAATAGTTTGAACAGAAAAAGGCTAGAAAAATAATCTTTAAAAACCTAGGATGAAGAGAAGTGAGACTATTTGAAGATAACAAATGTCCAACTTTTCATCCCATTGTTAAGATGAAAGTCCTTTGTGAACTCTACAATTGTTGAAATTGCAAATAAAGTGTTACTAGAAGTACAGGTGAAGGGGCTTGTGTTGAAGTCTGCTGATTGAAAACACAAAGGTGTGTTATGTAATAACTTTTCTGTTTCAGTGGGGCTAAAATAATAGAAAAAAGTGAAAAAAGGAAGTTGAATACAAGAAGGTTTCTTTAGAGGAAGGAAAATGAATCTTTTAATGTAAATAGCAGGCATTTCGCCAAGAAATGTTTTTAGAATAGGCATGATTGAGGTGGGTGTGTGCAAAGTAGAAGAACTGATCATTGTAGAACACTTAGAGTGTGGTATGCATTTTGCTTTGCATACTTTATTTCACGTAGTCCTTGTGTGTATGAGCCCAAGGAGCTGAGTAGCAAGCCATATATGTTTTTACCAATTAGGAGAGAAGTTATTTTCTCAAACTCCCAGAATATGTCAGTTCTACAAGACTCCATAACTTACTGACTACTTCTTGCCAATAAGAGAAACAACAGTTTCTAGTTATTTTGGAAAGGAAGACAGTGGAAAAAGAAATTGCAGAGAAACCATATTCATGAATTTTGTCTGGTTAGTTCAATTTTATCATTTTTTTAAACAAAATAGATGCTTTGACAGTCACATAACCAGGGGATTTTATTTTTTCAGTTGTATGTTCCAAGTATTTATTCAATCACCCTCCAAATCTCAAAACATCTCATCCATTTCACTACAACTTATTGACTGTAATTTTCCATTTTGTGATCACATATTTGTATCCTCATGGATAGAAATCCACTCCAAATCTGAATAATTTTAAAGATCACATCAAACTTAAAGAGAGAAAAGACTTACGTTAAGGTAGAGAGGAAATGGAAGACATGGATGATGAATCTTAAATATATATTTGGTTGGCCAAGTGTTCATTTGGATTTCTCTGTAAGATGTTATGGAAAAACCTAAATGAATCTTTTTCCCAACCCAATAAAATTTAAATGTTGAGCCTGGTAAAACTGATGTATATATAAGCATTTGAAACTCATATAACGAAGCACAGTACAAATATAAATCAATATAGATTGTTTTGCATATAAGGCCCAAGAATCCAGATTGATATTATGCCCAAGGCTAAAGACAATGACTACTGGATTCTACAAGAGAAAACTGCGTGTAGAGTGTACGATTCTGACTACAGTTACAAGGTTAATAACTTTTAGTAAAATTTGTTTCATAAATAAGTTAGTTCTAATTGCATGATATTTTAACCATTCCAAAAACCATATGATCATTTCAACAGATCCAGAAAAACTTTTGATAAAACTCAACATCCATTTATGATTAAAAAAAATAAAACCTCTCCAAAAAGTGGCCAGAGGTAACATACCTCAATATTTAAAAGTCTATTTGTGAAAAACTCACAGCTAACATCATATTCAATGGTGAAAAGTGGAAAGCATTTTTTCTAAGATTAGAAACAAAACAAGAGTACCCACTCTAGCCATTGACATTCAGCATAGTATTGGAAGTCCTAATCATAGCAATCAGAGAAGAAACACAGATAAAAGAAACCTAAATTGGAAAGAAAGAAGTAAAACTGTCACTGTTTGCAAATGATATGATACTATACATTGAAAACCCTAAAGATGCTGCAAGAAAACTATAAGAGCTCATCAATGAATGTGTTAAAATTGCAGGATAAAAACTTAATACACAGAAATCAATTGCATTTTTATATACTAACAACAAACCATCAGAAAGAGAAATTAAGGAAACAATCTCACTTACCACATCAAAAAGAATACCTAGGAATAAACTTAGTTAAGGAAGTAGAAGATCTGTACTCAGAAATCTATAAGAAACTGATGAAAGAAATGGAAGATGACACAAACAGATAGAAAGATAATACTATGTTGCTGGGTTGGAAGAATTTATATTGTTAAAATGACCATGAACTCAGACTATGAACTCCTTACTGGCAAATTCTTAAACTGAAGAAAGTAGGGAAAACCACTAGACCATTCAGGTATGACCTAAATCAAATTTCTTATAATTATACAGTGGAAGTGACAAAGAGATTCAAGCCTGAAGAACATCCAAGTGCCTATAGATGGAGGCCTTACAAATACTGAGAAAAGAAGTGAAAGGCAAAGAAGAAAAAGATGCCCATTTGAATTCAGAGTTCCAAAGAATAGCAAGAAGAGATAAGAAGTCCTCCCTCATGGATCAGTGCAAAGAAATAGAGGAAAACAATAGAAAGAGAAAGACTAAAGTTCTCTTCAGGAAAATTAAAGCTATCAAGGGAAAATTTCATGCAAAGATGGGCACAATAAAGGACAGAAATGGTATGGACATAACAGAAGCAGAAGATATTAAGAAGAGGTGGCAAGAACACAGAAAGAAAGTGAAAGTGAAGTCGCTCAGTCATGTCCTACTCTTTGCGACCCTGTGGACTGTAGCCCACCAGCCTCCTCCATCCTGGGATTCTCCAGGCAAGAATACTGGAATGGGTTGCAATTTCCTTCTCCAGGGGATCTTCCTGACCCACGGATCGAACCCAGGTCTCCCACACTGCAGGCAGATGCTTTAACCTCTGAGCCACCAGAGAAACCACCAAGAACACAGAAGAACTGTATGAGAAAAGATCTTCATGACTCAGATAACCAGAATGGTGTGATCACTTACCTAGAATCAGACATCCTGGAATGTGAAGTCAAGTGGGCCTTAGGAAGCATCATTAGGAACAAAACTAGTGGAGTGATGGAATTCCAGTTGAGCTGTTTCAAATCCTGAAAGATGACACTGTGAAAGTGCTGCACTCAAGATGCCAGCAAATTTGGAAAACTCAGCAGTGGCCACAGGACTGGAAAAGGTCATTTTCATTCCAATCCCAAAGAAAGGCAATGTCAAAGAATGTCAAACTACCACACAATTGCACTAATCTCACATGCTAGTAAAGTAATGCTCAAAAGTCTCTAAGACAGGCTTCAACAGTATGTGAACTATGAACTTCCAGATGTTCAAGTAGATTTAGAAAAGGCAGAAGTACCAGAGATAAAATTGCCAACATTTGCTGGATCACTGAAAAAGCAAGAGAGTTCCAGAAAAACATCTATTTTTGCATTGTTGACTATGCCAAAGCCTTTGACTGTGTGGATTACCACAAACTGTGGGAAATTCTTCAAGATATGGGTATACCAGACCACTTGACCTGCCTCTTGAGAAATCTGTATGCAGGTCATGAAGAAGCAGTTAGATCTGAACATGGAACAACAGACTGGTGTCAAATAGGGAAAGGCATATGTCAAGGTTGTATATTGTCACCCTGCTTATTTAACTTATATGCAGAGTACATCATGAGAAACATTGGGCTAGAGGAAGCACAAGCTGGAGTCAAGATTGCCAGGATAAATATCAATAACCTCAGATATGCAGATGACACCACCCTTATGGTAGAAAGTGAAGGAGAACTAAAGAGCCTCTTGATGAGAGTGAAAGAGGAGAGTGAAAAAGTTGGCTTAAAGCTCAACATTCAGAAAACTAAGATCAGGGCTTCTGTTCCCATCAGTTCATGGCAAATAGATGGAGAAACAGTGGCAGACTTTATTTTTCTGGGCTCCAAAATCACTGCAGCCATGATGCAGCCATGGTGACTGCAGTCATGAAATTAAAACATACTTACTCATTGGAAGAAAGTTATGACCAATCTAGACAGACTATTAAAAAGCAGAGACATTAGTTTGCCAACAAAGGTCTGTCTAATCAAAGCTATGGTTTTTCCAGTAGCCATGTATGGATGTGAGAGTCGGACTCTAAAGAAAGATGAGCGCTGAGGAATTGATGCTTTTGAACTGTGATGTTGGAGAAGACTCTCGAGAGTCCCTTGGACTGCAAGGAGATCCAACCAGTCAATTCTAAAGGTAATCAGTCCTAAATATTCATTGGAAGGACTGATGCTAAATCTGAAGCTCCAATACTTTGGCCACCTGATGTGAAGAACTGACTCACTTGAAAAGACCCTGATGCTGGGAAAGATTGAAGGTAGGAGGAGAAGGGGACGACAGAGGATGAGGTGGTTGGATGGGATCACTGATTCAGTGGACAAGAGTTAGTGTAAACTCCGTGAGCTGGTGGACAGGGAGGCCTGGCATGCTGCAGTCTACAGGATTGCAGAGTCGTACATGACTGAACTGAAAATGACTGTACTATCAGGAGGTAATCTACAGACTCAATGTATCTTTATCAAATTACCAATAGCACTTTTCATAGAACTAGAACAAATAATTAAAAAATTTGTATGGAAACA